>NC_091952.1:172779364-173431864 GCF_031021105.1 Erythrolamprus reginae
AGTTTACTGTTGGCCTCCTCCTCCACCGTAAACTGAATGTCCGGATATATGGAATTAAGAATTCCCATAAACCTGATTTTATCCCGTTGTTTAATAATGGTAAACGTGTCGTCGACGTAGCGTGTCCAGAACTTGGGCTTATATATTTCCATGGCTTCTCTTTCCAATTGCTGGAGAACTGCTTCTGCAATCACGCCTGAAATTGGGGATCCCATCGGCGTGCCCTTTATTTGTTCGTATATCTGGCTGTTGAATGTAAAGTATGTTTTTAGGCAGAATTTTAATAGTTGGATGAGGTCGTCCGTGCTGAGGGCCTTACAGTGTTTTGGTTCTGTTGTTGCCAACAAATTGTTAATGGTTTGGATTGCTAGATCCTGGGGGATAGATGTAAATAGTGAAATCACGTCGAATGATACCATTATCTCATCTTCCTCCACCACCACCCCTTTAAGCTGTTCTAAAAAGTCTGTAGCCGAACGTACGGTGGTGGTGGTCCCTTCAACCAGCCATTGTAGTTGGCCATGTAGCCATTTGGCCAAACCAAATGTAGGGGTGCCACGGAGAGAAACAATGGGGCGTAAGGGTACCTCCGCCTTATGAATTTTAGGTAAGCCATAGAATCGTGCCATGGCTGAATCTTTCGGACGGATCCTTCTTAACGCTTCCTCATCCAATTTGCCTTGTCTCTTAAGTTTATCCACCATTTTGTTAATTTGGTTTTTGAATGATACCATGGGGTCTTTATCAAGAAGTTGGTAAGCACTCCTGTCATTAAGAAGGTTGTGGGCTTTACTGTTATAATCTACCCTATCCATAATTACAGTTGCCCTACCTTTATCTGCTGGTAGCACCATGATCAAATTGTCCTTCCTTAATTCTTGGAGGGCTGATGTTTGTGATGTTGACAAAGTCTTACATGGTTTATGATTAGCGAGGAGTCCTGTTAGGGGAGGGAAAGAGGCAACAGACACGAGTAAAAGCGGTAGATCCCCCTTTAGCCAGCATGAGCAAGCCCACAATTAGGCTTGCCGCAGAGGGGAGGGAAGGGTGTGGCCCTATGACGCGGGCAATGAGCAGACTGAATAATGCTTTATAAAGGTGATTGTCTCCCATGGCATTTTAATACTCTGACGAAGTTAGCAGCACGCTAACGAAAGCTAAGTGGTTTTATTAAAGTTTCTATGTTCCGGTGATCGAGATGGCTGCTGCCTCATCATTCACATATATACATATATATATATGTGTGTGTGTGTGTGTGTGTGTGTGTGTGTGTGTGCAAAACATGTGCAGCCACATACATTGGACAAACCAACCGAAGAGTAAGTGCATGCCTTGCAGAACATGTGAATGCAGTTAAAAAAGAAGAAAAGACTTCCTCCCTTGTCCAGCACATTAAAAAAACAGGGCACGAAATTGACTTTGAAAAAACTAAATTACTTCACAAAACAGAGAATTTATATAGAAGAATTGCTCTAGAAGCCATAGAAATTGAAAGGAGCCCCCTTTGCATAAATAAAAGAGATGACACGTCCCGCCTACCAGAAATTTGGAAACCAGCCTTAAACAAAAAAAACACCTCAAAAAAATCACCATGTCAATCCTTCTAATAATTATGAATTTGGAAATTTGGAAACCAGCCTTAAACAAAAACACTTCATACAAATCACCATGTCAATCCTTCTAATAATTATGATTACACCAACCAATCAGATCACTGAAACATAATCACCCAATCTATTTGCTACATTCAAACCAAATCTCCACCCCCACACTATATACTAGGAAGAAATGACAGTTGCAAACATTCCATTTTACAACAGCACGAAGCTTGGAAACTTCAGCCTGATGATGGTGAATGTGATTTCGCCGAAACGTCGCATAAACATGCAAAATATTACACAGGGCAAAACCCGAACTCAGAACAATCTACACACACACACACACACACACACACACATACATATATATATATATATATATATATATATACACACACACATATATACACACACACACACACACACATATATACAGTGGAACCCCGACATAAGAGCTGCTCTACTTAAGAGCAACTCGAGATAAGAGCTGGGAGGGGAGAGATATTTTTGTTCTACTTACAAGCCCAAATTCGAGATACAAGCGCCAAGGAGCTGTCTCCTGAAGCCAAACGCTAACTTCCGCGTTCGGCTTCAGGAGACAGCTGCGAAGCGGCGCGCGTGTTTTAAAAGGTTGCAGCCGGCCTGGGGGGCTCGGGGGGGTGCTTGCAGCTTTCTTTCTTGCTCTTTTTCTTTCTCTCTTTTACCTTCCCTTCCTCTATTTCTTCTTTTCTTTCTCCTTCCCACCTTCTTCCCTCCCTCCCTCCCTTCACTCATTCCTCTCTTACTCTCCCCTTTCATAAGTTTCCTTGCTTCCTTCCTCTGTTCCTGTCCCTTCCCCCTTTCTTTCTTTCTTTCTTTCTTTCTTTCTTTCTTGCTCTTTTTCTTTCTCTCTTTTACCTTCCCTTCCTCTATTTCTTCTTTTCTTTCTCCTTCCCACCTTCTTCCCTCCCTCCCTTCACTCATTCCTCTCTTACTCTCCCCTTTCATAAGTTTCCTTGCTTCCTTCCTCTGTTCCTGTCCCTTCCCTCTTTCCTTCCTTCCTTCCCACCCTCCGTCCATTCATTCACCCATTCCTCTCTTGATCGCTTAAAGCCGGTCCCTGGTGCAAAAAGGGTTGGGGACCTCTGTCCTACAGGATTGGGTAGCAGAGAAGTTGAACATATGTAAATTTAAAAGTTTAAGAAAGTTTACAAGTTAAGTGAAAGAAACTTCATTGTTCATTTATATGTACATGTACATTTCTTCATTAAAAACATGTCTTTCTGCATAATTTAGACTAACTTTGTGAGTTTTTTGAGGGCTGGAACCAATTAAAATTATTTACATTAATTCCTATGGGGAAAAGTCATTCGAGATAAGAGCTGCTCGACTTAAGAGCCCAGGTCCGGAACGAATTAAACTCGTATCTCGAGGTAACACTGTACAGATATACATATGTATACGTATATGTATATAGATAGATACTGTAGATAGATAGATAGATAGATAGATAGATAGATAGATAGATAGATAGATAGATAGATAGATAGATAGATAGATAGATAGACACACACACAAACACACACATACATACATATATATATTTCTTATCTCATGCTTTTAATTTATTTGGCTAACTAAAATTTATGCCTTTTCTGCTATGCATAACTTTGCCTAGCCTGGAATGAAATAGCATGAGGGTCATGGATACCTCAGAGGCTTTTTCAAAACAAATATTATTATTCAAGTAGGAGGTAGAGCCATTGATACATCCTTTAAAAACTTTTTTTTAAAGTTATGCATATTATATTAAGAAAAACCTTTCAAATAAGGTGTGATTCCAAATATGCTGTGACATGTTGGCAAACTATTGGCATACTGACTATAGCCAGGGGTCTCCAACCTTGGCAACTTTAAGACATGTGGACTTCGACTTCCAGAGTTTCTCAGCCAGTCTTAAAGTTGCCAAGGTTGGAGAGCCCTGGATTATACTAATCAACTCCAGTAAAGATGATTCTTTGAATCTGTCCTTGATCTTCAGAGCAAAAAAGAATACCATTTTCCTTTTATGCAAAAACACTTGTAAATTTAAAATACCTGTTAACATGCAGTTTGGTATTTATTTATTCCTTATATTTTTGTCGCTTGTATCTTTACACTTGTTTTTTTTCTAACTATTTCCCCATAATCAGAAGGACCTGCATACTACAACATACATAATAGCACTGGAATTCAAATAGGCTCCTACAACTATTTAGAAATTAAAAAACAAGATATTCAAGCAAACAGCCCTCCGGTAGCCAATGATTACTGTATAGAAGAATACCGGAAACTATTTGGTAAGTAGAAAAATAAACCTTTTCCTTCCTTCCTTCCTTCCTTCCTTCCTTCCTTCATTCATTCATTCATTCATTCATTCATTCATTCATTCATTTGATTTGTATGCCGCCAAACTCCTTGGGGACTCTGGGCAGCTCACAACCAAAAATGTAAAACATACAGTGTAATATTACAAGGGTTGTCCAGAAGGTAATGCACCAAGAAAATTTTCTCAGGCTACAGTAATGGTATGAATGCGAAACTTTAGATATACATTATTTGAATTGTCAGGAATGCATGTGTAAATTTTGCATTTCTTCAAACATAGCGTAGCTGCAGCAGTGTTTCAAAATGGCGTCTGTAACTGATGTAAGTTACAAGCAGCGAGTTGTCATTGAATTTCTCATTGCGGAGAAAGAAACTGTTGGGAACATTCACAAATGTTTGCATACAGTTTATGGAGAATCTGCAGTTGACAGAAGTACAGTTAGTCGCTGGGCACAGAGGGTGAGGCCATTAGAATATAGTTCAATGCAAAAATGGCTTCCTGACCAGAATAAAAAGTTGTACTGATAGGGGGTACACACCTTTGTGTCTCGCTGGAGGAAGGCCATAGAAAAGATGGAGATTATGTGGAAAAATAGGGAGTGTAGAAGAAACATCATTCTTGTGTGTAAGTTTCATTGTGTTCAGTAAATAATTGTTGAAGAAAAAAATGTGGTGCATTACTTTCTGGGAGACCCTCGTAAAACATCCAATTAAAAAAAACAATTTAAAATCAAGAGTTAAAAACCATGCGTGCCATTTATGATCGGATCCCAATGGTATACCATCAGATCAACGGCCCCAGGCCCTCAGGAAAAGCCAGATCTTTAAAGCTTTCCAGAAGGCCTGTAAGGTGGGGATAGTCCAGATTTCAGGAGGTAGCTGGTTCCATATCCGGTGTTTATAACACATACAGTACCCTGGAGAAAGTTTATTAATTGGATTTGTATGCCGCCCCTCTCCGAAGATTCGAAGTTACAATAATATTCTGTAAAGGTCCATTCAAAAGCATTTCCGTTTAGTTAAATGAGTTTATTCCAAGGCAAGTAATATATAGCTTTAATATAGAGAAAACAGAGGAAGTGTTGGAATAGATCTGAATGGAGGAAGTTAGGTTCAAAAACTGTTCGTCATGGGGACAAAACTCTATGGTACCCTTTTTGTAGCCTTATTGGATAGAATGGTTAAAGAGATCATCCTGTATAAGGCATCCTGTATTGCAGTGTTTCCCAACCTTGGCAACTCGAAGATATTTGGACTTCAACTTCCAGAATTCCCCAGCCAGCATTTGCTGGCTGGGGAATTCTGGGAGTTGAAGTCCAAATATCTTCAAGTTGCCAAGGTTGGGAAACACTGCTGTATTGCTTGAAGGCAGGCCACAATTCAAATTTAGTAGAGCTACCCTCTCTGGCCTGTAGTAGGCACAAATGACAGTGAATAGATACAGAAAAGTCAGCTTTCCTTTGTACAGTCATTCGGAATTTTGCAGCTCTGATCTGGTGGCCAAAATTGTAGTAAACCATACCAAAACTCTTCTATCACCAGAAAAAACTTCAGAAACATCCTTTTCAGCTTCACAAAGCATGTGAAGGGATCCTTGGTCACACCAAATAGTCATGATAGCATGTTTCCATGCCACACATCTTGCCGATCATCTTATTTTAAAACAGTTTCTGATGCATGTTTCAGAACTTCCACATGTGGAGGTGTGGAAAGAATATTGAATACACATAAGATTACAACGCTCGACATAAGGCAACACTAAACAAACAGATGGGGCTTCCTATTTCGCCCCTATCCAAAATAATCTTTCGTCGGACACAATAGAATAGACTAGAAAAGAATTCTTTCTTGGCCAAGTGTGATTGGACATACAATGAATTTGTCATTAGTGCATATGTATATATAGTGTATATAAAAGTGTATATTTTTATATACACTATATTGGGGAAAAGGAATCCTCAATATGAGAATTATATTGGCAGTTCTGTGTTAGCAAAAACTTCAGAAGAGAAGGATTTAGGGGTAGTGATTTCCGACAGTCTCAAAATGGGTGAACAGTGCAGTCAGGCGGTAGGGAAAGCAAGTAGAATGCTTGGCTGCATAGCTAAATGTATAATAAGCAGGAAGAGGGAGGTTGTGATCCTGCTGTATAGAATGCTGGTGAGACCACATTTGGAATACTGCGTTCAGTTTTGGAGACCTCACCTACAAAAAGATATTGATAAAATTGAACAGATCCAAAGACTGGCTACAAAAATGGTGGAAGGTCTTAAGCATAAAACTTATCAGGAAAGACTTAATGAACTCAATCTCAATCTGTATAGTCTAGAGGACAGAAGGGAAAGGGGGGACATGATCGAAATATTTAAATATGTTAAAGGGTTAAATAAAGTTCAGGAGGGAAGTGTTTTTAATAGGAAAGTGAACACAAGAACAATGGGGCACAATCTGAGGTTAATTGGGAGAAAGATTAGAAGTAACGTGAGAAAATATTATTTTACTGAAAGATTAGGAGGTGCTTGGAACACACTTCCAGCAGACGTGGTTGGTAAATCCACAGTAATTGAATTGAAACATGCCTGGGATAAACATATATCCATCCTAACATAAAATACAGGAAATAGTACAAGGGCAGACTAGATGGACCATGAGGTCTTTTTCTGTCGTCAATCTTCTATGGTTCTATGTTTCTAAAGAAAACATATATTTGTCAAGAATCATGACAAATGATTAAAGATTGCCATAAGGCAGTGTTTTTCAACCAGTGTGCCGAGGCACACTAGTATGCCGCGAGACATGGTCAGGCATGCCGTGAAGAAGGAAGCTCAGGTTCCAATCTCGCAACTTTTTGCTGAGAGAAAGAGAGAGAGAGAGAGAGAAAGAAAGCAAGAGTGAGAGGGAAAGAAGGCAAGAGAGAGAGAGAGAATGAGAGGAAGGGGAAAAGAGCAAGAGAAATGAGCAAAAAAGGGAGGAAAAAAAGAGAAATGAGAAAATGATTGAGGCAGAGAATGAGAGGAAAGAGAGAGAAGTGACTCTTGATTTAAAGCATATGATAAAAAAGCACCCAAAGAATAAGAGAGAGAAAAAACCCAACCCTCACTTAATTTTGGAAATGGTTCAAGAGTGTGTATATACACACACACACACAAGGGGGGGGAGACAGGGATGGAAAAAGAGAGGAGAATGTCTTAGAGTGTCATTTTGTGTCATTTTGGTTGGTGGTGTGCCCCAGGATTTTGTAAATGTAAAAAATGTGCCACGGCTCAAAAAAGGTTGAAAATCACTGCCATAAGGTACAAATAAGTAAAGAGAGGAGGTAGTTCTATTATTGTGCAAACACTGCAAATTTCTCACCAAGTGGGAAAATGTTTTCCATTCTGTCTATGAACAAAACTGAACAATAATAGTAACAGACTACTTGCTAATCATCAATAGCCTGCCCACTCATTGTTTTACTCAACAAGGGGTTTCAACACAGGTTGAACTTACAACCACAAGTTTTCCGAATAGTTTTTATCCCAGAGCTGTAATGGCATTCAACAATGAACTAAAGGGCCACAACCAGTGAGCTGTTGGACAGCATTACTTGGTTAATTATATGGATGTTTGGGTGGTTCAGGGTGGAGAAATTGTGGTGGGTGGGGGCATGTTTTGGGATTGTTGTTTGAGTTGGGCCTGATCTTTGGGCGTTATGTGAACTTCATTGTACGGATATACTGTGTGTGTACCTGCAATGACAATAAAGAAGTTAGTTAGTTAGTTACAGTGGTACCTCTACTTACGAACTTAATTCGTTCCGTGACCAGGTTCTTAAGTAGAAAAGTTTGTAAGAAGAATTAATTTTTCCCATAGGAATCAATGTAAAAGCAAATAATGCGGGCAATTGGGGAAACCAAGGAGACACTCCCAGGAGATTCCTAGAAAGGCCCCATGGGGGCTTCTCCATGCCTTTTCTGACCCTGTTTCCTCCCAGGAGATTCCTAGAGAGGCCTCCTGGGGGCTTCTCCCTGCCTTTTCTGACCCTGTTTCCTCCCAGGAGATTCCTAGAGAGGCCCACGGAGGCTTCTCCCCATCTTTTCTGACCCTGTTTCCTCCCAGGAGATTCCTAGAGAGGCCTCACGTGGGCTTTTCCCTGCCTTTTCTGACCTTGTTTCCTCCCAGGAGATTCCTAGAGAGGCCCCACGGAGGCTTCTCCCCACCTTTTCTGACCCTGTTTCCTCCGAGGAGATTCCTAGAGAGTCCTCACGGGGGCTTCTCCCTGCCTTTTCTGACCCCGTTTCCTCCCAGGAGATTCCTAGAGAGGCCTCACGGGGGCTTCTCCCTGCCTTTTCTGACCTTGTTTCCCCCCAGGAGATTCCTAGAGAGGCCCCACGGAGGCTTCTCCCCACCTTTTCTGACCCTGTTTCCTCCGAGGAGATTCCTAGAGAGGCCTCATGGGGGCTTCTCCCTGCCTTTTCTGACCCCGTTTCCTCCCAGGAGATTCCTAGAGAGGCCTCACGGGGGCTTCTCCCTGCCTTTTCTGACCTTGTTTCCCCCCAGGAGATTCCTAGAGAGGCCCCACGGAGGCTTCTCCCCACCTTTTCTGACCCTGTTTCCTCCGAGGAGATTCCTAGAGAGGCCTCATGGGGGCTTCTCCCTGCCTTTTCTGACCCCGTTTCCTCCCAGGAGATTCCTAGAGAGGCCCCACAGAGGCTTCTCCCTGCCTTTTCCGGTTACAGTTTCGGAGGCTCGGGTTTGTAAGTGGAAAATGGTTCTTGAGAAGAGGCAAAAAAATCTTGAACACCCGGTTCTTATCTAGAAAAGTTCGTAAGTAGAGGCGTTCTTAGGTAGAGGTACCACTGTATTAGCTTACAACCACAATCAGGGCGAGAATTTCTATTGCTATGCTATGAGTCGCATCCAATTTTATGATCTTTTTTTTGCCATGGTTTTAAATGAATCATTGCAGTTGTTAAGCATGGTTCACTTAAGAACTGCAACGAATCACTTAACAACCATGGCAAGAATCACACAGTTGTTGAGCAAATCTGCCTTCCTCCTTGGATTTTGCTTGGTGGAAACTGGCTGGGAAGGGCACAGAATGGTAATCACAAGACCCCAGGATGCTGCAACCAGCTACCAATACATGCCAGTTTCCAAGTAATTGTAGGGATGTTCCAATGGTTGCAAATACAATGACCAGGAAAAGGTCACTTTTTCAGTGCTGTTGTAACTCCGAATGTTTACTAAATGAATGATGATAAGTCAAGGACTACCTATAGTACTGATGGCCTCAAAGAACATGTTAAGTTATTGTGATTTAAGAGCTGGCCAGATGTAAAGCTGATGCAATAGGAATGATTTAGCATTTGACATCACCAGTTTAAGACTGGTGGGGTCCACAAAAGACTGTTGCCGTTTTAAGAAGTGTCTATATATAGGTGGCTATTAGAGAGTATATCGGTGTGTATCTTTGCTCTCCCTGTGTCCATAGCTGTATGATAAGGTATCTACCTAGTTGTATATAAACTACTGTTAATAATCTAAAGGCTCTGTGTGTTGTGTGCGGTGTTTTGCTCCTGGGTTTATCTCATAATATTAGTCACACTTCAATACTCTTGACAGAACATCTTAACCATAAATAAATGGTTAAATAAAAGACTTAAATAAATGGTTTCCCCCCTTTTTTTACCACCAGAGAGCACTGCTATAGTTTCGGACGTTCACCTAAACCTTGTGAGAGACAACTTGTCCAAGAAGTGGAAACACTGTGGTCGTAAACTGGGCTTCACTGACCCGGAACTGGACGAAATTGACCACGACTATGAACGGGATGGACTCAAAGAAAAAGTTTACCAGTTGTTCCAGAGGTGGCTGATGAAGGAAGGCAGCAAAGGAGCAACGGTGGGAAAGCTGGCCAGAGCCCTCTTTGCATTGGATCGGAGAGATCTCCTCAATTATTTCATCAAAATAAGCCAGGAGTCAGATCAAAACAACGGATAAGAAGTTAAACGAAGAGCTGGAGGACTTTGGGTAGGGTTGGACATTTTTCCAGAAGACATTTTTATATTACAAGAAGTCGTTGGTCACAACAAATGCTGCCAGCAGAATGCTACTCTATGCAAGTGGATAAAGAGCAATCGATGGCCAAGCGCAATGGACATAACACTCCCTAAAAAAACACTCCCTAAAAAAAAGAAAGCTACAAACTTGACAGAATGCTTTTTAGCAGAGACAGACAAAACATTTTGAGCCTTTTGCTCTGTGCACAGAACAAAATGGCCAGCGGTGGGCTACGAGCCGGAACGCTAAATTGCGCTCGCCACGGTGGCTCATAAGTGCTAGCGGGGCCAGCTCGATTTTGCTTCTGCACCTGTGGATGTAGCAAAATTGCACACGGAGCCGCAGGTGAATCTGTGTTTTGGCGAGGTTTTTTTTTGCTTCCACACATGCCGAAACACGGGTGCACCTGCGGCTCCGTGAGCGATTTTGCTACCTCCACAGGTGCAGAAGCACAATCGCACTGGCCCTGCAAGCACTTACAAGCCGCGGTGGCGAGCGCAATTTAGTGTTCCGGCTCGTAGCCCAC
Organism: Erythrolamprus reginae; assembly: GCF_031021105.1. NCBI lineage: Eukaryota > Metazoa > Chordata > Lepidosauria > Squamata > Dipsadidae > Erythrolamprus > Erythrolamprus reginae. The sequence goes on from NC_091952.1 coordinate 172,789,877, forward strand.
CGCTGAAAATGGCTGTCTGGTTATGGACACAGACCACATGACCAGCTAAGGGAGAGCAGCAGCAGAGGACTTACAGCAGTTCTTCTCAATTATATTTTGTTATGCCCTCCCCATGAAGAAGTAAACATTTCATCCCAACTCTGCTGATGCGCGTCTTGCAGCCCGCTCTATCCACCCCAAATTGTGACCCACCACGAGATGTGCATCCTACATGACACTTATACTGGTACCATCGTCGTGTTCCTCAGAGTTGTGTCCAGGACAGCCTGTTCTACAAGAAAACACCTCGCAAGTTTGAGAAGTTTGATTGAACTCGCGAGATGTTTTCTTTTAGAACAGATTAAACGCCAAGGAATGCGGCCGAGGTACTGGTACAAGTGTCAGTTAGGACATACATCCTACCCCTGCGGTAAAAAAAGCACATTCCCTGAGGTCACGTGTCCGTCCCCCCCAGCATTGCTCCACGCCCCTCAGGAAGGCGCGCCCCACTATTTAAGAAGCGCAGACTTAGGGAAGACTGCAGAGCAGCTGGGCAAGATTTTTGTATGTTCCATACTAGCAGCAATGGCGGTGGCTGAGGAGAAGGATGAGGGTGGCAAAGGAAAACACTGGTGAGGCTGGTTCCCGAGATGTTCCATTTTAGGAATTGAAAATGGAAATTGATACCCACTAACTTAGCCCCACTTGCCTGTCCGGATTTGTTTCATGTAAATGCAAGACGATCAAAGTATTCTGGACCTGGCTTCTGCCAAACCATTAACTGGCTACTTTTCACAGTATAAAATGCAATATTTCCTCAAATCTCCCTGATTTATGATGTGTCAAATTTTGAATGATTTTGTACATTTTTAATTTTTTTAAATAGAGAAAACGGGTATAATGCTGTTCTCCTTGTCTTGTTACAAACCCGAATATCTTCTCAAAAAACAAGACTGGGTTATCATTCGCTTTCAGTTATGTAAAACCTGCAACTGCAATCGGTAAACTGATAAGGACTGATCAGCAGCAGCTTCAGCAACCGTCTTAGCGAAGATGAATAATATAGGATCACATGTTATTTTCTTACATAGAAAGGCAAAATGTGAGGAATGGGAATGGATGTTGCTGATCAAAAGGGAAAACAACAACATTAATATCTCCCGAAATATCAAACAAGGATAACAACATGATTTGAAAAACATGCTTTTGCCTCCCAAGCAAGGTTTCCCCCTTCCCTTTTTTTTGAAATGGCAAAATTTTTTTTAGAAGGATATAAAAGAAAAGAGGTGGTGGAAGAAACAGAATTTGTCCTGTGGCCTAAAGCTGACAAAAACTCAGTCTTCCATTTTCTAATAAAAGGATTTACACCAATTTTTTTCCAAAATTTATTTTTTTAATCCATACATAAATCCATATAATTTCAAATATCGTAATGTTACAGTAAATACGTAGTTATGCACTTTAGTCAATGTTAAATTCTTTATATATATAAAACACTTTTTCCCAGGTATATTTTTCTAAAATTGTGTGCTTGTAAAAAAAAAGAAAGAAAAAAAATATAAATCTAATTTTGTCATCAGGAGTACCAATTAATTTCCAACCCCCCCCCCCCAAAAATAATCATTAATAGCTTATTTTACCATAGTAGTTATTCTTTCTCGTCTTTTTAATTTTAAGCCACATTTGCTTCTTCACCTTTCTTGATCTTATAATTTATCATTTGTTTTGTCTTGTCCTAACCAAATGCCCCATAAAAAATGATATTTATATAGTTTGACTTACACCAAATTGTCATATCTCAGAAGATATGCTAGTGTATTAGTAAAGATGGGTGCTATATATACACGTGGATTCACATGGTAATTCTGGTGGATGCTATTTTGTAGGGTTTGTGTTACTTACTCATTCCTGAGAGCAATTACAGAGATTTCCCCCAGAGTAGAGGGACTAATTAAAAAATGCAATGCAAAACCAGCAATTTACATGCAGATAGTCCCTATGTAATAGTGCCTGCCTTATTTAGTTAGTGATTGTTCAGTTACGACAGTGATGAAAAACAGAATTACCAATCTTCACTATTACAACTTTTGCAAGTCTGTAAACAAAGAGAAACTTAAGTAAGAGCATAAGCAGAGTCCTAGTTTTATTTCACAGCCAAGTTGCCAGTCCCAATTGTGATCACTAAACCAGGACTACCTATCCTTCCATACAATGTTGGGATCCAAGTACAAAAGGGTGAGGAAGTCTCTGAATTATATACCGTATTTTTGGAGTATAAGATGCACCTTTCCCTGTCCCAAAAGAGGCTGAAAATTTGGGTGTGTCTTATACTCCGAATGTAACTTTCGAAGTTTTTCCCCCAGCCCCTAACTAGGTGCTAAAGCTCTTCCAGGCTTGCAGGATTTTTTCAATGCTACTCCCTCTGAAGAATGTTTTTTTTTTCCAGCCCTAAATCTTTGCAGGCTTTTTTTATTGCTACTCCCTCTAAAGAAGACTTATTTTTTCAGCCCTAACCAGGGGATAAAATAATGTGCTGAAGCTGACCAGACTAAGGATGCTAGCCAGTTGAATACCTGGAAGGTAGAATTTTTAACCCTATTTTCCTCCCCCAAAACTAAGGTGTGTCTTATACTCCCCAAAATACATTATGTTATTTTTGCAGCAATGTGTCAAGCTCTTCCCCTAGATCCCACCAAGCAACATTGTCTAGTTGATGGGACCTGTAGAAGGCCAAATATGTGGGACCTAAACAGCCGCTTATCTGTACAGTGGTACCTCTACATAAGAACTTAATTCGTTCTGTGACCAGGTTCTTAAGTAGAAAAGTTTGTAAGAAGCAATTTTTCCCATAGGAATCAATGTAAAAGCAAATGTGTGTGATTGGGGAAACCACAGGGAGGGTGGAGGCCCTGTTTCCTCCCAGGAGATTCCTAGAGAGGCCCCACAGAGGCTTCTCCCTGCCTTTTCCGGTTACAGTTTCGGAGGCTCGGGTTTGTAAGTGGAAAATGGTTCTTGAGAAGAGGCAAAAAAATCTTGAACACTCGGTTCTTACTTGGAAAAGTTTGTAAGTAGAGGCATTCTTAGGTAGAGGTACAGTACTTACTTTGTTTATGTTTATACCTGCTATATTGTACATTTTTGACAAACAAGTAAGTAAATATTTTCTTTTAAAAAAATTAGTCCATTCTAAGTACCACAACTAAATGTCTTGGTTTGATAAAAAGGCACCAGGATTCAGAAAAAAAGGCCCGAAAAAGACGAACGCGAGGCCTTTTCTCCAAAATTTCTCCAAAAGTCCACGATGGCGGCAACGGGGGAATGGGCTCCCCTGCTTTGAGTGAAAAAAACCTATTGCGACCCCGCCTCCTTGCAGCCACCTTTCCAGGGAGGAACGAAGGCGGAGCCGCCGACACAGACCGCGGGGGGAAAGGAAGGAAAGGAGCAAAATGACTGGACCTCCAGGCGCAGCGCTTCGGCGGCTACGGCGTCTCTTCTCACACCTCGGCCGCTCTGCAACGCTGGCAGCGGTTCCGAGATCGACTGCTGCCTATAGGTAAAAAAAAATGCCCGCGGGATGCGCCACCAACCCACCTACGAGCCTAATAGCGCAAGCGAGGGGGACGAAACCGCGATGCGCACGCGCGATTGGTAGCAGAGCAAAGTCGCCAATGTTTAATGCCAGAGCAAAATGTTGGTGGGCCGGGTGGAGGTGCAGTGGCGAAATGTGTGTGTATGTTTTCATTTCATCAATTTAGAGGGCCCGAGGGCTTCATTGGAAAGCTGGAGAGAGTTTTGAGCCCTACCAAGCACTTGGCAGTGTTGTTTAACGGGATGTTTTGCCTGTTAACAATTTAACACAATTTAGCACAATTGCGCTGTGTTTTAAAGAGGCTGAACGGTTTTGGTGATCCCGCGCAGGCTTTTCTTGAAGAGCACCAAATCTATAATAGGAATCCCGAATTTTAGATCAGTTTAGATAAAAGCCTTAAGGCAGTGTTTCCCAACCTTGGCAACTTGAAGATACTTGGACTTCAACTCCCAGAATTCATCAGCCAGCATCCGCTGGCTGAGGAATTCTGGAAGTTGAAGTCCAAATATCTTCAAGTAGCTAAGGTTTTGAAACACTGCCTTAAGGCTTAATTCTGAATTCATTGATTCATTTAAATTTAATTAGTTGAATTTAAGAATCAACACTCTGTACAGATCGTTTCCTTTATCGGAGGCTCCGCAAAATTCGCCTTGGAAGAATAAAATTGATATACTGTATTGGCAAGTGGGAAAAGCTCCCTCCAAAGCTGCAAGAAGATTCGTTAGGGGAAGAACAATTATTATTATTATTATTGTTGTTGTTGTTGTTGTTGTTATTTATTAGATTTGTATGCCGCCCCTCTCCGCAGACAATTGCATCTATTCTCCCCCCCACCCAAAATATATTTTAAACGAACAGCTGTCGGAGAATAAGATTCTGAACGAGTTAATAAAATTAAAATTACTTTTTAATTAAAAATGACATCCTAACTTTGACTTATTTATTATACTAACAAAGCTGAAAGTTTTCTTTAAAAAATGCTCTGGACTATGCACCATTGCATAATTTATTTATTATTCAGATTTGTATGCCCCCCAACTCCCAAAACACTCTTTATCTGGAAGCAAATTCTATAAAGATTTCTTTGCAAGCAGACTGCAAATGGCCTTCCAGTTGCAACAACCAGGCTGCTTTTCAAGAAATGCCTTATAGTACTGCATGGCAAAATTCTTAATGGAAAAAGCAGTGTAGCCATGCACAGATTAGTTTGTCTCTTATACCAGTGTTCCCCAACCTTGGCCACTTGAAGATATCTGGACTTCAACTCCCAGAATTCCGCAGCCAGCAAATACTACAGGTCAGATCTGCTGTGGAAAAACTGTTTGCCTATAAGAGTTTTAGGGGAAGGAGGAAATCCCAAAAGTCCGCCAGGGCAAGGAGACCTCTAAGGCACAACCAGTTCCCACAACATTCTTAACCTGTGTACAGTATTAATCCAATATATAGAATAAAATTATTTATTGGACACACAAGGAATTTGTCTTTGATGCATATCCTCTCAGTGTAAAAGAAAATATACAATATACATTGATCACGTGATCAAAATTCAGGCGCTTGGCAACTAGTTCATAGTTATGACTTCTGCTGAGTCCCGTCCTGCGGTCATGTGATCCCTTTTTGCAACCTTCTGACAACAAAGTCAAGGGGGAAGACAGATTCACTTAACAACCAGGTTGCTGACTTATCAACTGCAGTGATTCACTTAACAACTGTGGCAAGAAAAGTAAAATAGGGGCAAAATCCACTTGACATATGTCTCACTTAGTGGAAACTTGGGGCCCATTTGTGATCCTAAGTTGAGGATAATGTATCTTTTCTTTTATGTACACTGAGAGCATATACACCAATGACAAATTCCTTACGTGCTCAGTCACATTTGGCCAATAAAGAATTATGCTCTATTCTATTCTCATAACAACCATGAAATCTTGCCAAACAATTCTCCTAGTGCAAGGGTAGGCAAAGTTGGCTCTTCTATGACATGTGGACTTCAAATCCCAGAATTCCTGAGCTAGCATGATTGGCTCAGGAATTCTGGGAGTTGAAGTCCACAAGTCAACTTTGCCTACCCCCGTCCTAGTGTGATAAAGGCACAACTGCTCTTCTTCCTCTGCTTTCCCCTCTTCCCTGCCCTAAGCCGGAATCTTTGGTGAAATGAGTTTACCTCAGAGGTCTTCAAACTTGGCAACTTTAAGACTTGTGGAATTCAACTCTCAGAATTCTCCAGCCAGCTATGTTATGCTGGCTGGAGAATTCTGGGAGTTGAAGTCCACAAGTCTTAAAGTTGCCAAGTTGGAAAACCTGTAGCTTGCCTCCTCTGTTGGATATGTCATTACCCCTCCCAACTTGATTCTTTCCTACAGGTCTCACCTTTCTCAACAATTAATTACCCTGAGGAGACATCAGATAGGAAAAACCTAGAATAAATGATTTCAGTATTGCATAATTTCTAGAATTAAAAGTATTTAAAAGCAGTACTGTTCTTAATGGCATGCTGTATTCATAAGTCTTAAGTAGGTTGTGGCATTTCCACATCAAATGTGGATGAAGGTTTTTTCCCTCAGATCTTTTGTATTAAAAATATGGACTGTTTCCAAGTGTGTTTGGGTGTGCGTGCAGGGTTCATGTATAACCCCAGATAAGTGAGGAGTATTCATTATCTTTTGTGCCATGTTACTGATCTTTATAAATGTCACAAAATAAAATTATGTTCTGTAGTTCTTTCAGCAGATTAAAACAAAACTCTTAGCCATTTACAATTAGTATTTTGTAGGGAAAGCAAGACAGAAGGTCAGCATAGAGCAATTACTGGTAGAAATTAAATAAATGTTTCATTTTATGCTAATCTGCAGGTCCTGAGCTCAGTCAGAATTGATGAGATTTAATTTGCACATGTTCCATTCATTTAAATGGGTACACTCTGTTGAACTAGGACAATTTCAATTCATTTGAGGAAAGATTTTCCAGTTGAACAAAGTACTGAACTCCTTAAAGGCAAAAAGATCTTGAAATCTTTTCTAAAATGACTTTTGCATGAGCCTTGGGATTTTTGTTTCGTATTATCATTCCTTAGAACAGTTTCTGGTATTTTCCATGCAAATTAATGGCAATTAGTTGATTTCTACTTGTTCTGACAATATTTTTGAATCTTGATTAGGAAGAATACTTGTAAGAGAGTAATAAAGGAAGAATTGAGCTTTCTTTCAATTTTTGTGATTCTGTTGCCTGTGCTTGTATTTTTAACAGCATGGGAAATTTTAGAAAACCTGGTGTAAGCAAATTCAGAACAGGATACTGTAGTTCTTATTTGTAAAAGGCTTTAGTAGCTATTGTGGATTTTTTCCACCATCGGTGTACTATTGGAAGCCCTGTAGGTCTGAGTTGGGGATAGAAAACCCAGGAGAAAGTCTGTCTCTCTGATCCAATGTGGCTTCAATTTGATGGTAATAATCAGTTCTTATTGTGATTAAATATGGTTTCCTTACCTAATGTCCACAAAATTTGTTGGAATTGACACTCAAAAATTCCTGTTAGTTTTGCTAATTGGCAATTTTGGAAAACACATTTACCAAATCCCTCTCCCCTTTCCATTCAGTTGTGTCTGATTCATGGAGACTAGACACATCCTTTCGGTTTTCTTGGAAGGTTTTTCACAAATGGTTTGCCATTGCCTCTTTCTTAGGGCTGAAAGAAAGTGACTGGAGCAAGGTTACCCAACTGGCTTTGTGCCTAACAGATACCTTGCTGCAAAAATCTGAGTTGGAAAGTTGGACTATAGCTTTAAGACACAAAAACATACCTCACTTGAACATAGGACTAGATAATTGTGAGTGTCAGGGAGCAGAGCCATGCTGTATACCAGAGGTGTCAAACTGAAGGCCAATGGGCCAGATTCGGCCTGTGAGGTAATTAGAGTGGACTGCAAGGCTGTCCTGGAAAGAACAAAGGACCAGCCTGTGGTACCTCTGCCAGCAAAAACAAGCAACCAATCTCCATTTTTGGCTGAGACGGCCTCTTGCAACCCTCTGCCAGTGAACGGCCTTCCCAGCCAAAAATGGAGATTGGTTGCTTGTTTTCGCTGGCAGAGCAATAAGGCCACCACAGGTACCCCTCACACGAGTGAGGTCAAGCTGGCCATGGCCACCTTGGGTACACCCACCCTGACCCCCTGAGGTCAAACACAAACCTGATGTGACCCTCAATGAAATCAAATTTGACACCCCTGCTGTATACAGTGTCTTTGTCAACCTCCATGCTGCTTGCTTGCTTCAGCTGCCTTAGAAATGGGAGGGAAGGGGAAGGTCTAGGTCAGTGATGGCGAACCTTTTTTTCCTTGGGTGCTGAAAAAGTGTGGGTGTGCACTATCGCACATGCGTGAGTGCCCATACCATAATTCAATGCCTGAGGACGGTGGAAACAGCTTCTTTCGCCTCCCGGAGGCCCTCTGGAGGCCAGAAATGGCCTGTTTCCCAACTTCTGATGGGCCCATTAGGCTCATGTTTTGCCCTCCCCAGGCTCCAAAGGCTTCCTTCGAGCCAGGGGCAGCTAAAAATGCCTTCCCCCATCACCCCAGAGCCTCTCTGGAAACCAAAAATGCTCTCTCAGAGCTTCTGTGTTAGCCAAAAATCACCTTGCTGGAACAGACATGAATGTTGAAACTGAGCTAGGGCAACAGCTCACATCCCAGCAGATATAGCTCTGTGTGCCACTTGTGGCACCTGTGCCATAGGTTCGCCATCCCTGGTCTAGGTAATTGTCCAACTCTGGTAATGATAGATTCTGAAGAGGATGAGCCAGGGCCATCTTGGTACCCATGGCCAGTGGTTTTGCCAGCTGATGCAGAGAGTGAGAGTGAGGGAGAGATAGACCTGGATGAACCCGAAGGACCACGAGAGGTGGCAAATAAGCCACTGACAGTAGAGTCTTACTTAGAGGAGGAGGAAGAAGATCTGGAGCCTTTGCTAGATGCCCGCTTTACAATATTAAGAAAAAGACAAGAATACTTGTATGGAAAAAGGAAGTAGTCTGTAGTTTGTTAACTCTAGGGAATTGTTGACCACTTCCTATAGGTATTTAAGGGTGGAGTATGGGTAATTCGGGGTGGAGTTACAACGTTTTGCAATGGAATCGGGTGATGTTTGAGGTCTCAGCCAGGTTACGCTAGAAAAGGTGGCGCAGTGGGTAGAGTGCAGTACTGCAGGTCATGAAAGCTGACTGCTAGATCTGCGGGTCAGCGGTTCAAATCTCATCACCGGCTCAAGCCTTCTATTCTTCCGAGGTGGGTAAAATGAGGACCCGGGTTGTGGGGGCAATATGCTGGCTCTGTTAAAAAGTTGTAAGCTGCCTTGAATCTAAGGAGCTTTGGCAACAGCCTAGCCGCGGAAGTGTTATATCTTAAATATCCTCACTGAGAAACTGCCAAGATTATCTCACATGCATGACTTTAGCTTGTAAAAATGAGACTTTACATATAAAAAGACTGATTTGAAATATCAATGCATGGATTCCTCCTTTGTTTTCAAAGTTGCGTAGCCCCGGGATAGAACCGGTATTTGGGAGGAGGAGGAGTGAGCAGTCCTGTAGATGTCTCCATGTGTGGTTGATTAGGGAGTTAGGGAGGAAAGTTCTCATCATAGCTAGAGGTATAACAAGCAGGAAGAGGGAGATTGTGATCCTGCTATATAGAGCGCTGGTGAGACCACATTTGGAATACTGTGTTCAGTTCTGGAGACCTCACCTACAAAAAGATATTGACAAAATTGAACAGGTCCAAAGACGGGCTACAAGAATGGTGGAAGGTCTTAAGCATAAAACATATCAGGAAAGACTTAATGAACTCAATCTGTATAGTCTGGAGGACAGAAGGAAAAGGGGGGACATGATCAAAACATTTAAATATGTCAAAGGGTTAAATAAGGTTCAGGAGGGAAGTGTTTTTAATAGGAAAGTGAACACAAGAACAAGGGGACGCAATCTGAAGTTAGTTGGGGGAAAGATCAAAAGCAACATGAGAAAATATTATTTTACTGAAAGAGTAGTAAATCCTTGGAACAAACTTCCAGCAGACGTGGTTGGTAAATCCACAGTAACTGAATTTAAACATGCCTGGGATAAACATAGATCCATCCTAAGATAAAATACAAAAGATAGCATAAGGGCAGACTAGATGGATCATGAGGTCTTTTTCTGCCGTCAGTCTTCTATGTTTCTATATACTGTGTGGCTGAATGGACATGTTTGCAGCCAACTCAAGGTCAACAGTTTCTGAAGATTAGATGCGAAGGCTCTATCTGAAGATGTGGCCCATATGACATCAGGAGGGGGGGCACTGGGGTTGGATGGCTCTTTGAGGGGAGAGATTTGGGATTACTACTTTTTTAATGTAATTTTTGAACCTTTTGCCTCAGATCTTGCTTTCAACTTCTTGCTATCAGTTCTCATGCAATAAAAGTACCTTTCTCTGCCATTTTGGTGTTTTTCTTTCCTGGGTTTTGAGTGGAGGCTCAAAGCGGAGGGGAGAACAATTAGAGCTATTTCTTCCAGCACTGCCATAACCTCAGCGAAAGTAGAAGTGAATGGTGTCCACCTGCACTACCAACAGACTGGAAATGGGAATCACGCTGTCCTTCTAATGCCTGGCATGTTAGGTATGGATCTAACACTTGTCTTATGCTACTGATTTGGAATGAATAATAAATACATGCAAAAACTATATAGATACATTTAGCAGAAGATCTTTTTTAAAAATATATATATTTATTAAATTTTTTCATATATTTTTTTTAATACATGGTCATATTTACAGATGAATCTACATCATATATACATTCCTATCGATATTGTCTTTTAATTGCTTTTAAATTAATATTTTATTTCAATGCTTCTTTTAAGTTTCTTTTTTTTTGTCCATTGGTACCATTTTGTCCAGGTTTCATAATAATCCGATTCTTTTCGATTATTAAGCTCCATTATCAATCTGTCCATCTCTGCACAGTCGTATATTTTCTTGATGATTTCATTGTCTTCAGGTATTTGCGGATTTTTCCAGTTCTGTGCAAATACAATCCTTGCAGCTGTTGTAATATGCAAGCTTAAATATTTTACATTTTTAGAATAGGTACCTCTCATAATACCCAATACAAAAAACTCTGGCGTATATTCTATTTTTGTATTTGTTATTTGACACAACCAATTATTTATTTTTTTCCAATATTTTCTTGTCTCTGGAAATAACCACCATAGATGAAAGGAGGTGCCTTGAGTGTTATTACAGTTCCAACACATTGGACTGTAATTTTTGTGCTCACTATAAAGATCTTCTGACAAATGATTCTAAAATAATTTCTTTTAGACAAGACTAACTATCTAACTAGATTAACCTAACCATCCAAATAGACTGAAGGTGAGATAAAATTGATTGGTTTACTTTGGGTTGATAGCAAGAGATCGCCAAGGATTTTGCATTACCGTTTCCTAAATGAGGGTAAGTAAAATGATAAGAATAATTCTACCTGCCTTGACTGACCTCGGAGTTATTGCTTAAATCTCAGCCCTGATTGTCTATAAAGTAGAAATACTCTATGATACAAGTATTTTTCTCCCTGCTGTCATACTAGCTGCATTAGGTAGAACAAAGGTGGCTTCGCACCGGTTCCAATAGGTTCTTTAGAACCATTAGTAATTCAGCGATGATGTCACCAGACTGGTCTGTCAGTGTCTCCGTGGGTGCCGCCATCTTGGATTTTGCTTCTGCGCATGCGCAGAAGCAAAATCCAAAATGGCGGCACCCACAGAGACACTAATTTTTGAAAGCATGCACATGCTGCTACCCTAAGCAAACTGGCAGCAAAAGGATCCAGAACCCACCCCTGAAGTAGAACCAGTGATGAGTTACTACTGGTAGAGTCTACACCATAGCTCCGGTAGCAAAAATGGGTGACCAGCAAGCACACCCGCATGCCCGAGTGAGATTTTGCCTCTGAGCATGAGCAGAAAGCAAAATCTTGCAGGGGAACGTGTGCATGTGCAAAATTTCAGCAATTTTTTTGCTTCCACGTACACGAAGAAGCAAAAACAATAACCAAAATCTCACATGCGTATCCTCTCGTGAGATTTTCCTTCCAGGGCATGTGCGGAAGCAAAATTGTGCTCGAACGCATATGCATGCACTCCAGTCACACAGAGCTGAGCGCACAGCACCCAGGTAGCAGCGGTAAGTAGGAAACCCCGCCTGAGTAGAACACTGCTTAGCTCTCCACTAGAGAGAGAGAGTGATGTTTTATAGTCACTAAACCAGTGATAGTGAGTTTTTGAGGAGAAAGCCAAAGAAAAAGAAAAGATTGGCTGTACAACGGTTGGAGAATAACTCACAATTGAAATTGATCATAGTGTTGCAAAAGGGGAATATCTCTTAACTTTAGAGACAAAAGGATACAGGTAGTCCTTCATTTACATCAGTTCATTTAGTGACCATTCAAAGTTACAATGGCATTTGAAAAAGTGACTTATGGCTGTTTTTTACACTTATGATCATAGTTCCCTCTAAGCTGAGCAGTGAGCAATCGCTCACTTAAAAATCATCATCAACTCAGAGTTTTCCAAACCTGCCCAGAAGCCGAGAGGGAAAGAGTGAGAGGGAAGGAGAGAGAGAGGAAGAGAGAGAAACAGATAGAAAAAAGAGAGGAAGGAAAAGAGAAAGAAAAAGAATGGGAGTAAGGAAGAGAGAAAGAAAATCAAAATCTAGTTTGAAACTAGCTCAACTATTTAAGTGGCATTTTGATATTGATAGAGTTGCCCTATTATGAGCTCACTGTTATAGACACACAGTACAGTATTTTATTTTGAAATTCTCTGAGGCAAAACAGGGTGGGTTTTTTATTTATTTGTTTGTTTGTTTGTTTGTTTATTTGTTTATTTATTTATTTATTATTTCTGTGCCGCCCAGTCCCAAAGGGACTGCCGCTCAGACACTATAGTTTTCTGCCCACCCCTAAAAAAAATTAGAGGGAGCACTGCTTATGATCGATGCAGCATCTCCTTGGTCACACAATCAAAACTTAGATGCTTTGGCAACTGGATCATATATATGATGGTTGCAGCATCCCGGGGTCACACGATCAATTTTTGAAACTTTCTGACAAGCAAAGTCAATGAGGAATCCAAATTTACTTAACAGTCATGTTACTATAGTATTTTTCAGAGTGTAAGACGCACCTAGGTTTTTGGGGAGAAGAATCTGCTCACCAGGTATTCATCTGGCTAGTGGCCTTAGCCAGCACATAATTTTATCCCCTGGTTAGGGTTTTTAAAAAAACCTTATTCTGAGAGAGTAACAATGAAAGAGCTTGCAAGCCAGTAAGAGCTGGGAATATCATTAGCACCTGGAAAGAAACATTTGGAGCAAATAGAACAATGGAAAAAACCCAGCAAAGACTTAGGGCTTGAAAAACATTCTTCACAGAGAGTAACAATGAAAGAGCTTGCAAGCTGGTAAGAGCTGAGAACATTGTTACCGTGTTTCCCCGATAGTAAGACAGTGTCTTACTATCTTTTTACCCGCAAAAGCCCCACTAGGTCTTACTTTCGGGGTATGTCTTACATACCCCCCCCCTGCCGTTTCCCGCCTCCACTAACCAAATTGACAGGGTGAAGTCGGGAAGACCCAGGGAGGCCGCCCAGCAGCTGATCTGCTCGGTTCCCTCCGCTTTGACAGCGCTGGTCCGCTCGCTCGTTCCCGCAACCGACCCGCTTCCCCGACACGCGTCTGGAGGGGAGGAGCCGCTCTGCGCAGTTGGGCAGCCCCACCTGCCTGCCGGAAAGGAGGCGGGCGAAGGAGGGCGCAGCTCCGGCCGCCCGCTCGGCTCGCTTCTACAACTTCGGACCAGCGCCGTCCTTCGCCTCGCATTTCCGGGTTGGCGAGCCTGGATTGTTTTTCCTGCGAGCGCTGGTCCCCGCTAAGCCTTCTGCGCCTGACTCTGCGAGGCGAGAGGGAAGAAGGAGAAGCGCTTCTCCTTCTTCCCTCTCGCCTCGCCGAGTGAGGCTTCGGACCAGCGCCGTCCTTCGCCTCGCATTTCCGGGTTGGTGAGCCTGGATTGTTTTTCCTGCGAGCGCTGGTCCCCGCTAAGCCGCAGAAGGCTTAGCGGGGACCAGCGCTCGCTGGAAAAACAATCCAGGCTCGCCAACCCGGAAATGCGAGGCGAAGGACGGCGCTGGTCCGAAGCTTCACTCGGCGAGGCGAGAGGGAAGAAGGAGAAGCGCTTCTCCTTCTTCCCTCTCGCCTCGCAGAGTCAGGCGCAGAAGGCTTAGCGGGGACCAGCGCTCTCAGGAAAAACAATCCAGGCTCGCCAACCCGGAAATGCGAGGCGAAGGACGGCGCTGGTCCGAAGCCTCACTCGGCGAGGCGAGAGGGAAGAAGGAGAAGCGCTTCTCCTTCTTCCCTCTCGCCTCGCAGAGTCAGGCGCAGAAGGCTTAGCGGGGACCAGCGCTCTCAGGAAAAACAATCCAGGCTCGCCAACCCGGAAATGCGAGGCGAAGGACGGCGCTGGTCCGAAGCCTCACTCGGCGAGGCGAGAGGGAAGAAGGAGAAGCGCTTCTCCTTCTTCCCTCTCGCCTCGCAGAGTCAGGCGCAGAAGGCTTAGCGGGGACCAGCGCTCGCAGGAAAAACAATCCAGGCTCGCCAACCCGGAAATGCGAGGCGAAGGACGGCGCTGGTCCGAAGTTGTAGAAGCGAGCGGGCGGGCGGAGCTGCGCCCTCCTTCGCCCGCCTCCTTTCCGGCAGGCAGGTGGGGCTGCCCAACTGCGCAGAGCGGCTCCTCCCCTCCAGACGCGTGTCGGGGGAAACGGGTCGGTTGCGGGGACGAGCGAGCGGACCAGCGCCGTCAAAGCGGAGGGAACCGCCGCCAGGGCGCTGCGAACTGCTCCCTCGCTTTTAGTACCGTGTTTCCCCGAAAGTAAGACATATGTCTTACTTTCGGGGTATGGCTTATATAAGCCGACCCCCCTGAAACCCCCCATATGTCTTACAATCGGGGGGGTCTTACTATCGGGGAAACACGGTAGCACCTAGTTAGGGCTGGAAAGAAACTTATTCAGAGCATGTTAGAGCAATGAAAAAACCTTGCGAAGACTTAGAGCTTGGAAAACATTCTTCGCAGAGAGAAACCATGAAAGAGCCTGCAAGGTAAGAACTGGGAACATTGTTAGCAGCTAGTTAGGGCTGGAAAGAAACTTATTCGGAGCATATTAGAGCAATGAAAAAAACCTTGCGAAGACTTAGAGCTTGGAAAACATTCTTCGCAGAGAGAAACCATGAAAGAGCCTGCAAGGTAAGAGCTGGGAAGATGGTTAGCAGCTAGTTAGGGCTGGGGGGGGGAAAGCTACTTTCAAAGTATAAGATGCACCCAAATTATCAGCCTCTTTTAGGGAGGAAAAAGGTATGTTTTATACTCGAAAAAATACAATAATTTTTAACAAACACAGTGATTCACTTAGCAACTGTGTCAAGCAAAGTCGTAAAACGGGGCAAAACTCACTTAATAAAAGTTTTATTTAACCACATACATTTTGGGCTCAATTGTGGACGTGACTTGAGACGTAACTTAATTTGATCGTGCTTTTGGGGACTTAGTTTTTCTTTTGCATATACTGTATTAATATGCGTATCATATCTTTCTCTCTTGCGTTATGATGATCCTGCAGTGTTTTTTGTGTGCTGATTTAGGCAGCGGTCAGACTGATTTTGAACCACAGCTGAAGAATATGAACAAAGAGATTTTTACTGTTGTTGCCTGGGACCCTCGAGGATATGGAAAATCAATCCCTCCCCTTCGAGATTTTCCTCTGGACTTTATGAAAGAGACGCAAAAGATGCTGTTGACTTGATGCAGGTAAATATGTTCAAGGTTCTCTGAAACCTGGTTTTGTATCTTTTGGTTACTGAGAATTTTGCACATTAAGTTTGGAAATAAGCATGCAGAACCTCCAAGGCTGTGCCTTTGAAACTTGGTGAGAATAAAGATTGAACCTGTTCAGAAGTAGCAGAATGTTTCTATAGAGGACACTTTTTTGGGGGGGGGGGTGTATCTGTGACAGTGATTGCCTAGACAAGTGTTCTGAGCCAGCTCCCAAACACAACAGGCACTTTGTATTTAATGAAACAGTCCCCTTTATTAGGAGTTTCAGCAGCCACTCTCTCACAGGAGGCTACAAAGCCTCCAAATGCTGTGGGAAGTGACACTCCCTCCCTTTCCCCCAGAATTGGCTCCAACACACCAGGAGTCAGTCTCTCCCTCTCTCTCTCTCTCTCTTTCTCTCTTTCTCCTCTCTCTTTCTCTCTCCTCTCTCTTTCTCTCTCCTCTCTCTTTCTCTCTCCTCTCTCTTTCTCTCTCCTCTCTCTTTCTCTCTCCTCTCTCTCTCTCTCTTTCTCTCTCTCCTCTCTCTCTTTTTTCTGTCTCTTACTCTCCTCTCTTTCTTTCTCTCTCTCTCGTTCTTTCTCCTCTCTTTCTCCTCTCTTTCTCTCTCTCTCTCTCTTTCTTTCTCTCTCTTTCTCTCTCCTCTCTCTCTCTCTTTCTGTCTCTCTCTCTCATTCTTTCTCTCTCTTCCTCTCTCTTTCTCCTTCTCTCTCTTTCTCTCTTGCTCTTTCTCTCTTTCTCTTTCTGTCTCTCTCTCTCTCTTTCTTCTTTCTCTCTCTCTCTCTCTCTCTTTCTTTCTCTCTCTTTCTCTTCCTCTCTCCCTCTTTCTTTCTTTCTCTCTCTCTCCTCTCTCTCTCTCTCTTTCTCATTCTGTCTCTTTCTCTCTCTCTTTTTTTTGTTCTGATTGGACCCGGCCCAGATAGAACATTCACATACAATATAATTCAGTAATATTATTCAATATATTGTTTGGGCTTTTCATTGTCGCAATTTAGCCATGTTAAATTCCTTTTATATCAGTGAGAAGGTATTGCTTTCAAAGAATACGTTAAGTATAGGCCAGGCCCCTCATCCATTAAAATGAGTTATCTGTTTCTTTTATAATCAACAAGGCCCTGAAGTTTGAGAAGTTCTCCTTGTTGGGTTGGAGCGATGGTGGAATAACCGCACTCATTGCAGCTGCAAAATATCCAGAACTGATCCGCAAAATGGTGGTTTGGGGAACCAATGCGAAGGTTACAGAAGACGATTTGAAAATTTACAATGGTATGTATCTGTCAGCCCTTGAGGTAGTCTAGACAGGAAATCAAACCAGGAGTAGTAATTTAATTTAATTTAATTGACTTATATGCCACCCAAACCCAATGAGACTCAGGGTGGTTTACAAAAGTAAATAGTACATACAATAAACAAAGTCAAATAATTAGTAATAAGAAGAATAAAACCCATAATAAACATTAATGGAATACTGTGTTCAGTTCTGGAGACCATACCTACAAAAAGATATTGACAAAATTGAACGGGTCCAAAGACGGGCTACAAGAATGGTGGAAGGTCTTAAGCATAAAACGTATCAGGAAAGACTTCATGAACTCAATCTCTATAGTCTGGAGGACAGAAGGAAAAGGGGGGGACATGATTGAAACATTTAAATATGTTAAAGGGTTAAATAAGGTTCAGCAGAGAAGTGTTTTTAATAGGGAAAGTGAACACAAGAACAAGGGGACACAATCTGAAGTTAGTTGGGGGAAAGATCAAAAGCAACATGAGAAAATATTATTTTACTGAAAAAATAGTAGATCCTTGGAACAACCTTCCGGCAGACGTGGTTGGTAAATCCACAGTAACTGAATTTAAACATGCCTGGGATAAACATAGATCCATCCTAAGATAAAATACAAAAAACAGTATAAGTGCAGACTAGATGGATCATGAGGTCTTTTTCTGCCGTCAGTCTTCTACTTTTCTATGTTTTCTATGAACTATCTAATCAAACCCATATACATACAGAACAGTTACAAATCAAACAAGATAAGCAAGTGTGGGCTATTGGCCGGACTGGGGGAAACGCAATGGGGTCGCGAAAATGGAGCTCCACCCCAGAGCACCCAATTTGCACTGAAAGATGTTGAAAGAAAATGCATAAGCCACGCCCACAGTGTGGTAGTAAAAATTTTGATAGCCCTTCACTGGAGATAAGATGTTCCATTCATGGCCCCCCCCCAGTCTTGCCGGCAAAGCCAAATCTTCACAACCTTTCGGAAGGATAGTAGGATGGGGAGCAGTACGGACATCGGGGGTTAGTTGGTTCCTTAACATTGGGGCATCCACAGAGAAGGGTCTCCCCCACAGGCCCGTCAACCTGCATTATTTAGTAAACAGGGACCTGGAGGAGACCAACTCCTATTGAACCTTTTATTGAAAGGTTCGATAAGGTTCAACAGAACTTTGCAAGCAACAGGATTTTGCAAGTCTGAAAGCACTTCTTTCCTTTCTTCCTTTTGGTTCTCAGAGAACCAGGTCGTTTCTGTGGGTTGAGATACCTCTTGGACTGACCTTTGCTCTGGCTGTGGTTCTTCCTCTTGTTTCTCAAGATTATTCTCACAGAGTATTATAATACAAATGGGAGGGATTGTGTAGGTCTGGTTATATGTGTACACCTTCAAGTTTGTCTTGACTTCTGGATGAGTTTGGCTGAAGAACTCTAGGAGTTAAAGTCCACAAGTCTTAAAGTTGCCAAGATTGGAGAGCCCTGGTCTGGACATGTCCACTGCAAGTTATCTTGGCAACTTAAGTGGCTTGTTGCCTTCCTAGGACTTGTTGTACATACCCCTGGTCAGTTGGAAGATGATGAAGAAATTGAGGACTCTGATACAGATAGTGGTTTATGAATTAGTGGTGGGCCTGGGGGTTACAGGTAGTAGAACAGATGGACAGGATGGGGCTATGAGCCCAGGATCTAGTGAGGAAGAATCAGACGTTCGCTGGGTAAACCCTAAATTCAGAAGGGCCCAAAAATGTACAGAACAGTTGTCTGGAAGAAGATATTAAGGGGGGGAATGGATAAAATACTGTAGTGATGTATTTGGCACGTCAGGGGATCAGTGAGGAAGAAGGGTGGAGTTTCAACATTGCAGAGAGAAATATGGAAGTTTTCTGTGCCGCTTTCAAGTAAGCAGAAGTATTCTGTGTTGATTAACAAGTCAGTTCTGCTGTTTTGTAATCATGCTGTTAGGAAATAAATCTTGTTAAGTGGAAAAGGTTAGAAGGAATGCGAAGAATGCAATTAAGGAAGATAACGGGCCAAGAGATGTGTGCCAGTATGAAATGTGTTTGAATCCAGAAGAGAAGAGAATAAAATGGAGTTTCTTTGTTTATGAAATAATGCATTTAATAAGAGTTATTTGTAATTGCTGAAGTTCTGCCAGAAACCAGAACAGGACTGACAGAAGGTGATCGGCCCAGGGTTACCCAGCTGGGTTTGTGTCTTTTTTTAAAAAAGTTTTTTTATTAGTAGTACAGTGTTCCCTCGATTTTCGCGGGTTCGAACTTCGCGAAAAGTCTATACCACGGTTTTTCCAAAATATTAATTAAAAAAATACTTCACCGTTTTTTCCCCTATACCATGGTTTTTCCCACCCGATGACATCATATGCCATCACCAAACTTTCGTCTGCTTTTAATAAATATTTTTTTAAATAAACTTTAATAAATAAACATGGTGAGTAATAATCTAAGTGGTTGCTAAGGGAATGGAAAATTGCAATTTATGGGTTTAAAGTGTTAAGGGAAGGTTTGTGATACTGTTTATAGCCGAAAATAGTGTACTTACTTCCGCATCTCTACTTCGCGGAAATTCGACTTTCGCGAGAGGTCTCGGAACGCATCCCCCGCGAAAAGCGAGGGAACACTGTATAGTTAAAAACATTGGACGTGGTAAAACTTCCCTCGTTTAAACAATTCCATTCAGTATAAACTTACAATAAATCAAAAGTTTCCCCATATAACATTATAAACATTATGTACAATTTTATACATTATAACTATATCTATTCCAGTCTATCTTTCACAAAATAACTATCATGTTTTCCCGAAAATAAGTTCCATCATATTATAACTTCTCTTACACTTATTCAATGGATGCTATTCAGCAACCGTTTTGGGGTGACCAGGACTGTGTCAGGGAAGAATAACTGAAAGAACCACTAGAGGGCTGCTACAACCTTTTAGAAAGGCATTTGGCAGATAAAATTCACATTTGTTTGCAGTTGGAAGCCAACTGGACAGATTCTGAAGAGTAGATGAGGTAATTCCCTGCAGTGTCATGTCAAAAGGCATTTGAGTTTGTAGATGTTGATGAAGTAGACATTCCCTGTGAGATGATATTTCATTTTTGACCTTGAATCAACTTTTAGGCTCTTCGATATGCGGTGTCCTAGGTTTAAATCTCTCTCTCCAGGTGACTGGAATTAAAGAGGGAATGGCAGGAAACTGGCGGGACCTTCGTGCCGCTCTCAAATTTCCTGGGAAATTTTTCCAGGCTCGGGTTCTTAAGTAGAAAATGGTTCTTAAGAAGAACCAAAAAAATCTTGAACACCTGGTTCTTATCTAGAAAAGTTCTTAAGTAGAGGTGTAGTTGAGGTATCACTGTATTCCCTTAATTTTTTTGATCAGTGTACATACATACGTACTGTGGCCATCCATCCATCGCTGGTGGTTCAGTGAACCACAGGTGGCCTTTTCTACCACTCCACCTAAACCTGTGACCAGGTTCTTAAGTAGAAAAGTTTGTAAGTAGAAGCAATTTTTCCCATAGGAATTAATGTAAAAGCAAATAATGCGTGGAAACCCATTAGGAAAGAAATAAAAGCTCAGAATTTGGGTGGTATGAGGAAGAAGAAGAAGAGGAGGACGACAGTCACTGGCGAAGGAAGAAGGTGAAGTGAGGAGAATCAAAAAAATCAAAACATTTAAGACTTTAAAAAAAAGAGAAAGACTCTGAGGTGGCGAGGAGGAGCACACACATCCCTCCGTTCACTCTGGGCTGCCAAAGCCTCCTTAAGCGCCATTGAAAGGCTCCTCTGGCAGCCCAGAAAATCCTGAAATGGCCGGGATTAAAGAGGGAATGGCAGGAAACTGGCCGGGCCTTCGTGCCGCTCTCAAATTTCCTGGGAAATTTTTCCAGGCTCGGGTTCTTAAGTAGAAAATGGTTCTTAAGAAAAGGCAAAAAAATCTTGAACACCTGGTTCTTATCTAGAAAAGTTCTTAAGTATAGGGGTTCTTAGGTGTTGTGGTTCCGTCTGAGGCCCCTCCGGGAACGGCTGACCTTCTGTCGGTTTCCAGCTCAGAGGGAGAGGCTGAGGAACAGGAGGTGCAGACAGACGAGGAGGAATCCCAGGCTGAAGAAGAGGGAGGACAGCCAGAGTCCCACCAGGGGGAGCTCTCCTCAGCAAGCAGCCTGGATTCCTTAGAGGAAAGTGCACAAGCCATAATTGATCTGCGACAACGAAGAGCTAATCAGAGACGGAGTCAATTGGCTAAATACTTTCAGCATTAAAGTGGCAGCAGCTGGGTTTGGGTGTGGTGCTCTTGGGAAAGGCTAAAAGGCAGACCCACCCTTCCTGGCTTGTGGAGTTTTATCTTTGAGAGTCGTGGGACCTGACTGTGAACTTTGGTGTCTTGGAATCCTGGTTTGTGCCTTTGACTATTGAAACCTTGGGGGGGTGTGCCAGCAAGAAGCTTGCTGTATTGTCTGGACATCAGGACCCTGCTGTACCGTATTATATCCTGTCTGTTGGGAAGAACAGGTTTTCCTCTGTGCTTATTTTTTCCAGTTATAAAATACTTTTGGCTTTTACCAGAGTGTCTGGCTGTTTTTTCCAGTTGGTGTTGAGGTCTGAGGGAACCCAGACAGAACATTAGGTAGTAGTACCACTGTATACTACTCAAAAAAACAAAGGGAATAACACATTCTAGATCTGAATGAATGAAATATTCTCATTGAATATTTCATTCGCACAACTATTCCATTTGCACAACATCATGTGAAATTGTCAATCAGTGTTGCTTCCTAAGTGGACAGTTTGATTTCACAGAAGTTTGATTTACTTGAAGTTATATTCTGTTTTTTAAGGGTTCCCTTTATTTCTTTTTTGAGCAGTGTATATACATTTATGTAAATGTTCTACAGTGACAATTGTTCATTGAAGTCAGTAGAAAGCCTGCCTTATGGTTCCCAATAATCTAGAAATCTGTTAAACCTTTCTGCCTATTACAAACAGATTTCCATGCAAATATTTCCAAAGAGGTAGTAATATTTTATAGGAGCAGCAATAAGCCCAGAGAAATTCTTAGTGCCTGAAGATTAGAAAAAAATCTTACTAAAGCATACCACAAACTTTTATGGATCAAATCCAAGTAATCAGATGATAGCCTGAAGACCATAACTGAACAAATTGGGTAATCCAAATTGAATACAGAGGTTTTCTTCAAATAACTCATTGCTTGATTCAGTTCCTCAGAATAACATAAAATAAATAAAAATATCTGTTCTGCTGCCAGCATATCAAAATATGAGATACTGTATACAGTGGTCCCTCAATTTTCACGGGTTTGAACTTCGCGAAACGTCTATACCACGGTTTTTCAAAAATATTAATTAAAAAATACTTTGCGTTTTTCCCCCCTATACCACGGTTTTTCCCACCTGATGACATCATATGTCATTGCCAAACTTTCATCCGCCTTTAATAAATATTTTTTTTAATAAACTTTAATAAATAAACATGGTGAGTAATAATCTAAATGGTTGCTAAGGGAATGGGAAATTGTAATTTAGGGGTTTAAGGGAAGGCTTGTGATACTGTTCATAGCCAAAAATAGTGTATTTACTTCCGCATCTCTACTTCGCGGAAATTCAACTTTCGCGGGCGGTCTCGGAACGCATCCCCTGCGAAAAGCGAGGGAACACTGTACTACTGTATATGCATTTAATAAGAGCCGGGGTGGCGCAGCAGGTAGAGTGCAGTACTGCAGGACACTGAAGCTGACTGTAGATCTGAAGGTCAGTGGTTTAAATCTCATCACCGGCTCAAGGTTGACTCCGCCTTCCATCCTTCCAAGGTAGGTAAAATGGGGACCCGAATTGTGGGGGCAATATGCTGGCTCTGTTAAAAAGTGCTATTGCTAACATGTTGTAAGCCGCCCTGAGTCTAAGGAGAAGGGCAGCATAAAAATTGAATTAATAAATAGATAAATAATAAATTTAAAGTCTCTCTAATTATTTTCAGGCAATTTAATCATTTTTAAAATACCCAGCTTGTTCAAAATGCTCAGACAGAGATTTAAATATTGCATACCAGGTCAGAGATAATACTGAAGGAAAAACTATATTTTGTCATTAAATGTAGGTATCCGTGATGTTTCAAAATGGAGCGAAAAAACAAGAAAACCTTTGGAAGAAATGTATGGATATGAATATTTCAGCAAAATGTGCTCAGCTTGGGTAGATGGAGTCTCCCAGTTTATGCAAAAGTCAGATGGTAAGAACCTGGAACTGCGGCCCAGTTTGTTTTATCTCATTTATTTTAAAAAGTAATACTTTTGTGTTCTCCATATCCCTACCGGTACAGTTGACAGATGCAAACTCTTTATTTTATTTATTTATTTATTTATTTATTTATTATTTTGATTTGTATGCCGCCCCTCTCCGCAGACTCGGGGCGGCTCACAACAAAGTGAAACAATTTACAACAAATCTAAATTACAGTTTAAAAATATTTTTAAAACCCCATTTTCTAAACAAACATACATACAGACATACCATTCATAAATTGTATATGCCCGGGGGAGATGTCTCAGTTCCCCCATGCCTGACGACAAAGGTGGGTCTTAAGGAGCTTACGAAAGGCAATGAGAGTAGGGGCAGTTCTAATCTCCGGGGGGAGTTGGTTCCAGAGGGTCGGGGCCGCCACAGAGAAGGCTCTTCCCCTTGGGCCCGCCAACCGACATTGTTTAGTTGACGGGACCCGGAGAAGGCCCACTCTGTGGGACCTAAGCGGTCGCTGGGATTCGTGCGGCAGCAGGCAGTCTTGGAGATATTCTGGTCCAGAGCCATGAAGGGCTTTAAAGGTCATAACCAACACTTTGAATTGTGACCGGAAATTGATCGGCAACCAATGCAGACTGCGGAGTGTTGGTGAAACATGGGCATACCTAGGCAAGTCCATGACTGCTCTCGCAGCTGCATTCTCCACAATCTGAAGTTTCCGAACACTTTTCAAAGGTAGCCCCATGTAGAGAGCATTACAGTAGTCGAACCTCGAGGTGATGAGGGCATGAGTGACTGTGAGCAGTGAGTCCCGGTCCATATAGGGCCGCAACAGGTGCACCAGGCGAACCTGGGCAAACACCCCCCTCGCCACAGCTGAAAGATGGTTCTCTAATGTGAGCTGTGGATTGAGGAGGACACCCAAGTTGCGGACCGTCTCCGAGGGGGTCAATAATTCCCCCCCCAGGGTGATGGACGGACAGATGGAATTGTCCTTGGGAGGAAAAACCCACAGCCACTCCGTCTTATACGGGTTGAGTTTGAGTCTGTTGACACCCATCCAGGCCCCAACAGCCTCCAGGCACCGGCACATCACTTCCACTGCTTCTTGTGAGGGGATATCAGCAACTTTTTGCTTCTGCGATGCGCAGAAGCAAAAAAATTACCAAAATCTCTCTCATGTGCATCCCCTCACGTGATTTTACTCTTTGCGCATGCACAGAAGCAAAATCTCGCTCAGATGCACCCACGCGTATGCTGGAGACATGGAGCTGTGATACGCGGAGCTGTGTGCCTCCACCTGTCCCCAATACATTGTCCTTCTGCCTTTGCTGCAGCTTTCCATTCCTACCATCTTTCTCTTAATGTTGTTTTCAGGAGAAGTTGCCTGTGAAAGGGAGACTGGGGGAAGAACCTACGGGGTGCGTTCTAAAAGTAATGCAATTATTTTTAAAGTAATTTATTGAACAGATTTTTATTTATTTATTTATTTTATTTTATTAGATTTGTATGCCGCCCCTCTCCGAAGACTCGGGGCGGCTCACAACAATAATAAAAACAATATTCCAGCGAAAACAAATCTAATATTAAAAAGCACATAAAAACCTATCATATTTAAAAAAGCAAACAACATATACATACCCAAACATCAATATAAAAAAGCCTGGGGGAAAGGTGTCTCAGCTCCCCCATGCCTGGCGGTATAGATGGGTCTTGAGTAATTTACGAAAGACAAGAAGTGTGGGGGCAGTTCTAATCTCTGAGGGGAGTTGATTCCAGAGGGCCGGGGCTGCCACAGAGAAGGCTCTTCCCCTGGGGCCCGCCAGATGACATTGTTTGGTCAACAGGACCCGGAGAAGGCCAACTCTGTGGGACCTTATTGGTCGCTGGGATTCGTGCAGTAGCAGGCGGTTCGGGAGGTACTCTGGTCCAATGCCATGCAGGGCTTTAAAGGTCATAACCAACACTTTGAATTGTGACCGGAAACTGATCGGCAGCCAATGCAGGCCACGGAGTGTTGCAGAAACCTTTTGCACAAACACTTAAAATTCTTCAAAGTACTGTCCTTGGGCCTCTACACATTTTTTCCAGTGACTCTGCCATGACCAGTACTCGCCCTGGAAGGCGTCTTCGGGGATCTCTCGCAAGGTCTTTGTCACGGCTGATTGGATCTCTTCTATGGACGAAAAATGGGTTCCTTTCAGGGCTGGGAACAAAAAGAAGTCTGCTGGGGTGACGTCAGGACTATAGAGGGGGTACAGCAGCGTTGGCACCCGGTGTTTGGCCAGGAACTCACGGACTCGTAGTGCGTTGTGCGTAGGCAAGACGCGTTTTTCGTCCATAGAAGAGATCCAATCAGCCATGATGAAGACCTTGCGAGAGGTCCCCGAAGATGCCTTCCAAGGTGCATACCGGTCATGGCAGAGTCGCTGGAAAAAATGTGTAGAGGCCCAAGGACAGTACTTTGAAGAATTTTAAGTGTTTGTGCAAATCTGTTCAATAAATTACTTAAAAAAAAATAATTGCATTACTTTTGGAACGCACCTTGTATGACATAGTTGCTTTCTGAGGATCACGGTGTTATGCTTGATGAAGTTGAATGAGCTCATTCAAGCCCTTTGCATCCATAGAGACTGGGAATGAATAAATAAGTCTCTCCAAACCTAATGTTTTCAATAGGTATTAGACCATAAATCCCAACACCCTCAATCAGCATTGCCCTCCACTCACAGTAGCTGAGTTGGAATATTGTAATTTAACACAGCTGGAGGGCATTTAAGGAGCTGCCCTTAACAGTAAAGTGTAACCTTGGAATTCCTCCCCTCTGTGTCCTCATTTTCTCGTGAGTGGAGAACTGGAAGTGCCAAAGGGTGAAGTATTCATTGAAGTACAGTACAGGCAGCCCTGTATTTGGAACAGTTTGTAAAGACCATCTCGAAACAGATTATTGTGTGGAAAGATTATAAACTAATTGTAGATAGTCCTCAATTTATAACCAGTTGACTGCCACACATCTTCCCCATAGCTGCATTTCAGATATTTGGCAACTGATTTGCATTTACAACTGGTTGCAGCACCCCGTCGTCATATGATTATGAATTGCAATGGTAAAAAATGCCCATTAGATATGCTGTATTTGCTTAATGTCCACATGTCCACTTTACGGCCACATGTTGACTATTGCAATGCGTTCTACACGGGGCTACCTTTGAAAAGTGTTCGGAGACTACAGTTGGTCCAAAATGCAGCTGTGCAAGCTGCATTGGCTCTCAATAGGTCTACGGACACAATTCAAGGTGTTGGTCATCACCTTTAAAGCCCTTCATGGCACTGGACCAGATTATGAACGGGACCGCATTCTGCCACATCCCTCCTAGCGGCTGGTCAGTCTTCTCACAGTTCCTTCGGCCAGGCAATGCCGACTGGCGGGACCACATTGGAGGGCCTTCTCTGCGGTGGCTCTGGCTTTATGGAATCAACTCCCCCTGGGAGCCGCACAATGTCCATCCTCCTGGCCTTCCGAAAGGGATTAAAAACATGGATTTTCTGGCAGGCCTGGAGCCGGTGATTGGTTTCATCTTGTCCCAGCTGAATGGATGAATGTTTTAATTAAGGGTTCTTAAAATTGTTTTATTGTTTTTTTAGATTGCTGTTTTTATATTGCTGTTAGCCGCCCAGAGTCCATAAGGAGTTGGTCAGCCTACAAAGGTAGAATAAAATAGAATAGAACAGAACAGAACAGAACAGAATTTTATTGGCCAAGTGCGATTGGACACACAAGGAATTTGTCTTTGGTGCCTATGCTCTCAGCGTACATTTAAAAAAAGATACATTTGTCAAGAATCATGTGGTACAACAATAATTGTCGTAGGAATCAAATAAGCAATGAAGAAATAATCAATATTAATAAAAATCGTAGGATACAAGCAACAAGTTACAGTCATACAGTCCTAAGTGGGAGGAAAAGGATGATAGGAACGATGAGAAAAACTAGTAGAAATAGAAGTGTAGATTTAGTTAAAAGTCTGACAGTGTTGAGGGAATTATTTGTTTAGTAGAGTGATGGTGTTCGAGGAAAAAACTGTTCTTGTGTCTAGTTGTCTTGGTGTGCAGTGCTCTGTAGATATATGGATGGATGGATGGATAGATAGATATATGATAGATAGATAGATGGATGGATGGATGGATAGATAGATAGATAGATAGATAGATAGATAGATAGATAGATAGATAGATAGATAGATAGATAGATAGATAGATAGATAGATAGATAATGACTGTGATGCAGTTTACAACTGTCATAAAAACAGTCGTAAAATCAAATTTAGTCACATGGTGCCTCACCTTATGATTGCAATGACTTAACGACTGAAATTCCAAGGCCGTATTGTGGTTGCAAGTCAAGAATTACCTGTACTATTCTGGAACATTCTGGTGGATTGGGGGCTGGAGAGAGGGCAAGGTTCTAACAAAGAAAACACAACTTTTAGTGAAATAAATTATTCAAGCCAACCTTTCATGTAAATTCACACAGCACCCCTGCAAGTGTTCCTTTCACTGATGAAGAATAAACTTCAAAGCAATGGTTGCCTTCTAGCTGTGTAAACAGTTCTCTAGAGTCAGCGTTTCTCATAGGCTGACATCTTAACTTCCCTTAGAGAGTAATTTTTTAAAAAAAAATTACCAAGAATTACTCACGTGAACTGTTTCCTGCATGGAACAAAAATGTTTTGGGGCCCAACAAATAGTAACTGAAAGGGTTGCATTTCATTCTTTCTTTACTGAGCCATATATACTCTACAAAGCACATGATATAAGCCTCAGACCGGTTTCTACCTCTTAAATTCCAGGCTGGATCATAATAACAAGACAGGTGTGATTGCTCTAATTATTCTAATTCGTTCATAACCTGAGGCAATGTTTGGTTTACCTAGAGAAGTGTGTGGGAGGGGGTTGAAAAAAACCTTCATTTAAAAACGTCCTAAAATAAGTCTCCATCCCCCCCCCCCCAATAACCTTTGCTAGGAATGTAGACGAGAATAAGAAGTTGCTTTATTGCATATGGATACCTTTATGTTGTTTTACTTCCATTCTAAATACGGTACCCATTAACTTTACCTATTTCTGCTTCTCCAGAGGTAAGTCAATCATTGCCAGTAGTGGTTTAAAAGCAATAGTTGTTCAGAACTAATTACCATTTGGTGGGTTTTTTCCAACAAGGTCATCTTAAGTGCTTTCTTCTTGAAACTGTTTTCCAACATATCAAGGACAGAAAATTAGGGTATATAGAATTAGCACCCAGTCTGGGAAATAAAGCAGTGATAATTACTACCTCCTGTTTAACATTTTAGTGATTCATAGAGTCACTTTCAAGGTAAGTGCCAAATAAATGTAAGAAATAATTTCCAAATGTATGTTTGGTTTTATAATAAGGGTTTTAACTGTTTTAATATTGGATTTTTATATGCTGTTTTTATTACTGTTGTTAGCTGCCCCGAGTCTATGGAGAGGGGCGGCATACAAATCCAATGAATGAATGAATGAATGAATGAATGAATGAATGAATGAATAAATAAATAAATAAATAAATTTTCTATATTTATTTATTTATTTGATTTTTTTTTTTAATGCCATCCTTCTCCTTAGACTTTGGGCGTCTTACAACATGTTAGCAATAGCACTTTTAAACAGAGCCATATTGCCCCCACAATCCAGGTCCTCATTTTACCCACCTTGGAAGGATGGAAGGCTGAGTCAACTTGAGCCGGTGATGGGATTTGAACCGCTGATCTCTAGCAGTCAGTTTTAGTGGCCTGCAGTACTGCACTCTACTCACTGCGCCACCTCAGCTCATTTATATGCTGGACAAGGCCCCTTTTACAATGGTAGTTCTGTCTAAAATGCTAATCTGTTATTTCAAAGTTGAGATGACATTTTTAGATGTCTTTTTAATTATGGTGATGGCACAGTCGTCTTGTTTCAAAAGCCCATGTAGGTATTTTGTTTTGTGCCTGTGCTCAGAGCCGCCATCAGGAATTTTGGGGCCCCATACAGCCTAAGTGTCTGTCCCCCCCCCCCCATTTTAAAACTACTTTATTTTGCGACATACCAATTATATATTAAACGCCAACCCCCCCCATTTTTCAATTTGGCCGGGCCCCTGACGCCAGTAGCAGTAATACTGGCTTATCGGTGGCCCTGCCTGTGCTTACACCAGATCATGTATTTGAACATTGTTGTTCCATGTATGAAGAAAGAGCATCAAGATTTAATCTTCTAGATATATTCCATTGGCTCTTAACCTTCCTAATGCCGTGACCCTTTAATACAGTTCCTCATATTGTGGTTATCCCCGATCATAAAATAATAAAATTATTAGGAAACTCGGGTGGGTTCTAACCTCACTGATTTGCTTCCTCCTGTGCTGCATGGCTGCACCTCGGCGTGCATGCACTTTGCATGCGCACGCATGCGCAGTGCTGGGAAAAAAAATTGCCAAAAAAAAGCCAAAAACAAGATGCTGACGCATATGCAGTGCCAGAAATTTGGCTTCTGCACATGTTCAGAAGTTTCTATGGTACAGATTTTTTTTTTTAACAGTAGTCTATATGCATGTGGGTGGACCTGCCTGGAGCAATGTCTTGGTTTGTTTGTTTGTTTGTTTGTTCATTTATTGGATTTATATGCCGCCCCTCTCCGTAGACTCGGGGCAGCTAACAACAGTAATAAAAAACAGCATGTAAATCCAATACTAAAACAACTAAAAAACCCTTATTGTAAAACCAAACATACATACATACAACCATACCATGCATAAATTGTAAAGGCCTAGGGGGAAAGAATATCTCAGTTCCCTCATGCCTGATGACAGAGGTAGGTTTTAAGGAGCTTACGAAAGGTGAGGAGGGTGGGAGCAATTCTAATCTCCGGGGGGAATTGGTTCCAGAGGTAAGACCATCAGAAATATGTGTTTTCTGATGGTCTTAGGTGACCCCTTATGAAAGGGTTGTTCGATCCCCAAAGAGGTCACGACCCACAGGTTGAGAACCCCTGATATATTCGGAGATGGGAAGGATGCAGCCACTTTCTGAACCATGGTACAAGTGTCGTTTTTAATTATGTAGACAACATTTAATCGCATATAAATTGAGCATTGTTCATTTTCCTTTATATAGAAACAATGAAACAAGATAAACAGAATGAAACACAAACACTGGTAGTTTATTTGGGTTTTTTCCCCCAATTTTCATTTATAGTGGTCACAGAATTTGGTTATTTTGTCAGATGAATGTAGGCTACTTTTTGGGGGGAAAAGGAACTAAATTAAATCACCCCAAAGGCAACATAACCTTCAGTTTCCACAAAAATTAACCAGGTTCTCTTTAGGCAATCCATAAACATGATTTATTATGTAGTGGAGAGGCAGTAACACTTATGTATCAACTGCAATATATTTTGCTTGCTTTGACTAGATAACGGAGAGGGGCGGCATACAAATCCAATAAATAAATAAATAAATAAAATGTCATTGCATTAAACTGAATGGGCTCTTATATTTAACTATCTGCATTTGATTAACTGGGGTGTTCATTACTGGAAGGGAATCTGGAGAGAACAAAAAATAAATAAAATTGCAGCTGTGATTAAAACAATGCAAAATATTGTTCTTGCCCAACTGCATTCATTTGCTGTTCCAAATTGCTCTTGACAGTGATGTTTAATGTTAAGAGAAACGCAGCTGTTTTGCAATGGGGATGTACATTCTATTTTCACATTTTAAAAATCTGTTTTAAATAAAAATATTAATTTCAGTTCAGTGTCTATTGAGATTCTCAGTCATCCGGGTTATGGTTGTTCCAAAGGTGTTTTTTCAAGAGGCAACTGAACTGGTTTCTCTTTGAGGATGTTTCGCTTCTCATCCGAGAATCTTCTTCAGCTCTGACTGGATGGTGGGGAATGGAAGGATTTATACTCCCTGCAGACAGCTGGTCATTTGCCTTCTTTTAGTTCATTTCGTTCCTCCATAGGTGATATCTGTCAGCATATGCTGCCTCTTATTAAATGCCCAACACTAATTATAAACGGGGAGAAGGACCCATTGGTACCCTGTTTCCATGCAGAAATCCTCCATAAGTATATCCAAGGTTCACGGTAAGTCTCATACTTTACTGGTGGGATGAGAATCTGATGTAATAAATATTTCTGACAACATACATACCCAGGTGGTGGGTGCATCATCACAGGGCACTGTTTTATGTTGTATGATGTGCAGTCTGTGTGTAACATTTAAAAACCAATAAAAAATATATTTTTTAAAAATGATGTAATAAATATTTCTCATTTTATAAAATGGGTCTCCAAACCTAGCAACTTTTAAGACTAGTGGACTTCAACTGCCAGAATTCTCCAGCTAATATGCTGGCTGGAGAATTCTGGGAGTTGAAGTCCACAAGTCTTAAAAGTTGCCAGGTTTGAAGACCTCTGTAAAACTAACTCCCCTCCCACATCTTTCAGCATTTGTTATAGGTGACTTCAGGTTCTATAAAAGTTTTAAGAGATATACAAATATTTCCAAGATGGCTAAGGAATTAGGATTTGTACATTAAATTCACCTTACAGTTTCCCTGAAGCACAAATCTCCATTCTGCTTGAGAATGCAAATTGGGGGGCAGTTTGCCTTGCTATGGTACTAGGAGTCTGCAAGTCCTAGTCTGGATTTAGGAATGAAAAACCAGTTGGGTAACTCTGGACCAGTTGCTTTCTATCAGCCCAACTCGCCTTTACAGAGGGTTTGTTGCAGGGAAAATAGGAGGAGGAAGGAATATTAGGTACATTCCTTGCTTTTGAGTTATCTGTAAAAATAATAAAGGCATGATAAAAAATAAATTTGGAATTAACAGCAATAAAATGAAACATGAACTGGATTATCCTCTACTACCACCCCCTTCATTCTGGCAACATACATATTGCCAGGTAAATCCACCCATAATGGATTCACAATAAATGGCATTTATTGTGAAACCATTAAAGTCCAATAGCAATAGCACTTAGGCTTATATATCGCTTCACAGTGCTTTACAGCCCTCTCTAAGCGGTTTACAGTGTCAGCATATTGTCCCCAACAATGTGGGTCCTCATTTTACTGACCTTGGAAGGATGGAAGTCTGGGTCAATCTTGAACTGGTGAGATTCGAACTGTTGACACTCAAGTCAGCAGAATTAGCCTGCAGTACTGCCTTCTAACAACTGCACCACCATGGCTCTTGTTAAAAAGGTCTGAGTCAAGTAACAAGAACAACAAGAAACATCAAGGATTGCTTCTTAGGAAGCAGACTATGGGCTTTTTGGTAGTGGTAAGGCAAATCTTTAGCCTTCTTTCACAGAACAGAAGCCTGTTTCTAAGGACAAAACCAGGCCCTTATTGGTCCCCAGTTTGTTGCTTCTAGAAGCTTCAGGCTTCAACCTCCATTATGCCTACAAGCAGCATAACCAAAGGGAAAGTGACATTTGTTTATTCAGTGTTTCCTTTGGAAGGGGTTAAAATAAACCATAATCTTATTTAGGTTCTTCAAAGAATCAGATCAGTTCTATTGCAATACCTGCACTTATAGAGGCCTAATGAAATGACCAGGCCTTAACCCAGAGAAGACTTATAAATGCAATGATTTGGCTTCAGATCATCAATTTCTGTTCTGGATTGGTTTCTTTTGCTATCAGCCTATTTCTTCATTTCTAAGTGTGTACAGTAATCTTTACCAATCCAGTGTTCCTTTGGTGTGCTAGAAGTCGCAACGCCGAGAATGACCAAGTGGGATTTTCATGGGCTGCCATTTCTAATTGTAGTGTCATTTTGGAAAACAAGTTAAAGTTGGCTAATACCAGTTTCCTTGCATAATTTAACCTATTCAACTTTTGCTGTTGCAGGTTGCATTTTATGCCTGAAGGAAAACATAATGTACATCTAAAGTTTGCAGAAGAGTTTAACAAAATGGTAGAAGAATTTCTTGTGTAAAGCATCTTTGCTGTTCCTGAGACTGGTATAGTTCTGCTAAAACTGGCAACAGCGAAATGTATTTTAAGGGAAAGAATGCAGCAAGGATTTATTTTAAGCAATAGCAACAGCATTTTATATACTGTTTCATAGTGCTTTTACAGTCCTGTCTAAGCGTTTGACCGAATCAGCATATTGCCCCCAACAATCTGGGTCCTCATTTTACCCACCTCGGAAGGATGGAAGGCCGAGTCAACTTTGAGTCGGTGGTGAGATTTGAACTGCTGAAGTACAGATAGCAGTTAGCTGAAGTAGCCTGCAGTGCTGCACTTTAACCACTGTGCCACCCTGACTCAGTTTGTTTGCCCTACTCATCTTTTCTCCAAATGAGAGCAAAACTGATGTATGCCAATCATTCTAAGACATGGAAAAAATGATTTAAAACTGCTAGACGCGGGAATATTTTTTCAAAAGCTTTGTCGAAATGTTAAGGGAGCCGTGTAAGTTTCAATAAATTTTTTTATTGCCCAGATTCAATCTTGAAAAACCCCCAACACAAACAGAAGTCATTATCCAAAGTGCATGCCTTGATACAGAGTCCTCAACACTGAACACCACACAAAAGCCATTATAGAATTTTACTGCAGACATTCTTGAAGAGTTTACACAATGCACAAAAGAAAGCAATGCTAAAACAATTCCACAGAAAACATGCTCAATCCCAGCTGTCTGAATTCATGCCTGCTCTACTAGTATTCTAGTTGCAACTGTGCCCGTTTCTTCCTCAAATTCTTAAGGTTTTTTTAAAGACATGATCTGAAACATACAGCAATTCTGAATAGTAAAAAAATACCTTAGTTCTTAAAGTGAGGGAATAAGCTCCTAACCTTACAAGCCAATGATTTCCCTGTATTACAAAAAAAAAGTGTTTTAGAATCCAGTTATTGCAATACCTGCGTCTTTTGAGGAGCCTGTATCCCAAAAGTTGGAAATGATCAGTTCGAATTACAATTAAAGCGTTGCAAGTTACACACAGAATTCCAATTGCAACTGTAAGCACTTCTATCCAGTGTGTGTTCATGTGAGGGCACAAGACAAGGAAAAAGTATAATTTACCTACTGCCTCTGCAATTGTGAATATTCTCTTTAGCACTTGCAAAAATATTTCATGGGGTAGACCAAAATTTTTCCCCCCTGCTTATTCTGATAGACAAATCTACTAAAAATCTATTTCCTGATTACTGCCGTTCCAGTGGAGTCAAGATCAATTGTCAATAATGAGGGATAAGCAAGTCTTCTCCAATGTAACTTCCTCCAGAAGTGTAGGTCTTATGGTTCCCCATGAAAGAAAATCTTGTGCGGTCTAGAAAATCTGGGAATTGCAAATTACAACACATCTAAAATATACCAATCTAAAGAAGCTTTATTTTCAAAGCACTCTGTAAATCTCTTTCTTAATTTAGATAAAGTACAACATCTCTCTTTAATAAAACTTTAATCCCTGCAGGAATTTTCCTTGAAAATTATCTTAAATGCCAATTATGGGTGCAGAATCTAGAGTTACATAAACGTGGAAGTGAGTTTATTCTTAAGATTTTAATATAAAGTGTAGAGCTGGTCCGACTACCAGCATTGTTGTTGAAGAGTTCAGCTTTCAAATTGAATAAGATTTGTAGCTCCCTAATTAAATCATCTTGCGAGTTTATAAATATTAAAGTAATAGAGCAGAGTCGCAAAAACTGCTGACAGGCAACAGTGAAAAGCATCAAGAATAACTGGAAAAGCATGGACTCATACAGCTGAACAACCCTCACCTTGGACACTTGCCTATGGACTAACCCTACCAAACCTCTAAGCTTCATCCTCCTCTCCTTCCTCCTCAAACTCTCCTTGTTCATCTGCAGTAGCATCTTGATACTGCTGGTACTCGGAGACCAGGTCGTTCATATTGCTCTCGGCTTCTGTGAACTCCATCTCATCCATGCCTTCGCCGGTGTACCAGTGCAAGAAAGCCTTCCGCCGGAACATGGCCGTGAACTGCTCCGAGATCCTCTTGAAGAGCTCCTGGATTGCGGTGCTGTTGCCGATGAAGGTGGCAGACATCTTCAGGCCTCGTGGAGGGATGTCGCACACGGCCGTCTTCACGTTGTTGGGGATCCACTCCACAAAGTAGCTGCTGTTCTTGTTCTGGACATGCAGCATCTGCTCATCCACCTCCTTCATGGACATTCTGCCCCGGAAGATGGCTGCCACCGTCAGGTACCGGCCGTGGCGGGGGTCGCAGGCCGCCATCATGTTTTTGGAATCGAACATCTGCTGAGTCAGCTCTGGGACTGTGAGGGCTCGGTATTGTTGGCTGCCGCGACTCGTCAGGGGAGCGAAGCCCGGCATGAAGAAGTGCAGGCGAGGGAAAGGCACCATGTTGACCGCCAGCTTGCGAAGATCTGCGTTCAGTTGGCCGGGGAACCGGAGGCAGGTGGTCACTCCGCTCATGGTGGCAGACACCAAATGGTTGAGATCGCCGTAGGTGGGAGTTGTGAGTTTCAACGTGCGGAAGCAGATGTCATACAGCGCCTCATTGTCAATACAGTAGGTTTCATCCGTGTTCTCTACCAGCTGGTGGACAGAGAGGGTGGCGTTGTATGGCTCCACCACCGTGTCTGACACTTTTGGAGATGGCATTACACTGAAGGTGTTCATGATCCTATCAGGATACTCCTCCCTAATCTTGCTGATGAGGAGCGTTCCCATGCCAGAGCCGGTGCCCCCACCCAGCGAGTGGGTGAGTTGGAAGCCCTGTAAGCAGTCGCAGCTTTCCGACTCCTTCCTTACTACATCCAGCACTGAGTCCACTAGCTCGGCTCCCTCTGTGTAGTGGCCCTTGGCCCAGTTGTTCCCAGCACCACTCTGGCCTAGAGAAATAATTAGAAAGAAAAGAGATGCTTACAAAACCATTTGCACGCCAGGAATGCTAAAATAATATTCATGTTTGATCTATGGACCAAATTCACTCCAAGCTAAATTTGTCATCTGGCCCAGTAACAGTCACGTTATTCATTCCTACACCTACACCATGGAGAGATGAAAAATGACGGAATTCAATCTAGGAGAAAAAGAGTGGAGGACCTTTGTCTAAGATACAAAATTTTGGAGATCTCCCATATTCTGTAATTTGAGGCTAAAAGATTAGAAATAGATCAGGGAGATTTTTCATTAGATAGCAAATGTGGAGATCATATTAATTAAAGCAGTCTGTGGTTATATCATCTTTTTGTCATACTCATTTTGGTTATGGCTATATAGAGGTTGAACTATACTGCTCAAAAAAAAATAAAGGGAACACTCAAATAACACATCCTAGATCTGAATGAATGAAATATTCTCATTGAATATTTCATTTGCACAACTATTCCATTTGCACAACAGCATGTGAAATTGATTGTCAATCAGTGTTGCTTCCTAAGTGAACAGTTTGATTTCACAGAAGTTTGATTTACTTGGAGTTATATTCTCTTTGAGTGTTCCCTTTATTTTTTTTGAGCAGTGTGCTTAATGGATCTTACAAATGGTACACTTTTATATACACTGCTCAAAAAAAAAATACTTAAACAACACAATGTAACTCCAAGTAAATCAAACTTCTGTGAAATAAAACTGTCCACTTAGGAAGCAACACTGATTGACAATTTCACATGCTACTGTGCACATTCAACTTTGTACAGAACAAAGTACAGTGATCCCCCGCTCGTTGCGAGGGTTCCGTTCCAGGACCCCCCGCAACGAGCGGGTTTTCGCGAAGTAGCGCTGCGGAAGTAAAAACACCATCTGCGCATGTGCAGATGGTGTTTTTACTCCCACAGCGCTAGCAAGGAACCGAAGATTGGGGGCGGCGCGGCTGTTTGCCGCCGGCATGGGGGGCTTCCTAGCAGCCCCCCAAACCCGGGTTGGGGGTCCGGGGGGTGCTGGCAAGCCCCCCATGCCGGCGGCGACATTTTAAAATAGCCGCGCCGCCCCCAATCTTCGGCTCCTCCGCGCTGGCTCTCGGCGCTTTCGAGCTGAGTCCGGGAGCGAATTCTCTTCCGGACTCAGCTCAAAAGCGCCGATAGCCAGCGCTAGCGAATGGCTTGTCCACGCTAGCTATCGGCGCTTTCGAGCTGAGTCCGGGAGCGAATTCGCTCCAGGACTCAGCTCAAAAGCGCCGATAGCCAGCGCTAGCGAACGGCTTGTCCACGCTGGCTATCGGCGCTTTCGAGCTGAGTCCGGGAGCGAATTCTCTTCCGGACTCAGCTCAAAAGCGCCGATAGCCAGCGCTAGCGAACGGCTTGTCCACGCTGGCTCTCCGCGCTTTCGAGCTGAGTCCTGGAGCGAATTCGCTTCAGGACTCAGCTCGAAAGCGGCGAGAATGAACCGCGTGGGCGGGCGAAGGGCGGGCGGCAGCGAGGAGTTTGCGTGGGCGGTGGGGAAACTCCTCGCTGACGCCAGCAAGAGGGGGAAGACCCAGGGAAGCCGGTTGCCATCTACGCATGCGTGCCCATAGAAAAAACGGGCACGCATGCGTAGATGGTATTTTGACTTCCGGGTTGAAAAATCGCGAAGTACCCTGTTCGCAATGGTTGGGGATGCAATAAACGGGGGATCACTGTATTCAATGAGAATATTTCATTCATTCAGATCTTTGAGTGTTCCCTTTATTTTATTTTTTTTGAGTAGTATATTGCATTAGAGCTATAAGGTGTATGTAGAGGAGGCTTGTCAAACTCATGTCGTCATGGCATCACTTGATATGTGATTTTTCCCTTCGCTAATCGGCGTCGCCGTGGCCAATACTTGATGCATCCAGCCTACAGGTTTGACATCCCTGATTTAGAGGAAGGGGAAGCCCCCAGGTGTTATAGTTATAGTAGTTTATCGTTTATTAGATTTGTATGCCGCCCCTCTCCGAAGACTCGGGGCGGCTCACAGCATAGCAATAATACAATACATTACAAATCTAACAATAAAAAATTAGATCCATTTAAAAGACATTAATAACATAATAAAACCCCTAGCTATGCAGTCACACACATTCAACCTAATCTATCATGCAGTAAGGCCAAAAATATGATAAAAAGGGGAAAGATGGTAATTATCCCCATGCCTAGTGACAAAAGTGGGTCTTGAGCATTTTACAGAAGGCAAGGAGGGTGGGGGCTATTCAAATCTCTGGAGGGAGTTGATTCCAGAGGGCCGGGGCTGCCACAGAGAAGGCTCTTCCCCTGGGTCCCGCCAGCCGACATTGTTTGGTCGACGGGACCCGGAGAAGGCCCACTCTGTGGGACCTAATCCGCTGCTGGGATTTGTGCGGCAGGAGGCGGTCTCGGAGATATTCTGGTCCGATGCCATGTAGGGCTTTATAGGTCATAACCAACACTTTGAACTGTAACCAGAAACTGATCGGCAGCCAGTGCAGGCCGCGGAGTGTTGGTGAAATGTGGGCAGATCTTGGAAGCCCCACGATGGCTCTCGCTGTTGCTTATCTATAGTTCCTAGCAGGTGAGGCCATTGATGAGGACTGCTGGAAATTTCAATTTTGCAACCCCCAGGGACACACAGTGCCTACCTTTGACTGGGAACAAATTGAATAGTAGGAATGATGCTGCAGCTATTTGAGATGCAATCGGAGAAAAACATAATGAGTATTACATACCAAAGACAAAGTTATCAGGTCTGAAGATCTGGCCGAAAGGTCCAGATCTCACGGAGTCCATTGTGCCCGGCTCCAGGTCAACAAGGATTGCTCGGGGAACGTACTTATTTCCTGTGGGGAAGAACAAAAGCTAGTTTTATCTGACAGCTTTATAAAAGACCTCCCGACTACAGTACCCTTGGCGACTTCAACGTTTTAAAGGATGGCATGAAGTAATCCTTTGTGCGACTTTTTTTTAAAAACAAATCTCACTCTGAAAGTACAACAAGTACACCAGCCATGATTAATATTCTGTTAAGTTTCCTGCACCAGGTTGCATCATATTATGGCCTCTTTGTCTCAGATGGATATCTCTAATACAGTGTTCCCTCGATTTTCGCGGGTTCGAACTTCGCGAAAAGTCTATACCACGGTTTTTCAAAAATATTAATTAAAAAAATACTTCGCAGGTTTTTTCCCTATACCACGGTTTTTCCCACCCGGTGACGTCATATGTCATCGCCAAACTTTCGTCTGCC
This sequence comes from Erythrolamprus reginae, assembly GCF_031021105.1. Classification (NCBI taxonomy): domain Eukaryota; kingdom Metazoa; phylum Chordata; class Lepidosauria; order Squamata; family Dipsadidae; genus Erythrolamprus; species Erythrolamprus reginae. Next base: position 172,829,098 of record NC_091952.1, read on the forward strand.
TTTAAAAAACATTTTTTTTAATAAACTTTAATAAATAAACATGGTGAGTAATAATCTGAATGGTTGCTAAGGGAATAGGAAATTGCAGTTTAGGGGTTTAAAGTGTTAAGGGAAGGCTTGTGATACTGTCCATAGCTAACAATAGTGTATTTACTTCCGCATCTCTACTTCGTGGAAATTCGACTTTCGCGGGCGGTCTCGGAACACATCCCCTGTGAAAAGCGAGGGAACACTGTACTGTATGTGCACAGAAACAGAACTGCATCTCCAAAGTGCTTGAAGGGGGAGAACTTTACACCTTCACCTCTTCAAACTCAGATTTAGTGTTGTGCTTAAGAAACAGGCTATAAAACAAGAAGTCTGCAAAATTTTTGTTCTTTTCTGGAGCGCAAAACCTGAGTAACCTCTTTCTCAGCCTTTGGGGGAAGGCTAGCTACTTTAAAAAATCCTGCCAAGAAAACTGCAGGGACTTGTCCAGGCAATTGTCAGGAGTTAACAATGACTAGAAGGGAGCAACAAAGTTGATGTAGTTTAAAAATACTCTGGATTTATTACCAGTTACATAGAACATGCACGATGTGCCACTTGCTCTCAGACTATTCTGAAATCGGCTTTAAAAAAGCTTGTCGTAACCTCACCAAAATTCCCCAGTGATTTCCTGCCCTATATAAAATCAAGACTTGAAAATATTATTATTATTATTATTATTATTATTATTTATTAGATTTGTATGCCGCCCCTCTCCGTAGACTCGGGGCAGCTCACAACAACAATAAAACAATGTATAACAAATCTAATAATTTAAAAGTCACTAAAAACCCCTTATTAAAAAGCAAAAACATACACCCAAACATACCATGCATAAACTATATGGGCCAGGGGGGTGATGTCTCAATTCCCCCATGCCTGATGGCAGAGGTGGGTTTTAAGGAGTTTACGAAAGGCAAGGAGGGTGGGGGCAATTCTAATCTCTGTGGGGAGCTGGTTCCAGAGGGTCGGGGCTGCCACAGAGAAGGCTCTTCCCCAGGTCCTGCCGAATGACATTATTTAGTCGACGGGACCCGTAGAAGGCCAACTCTGTGGGACCTGACCATTCGCTGGGATTTGTGTGGCAGAAGGCGGTCCCAGAGATATTCTGGTCCAAGGCCATGAAGGGCTTTATAGGTCATAACCAACACTTTGAATTGTGACCAGAAACCAATCGGCAACCAATGCAGACTGCGGAGTGTTGGTGTAACATGAGCATACCTAGGGAAGCCCATGATTGCTCTCGCAGCTGCATTCTGCATGATCTGAAGTTTCCGAACACTTTTCAAGGGTAGCCCCATGTAGAGAGCATTACAGTAGTCGAACCTCGAGGTGATGAGGGCATGAGTGACTGTGAGCAGTGAGTCCCGGTCCAGATAGGGCTGCAACTGGTGCACCAGGCGAACCTGGCAAACGCCCCCCCTCGCCACAGCTGAAAGATGGTTCTCTAATGTAAGCTGTGGATCGAGGAGGATCCACTTAGTCTTAACTAAGCCAGAGAAAATTAAATATGGCCCTAATGAGTCTAAACTAAATCTCTCAGGTCATGCTGATTACTTATAAATAATAATAATAATGATAATAATGATAATAAAAAAATAAATTTATTGTCATTGTCAAAACAACGAATTGTCATTGGCAATGAAAGTCGTGTGACACCCAGAGACCAGTCCCACCATACATAAAATTTAAAAATAGAATAAAAAATAGAATAAAAGGAGTCCGTTTAATTCTTATTTCCAGAAAGAGGCAAACCTTCTTTAGAGATTCGCAACTGCCTGTCTTAGTTGTTTTCACTAACCACACAAGAGGAGGAACGGTGAAAAACACAAAAAGATGGTGGAGGGAGGGGCAGTCTGGCCAGCCGTAAGGGATGGCTCTGGAGGAGTGGGAGGTGGTGTGATGAACTACAGTGAAGCAGCAGTTTCCCAGGAAGGAGGGAGATCATTCCAAAGCCATTGGGGTGGGGGGAGAGAAGAGGCAGCACAGCCTGGAGCTGGATAGGAGGCTGAGACAACCACTCCTTAGAATCTCCCTAATGGGCATATATATCCATTAAGATGAGAGTAATATACATTTACTCTGGCAAGATTCTGTTTATTGTGTGTAAGCAAGTAAAGAACTGAACTCTAGATGGCTTGCTCTACCTGTTCTTGGGTTAAGCCTGACCACAGCATTGCCATTTGCTTTGGGGAGGGCGGAATAAAGGAAAAGAACAAGAACTGGGAAGTAGCAATCTTTTCCTCTGGATAATTTAAAAATACGGATGACCAAGTGACAATTTCAGCCACCGTGTACTGCTGGCCTAGTCTGTTCCTGGGGAAGGAGATGTCAGGTTCATTCATGGCATACGAATAGACCCAGAAAATTTTATCTGGGAGAGTCTTACTTGCTTTGTTATGAAAATCCCAAATAGTTTTTATTTAATTACCAACATTTCCCACTTGAATAAACACTAAACTCCGTGAAGACCTAGCTTTGCCGACAGGCCTGTTGGGGGCATGAATGTAACCTTTTGTCATAGCTGAATTGTGCCTGATTTCCTATGTGTGTGTGTTTGATTTGATACTTTGTTAAGGGTTTTCTAAAGGGGTTTTACCGTTTTGTAACTGTTTGACTTTTGGCTATATTGTATTGTATCATTTGTTGTTGTGAGCCGCCCTGAGTCCCATTTGGATTAGGCAGCGTAGAAGTCAAATTAATTAAATTAAATTAAAATTGCAATCCTAGGGTTCCTCAGATGAAAAGTGCTAATCTGGACTACCCATTCTCACCTTCTGCACCAACATATAAGACACAAGCAGGGAAGGATTTGACACGTTGGAGACAGACCACAGGCTATATGTTAGAAGGAATAGGCTATTCAAGCCTTTAAAAGCAAGACGTCCAAGGCACTTTCGCCCATCAATGCCCAACATGGGTTTGGCTTTCCCTTCGTGGTTGACAACAACTCATTATTTCCTCAGTATTAACCTGGAGGTCGAAGTGGGGTTAAAATATCCTCATTTTGATTGATTGCCTATTTGACCTCTATGACAATCATTAAGTATTGTACCACATGATTCTTGGCAAATCTATATTTTCTTTTATGCCCATTGAGAGCATATGTACCAAGACTAATTCCTTCCGTGTCCATCACACTTGGCCAATAAAGAATTCTATTCTATTTCCCCCAATGCATCAGAAGTAGTAATATCTTAAAAAGGAGGAACAAGGCAAAAGCAGAATGTCTCCCTCTCTATCTCTGATTGTGTGAGTGTGTGTGTGTTAAACCAAGGTATACAATTCAGATATTTTCCTGCTCCGAAGCCACCCTGTGTAGGTTTTGTTTTGCCCGATTTCTACTGCCTCGCAAGGCTTTTACAAAAAGCCTCCAAGCATTTTGAAACAGCAAGAGACGGCGGGAGTTGAGTTACCAGCTGCTTCATTGTAGTAGACGCTGATCCTCTCCAGCTGCAGGTCGCTGTCTCCGTGGTAGCTGCCGGTGGGGTCGATGCCGTGCTCATCGCTGATGACCTCCCAGAACTAGAATGAGATTATTTTTTTGGGGGGGGGGGGGAGCATTATTCGTCAGTTCCTTTAATAACACCAAACAAGGCTGCACCGGCACGTGCTTCTTTGCAGCCACACCTTAGCCGCATTCTGCAGCCATGCCCACCTCCCCGCCGGGGTTCGCTCACTCATGCCCAAGTGCGGCTCCAACCTTACCAAAAAGGGGGTTGTGTCACTACAGGTGTTTGCAATGCTACAAGCTGTGGCAAGGGTTCAAAAGCCACTTAAGAGTGGCATCATTTTTAATAGGAAAGTGAACACAAGAACAAGGGGACACAATCTGAAGTTAATTGGGGGAAAGATCAAAGGCAACATGAGAAAATATTATTTTACTGAAAGAGTAGTACTGTAGATGCTTGGAACAAACTTCCAGCAGACGTGGTTGGTAAATCCACAGTAACTGAATTTAAACATGCCTGGGATAAACATATATCCATCCTAAGATAAAATACAGAAAATAGTATAAGGGCAGACTAGATGGACCATGAGGTCTTTTTCTGTCGGCAGTCTTCTATGTTCTATCATTAGCCCATCCACCCTCCTCCAAGAAATCGAAGTTATACGTTCGGCTTTTCTTTTCTCCATGCGGAAGAGAATCTGCTAATTTAAGGTTTGTCTGCAAACCCCACACACTCTTTGTAGCAGGCTGTCTCTTTCTTATCCAGGTTTCATCCCCCTTAAAAATGGGCGAGGCCATCCAAGGCTGTTATTAAAACCAAGCCCGGTTCCCAGCTGAAGACACCTTCTTACTACCCTTCTTACTACCATGGCTGAAAAGAGAATTTTACTAATGAAAAAGCTTGCTTCTTTTTTCCTCGGCGTGGAAGAAATGGGGATGGTCCTCTTTGTCTCCAAATAGACCCATTTCTAAGATGCAGGGAGGAAGGGAGGGAGGCAAGCATGGCAGAAACCCCCCAGATTTTGCAAATACACACACACAAACACTCACATAATCTGAAAAACAAGCTCAACTAGCAGAGAGGCATATATACATACATACATATATGAGAATAATTTAATCTGAAAAAAAGCTCAACCAGTTGAGAGACTTTCATCTCTGTGTCTCTGTGTGCATGTATATCTATATCAGGCTCCTTTCCTTTTCACTTATCAGCAAAAATATGTAATTATATATATATAATTTAATATATTTAATAAGCCTGAAATAAATCTATAGTAGGCTCCCTTTTCATTATCAGCAAAAATATGTTTTACACACACACTTCTCTCTCCCTATATATATACACACATAAAAAAGCTCAACCAGTGGAGAGGCTTTTATATATGTGTCTCTGTGTGTATGTTTATCTATGTATGTATATCTATATTTGGCTCCTTTCCTTTTCACTTATCAGCAAAAATATGTTTTTTATATATATATAAATATAAATATAAATATATAAATATATATATATATATATATATATATATATATATATATATATATATATATATATATATATATATATATATATATATATATATATATAACACATATATAATAAGCCCGAAATAGATCTACAGTAGTCTCCCTTTCTTTTCATTATCAGCAAAAATATGTTTTGTACACACACTTCTCTCTCCCTCCCTCTCTCTCTATACACACACACACACACACACACATACATACATACATACATACATACTATACATACATATTTTTGCTGATAAGTGAAAAGGAAGGGACTCTAGTATAGATATACATACACACACACATATAAAAGCCTCTCCACTGGTTGAGCTTGTTTTTTCGGATTAAATTATTCTCTCTCCCTCCGCATTAAAGGTGGCACTATATAGAATTTATTACAAGCGCAGCAACCGCCGCCGCCTCCTTCCTTCCCACCCACCCCGTCCCTCCTCTCTGCCTCCTTTCCCCAAAATCGGACAGAAATCACCTCACGGCTTTCCCACGCCCAACCTTTGACAAGGCGACGACCTATTTCTCTCCCCAGAATCTCGGGACTACAATTTCCCAGCTAGGGAGGAGGCTACGCGTGGCATAATAATTCCTCTTTTATTTTTATTTTTTTTGGAGACTGTAAAAAGCTGACCAACAATGGAAACTCCACGCCCGCCCCCTCCCACTCCGCCGCCGCCAAACGCTACCTTGGCTCCAATCTGGTTCCCGCATTGGCCGGCTTGGATATGCACGATCTCACGCATGGCTGCGACTGTCGCTTTCGAGCTCTCCACCCAAACAGGGCAACCTTTCAGGCGAGCGGCTCCGTCTCTCTACCCGCCGAGCATCAGCAGCTGGGGAAAGCGGGCGCGCCTCGCCCCGCGGTGCTAGTTATACCGGCCTCGGCGTCGACTCCGCCCCCTCCATTCACAAAGGGGCGCCGCCCCGGCCCTCCTGCCCGCTTCGGAACCGGGCGGGGCTTTTAAAGGAGCCGCGCGAGGTATTTATTTATTTGTTTGTTTGTTTGTTTGTTTGTTTGTTTGTTTGTTTGTTTATTTAATACAAGTATAGAATTATAGTTTGTATTAACATAACAAAGTATAAACATGTGATAAAAAGGATAATAGGACAGAATGAGCTACATTTGAGCTACACCTTTAACTACTTCAACTTTAACAACAACAACACAAGAGCATGCAATAGATCAGGGTTTCCCAACCTTGGCAACTTGAAGATATTTGGACTTCAACTCCCAGAATTGAAGATACAGTATTTGGACTTCAACTCCCAGAATGGAAGATACTGTATTTGGACTTCAAGAGCCTTCTCTGTGGCGGCCCCAGCCCTTAGGAATCAACTGCCCCCAGAAATCAGAACTGCCCCCACCCTCCTTGTCTTTTGTAAATTGGCCCACCTGTATCGCCAGCCATGGGGGAATTGAGACACTTCCCCCAGGCTTATATGTATTGCATGTTTGTTGTATGGTTTTTAATGATAATAATAATAATAAAAGACAAAAAGATACTGTGAAATTTCCTGAAGTGTCTGCTTATTTTATTTACAGAAATATTGGTGGAGGGATGAGTTTGGTAGAAGGTTACTCTCCCTTCTGCCCCTGCCAGTGAATGTTTGTAGAAATGTAGATTTGCTTTCTTGCATTCTCATTCTTGGTCTCTGTCTCTCTGCCTCTCTCTCTCTCTCTCTCACACACACACACACAGAGAGAGGGGGAGAAAGAAAGAAAGAAAGAAGGAAGGAAGGAAGGATGGAAGGAAGGATGGAAGGAAGGAAGGAAGGAAGGATGGAAGGAAGGAAGGAAGGAAGGATGGAAGGAAGGATGGAAGGAAGGAAGGAAGGAAGGATGGATGGATGGATGGAAGGAAGGAAGGAAGGAAGGAAAGAAGGAAGGAAGGAAGGATGGAAGGAAAGAAGGAAGGATGGATAGAAGGAAGGAAGGATGGAAGGAAGGATGGAAGGAAGGAAGGATGAAGGAAGGAAAGAAGGAAGAAAGACCCATGTAAGTTGTATTTGGTTGATTGCAAGTCTAAGGTCTTAAGAAGGCAGCCATGTCATAGACTCATAGCCATGTGATGTTAGTATTTTTTTTAAACTCGAGAGGCCCAACAATTAAAAATGAGGCAACTCTACCACTGCCCTGCCCTTGTCTGGGCGCGTTCTTTTCTTTCATTTGCAACCATCCCTCCCTGTAGAAGACATTGATCAAAAATTAATAAGAATCAGATGTACACCTGTTTTTACTAGCATTCAGGATTAGGAACCGGCAATGCTAGGGATCTTCTATATCTGCTCCTTGAGAAAGATCTAGATTCTAGAATGATTGGCTTTTCAATTTGAGGGAGGGGGGACTGGTCAAGTTTGGTCTGACTCATATATTCTGGCATGTGGCTGACCTCTTCTACCATATTCTAGTTCTCAGGAAGAGGGGGAAATGGAGGTTGCATATACTTCAGTACTAATTGTAACATACTGTAATTTTATGGATTACACTTTCCTTCATCAAAAATTACTCCCAGCGTCTTGGTGTGAATATTACAATTATACCAGTGTAAAGAAAGATATACAAGAATGGTCATTGGTAGAGTAAACATAGTAACCTAAAGAGCATAGATTCTGCAACCTTTCTATACAGGTAAAAGTTCAAAAGTATACAGGTAAGAGCAAGAGTAATTGTCGATCATAGCTTTGCTTTCTTAATTTATCATCATACATTATAGCAAAATTATTGATCTTGGTTGTTTGCATTAAAGCTTATTGTTAGATGCATTAACCCATGTTTTTCTGATTCATGGTTTACAATCCAGGTTTATGATCAAATCATTAACTAGCCACAGTGTTGTGATTCCGTCTGAGGCCCCTCAGGGAACGGCTGATCCTCTGCCGGCTTCCTGCTCAGAGGGGGAGGATGAGGAACAGGAGGTTCAGGCAGACGGGGAGGAGGAATCTCAGGCCGAGGGAGAGGGAGGACAGCCAGAGTCCCCCGAGAGGGAGCTCTCCCCAGCAAGCAGCCTGGATTCCTTAGATGAAAATGCACAAGCAATAATCGATCTCCGGCAGAGAAGAGCAACACAACGAAGAGGACAATTAGCCAGGTACTTTCAGCACTAAAGAGGCAACAGCTGGGTTTGGGTGTGGTGCTCTCTGGAAAGGCTGAAAAGGCAGACCCACCCTTCCTGGCTTGTGGAGTATTATCTTTGGGAGTCCTGGGACCTGGCTGTGATCTTTGGCGTCTTGGAATTCTGGTTTGTGACTTTGAATACTGAAACCTTGGGGGGGAAAGGTGTGGGTCTTATTCTCTACAGTGGTGGGTGTGCCAGCAAGAAGTCTGCTGTATTGTCTGGCCATCAGGACTCTGCTGTGAAGTCTCATAGCCTGCCTGTTGGGAAGAACAGGTTTTTCTCTGTGTTTATTTTTCAAACTATAAAGTGCTTTTGCTTTTACCAGCGTGTCTGGCTGCTTTTTCCAGTTGGTGTTGAAGTCTGGGGGCACCCAGACAGAACACACAGTGGGCTGAATTTGCATAACAGATTGGGCTAAATTGCAGTTAGATGGTTTGTGGTTTGTGGTGTTCAACAAACATAGCTTCATTGAATCATTCCATTCTGGAGTGCCATTTAAATCTTTTCTTGATAAATGTATATTTTGGATCAGGTTTGGGGAGTGCTAAAAGTTTTCCTTACAGATTTATTAAAACTACAGTACTGTTTTCAATCGCAGATTTTTTGCTTACTAGCAAAACCTACGGTTTATAAAGTCCTTCCTCCAGTGGTGTACTGCCTGGCTTCCAATTAAATATATACAGTATTACCATTAGTGGTAATTGTAGAAAAAGAATATTTTATGATGAATAATCCATGATTTCCCCCCCCCTCATCTTTTCTCCTAAGATATAGACATTTACCCCAATGCCATCAATTACAGCCCAAAATGCAAGACCGGCAAACACCTTATATTAACATAGTTAATAATAACAATAATAACAATAATAACAATAGCAATAATAACAATAATAACAATAATAACAATAATAATAATAATAATAATAATTCTTATTATTATTATTTATTAGATTTGTATGCCGCCCCTCTCCGAAGACTCAGAGTTAATATCTATTTTCTTATCTATTAAAAGATATATATTATTCTTTAAATCTCACTTTACACTTTCATTCTTATAACATTGCAGAACTTGAGAGAAAAACTAGATCAAGATAAAGTTTGTGGGATTTCCATCTACCATATTTTTTGGAGTATAAAACACACATTAATTTTTTGGGGGAAATTTTGCCTGTGCTTCCCAACAATTTAACAAACAGCAAACAGTACAGATGATATACACTATTCACTGTGTATTTCTGTGCAAGTGTGCCAGACCCATAGAAATAGCAAAGAATTGGAGAAATGTACATTATGGCAGTATATTAATGCCAGAAAGTTTTCTTAAATGTGGTCACACTAATTCCTCCCAATTATTTAAACAGATCTTGTACTCCAAACATGACTAAGTCAGGGTTTAACTCAGCTGCCTTATCAGAATACTAAAACAGGAGACTGTTACATTTCAGACTGTACTTTTACAGATGCTGTTAAATTATTTATTTATTTATTTATTTATTTTGTCCAATACACAATAATACACAATGAAGGTAATAGAGGACACCTTCGAGGAAATAGAATTAGAGAAAGAATAGAAGAGAGAGTATAGGATAAAATGAGAGAACAGAAGAAAGGTATAGGGATAAAAGAGAAGATATATGGGATATAGGAGAGACAATAGGACAAGTGGATGGAAGGCACTCTAGTGCACTTATGCACGCCCCTTACTGACCTCTTAGGAATCTGGAGAGGTCAACCGTGGACAGTCTAAGGGTAAAATGTTGGGGGTTAGGGGATGATACTACGGAGTCTGGTAATGAGTTCCACGCTTCAATAACTCTATTACTAAAGTCAAATTTTTTACAGTCAAGTTTGGAGTGGTTAATATTGAGCTTGAATCTGTTATGTGCTCTTGTGTTGTTGTGGTTGAAGCTGAAGTAGTCGTTGACAGGCAGGACATTGATGTGGCTTTCTATAGTTATTCTCTGCTACATTATTATTATTATTATTATTATTATTATTATTATTATTATTATTATTATTATTATTTATTAGATTTGTATGCCGCCCCTCTCCGTAGACTCGGGGCGGCTTTTAAAGAAAATACAAAAGCTCAGGGCCTCTTCAGAGCACGCATCCATTTTAAAAAGCTTCTTTATTTTCTTGTTTAGAACAGGAATCCTCAAACTACGGCTGGTGGGACATATCCGGCACACACACACACACTATCCCGCCCCTTAATCCCAATGGTGGGATTAAGCCCCGCCCCTCATCTCGTAGCATTTCTTTGCAAGGCTGGCTTTTCCCACTGCCCTCATTGCCCTCCTCCAGCCTATAGAGATCGCATGATCTTGGAACACAGCAATGGCCATAAATATGAAGCAGGTGCCAAGCATCTGAATTTTGATGACATGATCATGTATACTAAGGAGATATGTGGTGCTGCCGAATTTGTCTTTATTGGGAACCGGCTTTCACAACAAAGTAGCAGCAGCATCTAACAGTTTAAAGTTCGCGACAAAAGTCTAAGCCGCGCTGCGTGGCATCTCTATTTAAAGGACTACAGTTTCAGTAGGCGCGGCTATGACAGCCGTTTGGATTTTCCCGCCCGTGAAGCAACCAATCACGGACGGCCTATGTAAATGAGTAAATTCAAATATACATTAGCATATTATGTACTGGGTACATAACAATGAGGATGCTACAAAGGTTGTTTCTGAAAAATACAATCCTATGTCTCTCTCTTTTCAGCGCTGCTGTAACTTTGAATGGTCACTAAATGAACTGTTGTAATTCGACGACTCACTGCACACTGATTGCAAATAAGACTGTTTGAAATTTTAGAATTTAGAATTCTTTTATTGGTCAAGTACGATTTGACACACAAGGAATTTGTCCTTGGTGCATATGCTCTCAGTGTCCATAAAAGAAAAAGATACATTTGTCAGGAATCATGAGGTACAACGCTTAATGATTTTCATAGGGGTCAAATAAGCAATGAGGAAGCAATCAATATTAATCAAAATCTTAAGGATGCAAGCAACAAATTACAGTCATAGTTATAAATGGGAGGAGATGGTTAATAGGAAAAAACTAGTAGCAATAGTAGTGCAGACTTAGTAAATAGTTTGACAGTATTGAGGGGACTATTTGTTTAGCAGAGTGATATCGTTTGGGGAAAACTGTTCTTGTGTCTAGTTGTTTTGTGTGCAGTGCTCTGTAGCGACGTTTTGAGGGTAGGAGTTGAAACAGTTTATTCAATTCAATTCAATTTATTAGATTTGTATGCCGCCCCTCTCTGAAGACTCGTGGCAGCTCACAACAATAATATGCCCAAGATGCGAAGGTTAAGTAAATATACTGCTCAAAAAAATAAAGGGAACACTCAAATAACACATCTTAGATCTGAATGAATGAAATATTCTCGTTGAATACTTTGTTCCGTACAAATTTGAATGTGCACAACAGCATGTGAAATTGATTGTCAATCGGTGTTGCTTCCTAAGTGGACAGTTTGATTTCACAGAAGTTTGATTTACTTGGAGTTATATTGTGTTGTTTAAGTGTTCCCTTTATCCTTTTTATTTTTTTGAGCAGTGTATTTTCACTGCCCTCTTTTTGACTCGTGCAGTATGCAGGTCCTAAATGGAAGGCAGGTTGGCAGCAATTGTTTTTTTCTGCAGTTCTGATTATGCCAAATGACAAAGACATCTCTGCACATTGCTTTTTAAAATGCATGTTCTCTATGAGCTAACACTGAGAAAAGATCTACCTGATCAGGAAGCAATTTGGGCAGAGGGAAGGAGAAAAACCTATATGTGTAAATGATATTGATTGCAGTGAGAAATGAGGCACTGTATATCTATTAGTGCAAAGAACAGACCTATTCTTACCCCTTGGTCCAAAAGTGGGAGAAACTGCACCCACAATACCCAGGAGAAGAGAATGCAAGAAATACAAACAGACCTTCAAAGTGATGCCCTTGGGTAGAAGGGACTATGGGGTGATTCTCTCCCAGGAGGGTTTCATCTCCTGGCAATTTCAGAAAACAAAAAGCCTCAACAAATCATTAAAGCCAAACAACTCATTAAAGGTAACCAAACACTTCTAGGGTATTGAATTGTTATCGAATGGTTTACTTGATTCGGGGACCAAAAAAACAACAGCAACAAAAAGTTTGGTGTGATTTTTATCAAAAGTGCACACAAGTTATTTTGCAGAAAGTAAGGGTCGGGTAGAAGAGGGAGTGACAAAGAACCCAATCCAGTTCAGCAGCTTCTTCGTGGAATAAATTAAGAGAGGCACATTTGCATATGTAAGCCGTTTACAGGGTTCTTAATTGGTTTTTCAGAGTTCTTCCAACAACGAGAGGGGGAGATTTTGTACCGGGCAGTTTAGTCAGCTGTACCCCAAAGCTAATGCTCTGTCCTACACATCGGCAAAAAGAATCAGAACTCCAAATACAAAGTGAATAATCAAATTATCACAGATAACCCCCATTCGGTTAAGGATCTCGGAGTACTAATTACAAAAGACAAAGTCCACTGCAACAACATCGTCAAGAAGGCTTCAAGAGTAGTTAATCTAATCCTACGTAGCTTCTGCTCTGGAAATCTCACACTGCTTACCAGAGCATATAAAACTTTTGCCAGACCCATCCTAGAATACAGCTCATCTGTTTAGAACCCATACCGCATCTCAGACATTAACGCATAGAAACATAGAAACATAGAAGTCTGACGGCAGAAAAAGACCTCATGGTCCATCTAGTCTGCCTTTATACTATTTTCTGTATTTTATCTTAGGATGGATATATGTTTATCCCAGGCATGTTTAAATTCAGTTACTGTGGATTTATCTACCACGTCTGCTGGAAGTTTGTTCCAAGGATCTACTACTACAGTGATTTTCAACCTTTTTTGAGCCGCGGCACACTTTTTACATTTACAAAATCCTGGGGCACACCACCAACCAAAATGACACAAATCTAATAAATAAATAAATAAATAAATAAATAAATAAATAAATAAATAAATAAATAAATAAATAAATAAATAAATAAATAAATAAATAAATAAATAAATAAATAAATAAATAAATAAATAAATAAATAAATAAATAAATAAATAAATACATACATACATACATACATACATACATACATACATACATACATACATAACCCCCTCATATATACAATCCCATGTAACATCCCCTTATAAATACAGTCAATCATCAATCATCCCTCCTGAAATTTATACCACTGTCTCATTTATGGGTACTTCTCCTGTCTTTCCCCCTTTTCTCTCTCATGTTTCTCATTTCTCTCTCTTCCTCCCTTTTTCCCTCATTCCTTCTCCCTCTCACTTCTCCTCTTTTTCCATTCCTGTCTCTCTCCCCCCCTTATGTGTGTGTATGTATACACACTCCAACCATTTCCAAAACCAGGTGAGGGCTTGGGTTTAATTCTCTTTTATTCTTTTCAAAAACAGGTGAGGGCTGAGGGTTTTTTCTTATTATTTGGGTGCTTTTTACCATATGCTTCAAGAATCACCTCTCTCTCTCTCTCGTTTCTCTCTCCTCTCATTCTCTGCCTCAATCATTTTCTCATTTCTCCTCCCCTTTTTGTTCTCATTTCTCTCTCTCTCTCCTTTCCTCTTCCTGTCTCTCTTGCTTTCTTTTTTTCTCTCTCTCTTGCTTTCTTTCAGTATCTCTTGCTATCTCTCTTTTTCTCTCTTGCTTTTCTTCTCTCGTGCTTTTTCTTGTTCTTTCTCTCTCTCTGTTGCTCTCTCTCATTCTCTTATTTTTTTTCTCTCTCTCTTTTTTTCTCTCTCTCTTAGTCTCTCTCTCTCTTGTTCTCTCTTATTTTCTTTCTCTCTCTTTCATGCTTTCTCTCTCTTGTTCTTTCTCACTCTCTCTCTGTTGCTCTCTCTCGTTCTCTCTCTTCCTTTCTTCTCTGTGGAGGCCAGCGAAGGTTTCCCTTAGTTTGAATGTTCCGAGCAAGCAGCCCCTTTACTGACAGCCCGGGACGGGACTGTGAGAGGGGTGGGCGTTCCCACAGCGCTTAGAGCGGCTAGCGGCCGAATCGCCAGCGCCGCTGCAGCCACCGCTGTGGAAGAAGCCGCACCCCAAAAAATCTGGAGAGAAGGAAGGATCGGGCGGGCGGGGACAGCCACAAGTGGAAGCCTCAGCCCTGGAGCCCCCTCGCGCCCATGGCTTCTCGTCGATGTCTCTGCCTGCCCGATCCGCGGGAGTGCTAATAGCGGCTGCAGCGGGAATAGCGGGGGGGGCCTCCTGCAAGTGGAAGCCTCAGCCCTGGAGCCCCCTCGCGCCCATGGCTTCTCGTCGATGTCTCTGCCTGCCCGATCCGCGGGAGTGCTAATAGCAGCGGCGGGCAGGAGCCCCCCCCGCTATTCCCGCCGCCGCCGCTATTAGCACTCCCGCGGATCGGGCAGGCAGAGGCATCGACGAGAAGCCATGGGCACAAGGGGGCTCCAGGGCTGAGGCTTCCACTTGCAGGAGCCCCCCCCGCTATTCCCACTGCCGCCGCTATTAGCACTCCCGATGCCACAAGTGAAAGCCTCAGCCGCTGCTATTGCCATCCCGCCGAGTCCCAAGCTCACCTGCTGCAAAGAAGGAAGGCACGAAGAAGAAAGGCGCGAAAATTAAGGTGTGAAGAAGCAAGCCGGGACACTCAACTTCCGGTTTGGAAGCGGAACTTCGCGGCACACCTGACCTTGTCTCGCGGCACAGCGGTTGGGAAACGCTGTACTACTACACCCTCGAAAATGTCCAGAGATACTTCACCAGAAGAGCCCTGCATTCCTCCTCCCGTAACAGAATACCGTATGAAACTAGACTTACAATCCTGGGCCTAGAAAGCTTAGAACTAAGACGCCTTAAACACGATCTAAGTATTGCCCACAAGATTATATGCTGCAATGTCCTGCCTGTCAATGACTACTTCACCTTCAACCACAACAACACAAGAGCACATAACAGATTCAAACTTAATATTAACCGCTCCAAACTTGACTGTAAAAAATATGATTTCAGCAATCGAGTTGTCGAAGCGTGGAACTCATTACCTGACTCATTAGTATCAACCCCTAACCCCCAACATTTTTCCCTTAGACTATCCACGATTGACCTCTCCAGGTTCCTAAGAGGTCAGTAAGGGGTGTGCATAAGTGCACTAGAGTGCCTTCCGTCCCCTGTCCAATTGTCTCTCCTTTATCTCCTTTATGTTTTTTTCCCTTCATGTATCTTCTCTCCTATTTTTATATCTTTTCTCCTACCCTTTTCTTTATATATATTACTACTTGTCTATTCTCTTCAATGTGTATTGTGTATTGGACAAAATAAACAAATAAATAAATAAATGCTCAAATTGACTTAAAGCTTCAACCATTTCTGCAACACTCAGAATGGCCTTGTTTGAAATCAGAATATATGATGAAAGAAGTTTTTTGTGTATTTAACAGGCCACCCCTCTTTTCTAATACCTCAACATCTATACACGTGTGCTCCAGCAACAATTATTTTGTGGAAACATGTGGGCAAGTGCTTATTTATATTAATTCCTCCTGAGATTCATCAAAATTCATGGTATCTCTGTTATGAATCTATTTATGAAAGGCACAGACAGTACTGCCCAGTGTGGATAGATGTAATTAATTACAGGTACTTCTCGTTTAGCTACTACAATTTGGACCAGCAATTCAGTTAAACAAAGCAGTTGCTAAGCAAAATTTATACTGCTTCCAACCTTACATCAACTTTCCTTAGTTTTACAGACCTATAAAAATCATAAAGACAAGGGCTGGCCATAAAGTTACTTTTTTATTATCTTTTAATTGTGAACTGTGAACAGTCACTAAACCGAGGTGGCGCAGGAGGTAGAGTGCAGTACTGCAGGCCACTAAAGCTGACAGGTCAGCGGTTCAAATCTCATCACCGGCTCAAGGTTGACTCAGCCTTCCATCCTTCCAAGGTAGGTAAAATGAGGACCTGGATTGTGGGGGCAATAGGCTGGCGCTGTTAAAAAGTGCTATTGCTGACATGTTGTAAGCCGCCCTGAGTCTAAGGAGAAGGGCGGCATTAAAAAATCAAATGAAAGAATGAATGAATGAATGAATGAATGAATGAATGAACAAATTGGGTTGGAAAGAAGCAGCAAAATGGACGATACAGAATTGGTATCGGTACAGGGTGGACCACATTTGCTTTGAAATTATGGAGGCAAGGATGAATACATATAATGAAAATAAATTGAAAAAACTGATGGAACGATGGGGAATGATGAGAGGTTATATGACAAGTAGAATTTGTGATTTAGCCATAAAGAATAAATTAGAATCACTCTTTGATATGTAAATAGAATGCAGATTCCAGCTTAGAAGAATATTAAAGATGTTAGTAGAGACCCTCCAATGGGTGGTGGGGTATATATGTATGTTGTCAGGTGATGGGTGCACCTTCACAGGACACTGTTTTTATGTTGTATGTATGTAGTCTGTATGTTTTAACAAATAAAACTAATAAAAAAATTGATATAAAAGAAACAACGAATGAACGAACAAACGAACAAACAAACAAACAAACAAAAACATTTTTAAATGAGGACTACCTGTACCAGATCTCCAATTGGAAAGCATTGGGACACTAGATGCAGGGGTATTTATGGTATTTATTCCACTTTTATTATTTTTGCAAATAACTCAAGACAGCAAACATATGCAACACACCTTCCTCCTCCTAGTTTCCCAACAACAAAAAACCCTGTAATGTGCATTGGGCTCAGAGGGACTGTCCCCGTTGTCCTGCTAGTTTTCATGACTAAGGCAAGACTAGAACTCCTGGCCTCCCACTCTCTAGCCTTGTGCCTTAACCACTACTCTAGTCCAAACTGACTCTATACAGTAATACCAAATGTGAATATTGTGTTGTCATAAGGAGTCATCTGAGTAAACAAACTTACTGTATTTTTGGAGTATAAGACGCACCTTAGTTTTGGGGGAGGAAAATAGGGGAAAGAATCTGCTTACCAGATATTCATCTGGCTAGCATCCTTAGTGTGGTCAGCTTCAGCACATTATTTTATTCCCTGGTTAGGGCTTTTAAAAAACCTTATTCGGAAAGAGGAACAATGAAAGAGCTTGCAAGCCAGTAAGAGCTGGGAACATCATTAGCACCTGGAAAGAAACATTTGGAGCAAGTAGAGCAATGAAAAAAGACTTAGGGCTTGGAAAACATTCTTTGCAGAGTAACAATGAAAGAGCTTGCAAGCCAGTAAAAGCTGGGAACATCATTAGCACCTGGTTAGGGCTGGAAAGAAACATTTGGAGCAAGTTGTAGCAATTTTTAAAAAACTGCAAAGACATATGGCTTGGAAAACATTCTTCACAGAGAGAAATAATGAAAGAGCCTGCAAGTTAAGAGCTGGGAAGATCATTAGCAGCTAGTTAGGGCTAGTAGGACAACAAGCCTACATTCAGAGTATAAGACACACCCAAATTATCAGCCTCTTTTACAGAGGAAAAAGGTGCATCTAATACTCTGAAAAATATGGTATTTTTACAGTATATAGATCAGGTTCTTCAAACTATGGCCTGGGGGCCACATGCAGCCCACCAAAACCATTAATACAGCTGCCCCATCCAAATCACCCTGCCCACCCTTCAGCAGAGCCAGGATTTGGTTTTGGGAGCCCTGCAGGCTGGAACAGAAAGATAATTTGAGAGAATTCTGAGAGTTGAAGTCACAAGTCTTCAAGGAGCCAGGTTTGAAGATCTCTGCTCCAGAGGCTTTAGGAAGCCTTCCTGAAGCCTCTGGAAGGCGAAACAGCCATCCCCAAGGCCAAAAATCAGCTGGCCACGCACACATGTACACTGGAGCTGATATAGGGCAATGCTTCGCCCACATGACTCCATGTGCCATAGGTTTTGGCAACACTGGCCTAAAACATTGGGTCTGCTTTAATACAAAATACAAAATTTGAGGGGGGGATTTTATTTTTTTATTTTTTTATTTGTCAAACAATTATAGGGTGATAATTTGTACATATAAAACACTAGATAAGTAATGATAAAAAGAAGACAGTAGGACAGGGACAGTAGGCACAATGGTGCGCTTATGCACGCCCCTTACAGATCTCTTAGAAAGGAGGAGAGATCAATTGTAGATAGTCTAAGGTTAAAGGTTTTGGGGTTAGGAGTAGAAACCACAGAATCAGGTTGTGCATTCCAGGCGTTGATTACTCTGTTGCTGAAGTCGTAATTTTGGCAGAATTAAGGATCATACTGATTATTCAACAGAAAAAAGTTCATTACTCCTCTTATGAGCTAATTTTATTTTAAGTACAGTATCACTATGTATTATTGAATTAAAACCTGTTATATGATCTATGGCCCTACCTCAATTATTTTTGAAATCTTGTATGTCATCTGATTCTGGAAAAATTGATACTCTTTTCTCTTTAATTGTTCAGTCGTAGACTTAGAAATAAAATGTATGATGGCATTATTTTTGTTGTTGTTGGAAGGTGTTGTGGTTAGCTCTGGCCCAGCTCCTGCCCAAGGACTGTGGATGTGGGGGAGACATCCACATGCTGCAGGCCTGTTTTGCCCCCCCCCCCGGTGGAATCTGCTGATGAAGGCTCCTCTGACCAAGAAGACATGAGTGACAGGGAGGAGGAGAGTGTGGCAGACAGCTCAGAAGGAGATCAATTATCTAGCTCCTCCTTGGATTCAGAACAAGAGTTAATGATACAGCCATGCATGAGGAGAGCGATGCATAGGCAACAACAACTAAGAGATTATTATCAAAGAAAATGAGGCCACCTGTGGTTGGGTGGGGCTGTGGTCATTAGTGAGGCTGCTATAAATAGCAGCCTGTGGGTTTTGGCCATTGTGGAGGATTATCTGATCATTGTGTTTCGTGACTGCTTTACTGACTTTGACCTTTTGTGCGCTGATTTTTCCCCGCTTTGAAACTTAACCAGAGCAAAGTGTGTTTCACTTTGTGAAAGAAGAAGGACTGTGAATTGCCTCACAGCTGCAAGCTAAGTATCACAGAACTGATAAGGGACTTGTACCAATTACCAGTTTGTTTGGAGACGAGTGCTCTTTGCTATATCAAAAGAGGGCTTGGTTTAAGTGAATTTTCATTATAAAGAACATTGTTTTGAATTTTCAAACGTGTGTGTGTCTGAAATTTGTACCTGTGAATTTTTGGGCGAAGTATACCAGAGAGCCCGACAGAACAGAAGGGACCTTGCAGGTCATCTAGTCCAGTCTTTTCTTGAAAGCCTTTAGTGTTGGAGCATTCACCACCTTAGCAAGAAAGCCGTTCCACTGGTTGATCGCTGTCACCATCAGAGAGTTCCTCCTTATTTCCAGGTTGAATCTCTCCTTGGACAGCTTCCAACCATTGCTCCTTATCCGGCTCTCTTATGCTTTGGAAAATAATATGACCCCCTCCTCTCTGTGGCAGCCCCTCAAGTATTTGAAGACTGCTATCATGTTGGGCTATCAAGACTTCAAGACTGCTGTGAGGCCGGTTACACTGGGGGAGGCTGACAGGACAAAAGATTTTCATTCCCAGGATGCCCATCCTCTGGGTTTTTATCTTTGCTTCGAATTTAATTGCTTATTGCACGTTTTAGCTTTTATTATAGCCACCAACTCACTGTATCATTGAGATGGGTGGCATACAAATCCAATAAATACAGGCAGTCCTTGACTTACAACAGTTTGCTTAGTGACAATTCAAACTTACAATGGCACTGAAAAAAGTGACTTATGACCATTTTTTACACTTATGACTGTTGCAGCGTCCCCATAGTCACGTGAATTACATTCAGATGCTTGACAGCTGACTCACATTCATGAGTTAAAAGTGTGCCAGGGTCAGGTGAGCTCCTTTTGCAATCTTCTGACAAGCAAACTCAATGGGGGAAGCCAGATTCACTTAACAACCAGGTTACTAATTTCACAAGGCAGGGATTCACTTAACAACTGTGGCAGGAAAGGTCATACAATGGGGCAAAGCTCACTTCGCAACATACATTTGGGCTCCATTGTGGTCATAAGTTGAGGACTACCTGTAAATAAATTCTGTTTGTGATCAGAATAGAATAACCGAGTTGGAAGGGACCTTGGAGGTCTTCTAGTCCAACCCCCTGCTTAGGCAGGAAGCCCTACAGTACTTCAGATAAATGGTTATCCAATATCTTCTTAAAAACCTCCTTTGCTGGAGCACTCACAACTTCTGGAGGCAAATTCCATTTATTATTCTGTCAGGAAATTTCTCCTTGGTTCTAAAGTGCTTGTCTCCTTGATTAGTTTCCACCCATTGCTTCTTGTTCTACCGTCAGATGCTTTGGAGAATAGTTTGGCTCCCTCTTCTTTGTGGCAACCACAGAGATATTGAAACAGTGTCATGTCTCTCCTAGTCCTTTGCATTAAACTAGACATTTTATTTATTTATTTTATTTATTTATTCAATTTTTATGCCGCCCTTCTCCTTAGACTCAGGGTGGCTTACATGTTAGCAATAGCACTTTTTAACAGAGCCAGCCTATTGCCCCCACAATCCAGGTCCTCATTTTACCCACCTCGGAAGGATGGAAGGTTGAGTCAACCTTGAGCCGGTGATGAGATTTGAACCGCTGACCTTCAGATCTACAGTCAGCTTCAGTGGCCTGCAGTACAGCACTCTACCTGCTGTGCCACCCCGGCCACATACCCAGTTCCTGCAGCCTTTCTTCATGTTTAACGTCCAGTCCCCTAATCATCCTTGTTGCTCTTCTCTGCATTCTTTCTAGAGTCTCAACACCTTTTTTACATTGTGACGACCAAAACTGAATGTAGTATTCCAAGTGTGGTCTTACCCAGGCCTTATAAAGTGGTATTAACACTTCACGTGATCTTGATTCTAATGCAGCCTAGAACTGTGTTGGCTTTTTTGGCAGCTGCTGCACACTGCTGGCTCATATTTAAATGATTGTCCACTAGGACTCCAAGATCCCTCTCACAGTCACTACTATTGATGTACCATATATATCGTACCTTGCCTAAATATAGAACCTTGTTTTTTTCACCATTGAATTTCATTTTGTTAGATAGCACCCAATGGTTTTCTTGCCTAAATATAGAACCTTGTTTTTTTCACCATTGAATTTCATTTTGTTAGATAGCACCCAATGTTCAAGTCTGTCAAGATCCTTCTGTATCTTAAGCCCTCCAGGGTGTTGGCTGCTCGCTTGGTTTCATCTGCAAAGTTTCCTTTGACAGGTCCATAATCATTTATGATGTGTTGCTTTGATTAAAGAAACATAGATAACACTAACATTATGGTGTGCAGAGTCATATAAATTTGATATCCTCAGACCAATAGAGATTCATGTCAACCTTTCATGCAAATAAAGACCAGAAATGCAGAATCCAATTGCTACATCGTTAGTAGTGATTGACTTTTATTAACCTAACACATTGAACCATGTAATGGTTTGACCTAGCTTATTATCCAACCCATTCAAGGAATCAAACTGCTGCTAAGGCAGAGTCCTCTTCATTTATTTTTATCAACCTCTGGGGACAAAAATGCATGATTGGAAAAGCATCTGGCTGCAGGAATCTGATACAGACCAAAATGATGAAAAATAATGAAATGTGCATCATGGCATCCATCGCATTACACACTCCAACCTTTTGCTCATTCATAAATCACATGGTTGGTGCTGTTATGGTGACAGTACACATCATTTGTACTGTCATGGCCTGTCTGGTTTGCATTTATTGGATTAACTGTTGCTGGAAATCTTCTGATTCAGTACTTCTCTTTTAATTTAATTAGGGAAGAGTGAATCCTAGTATTATTGTTTGTTTATTGTTTGTTTTATTAGATTTGTATGCCGCCCCTCTCCGAAGACTTGGGGCGGCTAACAACAATATAAAAAGACAATGTAAACAAATCTAATATTAAAAACAATCTAAAAAACCCCAATTTAAAGAACCACTCATACATACAAGCATACCATGTATAAATTCTATAAGCCTAGGGGGAAGGGAAATTTCAATTCCCCCATGCCTGACGACAGAGGTAGGTTTTAAGGAGCTTGCGAAAGGCAAGGAGGGTAGGGGCAACTCTGATGTCTGGGGGGAGTTGGTTCCAGAGGGTCGGGGCTTATATTTATTTATTTATTATTTATTTATTTTGTCCAATACACAATGCGTGTTTTAGTGGGAATATATCTATATACATCTATCTATCTATCTATCTATATCTATATCTATATCTATATCTATATCTATATCTATCTATCTATCTATCTATCTATCTATCTATCTATCTATCTATCTATCTATCTATCTATATATATATATATATATATATATATACTGTATAATGAGAAAGGGAAGATTTTCTAGTTAACAAAGAGAAAAAAGTACTTCCTTGGAACTGATGATGTTACCAAGTTAGGGTAATGAAATTCTGTAAGAAAACAAGCAAGCTCACGGCACATCAAGGACCTCTCTCCTTAATTAAGAATATTTTGGTTCTTTTCTGCAGTCTTCCAATTCTAGAATATTCTTGCAGGGGTAAAGCAACAGAACCTCCTACAGCGCAAATCACGTAAAACCATTCCTTCATCCATACATCATACAAAAATGCATTATTCACAAAACTGCGCTGGGCTTCCATCCCACAATCTCAGTATCTAGAAATTAACCATGGATGCTTCACAAAAACATGCCTGTGGGTTTTCCTATCTGGATTTCCAAATATGTGGACATTGGGGGGCAGGGATGCAGCTGCATAACCCATTCTGGTGCTTGACGGACAGATGTCAATTCATATTATTTGGACTTAAATGCAAATACGGTAGGAGAACAACTGAAGTATCCCCATGAACATTCATGTCAGCTGCAAAACTTTTTCTTGTATCAAATTTCTCTGCCAAGTAGATTTTCCTCAACGTGTCTTTGTCCCTATATTTAAAGGCCATTATAACTACACAAGGTCAGAAAAATACTCCATTATTACATTCCTAATATTTCTCAAGAAATTTGAAGCTTATGTTTACCACTACTTTTCCTCAAATGAATATGCAGTATTCAAGTCTAATACTGTTACAGAAAACAACTGTATTATTTCTATCTTAAAGACACTAAAATTACAATTTGGAATAAACTTAATTTCTTCAGTCTTAGTTTACCTTATTTTCTCTAATGAGGCACTGGGAAAAGATAATCAAGTGAATTACTGATAAGTCCTACAACAAATTAAGAACAAACACTAAGAGTGAAAGGTTGAGCTGTCAATATACTGTAGATAGCACTTTTCTTCTTTTTTGGTTTCCTTTTTCCCTTTGTGTATTGTTTGTATTTTTGGCTTGGTATGTGTTATTTATCATGATTTTCCATTTTTGTTTCTGTATGACCTTTTGAATGTATATAAATTTAATAAACATTTTTAAAAAAAAAAAAAAGAACAAACCCTATGGAGGAGAAATGTTTATGTTTTTTATATTGGGGTTCCTTGCTTTTTAGACTTTTTAAATGTACTATTGTTAATTTAGATTCTAATTATTAGATTTGTCATTATGTATTGGTTTTATCACTGCTGTGAGCCGCCCTGACTCTACGGAGAGGGGCGGCATACAAATCTAATAAATAATAATAATAATAATAAAAAATTGCTAATTAAGTGGAGTTAAAGCTGTCCTGCAAAAACTCAAGATGGCTTTTGCCTCAATTTTGTTTCAAAGTAAGAAAGAAGGGCTAAGATATCTATTGGCTAAAGTAATTGAACAAGTTTCATACTTAGAGGTTTAGTTTTCTGTATCATCATCATACCCTAGCTGTCATACTTCATACTCCCAAAACATCGTCCTTCACACCATGATTTCAAAATATTTTTAGAGTGATTTCAAGGAAGGTCCACACCATACCTTAATTATTCCTTCTCCCTATTAAGTTTGACAAGCAAGCTCAGACTTGTTTCTGGATTTGAATCAACATCCACCCTTTTCTCAACACCAGTTGGCTTCAGGCTGAGGTCTTGGCTCTTCACATTGAAAGCAGAGTTAACTTTGTGGTTTTTAAGATGGAGTTTGAATGCTCACGAAATGAACATTGAAGGACTAAGGAACAACATACCAGTTGCTTCAAGTCATTTATGTATGAATGGGTTTGCTGTAATTATACACCAGGACGAGTTAAAAATAATTATTACTCTAAAGGCAGATTTCACCTCAGAGGAAAAACAGTGAGGAATTCATTAGTTTTCAACCATGCTATCACAAATATCTTCATTTTTAAAATTATACCTTTTAAATTGCTTTAAAAAGATAGCCAACTTGTGTTGCCTTGTGGGCCATTCCTGAATTTGCATAGCATGTCACGAACCCATTTCCATTAATCTTTTTTGCAATTTAAGGCATTTGTTTTGCTCAATACCCCAAAATGCCAAAAAAAGGGGTGAAGGTCTGGAATTTTCAAGCAGGAGGGAAAGAATTAAAAAACAGGTTGGGAGGCTACAACTTTTTAAACATCTAAAACCAAAGCCCATAAATTTGTGCTAAATTTGTGCGACAAACTAGTGATGACTATGCGTTATAGGGAAATGATGAATAATTACTTGGTCAAAATTTCTTAACAGCCATTGTTATTATCAGGGAGAAATCTAAACTACAAAACCACTTAAGGAACAATATTCCTATTTTTTTTACTGACTGTCCACAGTATAAAGGCAAAAGAAAATTAGTATCAGCTTGCCATACCCTTTCAATTAGCTAAAAATGCCTTATGCCATTTTGTAAGAAAAGAATCCAGACACCAATGAGAAACACAAATACTTTTTATGTTTCAGATCAGACATTGAAACAGAAGACTTTTTTTTCCTCCAGAAATCTTTTGCAACTAGTGCTACATAAAGAGTGAAGTTACAAAAACTGCTGACGGTAGCAACAGTGAAAAGCACCAAGAATAACTGGAAAAGCATGCACTGGTACAGCTGAGCAGCCCTCACACCTTGGACACTTGCCTATGGACTAACCCTACCCAACCTCTAAGCTTCATCCTCCTCTCCTTCGTCCTCAAACTCTCCTTGTTCATCTGCAGTAGCATCTTGATACTGCTGGTACTCGGAGACCAGGTCGTTCATATTGCTCTCGGCTTCTGTGAACTCCATCTCATCCATGCCTTCGCCGGTGTACCAGTGCAAGAAAGCCTTCCGCCGGAACATAGCCGTGAACTGCTCCGAGATCCTCTTGAAGAGCTCCTGGATTGCGGTGCTGTTGCCGATGAAGGTGGCAGACATCTTCAGGCCTCGTGGAGGGATGTCGCACACGGCCGTCTTCACGTTGTTGGGGATCCACTCCACAAAGTAGCTGCTGTTCTTGTTCTGGACGTTCAGCATCTGCTCATCCACCTCCTTCATGGACATTCTGCCCCGGAAGATGGCTGCCACCGTCAGGTACCGGCCGTGGCGGGGGTCACAGGCCGCCATCATGTTTTTGGAATCGAACATCTGCTGAGTCAGCTCTGGGACTGTGAGGGCTCGGTATTGTTGGCTGCCGCGACTCGTCAGGGGAGCGAAGCCCGGCATGAAGAAGTGCAGGCGAGGGAAAGGCACCATGTTGACCGCCAGCTTGCGAAGATCTGCGTTCAGTTGGCCGGGGAACCGGAGGCAGGTGGTCACTCCACTCATGGTGGCAGACACCAAATGGTTGAGATCGCCGTAGGTGGGAGTTGTGAGTTTCAACGTGCGGAAGCAGATGTCATACAGCGCCTCATTGTCAATACAGTAAGTTTCATCCGTGTTCTCTACCAGCTGGTGGACAGAGAGGGTGGCGTTGTATGGCTCCACCACCGTGTCTGACACTTTGGGAGATGGCATTACACTGAAGGTGTTCATGATCCTATCAGGATACTCCTCCCTAATCTTGCTGATGAGGAGCGTTCCCATGCCAGAACCGGTGCCTCCACCCAGCGAGTGGGTGAGTTGGAAGCCCTGTAAGCAGTCGCAGCTTTCCGACTCCTTCCTTACTACATCCAGCACCGAGTCCACTAGCTCGGCTCCTTCTGTGTAGTGGCCCTTGGCCCAGTTGTTCCCAGCACCACTCTGGCCTAAACGGGGAAAAAAAATACCCAGAAGAAAATAATTAATAATTATTTCACAAACATTAACTTGCACCACACATATGTATTAACTATTTATATGCTTGTGTTTTGATCAAATTCTAAAAACAGGTCTTTAAATCAGGGGTCTCCAACCTTGGCAACTTTAAGACTTGTGGACTTCAACTCCCAGAATTCCTCTGCCAGCTTTCAAGGCTGGAGACCCCCTGCTTTAAATGACTATGCCACCTATTCCAAACACAGGAGATGCATTACATATTAATATATTACAGGTTGTCTTCCTTTAGTGACTGTGATCCTTCAGTTGTGACAATGATGAAAAAGTTTGTGACCAATCCTCACATATGGTCTTTGCAGCTGAAGTCTAATCACTTGCTGGTCTCAATTGTTGCTAACTTGTATAGCCTTATGATCAGTGAAGATGCAGCTGTTTTAAGGAGCTACCCATAGATAATGATGTGTGTCCTTGCAAATACCAAATTGTTTCCTTTTTTTTCTGAGCACCCCAAGGTTGCATTTAAATATCAGAGTTATCACACATAGAACTAAGCCAAAATGAAGCTTTTATTGTCAGCCTAACATATCACATCTGTCCTGTCCCGTCCCTATAATTTATTTAATAAAATTATATGAATCCAGGCAACGTTTGTTATAAATAGGGTAGATACTGCTACTGATTTCTCAGCTGTAACCTACTCTAGGGAACTAGTTTCTCTAAGGCTTCAAGACTTTAATATTTTTAAACAACAAATTTCCTTTGCCTAGAGATGCTTGACTCTTTTTTGGCGTCTACTTTCAATATAGAGTGAAAACGTTTTTTGCCACATGTAGGGGAAGTTGATTTAAAAGAAACAGTAGTGTGTCCTTCTACATATACAGTGTTCCCTCGATTTTTGCAGGTTCGAACTTCACGAATTGCCTATACCACGGTTTTTCAAAAAATATTAATTAAAAAATACTTCATGGGTTTTTTTCTATACCACGGTTTTCCCCGCCCGATGACGTCATACGTCATTGCCAAACTAATAATTTTTGCAAATAAATAACAAAAAAAAAAATTATTGTTAATAAATAAATAATGTTTATAAATATCAGGATCACTAAGTGTCTTATTCAATAGTGAGTACCAGTAATAATGGTGAGTAAATGGTTGCTAAGGAAATGGGAAATGGTAATTTAGGGGTTTAAAGTGTTAAGGGAAGGCTTGTGATACTGTTCATAGCCAAAAATTGTGTTTTTACTTCTGCATCTCTACTTCGCGGAAATTCGACTTTCGCGGGCAGTCTCGGAACGCATCTCCCGTGAAAATCGAGGGAACACTGTACTCTAGAGAAAAGGTTGAATTCAAATGACTTAAAACAAGTCTAGGTTTTGGCAATTCATGGAAACTGCAGCAACTGACTGGGGAGTGTTGGAAGTCATTATTTAAAAATTTATGGAAGGCCACTTAGCGCCCACCCTTGCTCTTATGCAAAACAAGAACAACATCCCATTATTTTTCATTGAGAGTTTTCTCCCAGAATAGACAATTTGCTTTTCAAACACCATGGAGTATTTTTAAAGAGAAAGTCACGTATATCAGCTACACACCAAAGACGAAATTATCAGGCCGAAATATCTGGCCGAAAGGTCCGGATCTGACCGAGTCCATTGTGCCAGGCTCCAAGTCAACGAGAATTGCACGGGGAACATACTTGTTACCTGTGGAAAAGACAAAATGCCCAGTGTTATTGATCCAACCAATTTTTTAATAATAATAATAATAAAAAAAACCAAAGCTGCTTCTATGATCTTGGCAACTCATTGCTATTCAGTGAAGAAACACAGCTACCATACAGACTGATAGAAGGGGAGTTGTACATTTAAAGGAGACAGCCTGATTCATGGATGGCCAATCTTTTGGCTTGCCTGGGTTGCTTTGAGGCATTATCTTGGGCCACATATAAAATATATAATGTAGTAATGTATGCTGCTCAAAAAAATTAAAGGGAACACTCAAATAACACATCCAAGATCTGAATGAATGAAATATTCTCATTGAATGCTTTGTTCTGTACAAAGTTGAATGTGCACAACAATATGTGGAATTGACTGTCAACCACTGTTGCTTCCTAAGTGGACAGTTTGATTTCACAGAAGTTTTGAAACATAGAAACATAGAAGACTGATGGCAGAAAAAGACATCATGATCCATCGAGTCTGCCCTTATACTATTTTTTGTATTTTATCTTAGGATGGGTCTATGTTTATCCCAGGCATGTTTAAATTCAGTTACTGTGGATTTACCAACCACGTCTGCTGGAAGTTTGTTCCAAGGATCTACTAGTCTTTCAGTAAAATAATATTTTCTCATGTTGCTTTTGATCTTTTCCCCAACTAACTTCAGATTGTGTCCCCTTGTTCTCGTGTTCACTTTCCTATTAAAAACACTTCCCTCCTGAACCTTATTTAACCCTTTGACATATTTAAATGTTTTGATCATGTCCCCCCTTTTCCTTCTGTCCTCCAGACTATACAGATTGAGTTCATTAAGTCTTTCCTGATAGGTTTTATGCTTAAGACCTTCCACCATTCTTGTAGCCCGTCTTTGGACCTGTTCAATTTTGTCAATATCTTTTTGTAGGTGAAGTCTCCAGAACTGAACACAGTATTCCAAATGTGGTCTCACCAGCTCTCTATATAGCGGGATCACAATCTCCCTCTTCCTGCTTGTTATACCTCTAGCTATGCAGCCAAGCATCCTACTTGCTTTTCCTACCGCCTGACCACACTGCTCACCCATTTTGAGACTGTCAGAAATCACTACCCCAAAATCCTTCTCTTCTGAAGTTTTTGCTAACAGAGAACTGCCATTACAATACTCAGATTGAGGATTCCTTTTCCCCAAGTGCATTATTTTACATTTGGAAACATTAAACTGCAGTTTCCATTGCTTTGACCATTTATCTAGTAAAGCTAAATCATTTACCATATTACAGACGCCTCCAGGAATATCAGCCCTATTGCACACTTTAGAGTCATCGGCAAACCTTCCCTTTGATTTACTTGGAGTTATATTGTGTTGTTTGAGTGTTCCCTTTATTTCTTTTTTTGAGCAGTGTATATAGATCACATACAGGCAGTCCTCAACTTACAACAGTTCACTTAATGACCATTCAGAATTACAACAGCACTTAAAAAATGACTTGTGACCGTTTTTCACACTTATGAGCATTGCAGCATCCCCATGGCATGTGATCAAAATTCAGACGCTTGGCTACCGGTTCACATTTATGGCAGTTGTAGGGTCCCAGAGCCCACTTTTGTGACCTTCTGAAAAGCAAAGTGAATGGGGGAATCCTGATTCACTTAGACGTGTTACTAACTTAACAAATGCAATTATTTGCTTAACAACTGGGAAAAGTCATAAAATGGGGCAAACTCGCCTAACGAAAGTTTCACATAGCAACATAAATTTGGGGCTCAATTCAGTATTGGATTCCTTACTAGTACGGGCCACACTGCACACCGGTAGTAAAAACGGCGATGCGTGTGCAGGTCTGGGTGATTGGCGGGCGGGGTGGACGCATCCTGGTGAGATTTTGCTTCTGCATATGATTAGGAAGCAAAATCTCGCCAGGACGCGCCCACCCGCCAGTCACCCGGAGCTACGTGTGCATTGCACCAGTAGTAGTGGGAACAGCAATCACTATCTAGCTTCAAAACTACATGTAATAGGGTTTACTATCTTATCAGCTACATTATTAGCTGTCCATGCATGCAGACTCTTCTCAAGAGAAGGATTTAGGGGTAGTGATTTCTGACAGTCTCAAAATGGGTGAACAGTCCAGTCAGGCAGTAGGAAAAGCAAGTAGAATGCTTGGCTGCATAGCTAGAGGTATAACAAGCAGCAAGAGGGAGATTGTGATCCTGCTGTATAGAACACTGGTGAGACCACATTTGGAATGCTGTGTTCAGTTTTGGAGACCTCATCTACAAAAAGATATTGATCAAATTGAACGGGTCCAAAGACGGGCTACAAGAATGGTGGAAGGTCTTAAGCATAAAACATATCAGGAAAGACTTAATGAACTCAATGTGTATAATCTGGAGGACAGAAGGGAAAGGAGGGACGTGATTGAAACATTTAAAGATGTTAAAGGGTTAAATAAGGTTCAGGAGGGAAGTGTTTTTAACAGGAAAGTGAACACAACAACAAGGGGGCACAATCTGAGGTTAGTTGGGGGAAAGATCAGAAGCAACGTGAGAAAATATTATTTTACTGAAAGGGTAGTAGATAATTGGAACAAACTTCTAGCAGACGTGGTTGGTAAATCCACAGTAATTGAATTTAAACATGCCTGGGATAAACATATATCCATCCTAAGATAAAATACAGGAAACAGTATAAGGGCAGACTAGATGGACCACGAGGTCTTTTTCTGCGGTCAATCTTCTATGTTTCTACAGCCAGCCACGCCTGATCTAAGGAAGCAAGGATGGAATTTCTAGCAGGCCTGCAAGCTTTGCTAGGGATTTAAGCAGGCGGCTTTATGAATGATTCGTCACACTTTGGTCTTTGTGGCTGCCTCCTTTCTTCTGTTGTAAAAAATATCAGGCACAACGTATGACAGATTTTTTTTCTCCCCTCCACCCGCCCCCTACCCCAGTTACCAGTTGCTTCATTGTAGTAGACATTGATCCTCTCCAGCTGCAGGTCGCTGTCTCCATGGTAGCTGCCGGTTGGGTCAATGCCATGCTCATCGCTGATGACCTCCCAGAACTGGAATGGGATTTTTGAGAGCTGTTAGCAACTGCATTCAAAAATGCCAGGAAGCTGCTGCTGCTGCTCCCCAGAAGCATGTGCTCCTTGGAGGCACACCCTGTCTGATTCTGCCATCAGAGCCGCTGTTGCTACCCCAGCAGAAATGAAGGCAGCTCTGTTAAAAGGAAGGTGATTTTAAAGTACAAAGAAATGACAGAGTTGCAGCTGAAGGCAGAAAGATGTTCTATAAATCACTGGCTTGTCATTAATTCTAAAAAAAAAATTCTATACACATTCTTCCAGAAGGAGAGTTGGAGACCATAAATGAAAGACAGCAGCTGTTGCTGCTTTTTTAAAATTTTCAGATAGGTTCTAATTAAAACTAGTCTTTTTCTCTCTATATATATTATTTTTTTCTCCACAATTTCCATATATACACCAATACATATAAGAATATGTCAATAGTACACACTTTTGGAGACCATAAATGAAAGACAGCAGCTGTTCCTGCTTTTTAAAAATTTTCAGATAGGTTCTAATTAAAACTAGTCTTTTTCTATATATATTTTTTATTTTTTCTCCGCAATTTCCATATATGCACCAATACATATAAGAATATGTCAATAGTACACACTATTGGAGACCATAAATGAAAGACAGCAGCTGTTCCTGCTTTTTTAAAATTTTCAGATAGGTTCTAATTAAAACTAGTCTTTTTCTATACTATATATATATATTATTTTTTTCTCTGCAATTTCCATATATACACCAATACATATAAGAATATGTCAATAGTACACACCTTTTCCAATCAATCAAAATTCAACAGCCTATTTTAACACCCAGTCTTGCTGTTATTGATCCTTCTCTCCCCATTTCTACCTTCCTCTCCTCCTTTCCTTCTTCCTTTCTTCTTCATGTTTCTCCTGGTTTTCATTAAAACTAGTATTAAGGGTTCCCCCCCCCCACTTTATGTTCAATGTTCTTTATGAAAGAACACGGCAGAAATTTACATCGGAAAGGCTAAATTAACCGCTGTCTTTAGAAAGAAAATATTTCGCCCATAGTGCAGTCTGGGTGTGCCACGTTAGAATAACTGAAGATGTAGGATCATGAGGTTCATACACCTACCAACCTCCCCTCCCCAGTTTCCTTAACCCCTCCCCCATATAAAATAAATGCTCAATTTGACTTCATATGATTGAGGACCCTTAAAAAAAGGAACCAGCGGTCCTTAGTATTTTTAAGATCTACGGAATGCGTGCTGAAGATTTTCTGACTGTCTTAGAGGGGTGGGGTTGCAGAAGGCTTAAAAAACCCGCAGCGCTGGATGGATCCTATTTCCAACCTTCAGAGCAGCTAACGTTTGCACCCCAATTTTCCAAGGCGGCTACGGAGTCTGCTTCTGGGTGGGTTGGTGTCAAAAGCACCCACAATGGGTACCCCCAACCAGATCTGCCTAGAGCTAAGATTCTTTTCTATCTGCAGCCTCCAATTGTTAGCTGGGTTTCACATTCAATAGTGTTAGCACCAGCTTTGTGAAAAAAAATCAACATATTAGAATCGCAAGGGGCAAATAATTCTATATTCCCCTTGCCTTTTGCTGGAACTGAAATGGCAGAATTCTGTTCCAATGAAATTATATGTAGTAGTTAGTTCTCTGGTTCCTTCTATCTCTGCACTAATAATATAATAGATGGTATGTCTGAATGGAAGGGTGTGGCCAAGGTCTTACTTGGCTCAACAGAATCTCTGCTTTCTCACCTAGTCCGGCAAAGCTGGCATCACATTTCCCCCCTCACTGAGTGTTAAAAAGCAACAGGGGAAAGACACACCTTTTTCCACCCTCCAGGCACCCCGGGGTAAAGCTCACTCGTCGGCTGGCTACCTTTCTTTGTGCCACAGCGATGAACCTGACTATGAACGCTAGCAAGCGATCTCCCCTCCCTTCCACTGAAGTAGAACAAAAGAAAAAAAGGTGCAACCTATATATATATATATATACATACATATATCTATACCTATAAAATGCACCTTTTTTTGTTTGTAAGTTTGAATATACATGCATATACACACATACATACATATATGTACATGTTTGAATATACATATATGCATATATACACATACATATACACACATAATGTACATACACACACACACACACATATATATATATATGTAGCTGAAAGCTCCCACCCATATTTGGGTATACTGTACCAGGATGATTCAACAGAAAAAAAACATATAAATCTTCCCTAGTACAAGCTGAGATGAGGAGGGGGTAAAGCTACTGCCTTACAGGCAGACTCCCCAGGTTCAAATGCCGGTAAAGGTATAGCTAGCTGATAAGAGCAAAATAGCTTGAAATAGATCTAGTCTCCCTTCCTTTTCATTATCAGCAAAAAAAAAAAGTTACACACACACACACACACACAAACATAAAGAAAGGCTCCCTTTATCAGTTTCCCTTTATACTATACATGAATTTTTATATAAATTATTATCATTATACAATTGTTCACTCATTGACTAGCTAACACTATCATTGCCTGCCTTAAAATGGTAGAAGGGCTTCTTGATAAGAACAGAAGCTATTGAAAAGAAAGGAATATATAATAATATAATTAATAATAATTATATATAATACATATACATATCATATAAAATTCCCTTTATACTAGTCTCCCCCTTTATCAGTTCTTACAAAGAAGCTATTTAGCTCTCATCAGGATTCGAAGGTTCGTCCTTCTAGAATTCGAACCTGGGCTAGGCAGTGCTTTTACTCCCTCTAAAGCCACAAGTTCTCCCATATAAAACATAATCATAATCATTATTGGATTATCCGAGCGGCTTTACCCCTCCATCTGCTGCAGGTGGGAGGAAAGGACCGCCCCGCCCACAAATGCAGACCACACCGGGGGACACTTTTTGACTCCCCACCCCGCCGCAGAAGAGTCCCTTCCCCTTCTCCTCGCCCAGAGGGTACCTTGGCTCCGATCTGGTTCCCGCACTGGCCGGCTTGGATGTGCACGATCTCACGCATGGCGGCGACGACAGCTTTCTCCTGGGCTCACACCCCCCACCCTCAGCGGCCGCTGCTTCAGCCTCCTTCCTTACACCTGCTCTCGCGCCGGCGACCTGCGACAGGGAACGAGCCGCTGCCGCGAGCCCCCTTTTATACCGGGAGCGCGGATCGCCGCCCTTCTGCAGCCCCAAACCCCGCCCATTAGCATCCAAGCCCCGCCCCCTCCTTGGGTGATGTAATGCGGCTTTCGGACAGGGGCGCAGGGTGGGGGGCTCGGGGGCGACCGCAGTAAAAAATATGATAAGCTGGGTGTCGTTTGCTCTTCTCCCTTCTACGCTGCTACCGCGGAGAGGCAGGTCGCTTGTAGTATCTCTCTCTTTTTTTTAATCGACCCGGGGGCGGGGCTCGCTATCCGTCAAATGGACTCCCTCCTTCTATTCCACAAACGAGAGCTCGAAAGCAAACGGCCCCCTCCCTCAATATTGTACTAGCCGTAGTAATCTAGTAGTATAGAGCGTAGTACAGAAATAAGGGGACGTCGGTATCTAACACCTTCCACGTATTGAACTAGACGTTTTCATCTAGGAGAGATAGTACAGAAATTATGATTTATTAGACTTGTATGCCGCCCTTCTCCGAAATTAGGGAACGGCAGCATCACACACAGCCAGATTGAACTGGTCGTAGTAATCTAGTAGTAAGAGCGTAGTACAGAAATTTATTTGGAATTGAACGCCGAGGGAAATACGGGAACGGCGGTATCAAGCACCCACCCGCCTCCACATTAAACTAGCCGTAGTAATGTAGTAGTAAGGCGTAGTAAAGAAATAAGGGAACGGCGGTATCAAAAAACGCGCAGGGCTTGTCTCCAAAGCGAGAGAGGCGGAAAGGATGATGTTCGACTCTTTAAAGCAACCCTGGCCCATTTGAAGCTCGCAGGATGTGTGTGTGTGTGTGTGTGTGTGTGTGTGTTGTGGGGGGGGGGCACCATCACAGCGCAGCCCCACCCATTCACCTCCAGGGCATAACTCCTCAACGCGTTTCGCCCTTCTCCGCCGATTTGAACTCCGCCCCTCGTTCCCTCACCCCGGGCAGAGAAAATGCGGCTCGGGTCAGAGAAAAGGGACCGAAAAGGAATCCCTGCTTCGGTTCGCGCCTCCTGCTGACGCACACACCAGCGGTCTCTTTTTAGGGGCTAGCCGGCGTTGAGGAGCCGGGCGGGTGGCGCTCAGGCCGAAGCAGCGCTTTGTTCTTGGGTTTCTTCTCCTCAGGGGCGGTGGGGAAAGAGAGAGAGAGAGGGTGCTGAGGAAGGCGTTGAGGAGGCGGCGGCGGCAGTGGCGAAAAAAAACCTGCAACGTCTGGGCTTTTCAGGCTGCCCGGCATCCGTCACCGAACGCTTCGCACCGCTCCCTCCTCCTCTTCGTCCCCTCAGCTCTTTTGTTCCTGAGGAGACTCGCCCGCCCGCCCTCTTTGCAGCAGCAGCTTTTTGCGGCGGCAACAGCGCTGCGAAAAGGTGGTCGAGGGCAGGGGCGTGTCCCGCGCTGCAGCTTGTTTCTCCACGTGCTCTCTCTCCCCCCCCACATACACACCCCATACCACCACCGCCCCACACACGACACCCTCGCTCCCTTTCGAGAAGCCACAGCAGCTGTTTTGCGGAGCGAGTCCTCCGCTGCTTCGCCTTTGCTCCAAGGAGCCGAGTCTAAACAAATAAGCGGCGCTTTGTGGGAAGAGGGGAAAAAAAGCCAACTCTGGTTTCAAAGCTTTGTGTAGACAACCGGTAGCTTTCATCCATGTCTCTCTCCATCTCCCTCCCCCCCGCGCCATCTTCTCCCGTGGTCGCCGCCCCTGAGTTGCAGCACCTGGTGTCTCGGTATGAAAAGCAATACTAGCCATCCCCGCCCCCCTAAATGTATTTTTGCGCGGCGGGCCTCGTCAAGGCACTGTGTTGTTGCCTTGACGAGGCCCGCCGTCAATCGTACTACTAGTCAGGCGTTTCCCATCAAGTCGAGGTTGGGAGCGAAGCGGGCCAGGGAGATTTTGACGGCGATGCGACCTGAAGTAGTGGGGGGCGGGCTGTTGGGAGATAATAGTTTTGAGGGGGGGGGTGGAAAACGAGGAGAGAAACGCTACGAGCGGCTTGTCTCAACGCGGACTGGGATTTTGGTTAAAAGGACGGGAACCGCCTCAAAGCAACTAAGCATCCCAATCGCTTGCTAAGCGAAGTACAGTACACTGCTCCAAAAAAAGGCGGGGACACTTAAACAACAGAATATAACTCCAAGTAAATCAAACTTCTGTGAAATCAAACTGTCCACTTAGGAGGCAACACTGATTGATAGTCAATTTCACACGCTGGTGTACAAATGGAATAGTTGTGCAAATATTAAGTGAGAATATTTCATTCATTCAGATGTAGGCTGTGTTCTTTGAGTGTTCCCTTTATTTTCCTGAGCAGTATATTAACTCTCCGCTTTCCAGAATGTACGATTGAAGAGTATTATCGTGCCTATTTTATATTAAACGCAGTTGGTTTAATCCGGCGGATTAGGCGACTCTTTTGTCAAATTGTACAAAAGGAGGGTGTCAATTTCTTTATCAAGAGAGGGGAGGGGGATCTGTACTGAATGTCTCTGTTAGCTTCCCACGGTTTTTTGGGTGGGTGGGTGAGGGGGGGGGAAACAGTCGGTTGTCCTTCACCAGATTCAACAGCTGTGGTGAGAAACGGAATAGCGCTGGGGGTGGGTGGGGTTTTCTTGTGCTGCTGGTTGTTTCTGTCAATTCCTACTGTTCGTAGAAGGAAACACGCCTCGCGCGCGCGCACACACACATACACTGTCAAACCGAATGATCCTAAGCCACGGAGTAGCCTTTTTGTTTTATTACAACTGGAACACTGCTCAGGAAGTGAGTCAAGAGGATCTCATAGCTGGGGCTTTCATATTTGCATTGGTGCAAGCCCTAGTGCAAAATCCATACCTTCAGTTTGTGTGTATGAGTGTGTGTGTAAGTAACATATTTTTTTGCTGATAATGAAAAGTATTGGCAGTACTGTAGCATCAATCCAGGTGTGTTTGTGTCTGTGTGTGTGTGTGTGTGTGTGAGACAGAGAGAGAGAGAGAGAGAGAGAGAGAGAGAGAGAGAGAGAGAGAGAGAGAGAGAGAGAGAGAGAGAGAGAGAGAGAGAGAGAGAGAGAGAGAGAGAGGGAGTGTTTCTGCCGAATCACCCTGGTATACCCAAATATGGGAGGGAGCATACTGCTTCCTTTTTACCTCTCGGTCCTTCCAGGGGCCATATCCAAGGCAGTTAAATTTTTATAGCTGACACATATTGTATATGTGTAACATATTTTTTGCTGATAATGAAAAGGAAGGGAGACTAGTATAGATCTATTTCAAGCTATTCTGCTCTCATCAAATCCTGGTAAGTTTACGGGTAGCTGATGAGAGCAAAATAGCTTGAAATAAATCTATACTAGTCTCCCTTCCTTTTCACAGAATCATAGAAACATAGAAGATTGTCGGCAGAAAAAGACCTCATGGTCCATCTAGTTTGTCCTTATACTATTTCCTGTATTTGATCTTAGGATGGATATATGTTTATCCCAGGCATGTTTATATTCAGTTACTGTGGATTTACCAACCACGTCTGCTGGAAGTTTGTTCCAAGCATCTACTACTCTTTCAGTAAAATATTTTCTCATGTTGCTTCTGATCTTTCCCCCAACTAACCTCAAATTGTGTCCCCTTGTTCTTGTGTTCACTTTCCTATTAAAAACACTTCCCTCCTGAACCTTATTTAACCCTTTGACATATTTAAATGTTTCAATCATGTCGCCCCTTTCCCTTCTGTCCTCCAGACTATACACATTAAGTTCATTAAGTCTTTCCTGATACGTTTTATGCTTAAGATCTTCCACTATCTTCCACTATTCTTGTAGCCCATCTTTGGACCCGTTCAATTTGATCAATATCTTTTTGTAGGTGAGGTCTCCAGAACTGAACACAGTATTCCAAATGTGGTCTCCCCAGCGCTCTATACAGCGGGATAACAATCTCCCTCTTCCTGCTTGTTATACCTCTAGCTATGCAAGCAAGCATTCTACTTGCTTTCCCTACTGCCTGGCTGCACTGTTCACCCATTTTGAGACTGTCAGAAATCACTACCCCTAAATCCTTCTCTTGAGAAGAGTCTGCATGCATGGACAGCTAATAATGTAGCTGATAAGATAGTAAACCCTATTACATGTAGTTTTGAAGCTAGATAGTGATTGCTGTTCCCGCTACTACTGGTGCAATGCACACGTAGCTCCGGGTGACTGCCCTAAATCCTTCTCTTCTGAAGTTTTTGCTAACACATCCATGCCAACTCCATCAGCATCCTGGCTCCAGGTCCTCACTGCCTTCCTGTAGGAAAGCAGTCGGAACCAGCCATATTTTTTTTTTGGAAGGGGGGAGGCTGTTCCACAAAGCATCTTGATATAAAAGGGGCTGCTTTTGAGACCCCCATAAAGAGACACTACTTTAGCAAAGTGGCCTGGGACATGCCCACCTTCTTTCAGATCTGGTAAAATGTTCAGAAACCACTGGATGAGGATGAGCTGCAAGGAACATGACCCCTGTCTACAACTTTAAAATGATAATATTCACAGTTGGAGATAATTATTTTACCTTGAGAATCACAGGGTCTATAGGTTCATATAATTGTAGGATTACATGTCACGGGATGTTATTTTGGGTATGGGAATTTAGAAACTGAATAGTATTCTTATTTTCTCATTTCAGCACTGTGGGGAAAATGTGGGATAGGAGAGTGTACATTATGTTTGTCTGTCTTTTGAAAAAAACTTTTCCCCAAAGAACAAGAAGACACATCTCTCTCTCTATAGCAGTGTTTCCCAACCTTGGCAACTTGAAGATATCTGGACTTCAACTGCCAGCATTCGCTGGCTGGGGAATTCTGGGAGTTGAAGTCCAGATATCTTCAAGTTGCCAAGGTTGGGAAACACTACTCTATAGAGACCTCACCTACAAAAAGATATTGACAAAATTAAACGGGTCCAAAGACGGGCTACAAGAGTGGTGGAAGGTCTTAAGCATAAAACGTATCAGGAAAGACTTAATGATCTCAATCTGTATAGTCTGGAGGACAGAAGGAAAAGGGGGGACATGATCGAAACATTTAAATATATTAAAAGGTTAAATAAGGTCCAGGAGGGAAGTGTTTTTAATAGGAAAGTGAACACAAGAACAAGGGGACACAATCTGAAGTTAGTTGGAAAGATCAAAAGCAACATGAGAAAATATTATTTTACTGAAAGAGTAGTAGATCCTTGGAACAAACTTCCAGCAGACGTGGTTGGTAAATCCACTGTAACTGAATTTAAACATGCCTGGGATAAACATATATCCATCCTAAGATAAAATACAGAAAATAGTATAAGGGCAGACTAGATGGACCATGAGGTCTTTTTCTGCCGTCAGACTTCTATGTTTCTATGTTTCTATATATACTGTATTTTGGGGCTATAAGAAGCACCAGGGTATAAGATAAACCAAGATTTCAAAGAGGTAAGTAAGAAGAAAAGGTTTTGTCTTCCCTGGCCCCCAGGAGCATTCTGCGGGGCTCCCAAACCCTCTGCACACACACACCCTTTTTTGTGCAAATATGGCCTTGTTTTTCACCCATTTTTTTTTTAAATGGGGCACGCATTGGGTTTTGGAAGTCTGCAGAGCAAGGGTGGGCTGCAGCCCAGACCAGGGTGGGAATGCAGTGGGGTAGCGAAAATGGAGCTCTACCCCAGAGCACCCAATTTGCACTGAAAGATGTTGAAAGAAAATGCATAAGCCACGGCCACAGTGTGGTAATAAAAATTTTGGTAGCTCTTCACTGCTGCAGTGTTCCTGGGAGCTCAGGGAGGGCAAAAATGCCCCTGTTTTTGTACAAAAATGACCCATTTTCATCCATTTGTTTTACAAAAATGGCGTACACATAGGTTTGGGAGGCCTGCAGAGTGCTCCTGGGGGCTGGGGGAAGGCAAAACCACCCCCATCCCCCCTTTTTTTGCAAAAAGGGTGTTTTGCCTACCCACAGCCCCTGGGAGCACTCTGCAGGCCTCGTAATAATAATAATAATAATAATAATAATAATAATAATAATAATAATAATAATAATTATTATTATTATTATTATTTATTAGATTTGTATGCCGCCCCTCTCCAAAGACGCAAGACCCAAACCCTCTGCGCATCCCATTTTTGCAAAAAACAGATGTAAGGGTAAGACTTCAGGAGGCCAAAAATGACTGTATTCATTGCGTAAGACGCATCAACATTTCCACCCTCTTTTAGGGGAGAAAAAGGGTGCGTCTTATACTCTGAAAAATATTGTATATATGTATGTGTGAATATAAATATAGATATCATGTATATTATTATTCACTTTCAATGTATTTCCTACTTGTTTTGAAACCTGCTAAATTCACACAATATTAATCCACATTTTAACTATAGCCTGTTCACACATAACACTAATTTCATGCATAACAGCAAGCTGTATTGTTAAGAGTTCACACTTTTTTTTTTTTTAAAAAAAACCCTTTGAGTCAGTCTTGATTCCTGGAAACAAATTCCTGCAGTTTTCTTGGCAAAGTTTCACAAGTGGATTGCCAGTGAAAGCTTTCTAGGGGTGAGAATGAGTGACTGGCCCAAGGGTCACAAATTGGCAGGACTAGAAGTTTCTCTGTTTTTTAACTTGGTACTTTAATCGCTGCACCAAATTAACCCTCTCACTTATTTTTTTTTTAAAGGGGTGGGTGGGGGCTTCATATCAGCCTTGACTCCTAATACAAGCATACAAGTCCTTGCAGTTTTCTTGGCAAGATTCCAGAAGTGGTTTGCCATTGCCTCCTTCCTTGGACTGAGAGAGATGACCTGCCCAAGGTCACCCAGCTGGCTTCATGCCCAGGTCATGCCTAGAACTCAGTCTCCTGGTTTTCTGATGCCCTAATCCAGTGGTTCTTAACCTTTCTTTTTTTTATTATTATTATTTTTATTTGTTTCCCCCCCCCCAAATATAACAGAAAAAGAAAAGACATACACAGAAACATACATACACATATAACATTTGGGAAATGAAAGTTTCCCCACTTTTTTGGGGGGATGTTCGATCAGAGAATTTTACTTCTTTCACATAGTATTAATTCTTCAATTCTTTTATTTGACGTGTTGCTTTGCTTGAATTTTTATTTATTTCTTTGCTGCTCTTTCCTTTAACCAGTCATAAAATTTTCCCCGTATTTTATAGTAATCTGAATCTTCTTTTCCCTCTAGTTTTTTAGATAATCTGTCCATCTCCGCATAGTGCAATATTTTTTTAATTACTATATTTTCTTCTGGTGTTTTATCTATTTTCCATTGTTGGGCATAAGCTATCCTGGCAGCTGTTAATATGTGTGTAACTAAATATCTTACCTCTTTTTCCATTTTTTAATTAAAAATACCCAATAAATACAATTCTGGTTTTTTTTTCCAATTTCTTCTTTTACTATTTCTTTTAACCAGTCTGTTATTTTATTCCAGAAATTTTTTGCTTGTACACATGTCCACCATTGATGATAGAACGTGCCTCTTTCTTTTTTGCACTTCCAGCATAATGGGGAGGGTTTGGGGAACATTTTAGAGAGTCTTTCCGGTGGTAGGTGCCACCTGTAAAACATTTTTAATTGGTTTTCCTTGAATGCAGTCGATTTTGTCATCTGCCAATTATTAGTCCATAATTTTTCCCATTTTTCTAATTCAATTGTGTAGCCAAAATTCATTCCCCGGTTTTTAATCTTTCTAATGCCATGACTCCTTAACATAGTTCCTCATGTTGTGGCGACCCCCAACCATAAGTCTAGCACCAATTCTCCCAACAGAGCTTTAAGCTGATTGATAGGAAGGTCAGAGGGACACCCCCACTGTAAACGCCTGATTGTAAAATTATATTCCAAGGTGTCAGAATAGAAGCTTTAGTTCCTAACACCATGGGAAATTTGTCTTTTCCCATGGTCTTAGCCAGGGACAGGCAAAGTTGGCTCTCCTATGACTTGTGGACTTCGACTCCCAGAATTCCTGAGCCAATCATGCTAGCTCAGGAATTCTGGGAGTTGAAGTCCACATGACATAGAAGAGCCAACTTTGCTTATCCCTGGTCTTAGGCAACCGCTGTGAAACTATCGTTCGACCCCCAAAGGGGTCCCAACCCCC
Organism: Erythrolamprus reginae; assembly: GCF_031021105.1. Classification (NCBI taxonomy): domain Eukaryota; kingdom Metazoa; phylum Chordata; class Lepidosauria; order Squamata; family Dipsadidae; genus Erythrolamprus; species Erythrolamprus reginae. The sequence continues at coordinate 172,871,359 of NC_091952.1, forward strand.
AGGTTGTGAAGCACTGCCCTAATCCTCAGACCCATGATGGCAAACATATGACACATGTGCCACAGGTGGCACACAGAGCCCTCTTTGAGGGCACATGAGCCATTGCCTCAGCTCTGCCAGCCAGCTGGTTTTCAGGTCTCTGCCGTGTTATGCAGGAGTGGGGCGCATGCTAGAGACACGTGCGATTGTGGGGAAGAGACATGTGCTCATGCATAGGGTTGTACATGCATGCATGGAGGGTCACGTATGCATGTGCAGGTATATGTGGGAGGGGTCACATGGGCATGCACAGGGGCAGGGCATGCATGAGGGCTGCACATGCATTGCATTATAAGTGTGTGACTTCAGACTCCCTTTGGAGCTGTAGAATAAAATACTACCGTGTTTCCCCAAAAACAAGACACTGTCTTATATTAATTTTTGCTCCAAAAGTTGTGCTACGTCTTATTTTCGGGGGGTGCCTTATATTTCTCAAATAAGACAAATTCACAGGCAGAAAAGCTGACATCCCCAAAGAAAGTGTATTGTATGGTACACTGATTACGGTACAGTACCTGTCAGTATGGCACACACACACACAAACGACGGCACTTATATGGTACAACAGTATACTCCCGCTATTGCAGCTTCCGGCCACCAGAGGAACTACAGTCTATGCACTGTAGTGGAGACTGTAATGGCGGTGAGACAGCAGCAGACTGTGTCTGCTGTACTGGACGGTACAAAGTGATGGAAGGGGCCAGCAGGGGACGCCACATTATTACGGTACCGCTATGAACAGCTTTGAATGGTACCGTATGTTTTTCCACCGTACCGTATGTAAACTTGACTACGCCTTATTTTTTTTTGGGTGCCTTATATTAGCAAATTCTGCAAAACCTCTGACATGCCTTACTTTCGGGGTACGTCTTATTTTCGGGGAAACAGGGTAACATCAATCCTCGACTGTTTACTCTTATACAGTAGTATAAACTAGCCATTTTTATAACAACAGATCTATCTAAATCAGTAAAACCCAGAATCAAAGTTTCATTTTTCCCCCCACCTCAAGCACAAAGTCCAGAAGTGGTTTCCAAGTGATTTCCAAAGGTTTGCTTTACATCTGCTGCAATTGTTTTGTGAAAGCTGCAAAAAAAGGTCATAAAATCAATTTGGTCATTTGATGGACCTGTCACAAATGATGACTGACATGAGTAGACTCCATTATGACCATATGTTGAGAGCTACCAATACATGGTTATGTTTCAAATTCGTTTTTATTAGGCAACAAATCTCTAGATCTCACAATAGTATTTCCCTGGAATCCTCTATTCTCCTTCCAATGTTGACTAATCCTCTTTAAAGGATTGGCTTTTGTTTCTTTAGCCAGCACAGTTTGCCAAAATTTGATTACTGCATTCAGGTACTTGAGACAGTTTTGCTACTTGATTGTGATTCCCCATGTCTTTTCCCTGGCATCCTTCCTCTAATTGTAATATAAGAGGGAGTTACAGCATAGTCTTATTGTGAATCAAATCAGATATTAGCTACAATCCAGTATAACATTACTGGAATGGAAGCTGACCGAAAGAAACCTTTCTTACCCTGGTCCTGGGAAAAAGTGCTATAAGATCTTAGGGACAAATATCCTCCATTTAAGTAAACTGAGAAGTCTGGGTTGTGTTGTGTTCCACCAGCAGCCTGTGGAACTGGCAGTAGAGTTGAACAGCGAGGAGGCTGGGGAGGAAATTGTGCCAATCCTGGAGTCTGGAGAAGACTCTGCATTGGAGGCAGAGATGGGGCCAGGGCTATCTGGAAGTTCTTTGCTGACACCAGAGCCTGCAGAGCCAGACATCAGCAAAGCAGAGGAACAGGGAGAGTCTGTTCCTGGTGTGCGCATGCGCAAGAGCAGTTAAGGGGGAAAAGGGCTACTTGGGAGTACGTCTTTAAGACATAAAAGAGGAGGAAACTGATGGGAGCCTTTGCAGGAAGCAACTTGATTCATTCTGGTCAGTTTAACTCTGCAGATCCGTTTGACTCTGTGTTTCTGTTTAGCCTTACAAAACTACTTGTCAATCAGGTATTTGTCAGCATGTCAACTGTCAGGAGAGATAAAGGTGGGTGCTTATCAGCCTTCTGAAAGACTGTGGCAGACTTTTGTCAGGACTAATTAAAACTCTTTGAGACTCATTACGGCTATGAATGAACATAATTCACAGCCATTGAGATAAAAAGTGTTTTGGGGGGAGACCATGTTTGTGATTTAGTTATGCTCTCTCAGGAAGCCTTGGTCAGAACAGGCTGGCTGATTTCCCACACACACCTACATCATGGTGCATAGTGCAAGTTAGATGAACAGGTGGTCCTCAACTTACACGAGTTTACTTAGCGACCATTCAAAGTTACATCATCACTGAAAAAAGTGACTTACGGCAATTTTTACACAACCGTTGCAGCATCCCCATAGTCACGTGATTGAAATTCAGATAGTTGACAACTGACTCACATTTACAACCATTAAAATGCCCCTGGGATCATGGGTTATTTTATTTATATTATATTGTATTGTATTGTATTGTATTGTACTGTACTGTATTATATTGTATTATATATACTATATTATATTATATTATATTATATTATATTATATTATATTATAATATAATATAATATAATATAATATAATATAATATAATATAATATAATATAATATAATATAATATAATATAATATTATATTTATTATATTATATTATATTATATTTATTATATTATATTATATTATATTGATTGGATTTATATGCCGTCCCTCTCCTTGCAACTTTCTGACAAGCAAAAGTCTACGGGGAAGCCAGATTCATTCAGCAACTGTGCGTGACTAACTTTAGTGATTCACTTAACAACTGTGGCCAGAAAAGTTGTAAAATGGGGCAAGCTCACTTCACAAACGTCTCGCTTTATCACCATAAATTTTGGGCTCAATTGTGGTCGTAAGTTGAGGACTATGTGTAGTTGGTTTTCTCCAATAACCACTATTTGATGAACCGAAATTTGGATCCATAAAGAGCTGCTTTGTGGGTTGGACTGGTCTGCTTCAATGTTGGCACTGATGCTCCCCTCAAACTCGCACGAATAAATTAAGATAGACGGGGGGGGGGGGGGGGGGGCAAGAGAGCCATAATATTTTATTAACATCCTCAGATCCCAGAAGAGTAAGACGATCCACGCAATTAAACTGAGTGATGCAACGGGCAGAAAGAACTACAGCATGTCAAAACAAGGTACTCAAACCAGCATGATATATTGAAGGCTTGGATGCTCCATTCCTCCACTGGATGATGACCAAGGCTATAACTGAATAATTAATTCCTTGATTATGTGTGTAATATATATCCATCTATCCCAAAACCTGACACACGGAGAGACGTAAATACCTATCAGTTTCACATCACATATTAAAAATGGAAGTGGGTTGCTTCCGTGAATTTTACTAGCAGCCATTAACCAGATAATAGATAGGCCCTCTGTACAACGAAGGTGTCTTCAAATAGCAGCGATGATTCTTTCTGAAAGGAAGCGCTAGTTTTGCTGACAGTATGTGTCTGTGTGCCCTAAAAAAAGAAAAGCTTCCCCTCCCCCATTTCTAGGCCGGGAGTGTTAGAAACCGAATACATTTCATAGCTAACAGTAGTTAGAGGAGCCATTATACTGAATAATAGCAGGTTCCTATTGTTCTCCGCGAGGCATCTTAGAAACATAGAAACATAGAAGACTGACGGCAGAAAAAGACCTCATGGTCCATCTAGTCTGCCCTTATACTATTTCCTGTATTTTATCTTACAATGGATATATGTTTATCCCAGGCATGTTTAAATTCAGTTACAGTGGATTTACCAACCACGTCTGCTGGAAATTTGTTCCAAGGATCTACTACTCTTTCAATAAAATAATATTTTCTCATGTTGCTTTTGATCTTTCTTTCCCCCAACTAATTTCAGATTGTGGCCCCTTGTTCTTGTGTTCACTTTCCTATTAAAAACACTTCCCTCCTGAACCTTATTTAACCCTTTGACATATTTAAATGTTTCGATCATGTCTCCCCTTTTCCTTCTGTCCTCCAGACTATACAGATTGAGTTCATTAAGTCTTTCCTGATACGTTTTATGCTTAAGACCTTCCACCATTCTTGTAGCCCGTCTTTGGACCCGTTCAATTTTGTCAATATCTTTTTGTAGGTGAGGTCTCCAGAACTGAACACAGTATTCCAAATGTGGTCTCACCAGCGCTCTATATAAGGGGATCACAATCTCCCTCTTCCTGCTTGTTATACCTCTAGCTATGCAGCCATCTTGTCTGATTCCAGTCCCTGCTACATTTCTTTCTTTTTCCCCCCATCATAAATGTTTTATTTTTCTCCAACAACAACAAAAAAAACAATACATAGTTTCCAACACAAAGTCCAGCTTATTGTCAAACATATACAAATTTTTCCTTTTTTACCTTGTAATCATTCAATGCAGGATCTTATATCTCTTTCTTTCGCAAAGTAATTGTAAAAACATATCATATCTTATATATTCCAAAAAACCTTTAAAGTATAGCTTTTCCTTCTCTAATATTAAAACATTACAATAACCTTTACATTAATCGCTGGTCAACAAATTCATTTCTTATTTAAATCTTACAAATCTGTTAGGCTCATTATTCAAAAATAAATAAAATAAAATAAAAATATCCCTGCTACATTTCTTTCTTTTTTTCCCCGATCATAAATTTTTTATTTTTTCTCCAACAAAAAAAAACAATACATAGTTTCCAACACAAAGTCCAGCTTATTGTCAAACATATACAAATTTTTGCTTTTTACCTTGTAATCGTTCAATGGAGGATCTTATATCTCTTTCTTTCGCAAAGTAATTGTAAAAACATATCATATCTTATATATTCCAAAAAGTATAGCTTTTCCTTCTCTAATATTAAAACATTACAATAACCTTTACATTAATCGCTGGTCAACAAATTCATTTCTTATTTAAATCTTACAAATCTGTTAGGCTCATTATTCAAAAAATAAATAAATATCCCTGCTACATTTTGAACGTACGCAGATATTTTTATGCACAGCTAGGAAAAAGAATTAACATGAATTTGCATTTTTATTTTATTATTTATTTATTTTTTGCTTGTCTTCAATTTTATGCCTCCCTTAATTCTTCAGAGGCTGTCTCCCTCCTTCATTGAAACCCTGCCCACAGATCCCTGTCTCTCTCCGTCTGGCCACACTATTGAATCATATTCCACCTACTGTGGTTTCCTAGGCAACCGGTTTAGCCTTGGAAACAAGCTCCAGTGTGGGGAGAAAAAGGATCCCTCTGTTTCCTCTCCCCGTAACGTTTTCGGTTCCGACAATACCGTCTCATGGCTTAAAAGGCAAGAATGTGAAAACAAATGAACGTTTCCCTTTGTTATTCCTCATTCCCCTCCCCTGCGAATTTGGAAGGAAGGCAGCAGAGAAGTGCTTGAAATGGATGCCGAGAACAACATTTATGTTACACCCTTTTCTATGCCATTTGAGCATATGGCTATGTTGTTCAAATACAAGAAGGTGTTAAGACCCCAGTGCTATCAGTTTCCTTGCTGGCAGGTCACAAAAGAGCTATTTCAGAGTCCAGCGATACAACCACCATGGGTTGGGGAGGGGGAAGGGAGGGGGAAATGATAGAGCACCCATCATTGTGTTGCAATGCAAATTTTGTTCCTTCTGTTGTGATGTCCATCACCCGGGGGGGGGAATTATTGACCCCCTCAGAGAGGGTGAGCAACTTGGGCGTCCTCCTCAATCCACAGCTGACATTGGAACATCATCTTTCGGCTGTGGCGAGGAGGTTGTTTGCCCAGGTTCGCCTGGTGCACTAGTTGCGGCCCTATCTGGACCGGGACCCACTCCTCACAGTCGCTCATGCCCTCATCACCTCAAGGTTCGATTACTGCAATGCTCTCTACATGGGGCTACCTTTGAAAAGTGTTGGGAAACTCCAGATCATGCAGAACGCGGCCGCAAGAGCCATCGTGGAGCTTCCCAGATTCACCCACATATCTTCAACACTCCGTGGCCTGCATTGGCTGCCGATCAGTTTCTGGTCACAATTCAAAGTGTTGGTCATGACCTTTAAAGCCCTACATGGCATTGTACCAGAGTACCTCTGGAACCGCCTGCTACCGCATGAATCCCAGCGGCCGATAAGGTCCCACAGAGTTGGCCTTCTCCAGGTCCTGTTGACTAAACAATGTCGTCTGGCGGGCCCCAGGGGAAGAGCCTTCTCTGTGGCGGCCCCGGTCCTCTGGAATCAACTTCCCCCGGAGATTAGAACTGCCCCCACCCTCCTTGCCTTTCATAAACTACTTAAGACCCACCTATACCGCCAGGCATGGGGGATTTGAGACATCTTCCCCCAGGCTTGTATAGTTTTATGTATGGTATGTTTGTTGTATGGTGGAGTAGCAAAAATGGAGCTCCACCCCAGAGTACCCAATTTTCACTGAAAGGTGTTAAAAGAATATGCAGGGCGTCCTGTATAAGCCACGCCCACAGTGTGTTAGTAAAAAAATTGCTAGCCCTTCACTGGGAATGTGCATTGCCATTTTGACAAAAGTGTTACCATTTAAACTTTTAGTCCAGACTGATATCCATTTATGTGGCCATATGTCATATTGAAGTTTGTGGGATTTCCTGCTGAATAGAGACGCATCAGGTTGCAATGCTATCCCGGGGCTTGATTGCCTCCGGATGGGACTACATCTACCTTCAATGCGGTTAGTTATAATCCAACCATCATTCATTATAGCCTTGGAAGGACACCTAACTGGTGAATCTCACTGTAGACTTTGCAGAAGGAAATTCGGGTTTGTCTACGATAGTCAAAAATCAGAAAGAGTCTGGTAACACATTTTTATACGTTTTTGGATGGTTTATGATCGTGATGGTGAACCTATGGCATGTATGCTACAGGTAACACACGGAGCTATATCAAAGGTATCAGAGTCCACGGAGAGGGGCAGCATACAAATCCAATTAATAATAAATAAAAGGGCATATGAAGTGTTGCCCTATGTCAGCTCCAGGGCACATGCAAGGATTTTTGGCCTTCGGGAAGGCTGTTTTTCCCTCCAAGCCCCAGAGTCCTAAAAAAACCCCAATGGATGAACCAAAAGTCCATTTTTCCAAACTTCTGGTTTGTCAATTTTTTCACCGTCCCAGGCTTCATTGAGGCCTGTGCGCATGTGTGGGGACAGTGTATGTGTGATTGTGCACATGTGCAGGGGCAGCACGGGGTGTTGGGGTGTTTGAATCAAGGATTTGCTCAGTTCTAGGTGATATTCCATTATATAACCATATAACGTAAAAGAAGGATGTAAGCATGTGGAATGCTGAGTCATTGGGTGTAAATTGAAATCTGATTGGGCCAGAGCACTATAAAATGCAAAGCAACTTAACAATGATTAACTGCTGTTAGATGTTAACTGTTGTTGGTGGTGATATTGTTAGTTGGTTGGCTAGAGCAGTTTTGAGCATGAATTAAAATATTGAGTTAGAGCTGTAGTGTTGACACGGAGAAACCTGGATTGGTTTAGTATCTATGTGTAAGTAAGCTTTATTGCATATAGATAAAGTTTGGTCATGTAAATAGAAGACTAAGACCGCCTTCTGCCGCACGAATCCCAGCGGCCGGTCAGGTCCCACAGAGTTCGCCTTCTCCGGGTCCCGTCGACTAAACAATGTCGGCTGGTGGGACTCAGGGGAAGAGCCTTCTCTGTGGCGGCCCTGACCCTCTGGAACCAGCTCCCCCGAGAGATTAGGATTGCCCCCACCCTCCTTGCCTTTCGTAAACTTCTTAAAACCCACCTCTGCCATCAGGCATGAGGGAAATGAGACATCTCCCTTTGCCTATGTAGTTTTATGTATGGTATGTGTTGTGAGCTTGACAGAACAGTATGTTTGTGTGTATACTTTTTAAATAATGGGGTTTTTAGGCTTTTAATGGTAAATTGTTATTTTAGACTCTTAATATTAGATTTGTTATTGTACATTGTTTTATCACTGCTGTGAGCCGCCCCGAATCTGCGGAGAGGGGTGGCATACAAATCTAATAAATCTAATAAATCTAATAAATTAATACATCTAATAAATCTAATAATAATAATAATAATAATAATAATAATAATAATAATAATAATAATAATACAGAAGATATTTTGCTTGCACTGAAAAGTAAAACTGTTTACTCCTGTTTTCTACAAAAGTGTCTTTATTATTTCTCTGCACTGGTTCCTAAATTGCCACAATATAAATCCTGGTATCTTATTTTATGCGTAGCTCTGTATATCCGGACAGGTTGTGCATTTGTGAGTGGGAGGGAATGAGGGTAGGCACATACGCGAGTGTTAGCACATGCACATACGCCCTTTTGCTGCCATCACTGATCTATGACAATCATCTAAAACTGATATTCAGTATAATTTTATACTCCTTTTCACAGATGGGAGGCTCAGAGATTTACCGAGTCTTACACTGCAGTATTGCAGGGTTAAGCACCCTTTATCTCAGTGAAATCAATTGTCTGGATTTCACTTTGGGTATTGGCCTGGGTGCTGCTAACTAAAAATAAAAAAAGGCATTTCCAATCCAAGAAAGGATGAAGCAGCTGTTTTGGCTGATATGTTGAAAGACTCAAAAGAGAAACCAGACCCTTAAAGACTTCAGTCAACCATAGCTTCTAAATCTGAAGTCCTTCACCTATGTTGGTCTGAGACAGAGGATAATGGGAATTATGTGATGAAGCATTTCTTATTTTATTTATTTATTTGTCAAACAATTATAGGGTGTTCATTTGTACAAATAAAACATTAGATAAGTAATGATAAAAAGTAACAAAAGAAGACAATAGGACAGGGACGGTAGGCACAGTAGTGTACTTATGCACACCCCTTACAGACCTCTTAGAAAGGGGGAGAGGTCAATTGTAGATAGTCTAGGGTTAAAGGTTTTGGGATTAGGAGTAGAAACCACAGAATCAGGTAGTACATTCCAGGCGTTGATTACTCTGTTGCTGAAGTCGTATTTTTTGCAGTCAAGTTTGGAGCGGTTGACATTTAGTTTAAATCGATTTTGTGCTTGTGTGTTGTTGCGGTTGAAAATGAAGTAGTCGTTAACAGGTAGAACATTTTGGTACTGTATATGATTTTATGAACTATAATTAAGTTGGAACGGAGACGACGGAGTTGTAAGTTGTCTAAACCAAGAATTTCAAGTCTGGTGGAGTAAGGTATTTTGTTGTCAGAAGAGGAATGAAGGACTCTTCTTGTGAAATATTTCTGGACTCTCTCAATTGTGTTGATGTCAGATATGCAATGTGGGTTCCATACAGGTGAGCTGTATTCTAGGATTGGTCTAACAAATGTTTTGTAAGCTCCTGTTAGCAGTTCAAAATTACCAGAGAAGAAGCTGCGAAGGATTAGGTTAACAAGTCTTAAAGCCTTTTTGGCAATGTTGTTGCAGTGGGCTCTAGGACTTAGGTCATTGGACAGGAGTACTCCAAGGTCTTTGACAGATTGAGAGTTATCAATAAGTTCAATTCCTCCAAGTTTATATTTAGTATTCTGATTCTTTTTACCAATGTGTTTTTTTTTAAAAAACACCATATGTATAATGTACACTGCTCAAAAAAATAAAATAAAGGGAACACTTTAAAAACAGTTTAAGTAAATCAAACTTCTGTGAAATCAAACTGTCCACTTAGGAAGCAACACCGATTGACAGTCTATTATACATGCTGTTGTGCAAATGGAATAGTTCAATGAGAATATTTCATTCATTCAGATCTAGGATGTGTTATTTGGGTGTTCCCTTTATTTTTTTGAGTAGGGTATAATGCTGCCTTCTGTGATATTAGTCTTGAGTCCCAGGCAAAACAAAGACGCGTAAATCCAGCAACAAGGGAAGATCTCCACCAGCTGTTCTGTAGGCAGATAGGGTTTCATCCCTGGCAGCTATAATTAGGTCTGGATTTGGTCTTTAAGATCTGCTGGCATCATAAATGAACACTGAGCTTGTTGACTGCATGGTCATATTCTAAATGCAGCAGTTCCCTGGGTTCCTGTTCATGAACAGAGATGGATTGATCTTCAAAACTCTTCCTTCCCACTTGCAGAAAAAAGAGGGTGAGGGAGGAGAATCTCCTCAACAGATCCATATCAAGAGAATAAAATAGATAATAGAATTTTATTGGCCAAGTGTGATTGGACACACAAGGAATTTGTCTTGGTGCACACCCTAGAATGCATGTTGTACAGTTTCTGCCTAACCCAGGGGTAGGAAAAGTCGGCTCTTCTATGACAGTGTTTTTCAACCAGTGTGCCGTGGCACACTAGTGTGCCGTAAGACATGGTCAGGTGTGCCGCAAAGCTCAGAGAGAGAAAGAAAACAAGAGAGAGAGAGAGAGAAAACAAGAGAGAGAAAGAAGGAGAGAGAAAGAAAGAGAGAAAAAGAAAACAAGAGAGAGAGAAAGAAAACAAGAGAAAGAGAGAAACATAGAAACATAGAAACATAGAAGTCTGACGGCAGAAAAAGACTTCATGGTCCATCTAGTCTGCCCTTATACTATTTTCTGTATTTTATCTTAGGATGGATATATGTTTATCCCAGGCATGTTTAAATTCAGTTACTGTGGATTTATCTACCACGAGAGAAAGAAAGAAAGAGAGAGAAAAAGAAAAGAGAGAAAGAAAGCAAGGGAGAGAGCAAGAGAGAGAGAGAAAGAAAGAGAGAAAGAGAGGGAGGGAAAGTGGGAGAGAGAAAGACATAGAGAGAGGGAAGGAGGGAGAAAGAGAGCAAAAAAGAGGAAGGAAGGGGGAAAGAAAGAGGGATGGAGATAGAGAGGAAAAAGAAGGGAGAGAAAGAAGGAGGGAGAGAGAAATAGAGTGAAAGGGAGGAAGAGAGAAAAAATTTTTGTCCAAACTTTTTTTAGCCCCACCCCCCAACTCAATGTGCCCCAGGGTTTTGTAAATGTAAAAAATGTGCCGTGGCTCAAAAAAGGTTGAAAATCACTGTTCTATGACATGTGGACTTCAACTCCCAGAATTCCTGAGCTAACATGATTGGCTCAGGAATTCTGGGAGTTGAAGTCCAGAAGTCATAGAAGAGCCAACTTTGCCTATGCCTGGCCTAAACTATTGATCACTTAACAGATACATTGTGATGCCTCTAGCTGAGATGGGTGACAATTCAAAAATTATGAAAAATAAAATAAATTAAAATAAATAATAAAATAAATTACAATGAAAAATGTATTTTTTTAAAAATAGCAACAGCAATAGCACTTGTATACCGCTTCATAGTGCTTTATGGCCTTCTCTGAATGGTTTACAGAATCAGCATATTTCTCCAACAATCTGGGTCCTCATTTTACCCACATCGGAAGGATGGAAGGCTGAGTCAACCTTGAGCCGGTGGTGAGATTTGAACTGCTGAACTGCAGCTAGCAGTCAACTGAAGTAGCCTGCAGTACTTTACTCTAACCACTGCACCATGTCGGCTCAAAAAATGAAATGAAATCAAATAATAAAATACAATAAAAATAGTTATCTGGAACAAAAGGGTAGCAAATGCTGAATTTAAAGGCCAGATATTTTTTCCCTTCCTAATTTCATAAAAGATGAGATAAAGAATAAGAACACAAGAAGAGCCATGCTGAATCAAGCCAAAGCCCATTGAGTCCAGCATTCTGTGTCACACAGTGGCCCATCAATTGTCCATGGGGATCTTGAGCAGAAAGAGAAGGCAAAACCCTCCCTTTCCCTTCACCTCCAACAAATGGTACCCAGAATATCAGCTTGTCTGGTGTATGCAAAAGGAATTAGTTTCCTGAGCCATTTTGCTTAGATAATTGGATTTTTCTAAACAGTAGAAGTGTCTGTATTCACAGAAGGACTAATATTACAAGAGCGCTGGAGTACGAAGTGGGCTACATGCCAAAACAGTAATTCTTAGCTTCTAAATGTAACAAGGGAAGCTTAGTTTTCCACCTAAACTTTCCAGGAAGAAAAATGGTTTCATAATTAAACAGATTCACAATTTGTTACAAAGTTCCTGCATGCTGTAATGTTAGAAGGACAGAGAAAGCTCTGGGGACTTCATTATGCTGCTTCTATTTTGGCAAATATGAAAGCAGAAAATAATAGAAGAACAAAAACTCAGGGAAACTATGGTATTTCCAAAAAAACTATTGATTCCCTCTTTCAATAGAAACTCTTACCTGTCTCTCTGCTGCAGTATTTCTGCAACGCTCTCTACATGGGGCTACCTTTGAAAAGTGTTCGGAAACTCCAGATCGTGCAGAACGCGGCTGCGAGAGCCATCGTGGGGCTTCCCAGATTCGCCCACGTATCTACAACACTCCGTGGCCTGCATTGGCTGCCAATCAGTTTCCGGTCACAATTCAAAGTGTTGGTCATGACCTTTAAAGCCCTACATGGCATTGGACCAGAGTACCTCCGGAACCACCTGCTACCGCATGAATCCCAGCAGCCGATAAGGTCCCACAGAGTTGGCCTTCTCCGGGTCCCGTCGACTAAACAATGTCATCTGGCGGGCCCCAAGGGAAGAGCCTTCTCTGTGGCGGCCCCGGCCCTCTGGAATCAACTCCCCCCGGAGATTAGAACTGCTCCCACCCTCCTTGTCTTCCGTAAACTACTTAAGACCCACCTATACCACCAGGCATGGGGGATATGAGGCATCTTTTCCCCAGGCTTGTTATAATTTATGTTTGGTATGTATGTGCTGTTTGGTTTTTAATTATGATAGGGTTTTTAGTTTTTTAATATTAGATTTGTGCCATTATAATATTGTTTTTATTGTTGTTGTGAGCCGCCCCAAGTCTTCGGAGAGGGGCGGCATACAAATCTAATAAATTATTATTATTATTATTATTATTATTATTATTATTATTATTTGCACAACACATTCACTTGTGGTTAACAGAATTATGGTTTACTTAAACCAGTGCTTCTCAATTATTTTCTGTTTCATGCTCCCCCAAAAGAAGTAAAGATTTCACCTGCCCCCCAACTCTCCAATCTGTGCCCCTATGGAATTTTAGTGTAAGTCATACTGAACTCAATGGAGACTGTGGACAACGGAAACACTTTATTCGCTCTGGGCAGTCCAGAGATAGGAAAATTGGGCTGCTGCACAAGAAGACAAATATCTTATCACACAAATCTTAACAGCAGCCAGAATCACATGTACACAGTTATGGAAACAGGAAAATACCTCTACCACATTAAATATTATAATAAAAATCATGGAATGTGCCAAAATGTCTAAAATGACATTGGAATTCCAAAACAAAAATGAATCAGATTTCTACAAGGTTTGGGAGAAATGGTACCAGTGGTTAACAAATAAAAATATGTATCAAAATTTTTGGAAAGAAAAAAAGAAATGCCTCAAGTCTTCTAATTGTTCCAACTGATAACAGAGAGGGTCCGCAACTATCAACTATCGATTACAAACAATTCAAAACTTAACTTGACTCCCTGTACTCAACTTGCAAAAAAAAATATATTTGAAATATTATCTTGTTTATACCTACATATAAATACTAAACACTTATTACTTCAAGCTCTTTACATATTTACCTCCCTCCTCTTAACATATACACCAATCATACAACCAAAATGAATAGTCGTAAACTCCAAAAATGCCTGCTATATTGCAGGCATCGCCTTTCCAACCCCCCCCCCAATACCTAACCTTTCTGTACACCTGCTAAGTTATCTCTTTCATAATCTCTACTTACTCCTTTTTTCTTTTCTCTGTAAATATTGTAAGATACAACTAAATATATACAAATCATATTATGATCTATCTCAACTGAGTATCTTGAGATTTGCTGTTATTATGTATATTTTCCCCCCTTTCCCTCCCTCCCTCAATATTTAAAACTCAATAAACTATTTTTTTTTTTTTTAAAAAAAAGAAAATCGGGACTTTTTAAAAACCCTGTGGGATGCGGGACAAATTATTAAAAATCAGGATTGTCCTGCCAAGAGCAGGACACCTGGTCACTTTAGGTTAGTGCCCTCTTTTGACAAGAGACCAGGCTAGCTTTTATTTATTTTATTTTATTTTATTTTATTTATTTGTTTTGTCCAATACACAATAATACACAATGAAGGTAATAGAGGACACCTTCGAGGAAGTAGAATTAGAGAAAGAATAGAAGAGAGAGTATAGGATAAAATAATCAAAGAGAGAATAGAAGAAAGATATAGGGATAGAAGAGAAGATATATGGGATATAGGAGAGACTATAGGACAGGGGACGGAAGGCACCCTAGTGCACTTATGCACGCCCCTTACTGACCTGTTAGGAATCTGGAGAGGTCAACCGTGGACAGTCTAAGGGTAAAATGTTGGGGGTTAGGGGATCATACTACGGAGTCCAGTAATGAGTTCCACGCTTCAACAACTTAATCAAGCCGATGTTTTGGAGTCACCGTCTGGGCCCATAATCACCACCTCTGTTGGGCAGTCACAGTGAATGGTGTGGAACGAGGCTTTAGGGTGCCGTTCAAAGCTTTCGCCCAGCTGCAGAGGATGCTCTTCCTTGTCCAGCAGTAGGTTCGCCACACTGTTCATGCCTACCGTGGTGCCTGCAAAGAACAACAAGAACTCACGCAGTCACTCTGCCCCGCCTTGCCGCCTTCTCTTCCGGGTTCGGAGCAGCATGTAACTGGGAAAATACTTTCCATCATAGCCTGGGAATCAATCGAGAGGGAGCATGCATGTTTCCCAGGGTCACACCTGCCCCCTGGCATCGTTCTGCAGCCCCAGGGGGGGCGTGCCCCACTATTTGAGAAGGACTGACTTAACCCAATTGTCTGTGTTCAGACATCTCACTTATCCATAAATTGGCTGGGCTCACTCTCTCCTCTGACATATATCCATTGTTGTTGTTATTGTTATTGTTGTTGTTGTTGTTATTTATTAGATTTGTTTGCTGCTCCTCTCTGCAGACTCAGGGCGGCTCACAGCAGTGATAAAACAGTATACAATGACAAATATAATATTAAATCTAAAATAACAATTTTACATTAAAAACCTAAAAAAAACCTTATATAAAAACATACACACAAACATTCCATACATAAAACTACATAGGCAAGGGGAGTTGTCTCAGTTCCCCCATGCCTGATGGCAGAGGTGGGTTTTAAGAAGTTTACAAAAGGCAAGGAGGGTGGGGCAGTCCTGATCTCCGGGGGGAGCTGGTTCCAGAAGGTTGGGGCCGCCACAGAGAAGGCTCTTCCCCTGGGTCCTGCCAGCCGACATTGTTTAGTCGACGGGACCTGGAGAAGGACAACTCTGTGGGACCTAACCGGCCACTGGGATTCGTGCGGCAGAAGGCGGTGTCGCAGATATTCTGGTCCGGTGCCATGAAGGGCTTTATAGGTCATAACCAACACTTTGAATTGTGACCAGAAACCGATCGGCAACCAATGAAGACTGCAGAGTGTTGGTGTAACATGGGCATACCTAGGGAAGCCCATGATTGCTCTCGCAGCTGCATTCTGCACGATCTGAAGTTTCCGAACACTCTTCAAAGGTAGCCCCATGTAGAGAGTGTTACAGTAGTCGAGCCTCGAAGGTGATGAGGGCATGAGTGACTGTGAGCAGTGATTCCCGGTCCAAGTAGGGCCGCAACTGGTGCACCAGGTGAACCTGGGCAAATGCGCCCCTCGCCACAGCTGAAAGATGTTTCTCTAATGTGAGCTGTGGATCGAGGAGGACGCCCAATTTGCGGACCCTCTCTGAAGGGGTCAATAATCCCCCCCAGGGTGATGGACGGACAGATAGAATTGTCCTTGGGAAGCAAAACCCACAGCCACTCCGTCTTATCAGGGTTGAGTTTGAGTTTGATAGATTCTAGATATGACAGTAATCCATTAGGTAATATTAAAAAAAATCAATTTGCCTTCTATATGTTTCAACAATTTAGGTTCGATTTCAGACTATTCGAGTAGTTCCTTTCCCATTCTTCTGGAATTGAAGCATGTAGATCAGTGTTTCCCAACCTTGGCAACTTGAAGATATTTGGACTTCAACTCCCAGAATTCCTGAGCCAAGCATGCTAGCTCAGGAATTCTTGGAACTGAAGTCCACATGTCTTAGAAGAGCCAACTTTGCCTACCCCAGGGTTAGAATGTAGTATTGCAGGCAAACTCTGCCCATAACCCGGAGTTTGATCCTGATGGAGCACAAGATTGACTCA
Source organism: Erythrolamprus reginae (assembly GCF_031021105.1). Classification (NCBI taxonomy): domain Eukaryota; kingdom Metazoa; phylum Chordata; class Lepidosauria; order Squamata; family Dipsadidae; genus Erythrolamprus; species Erythrolamprus reginae. The sequence goes on from NC_091952.1 coordinate 172,887,664, forward strand.
GCCTTCCATCCTTCAGAGGTCAGTAAAATGAGGGTGCAGATTGGGGTTTTTTGGGGGGAGAAGCAATATGCCAACATTGTAAACTGCTCAGAGAGTGTTATATACCACTATGGGATGGTGTATAAATGCTATTGCTATTTGAAAATATGGAGGGAAGGCTTGATGAGTTGCAAAGGATTTCCTGCATTAATAGTAACATTGAACACGATCTTTCAGCTTCGTTATTCTGTTTTATGAATGACACACAGGGGTGGGCAGCAGGCAGGACAGGGTGGAATGCAGTTCCACAAGTGGAAATGAAGATGAGTAGTATCTCCAGCTGATTGTGGCTGTCATTTTCTGGATTACTGGTTTCGGTTCCGCTCTCCTTTTCTTCTCTGCTACTGCTGCTGCGTCTGCGCTCCTTGCTTTTTTCCTCTTTCCTCCTTCCTGGCCTTGGACTAGCTTCCCTCTCTCCTGTCCAGCTCTCCTCCAGCCTCCTGCGGCCACCTCCCGTTTGCTTAGCTACCCAGCCTGAGGCAGGGGGCAACCCAGGAAGGAGAGCATGGGAAACACGAAGCAAATTGTCACCCCAGTGAGCAACACTGGTAAGGTTGTAAGTCGAGAACTTAACAATTCACTTGAACGATGATTGTTCAAGCTACTCCTACCTGGTCACATGGCCGGCAAGCCACTCCCACCCAGTGACATGACCATTAAACCACACCCACAAAATAAGCCACACCCTCAATGTGGCAGTAAAATTTTTGGCTGACCATTACTGATGACACAATATATGGACCAAGCAGTTGCCACTGTGGAGGAATGTAGTCTGGATTCCCAGGAGGGAGGGAATATGTTCCAGAGGAACAAAAGGCAGCAGTGTTTAGCCTGAGTGGGAAGAAGACAGCCAGAATAGCTCCTCCCTAGGAATTCTCAGAGTGTATGTTTAATGGTGTAAGCACTTAGCTTTAGTTTGATAATATTTCCGTCTATGGGTGAGGAACAATAAAGGAATCTGCTTAGAACAGGGGTGTCAAACTGGCAGAATGTGGGCTGGATGTGTCATGCACAAGCCACGCCCACCCCAGCTCTGTAAAGGGGGAAAAAGTCATAACATGTCACATGACGGCAATGTGCCATGGCAAATTTGACATCTGTGGCTTTAGAACAGGGGTAGGCGAAGTTGATTCTTCTATGACTTATAGACTTCAACTCCCAGAATTCCTGAGCCAGTCATGCTAACTTAGAAGAACTTTGGTGTGTCTTTGTTGGCTTTTGGAGTATCAGAGTTCACATTTAAAACCCGGAAGCCTGAGAAACAAGTGACTGCATGTGGCTGAGATTCAGAATAAACTATAGATGCACAGTACCGTATTTATAAGAACACTTTCAATAGACATCTGTCTCTATCAGAATCATCAAGAGCAATGGCGGAGGGTGGGAGGAGAACTCAGGCTAAACTCTGCCTTTCGCCCCCTTCATTCTTGCACATGCTCAGATTATACCACACCCAGATTAGCATACTGAGCTATACACAATCATTGTCTCTCTCAGGCAGGAAAAGACCTTGACACAGAGTTTGACATGCACAATCGTTTCTGGAAAATGCTGACTGAGCTTTTGGGAATAGCTGATATTTACAGTATAACTGCTTGGTTTATAGTATTCTTTTACATGTCAGTGTGATTTCCTAAATATATACAATTTCCATTTAAATTCAGCGTAATTTTTTTCATAGTAATAAAAAAACAAATAAACCCAGTATCAGAATATTTATAACAGGTAGAGACTCCAGATAGGAATAATAAAATTTCTCCATCTAGTGGGCAGATGAGCTATCACATCTCTGGGTCTTGGGTATAAGACCGACATTTATGCTGTGAAAATCCAAAGCAGCAATAATTTTATTTATTATTTATTTGTTTTGTCACGTATGTATTGGTGGTATACAAAGATATAATATTTATATACATTATATTAATAAAAGAGAAACATTAGGACAGGGGAGGAAAGCACACTGGTGCACTTATGCATGTCTGTTACTGATCTCTTAGGAATCAGGAGAGGTCAACAGTGGATACTCTAAGGGTAAAGTTTTGGGGGTTAGGGGATACTACAAAGTCTGATAGTGAGTTCCATCAACTTCTCGGTTACTAAAGCTGTATTTCCTGCAGTTGAGTTTAGAGTTTACTTTAAGTTTGTATCTGTTGTGTGCTCGTGTGTTGTTGTGGTTGAAGTTAAAGTAGTTGTTTACAGGAAGAACTTTGTAGCAGATGATTTTATGGCCTATGCTTAGGTCATGTTTAAGACGACACAATTCTAAGCTTTGTAAACCTAGGCTTGTAAGTCTAGTTTCGTGGGGTATTTGGTTGCCATTGGAGGAATGAAGGACTCTTCTGGTAAAGTATCTCTGGATATTTTCTAGAGTGTTTATGTCCGAAATGTGGTGCAGGCTCCAGACAGATGAGCTGTGTTCAAGGATTGGTCTGGCGAAAGTTTTGTATGCTCTGGTTAGTAGTGTGAGATTACCGGAGTAGAAGCTATGTAGAAATGTCTCAGTCTTCCTTTCAAGTGGAGATGTTTCTTTGTTTCAAGACATTGAGTTTTGTCCATTAAATGACCATTGTTGTTAAATGTTATTAAATGAGTGACTGTAGTTCTAAGTAACATAGTTAAGTGAATTTGACTTTGCTTGACAGAAGGTTGCAAAAGGTGATCACATGACCCTGGAACAGGGCAAGCTACATAAATAAGAGTCAGTTCTATAAAACATGGAACAAGTGGTATGACTGGTTGAAGCAAAAAAAATATTTAAAAATATAAAGTAGATTTATTCATCCCCCACGATTTGGAAGAAACTATGAATGGAAATATAGATATGTAATCTTACAATCCTAATAAAAAGAACAGACTATAAATGTAAATTGTTGTTAAATTCACATTCTTTTAATCAAAAGACCCTTGAAAACACCCTTGAAAATGTCCAAAGGTACTTCACCAGAAGAGCCCTTCACTCCTCCACTTGAAACAGAATACCCTACGAGACTAGACTTTCAATCCTGGGCCTAGAAAGCCTAGAACTAAGACGCCTTAAACATGATCTAAGTCAGTGTTTTTCAACCAGTGTGCCGCGGCACACTAGTGTGCCGTGAGACATGGTCAGGTGTGCCGCGAAGCTCAGAGAGAGAAAGAAAGCAAGAGAGAGAGAAAGAAAGCAAGAAAGAAAGCAAGCGAGAGAGAAAGAGAGGGAGGGAAGGAGAGAGAGAGAAAGACATAGAGGGAGGTAGAGAGGGAGAGAGAAAGAGAGCAAAAAAGAGAGGAAGGAAGAGAAAGCAAGAGGGATGGAAAAAGAGAAAGAAAGGAAGGAAGGGAGAGAAAGAGGGAGAGAGAAATAGAGTGAAAGGGAGGGAGATAATTTTTTTGTCCAAACTTTTTTTAGCCTCCCCCCCCCGGCCCCACTCAATGTGCCCCAGGGTTTTGTAAATGTAAAAAATGTGCCGTGGCTCAAAAAAGGTTGAAAATCACTGATCTAAGTATTGCCCACAAGATCATATGCTGCAACATCCTGCCTATCGGCAGCTACTTCAGCTTCAACCACAACAACACAAGAGCACAGAACAGATTTAAACTTAATATTAACTGCTCCAAATTTGACTGTAAAAAATATGACTTCAGTAACCGAGTTGTCGAAGCGTGGAACTAATTACCGGACTCCATAGTATCATTCCCAAACCCTCAACACTTTACCCTTGGATTATCCACAGTTGACCTCTCCAGATTCCTAAGAGGTCAGTAAGGGGTGAGTACAAGTGCACTAGAGTGCCTTCCGTCCCCTGTCCTATTGCTCTCCTATATCTCCTATACCTTCTTCTATTCCTATATCTCTTCTTCTATTCTTTCATTGATATGTTCTATTCCTATATCTTCTCTTCTATTCTTTCTTATATTTTACCATGAGTATCTCCTCTATAACCTTCATTATACAAATCTATATTAATAAATAATAAATACAAATCTAATTAATAAATAATAAATTAATAAATTATGTATTTTACTATGTGTATACCCACTAAAACCCTCATTGTGTATTGGACAAAATCAATCAATCAATCAATTAAAAAATAAAAGGAAAAAAACCCCTCATTGAACTAACAAAACTAGCATACTAAAGGAAAAAGAGTATAGAAAGAAAATGACACTATACAAGGGCTGTTCAAAAACGATAGTCAACCGAACAGTTGACCCTTTTTTCTGTTGAATGTTACACTTATGAAAAGTTTGAGATATGTATATATTTTATCTTTTCTATGTGATTGTTTTTTTATGGTTTCTATTTGTGTGTGTTTATGTTGTTTGTCTTGAATGTAAATAATAAAGACTATTTTTTTTTAAAAAAAGTGTCAGTTACAAAGTGTTTGAATTTTCATCATGTGACACTGAAGATTCTGCAATGGTCATAAGCGTGAAAAATGGTCATTTTTTGCAGTGCCATTGTAACTTCAAATGGTCAGAAAATGAACTGTTGTAAGTTGAGGACTACCTGTATATCATTCTAATTTTGGCTTTCTGGCCATGATACTAATTCTTTAAAAAAAACATGACTGGAATATTTATGTTTTTAAAGACAACCTACAATCTACTGTCAAACTATTTCCTAAGTCTGCATTACTATTAATCTTCTCATCGTTCCCATCCCCTACCTCCTCCCACAAATGCCTCTATGACTGTAACTTTGTGGCTTGTATTCTTACTGGTTCCTAATATGATTTGCTTGCTTATATGTTCCCGGACTATCATTAAATGTTGTACCTGACAAATTTTCTCTTTTCTTTATGTATACTGAGAGCATGTGCACCAAGGCAAATTCCTTTATTGGCCACACTTGGCCAATAAAATTCTATTCTATTCTGTTCTGTTCTATTCTACCAACCAAAATGACATAAAATGACACTCTAACACATTGTGATGCATTGTGATGCATTGTGATGCATTGTATATCACACTCTGCGGGGCCTCTTATAAGAAGAAAAGGGTCAAATATCTATATACACCATCAGGATAGATATAACCAGCTGAGGCTGAGGCTTCATCTGGTGGTGGCAACATTTACCTCCAGTCCTGACCAGGATTAGAAATCGGGACAATGGGGAGGAGTAGCAGCTTCAACTACTCGCCGTGGCAACACAATGACAAGTGTGCGGCAGCCTTCCTGGGTTTGGATGAGAGGAGGCCTGCTATTGGTTCATTGCTAGTGGTCGGGATGAATCCTAGAAGGTGATTGGTCAGTGAGCATTCCCTGTGCCTCCATTCTTCCTGTCGCTGATAGCTGGAAGGATTGTGAGGGGAATGTTTATGTTCGGATGGAGGCAGGGGTGGATAAATGGCCTCCGCAGGCCATATCCGGCATGCAGGCCGTAGTTTGGGGACCCATGTTTACTTTCCACATGGCACACCTGACCATGTCTCACGGCACACTAGCCACGGCGCACTGATTGTAAAACACTGGTCTACATAATGAAAAGCCTTAATATAATCCATAAAGCAAATCAGGCATCTTTTTGGAAGTCCCTTTTCTTTTCTAGGCATCATATGTTAACAATATGATCTCAGGTCCCTCTGATTTGAATCCAGCTTGTACATCTGGCAGTTCTCATTCCATGCATTAGTGAAATCTGGATTGCAAAAACATTAGCTTACTAGCAGATAAATGTGGTACTTGGTGTGAGCACTGCACACCAAGACAACTAGACACAAGAACAGTTTTTACCCGAACACCATCACTCTACTAAACAAATAATTTCCTCAATACTGTCAGACTTTTTACTGAATCTGCACTTCTATTTCTACTAGTTTTTCTCATCATTCCTATCATCCTTTTCCTCCCACTTAGGACTGTGTGACTGTAACTTGTTGCTTGTATCCTAAGATTTTTATTAATATTGACTGTTTCTTCATTGCTTATTTGACCCCTATGACAATCATTAAGTACCACACGATTCTTGACAAATGTATCTACGCTGAGAGCATATGCACCAAGACAAATTCCTTGTGTGTCCAATCACACTTGGCCAATAAAATTCTATTCCATTCCATTCCATTCCATTCCATTCTATTCTATTCACACTATTTAACACTGCCCTATAAACTGATCTTTTACCATCCTTTAGCTACTGCTCTGCTTTCTATACCTGCTTACAAACCACAATACTTTAGTTTGTATCACCCTCTTGTAGTAATAAAAGTACTGTACAGCTGGTAATTATTCAGTACCTGCAGCTTTGTTTTTAGTAATATTTTATAGGACCCTTTTCATTATCTTTGCAGAGTGTTTGGCCATAGTTAAGTGACCAAATCTTGTATGTATCAGTGATTGGGAGATTATTTATGTACTGTATAGTTATTCCATATATTTGCACCATGTTTTTTTTCTCCGTAAGTCTTTGCCTTTTGTCATACTCATCTTTATCTAAATATATTTCTAGATATTTTTCTAATTTTCATCTCTCTTATTATTCATTTGCTTGTTCTTTGCATTGCTTATACAACTTGTTGTTTTTTCTTCTTCCCTGGAAAGATTTAGCGAGGCAAAATTCTATCTGTTTCTATTTCCTTCTACATTCTGCCTCTTATTAGGTACCAACTCCCCCCAGAGATTAGGACTGCCCCCACCCTCTTTGCCTTTCGTAAACTTCTGAAAACTCATCTGTCGCCAGGCATGGGGAAATTAATATACCCCTTAGCTATTATAATTTGTGTATGGTTTGTTTGAGTTGCATGATTATTTTTATAAGGGTTTGTACATTGTGTATTGTCCTGTTGTGAGCCGCTCCGAGTCCTCGGAGAGGGGCGGCATACAAATCTAATAAATTATTATTATTAAATTATCATTTTCAATATATCAACAGAATTATTTTCTGTTTTACATTTTGGGTATTTTATTTGCTTTAGCTTCAATACCACAAATGTCAATCGCAAATTCTTCAGCCATTCTTTTTAACAAACCTAATCCATTGAAGCTAATCCTTGTCTCCACTGACTGTACCGGCAATATGATTTTATCCAACAACAAGCAACAAGATACTCAACATCTGGACAATGTTTATTTTAAGACTTTGCCTGCAAGACAGAGGACATGAAGAGGAAAAAGGAGGGCACTGTCTTTTGTCAGACATCTGGAAACCTTGATTCAAATTAAGATCATTTCATCAGCTGAGTTCTTATCCTTTTCTTGATCTCCACTTCTTCTGTGATCTGCTTGTTTGTGGTTTTAACCATCCCAATTTTCCAGAGCATTGGGTTAAAGAAGTTTTAGACTGTTTTTAATTGTTGGTTTTAAATTGTTTAGATTGTTTCTTAAGGAGTTTTTATATTACAGTCTATGTTTTACTTTTTTTGGTTATGAGCCATCCCGAGCCCCTCAGGAGTTGGGCAGCATACAAATTCAAATAGATAGAGATAGAGAGAGAGATAGAGAGAGAAAAGATAGATAGATATAGATAAGAGAGAGAGAGAGAGAGATAAGATAGATATAGATAGATGAGAGAAGATAGATAGATAGATAGATAGAGATATATAGAGAGAGAGATAGAGAGAAAAGATAGATAGATATAGATAAGAGAGAGAGAGAGATAAGATAGATATAGATAGATGAGAGAAGATAGATAGATAGATAGATAGAGAGAGAGAGACAGAAAAGATAGATAGATATAGATAAGAGAGAGAGATAAGATAGATATAGATAGATGAGAGAAGATAGATAGATAGATAGATAGATAGATAGATAGATAGATAGATAGATAGATAGTCAGTCTTCGGAGAGGGGCACCATACAAATCTAATAAATTATTATTATTATTATTATTATTATTATTATTATTATTATTATTATTATTATTATTAGATAGATAAGACAGACAGACAGACAGACAGATTCTTCGGAGAGGGCGCCATACAAATCTAATAAATTATTATTATTATTATTATTATTATTATTATTATTAGATAGATAGATAGATAGATAGATAGATAGATAGATAGATAGATAGATAGATAGATAGATAGATAGATAGATAGATAGATAGATTCCTTGTGCAGGAAGAATGGACGTGAAGTGCAATTTAAACGCCAAAAGTAATTGGAAGTAATTGCTCTTTCTGAAGTTATAGATTCCTTGTGCAGGAAGAATGGACGTGAAATGCAATTTAAACGCCAAAAGTAATTGGAAGTAATTGCTCTTTCTGAAGTTATAAATGTGCACAACAAGGTGGCCAAAATGTGGTTATGGCTAGCGATGTGTGAATATAATCTAATCCAACCATTCCTTTACGGTTCAGCGTGTATTTTAAAAAAATAAAAATTAAAGGAAAGAAAGGCGTTCGCGAAAGCCGAGACGCCGCTTGGGAGAAAGACAGAAAAGTAAGCGAGGGCCACGCCCGCTTCTGGCCCGCTGACAACCAGGGAAGAGCCGACGCGATCGGGGATCGCTTGCTTCGGTCTACCGTGGCCGGCTGCTGCTGCTGAGTGGCGGCGTCGGCGGCGATGGAAGAAGCGCAGGAGCCGGGAAGAGGAGACGCGGCCGAGCGGGTCTCGGCTCCCGCCCCGCCGGCCGAGGACGGGGGAATCTCCCTGCACAATTTCTGCGGGCGTTTAGCGGAGCAGCTGGTGCACTTCCACGCCATGCGCCTGCAGGACTCGCTCTTCCTTTGGGTCGGGGACGGGCCGCAGCTCAGCAACTTGGCCGTGGCCATGTGCACCCCCCGCGTGAGTCCCGGACCTTTTGCCTCTCTGGGGTTGCAGTCTGGGGTGATGGGGGTAGAAGAAGTTGCAGATGATGGGCTTGGTACTGCAAAAGTGGAGTAGCTGCCGGTTGGATCCCGACACAGCTAGCAGCCATCCCCCCTTTTATTTATTATAGTTGGAAGGGACCTTGTAGGTCATCTAGTCCAACCCCCTGCTCAAGCAGGAGGCCCTATTCCAGGGGCAGGCAAAGTTGGCTCTTCTATGACTTGTGGACTTCAACTCCCAGAATTCCTGAGCCAATCATGCTAGCTCAGGAATTATGGGAGTTGAAGTCCACAAGTCATAGAAGAGCCAACTTTGCCTACCCCTGCTACCATTTAGGATAAATGGCAGTCCAATCTCCCCTTGAAAGTCTCAAGTGTTGGAGTGCTCACACCTTCTGTTCCACTGGTTGACCACTCTCACGGTCAGAAAGTTCCTCTTTATTTCCAGGTTATCTCTCTTTGGTCAGAGCTTCCATCTAGCCCTCTGGTGCTTTGGAAAACAGCCTGACCTCCTCCTCTCTGGGGCAGCCCCTCAAGTATTGAAACATTTCTCTCATGTCACTCCTGGTCCTTCTCTTGGCCAGATTGTCCATGCTTAGTTTAATAATAATAATAATAATAATAATAATAATAATAATAATAATAATAATAATACAACAGCAACAACAACAACAATAATAATAATAATTGATTGTTAGAGTTGAAAGGGACCATGCAGGTCATCAAATGCAACCCCCTGCCTGAGCAAGAAACCCTACAGCACCCCAGCCCAATGGCAGTCCAATCTCCTGTTGAAAGAGTTGGGGAGTTCACAACCTCCACGGGCAGGCTGTTCCACTGGATGATTGCTCTGACCATTAGGAAGTTCTTCTTTATTTCCAGGTTGAATCTCTACTTGGTCAGCTTCCAGCCGTTGTTCCTCGTCCGACCCTCTGGTGCCCTGGAGAATAGAGCGACCCCCTCCTCTCTGTGGCAACCCCTCATATACCTGTATGCTGCTATCATGTCCTCTCTGGCCCTCCTTTTCTCTAGGCCAGTGTTTCCCAAATGCTGGCTGGGGAATTCTGGGAGTTGAAGTCCAGATATCTTCGAGTTGCCAAGGTTGGGAAACACTGCTCTAGGCTATCCATGCCCAGTTCCCGCAGTCTCGCTTCGTAAGTCTTGGTTTCTGTTCTGCTGGCGTGTGCCACACACCCTTAATTACAGTTTAATTAATCCAAGCAGACACACACACACAATAGAATGTTCTTTATCAACAGAAGAGAAGAAAAAACTCCCTTTTAAACTTCAAAGGGATTTCCTGTACAAACAAAGCACACTTTAAAGACAATCCAAGAACGAAGTCTAGTAATAAATCCAATTTACTAACCCAGTAACTGGGAATTGGCTCACATCTACTGTTGTCCAAACGATGATAAACACTCACAATGAATTATAGTCCAGAGTCCGGAAATTCAAAAAAAGTCTTGAATATAATCAGGAAACAGCAGGTCACGGTCGTCTTGACGAACTAGCAGCTCTAATTACTGGAGCCCCACCCAACCACAGGTGGCCTCTCTTATCTCCTACAATATGTCTTAAGTTCTCTCCTATGCATAGCTCTACGCATGCGTGGGTCTGTCATACGTTCCTCCTCTGAATCCAACGAAGATAAGGGAGATTGATCTCCTGGGCTGTCAGCCAAGCCCCCCTCTTCCATCTCACCCACACTTCCTTCATCATCGGATAATTCACTAGCTGACTCTATTGGGAGCAAAACAGGCCTGTGACATGTGGATGTTTCCCCCACATCCACCTCCACATTCCTTGGGGCAGGACTGGGCCAGAGCTAACCACAACAGTTTCAAATCCCCTAATAATTTTGGTTGCCCTTTTCTGCACCTTCTCCAGAGTTTCAATGTCTCTTTTGAAGTGTGGTGACCAGAACTGGATGCAGTACTCCAGATGTGGTCTGACCAGGGCGTAGTAAACTGGTATTAATACTTCCCTGGTTTTGGAGTGTATTCCCCTGTTGATGCAGTTTAGGATAGTGTTGGCTTTTTTGGCTGCTGCTGCACATTGCCGGCTCATGTTTGGTTAATTATCCACCAAGACTCCGAGATCTCTTTCACAGTCACTACTGCTAAGTGGGGTTTCTCCTAGGCTGTAACCGTGTCTAGATTTTTTTTAACCTAGGTGAAGGACTTTGCTCTTGTCGACGTTGAACATCATTTTGTTAGTGTGGGCCCACAGTGTTAATCTGTCTAGGTCTTTCTGTATTTTGAGCCTGTCCTCTAGGGTGTTGGCTACCTCCGCCAGCTTGGTGTCGTCTGCAATAAGATGATTGTAGTGTATTAATTTATTATATTATTTTACAGTGATCCCTTGATTTTCGCGGGGGTTGCGTTCCCAGACTGCCCGCGAAAGTCGAATTTCCGCGAAGTAGAGATGCGGAAGTAAAAACACAATTTTTGGCTATGGACAGCCAAAAACTACCCCCGCGCACCCTTTTCCAAGGCCGGGCTTGAAGTTGGGGGCGGGGAGCGACGAAAGTGCAGAGGCCGGCAAAGATTGTTTTGAATGTCGGCCGCCCCCGCCCCCCAGCGAGAGAGAGAGAGAGAGAGCAAGAGGGGGGGAGAGTGGAAGGTAGAGAGAGAGAGAGAGAGAGAGAAATGATAGAAAAAAGGGGAGAAAAAAGAGAAATGAGAAAATGATTGAAGCAGAGAATGACAGGAAAGAGAGAAAGAGAGAGAAGTGACTCTTGGTGATGACATATGACATCATCGGGTGGGAAAAACCATGGTATAGAAAAAAAACCGCGGAGTATTTTTTAATTAATATTTTTTTAAAAACCGTGGTATAGCCGTTTTGCGAAGTTTGAACCCGCGAAAATCAAGGGATCACTGTATACGGGATTTTATAATCTGTAAGCTGCCTTGACTCACCATGGTGGGCTGTATAAATTCCCTAAATAAATATTTTCTTTCTGAGCAGAGGATCTATGTATGGATGCATAGAATTGCTCCTAAAACCTTTTCTTTGTTCCAGGACTCCATTCCAGCATCTACCTTACTTTTTGGCAATGCTTCTGACAATACCTCAAATTCTTTAGCTCAAAGACTAGGTATTTATTTTATTTATTTATTTATTTATTTAATCAGATTTGTATGCCGCCCCTCTCCGCAGACTCGTATGTATGTGCATGGATTTTTAAAAATTAACATAGAGAAATGGAAGACAAAAATCTATGACAGCATGATACAAAAGTTAAAAAAAACCCTAATGGCTGATATTAAATGGGATCATCATAAATTTTGTGAGCTTTCAGCAATCATTGAGCATGTTTATTATTATTGTTTTAATTTGGGTGGGGAACTATGGCCCCTTTAATGACTTGTGGACTTCAACTCCCAGAATTCCTGAATTCTCATGCTGGCTCGGGGATTCTGGGAGTTGAAGTCCACAAGTCATAAAGAGGCAACAATTCCCCACCTCTGCATTAAAACAACAATAATAAACATGCTCAAATATATTCCTAGATATTCCCTGGGGATATTAAAAGCAGTTCAATTCCTGTTTAAAGTAAGCATTTTATCTTGAAGAACTCCGAAAACTTCATGTGGAGAATTTATCCCAAATGTATAGCAATTACCTTCCAAATTCACACCCATTTATTGTCAGCAACTATGAACTTGGAACTGTGGGAAACAATGATTTGATTTCTGCTATGCCTCCCTTCAAAGGTTGATAGACTTGTGCTTTGTTTATGTTTTAGCCAGCAAGACTAAAAAGCAGATTTTTGTCAGCTATAACATTCAAAATACGGACAGCGGCTTCATACTACTTGTGGAAAATCGTATCAAGGAGGAAATGACAACATTCCCAGACAAATTTTAGTTTGGGATAGTCACTTTTTTTGTTTATATTTGTTTTTTTCAAAGTTTTTTTTTTTAAAAAATGTCCCTGGGTTATAATATTTGGGATGGCAAAATGCATTCAGTGTAACCGAGCTTGTTTTTGAACTAATGAATGAATCTACATATATAATGAAAAGGAAATAAGTATTCACCTCTTCCTGTCCGGAGAATATAGAACTGGAATAAATGCTGCAATATTTGACAGATGTCGCCACCTACTGTTTTTGCGTGATATGACATGGATCAGTTTTGAATTTTCCAATCTTATGTGCTTTAGTTCCGTAGCATTCAATGATAAGATGAATCTGTTCAGTGGAATGTATCTGGTTTGAAATGGATTCATTGCAGAATATAGGCCCGTAGCAAACCAAGGCAAGAAAAAATGACGTATGGGTTTTTCGGACTATAAGACACACTCCCCCCCCCCCCAAAAAAAAAGTGAGTGGAAATATCTGTATCTGAGTGAATGTTGCTGAAGGCCCGCCTACCCATTGGCCCCCACCTTTCAGACTCTGCCTCCCAACAATTTGCCTCCTTGCAGCAAACAGTCTGATTTAGCTAGAGCAGCTGATTGGCAGCTTGCTTCACCTTCTGGAATACCAACGATCAGCTATTCCAAGCTGTGGGAATCGCTGCTGTCCATCAGCGCCATCGTCACTGCCACCTATTGTTGCCTCTGCCCCATTTTCGGCCTCCGTGCACCCCATTTTCGACCTCCAGGTGTGCCGTTTTTGGCCCGTTCCAGGCAGCGGGGAATGGGATGTGCGGAGGCTGAAAATGGGGTGCATGGAAGCGGTGATAGATGGCAGCTGTTATGGATGGCGTCAGCCCTAGTGAGTGGTGGCAATCTCTGCAGCCTGGAACAGCTGATTGGTAATATTCTGGGAGGCGGATCCAACTGCCAATCAGCTGCTCATGCTAAATCAGGCTGTGCTGAAGCTGACCAGGCTGTTTGTCGTTTGCTGCAAGAAGGCAAATTGCTGGGAGGCTGAAGCAGATTTATTTTTTTCTTGTTTTCCTCCCACAAAGCTAAGTGCGTCTTATAGTCCGGAGCGTCTTATATAGACCGAAAAATACAGGAAAAACTTACTCAATGAGTGTAGTCTTAATAACTTCCCTAGCAATTTTTGATGGCATGACGTACAATGGGATTGACTACTTTCCCATTGTGTGAGGACCAGTGGTGAGCAGGCTTACATTAAAAAAAAAAGAAACGGGTAGAAGAACATCTGTGAGATGAAGCAGAAAAGGAATCACAGGCTCTTTCCCACAAACCTGAATTTCAATATATAAAGTAGAACAGATGTAGATTGTATTGCAAAGAAAACCATTGTCAAATTTAAAAAAAATAAACCACTATGTAATATTTACTGAATCTGCTTTGTGATTCATCCATTAAATCAATAACAAAAGAAGCTACATTTCAGGCAGATTTAGTGAAATTAATAATAATAATAATAATAATAATAATAATAATAATAATAATTTATTAGATTTGTATGCCGCCCCTCTCCGAAGACTTGGGGCGGCTCACAACAACGATAAAAACAATATTATAATGGCACAAATCTAATATTAAAAAACTAAAGCCCTATCATAATTAAAAACCAAGCAGCACATACATACCAAACATAAATTATAATAAGCCTGGGGAAAAGATGTCTCAAATTCCCCATGCCTGGCGGTATAGGTGGGTCTTAAGTAGTTTACGGAAGACAAGGAGGGTGGGAGCAGTTCTAATTTCCGGGGGGAGTTGATTCCAGAGGGCCGGGGCCGCCACAGAGAAGGCTCTTCCCCTGGGGCCTGCCAGACGACATTGTTTAGTCGACGGGACCCGGAGAAGGACAACTCTGTGGGACCTTATCGGCTGCTGGGATTCGTGCGGTAGCAGGCGGTTCCGGAGGTACTCTGGTCCAATGCCATGTAGGGCTTTAAATGTCATGACCAACACTTTGAATTGTTAGAATGTTTTCCTGATCCAGGTCTGGATCCCCTAAAATCTACCAACGGACCACCAAGAGGCCTCTGGGAGCCTAAGTTAAGAATCCCTGGTTTACAGTGGAAAATTCAGTAAAAGGCTTGTAAGGAATTGTGCTCCTTATGTCATATTGAGACCCTCTTTCCCCCTAGGCCTTTACAATTCTATGCATGGTATGTATGTATGTATGTTTGGTTTTTATATTAATGGGTTTTTAATTGTTTTTAGTATTAGATTACTGTTAGCCGCTCCGAGTCTCCGGAGAGGGGCGGCATACAAATCCAATGAATGAATGAATGAATGAATGAATGAATGAATAAATGAATGAATAAATAAATAAATAAATAAAGGTTAACGTTCATTGCAACTGAGAGAGCAAGTTTAGAGGCTATTTACTGTTTGGGGACAGGATTTAATATTGCAGGACAAGTTTGTGTTGTGTTGTTTTGCTTTCCAAATCTCCAAAACCTATACTTTTAAGAAATTCAAATCTACCCTGTTAGATAATGGCAAAAGTCCAGTATTCTTTGCCTCAAGCTGCAAAATCAGTTGCTCTGAATCATAACTGACTTTTTGTGTGTGTGACTTTTAGGAGTTTTCTCTGGGAGTATTAAAGCTATTGAAGGCTTCAGTGGCCATTTTCTTTATTTGCAGTATGTCATATACTGTAACATAAGGGAGTACTGTATACCCTCTCAGATTTTAAGTAAATATTTAACTGTGTCTTTTCATGTGACAACACTGAAGCAATGACACTTGGCTACAATGTAAAGTGGTGAATATACAGCTTGTTTAACAGAGTAAATGTGCTGTCCTCTCAGAATAACGCAACACGCAACCATTAATGTTTAAAATGCTGGCAACAAAAGTGAGGTTGAGGGGACAACACATTTACACTGTTATACAAACTGTATACTTACTACTTTACATTGTAGCCAAGTGTCATTTCTTCAGTGTTGTCACATGAATAGGTACACTTAAATATTTACAAAACCTGAGGGGTTTTTTGTGTTGTCACATGAATAGGTACACTTAAATAAGTACACTTAAATATTTACAAAAACTTATGTGACATACTGTACTGTTCTGCCGGGCTCTCTGGTAGGAGCCTCCTGAAAATTCAAGGGTACAAATTTCAGACACACACATGTTTGAAAATTCAAAACAATGTTCTTTATCACAAAATTCAAAATAAACTAAGCACTCTTTTTGTATTGCAAAGAGCATTCGTCCCAAAACAACCAGGTAGTCTGTACAATTTCCCTTAAGCAGTCATTAAGTACTTAGCAGCTGTGAAGAAACTTCACACCCCTTCTTCTTCCACCAAGTGAGACAGACACACACACATGTTGCTCTGCTTTGGTTTCAAAGGCGTGAAAAATCAACAAAGTCCAGAAAACAGCAACACACGATTCCTGAAGAGCTGCGATCAGATACTCTTCCACAACGGCCAAACCCACACACCGCTATTTATAGCAGCAGCTCTAATTACTGGAGCCCCACCCAAACACAGGTGGCCTCTCTTATCTCCTGTAATATGTCCTTACTTGGTCTCTTCTACGCATAATTCTGTGCTTGCGTGGGTCCAAGACGTCTTCATCCGAATCAATGGAAGATAAGGGAGATTGACTGCCTGGGCTGTGTGCCAAGCCCTCCTCTGCCGAGTCACTCCCACCTTCTTCTTCGTCCAAGGAAACTAAACTCTGAACTGACTCTGTCGGCAATAACTCAGGCCTATGACATGTTGAAGTTTCCCCTGCATCCACCTCCCCATTCCCTGGGGCAGGAGCTGGGCCAGAGCCAACCACAACACTGTACATAATCCTCCAGCTCCTGAATTTTAACAGGTCATTCTTAGCAAGGCAAGGAGCGGCATGGTGGCCCAGTGATAAAGCATAAAAGCTAAAATATCTGCTGGGTGTTAGGAGAAGCATTTGGCTTCATACAGTCACCCTGATTCTACCCCGAATAGAAAAAAGGGAGATATTCTTGGAAAGACAAGGGGTGGGGGAGGCGTGAGAAGCAACTTTGGGCAAAGCAGAATCTGTAAACAGTGCAAATTGGGGTAATCCCCATAAAACAGATGAACACTGAGTCCAGCAATAATGGAGCAACGTCTTTTATTCCTGTACATTTACATATAAAGTTGTTCAGTAGGTACAACGGGTGTAACATCATGCAGACATTTAGCTTTTAAGACTGTTCTCCAGTAGTTGATTGTTAAGCTTGTGCTATGAAGAAGCACCAACTACTCATGATAAAAAAAAAGTACAGTAACAACGATTAGTCAAGAAAACATCATCAGAAATTGAGGGAAAGGGCGGGGATGTCATCCACTACAGACATAGCACACTACTCTGTTCCAAAACATTTTCACACGGTACATTGAAAAAAATGAGGTTTTGTTAACTTTTATTTTTTTTAAAAAAAAATCAAGTGTGAAACACATTCAACACTTGTCTTTCTATCCCAGCTACAGATGCAACTTGATATGACATTCAGAGTTCATTTTAATGGCACTTCTGAATTTGGTGACTTTTTCTTCTTCTTTAGTTTGGCTTCAGGATCTGGCGACATAAATAGTTGGTAATTTAAACATCAATAAAAACAGAACAAAAACGGAGCCAACAATTCAGAATACAGTAGTACCTCTAGATACGAGTTTAATTTGTTCCAGAACGGAGCTCGTATGTCGATCAATTCGTATCTGGAACAAATGGCTTTAGAATTTGTTTTTCCCCCCGCCGAGATAACCAGAAGCAAGGATTCTTGCACCACCTAGTGGAAGCTCGGCTCGTATCCCGAATTTGAGCTCGGGTGTGGAACAGAAATTTCGCTCCCGTCGTGGCTTGTAACTTGGAATACTCGCATGTGGAGCAGCTCGTATCTAGAGGTACTACTGTACTCGTAAGAGTTCATTCTTGCAATGATCCATAACAAGGTTCTCTTGGAATGCTCAGTTTTGATCAGAACTTTCTCGCTATTAAAAAGGTTTCTAATAAATTATTTTCAAATACACCTCCCCAAAAATGACTCGACTCGAATTACCGAAAGCAGAAGTAGAAAAATTGAAGTGGACAGAACAGATACTGATGGTCTCCCTGTTTGGATAAATATGAGGATTTGTTTATTTTTTTTTCTCTTTCAGGGCTAGGTAACCTGCTAGGGCTTCCTAGCTGAAAGGTCTGACTGTCATGCTTGTTAAGATCTCTCTCTGGTTTCCTTAGAAATTGCCAAACAAGATATGCCTTTTTTTCCCTTCCAGATTTGGCAGGAACTAAGGATTTGATCTGTTTTCTGCAGCAGTCAGTTTTCAGGCATGCTTGTGCTAAAGCTGGTCTTGAAATCTGTGCAACTAGAGAGCATCCCTGCCCTTGCACACCCCATTGCAACAGCTTGTAGGCGATGCAGCAGAAGCTGATCCGAATAGAGCACATTATGTGGTTCTGCAGATTGTTAAGTTTCAAAGCTGCTGCAGGGAAAGGCCGTAGTGGCACTGGTGTGTTGTTGCTTGGTCTCCACAGGACAAAATGGCATTGGGTACACGATCAGTTTCAAATGGTCATTTTTAATAGAGTTTTCAAGCCATTCTCACATTATACCAGGGTCACCCAGAAAATAATGCACCACATTTTTTTTCTCAGCCTGCAGTAATGGCACAAATGCGAAACTTTAGATATACATTATTTGAATTGTGTAAATTTTGTGTTTCTTCAGATAGCGTAGCTACAGCAGTGTTTTGAAATGGCGTCTGTAAGTGATGTATGTTACAAACAGTGTGTCATTGAATTTCTCACTGCGGAGAAAGAAACTGTTGGGAACATTCACAAATGTTTGTGTACAGTTTATGGAGAATCTGCAGTCGACAGAAATACGGTTAGTCGCTGGGCACAGAGGGTAGAAGACGGTTCGGCAGAGCTCCAAGATTTGCAGCGTTGGTTTGTGACCAGAACAAGGAGTGGTACCGACAGGGCATACCCCCCTTCGTGTCTTGCTGGAGGAAGGCCATAGAATGGGACGGAGATTACATGGAAAAATAGGGGGTGTAGAAGAAACATTGTTCTTTCTTGTGTGTAAGTTTCATTGTGTTCAATAAATAATTGTTGAAGAAAAAAAATGTAGTGCATTACTTTCTGGGCGACCCTTGTACAATGGGTATGGTCATGGCAGTTGAACCACATTGATGCTGCAGTATATGTGCACTTCTGCTGAACCTAGACCCATTGAAAGGAATGGCCACATGACCCACAGTCCCATTCCCATTTTTCAATAGGTGCCAGTGTTCTTGTTGGAGACTGGAGAAAGGCTTTTCCTATTAGAGAACAATATTTTTAACTCCTTTTTAAAAAAAACCCTTAGATTTAATACACGTACAGTGATCCCTCGATTTTCGCGATCTCGTTCTTCGCGAAACGCTATATCGCGATTTTTCCCACCCGATTACATCACTCTCTTCCTTCCTTTCTCATCTTTCTTTCTCTCTCTCTTTCTCTATCTTGCTTCTTCCTCTCTCACACTCTCTTCCTCCCTCTCTCATCTCTTTCTTTCCTTCTCTCTCTTTCTCTATCTCTCCCCCTCTTGCTGGCGGGCAGCGGGCGGCGGGCGGGCGGTGGGCGGGCGAGCGGGGGCATCAGCGAGGAAGACCCAGGGAAGGTTCCTTCGGCCGCCCAGCAGCTGATCTGCTCGGCAGCGCAGCGAGGAGCCGAATTGGGGTTTCCCCTTTGCGTGGGCGGCGGGGAAACCCCGATCTTCGTCTGCTCGCTGCTGCTGCGCTGCCGAGCAGATCAGCTGCTGGGCGGCTGAAGGAACCTTCCCTGGGTCTTCCCCGCCGCCCACGCAAACTCCACCATCTGCGCATGCGCGGCCATGAAAAAAAGGGCGCGCATGCGCAGATGGTGTTTTTACTTCCGCAACCCTACATTGCGAAAAATCGATTATCGCGAGGGGTCTTGGAACGGAACCCTCGCGATAATCGAGGGATCACTGTATTGCCATTCTGTCCCAACTGAACATTCAAACTGGCTTACCGTTCAAAACAACAGGAAGGGGAAAAAACAGATGCCACCCAGTTAAAGACAGTGTTGTGCTAAAACGGTATGATGGAGAATGGATCCTTGTGGTACATGGCTCGTTCTTGCTGGCCTCCATTCAGTTTTGAAGAGCAGAAAGACCTTAAAGCCTGATTTTCAGACTTAGCAAGAAGAACGAAGCTGTACACCACCATACCTGCAATATTTCCCATGCCGGAAAAACTAAAACATCAATAATGCCTAATAAATAAATATAGCCAAGTCCTGCGAGGCTGCCTGACCGTTGGTCAAAGTTCCAGACCTCAAGTCTGTGTTAGGGATCGCTGCCAACATCTATGGACGATGCTAAAGCTGTAAAAAACAGAAGACCTGTCCAAATGCTTGATAGGCTGCCATAAGTAGTTGATTTTCCAGAAACAACCTGGGGGCCAAGTATGTAGTAGTCCAGTCTTAAGAAGAATACTTGAATGGGAGGCTATGGAAAAATATTGCCAATTGGTTTGCTATGAGCAAGCCTCCAGCAAAGTGCAGCTTATTGGAGGGGACAGCAGCAGAGACACACCGCACCACAACGGTAACAAACTTCTGTGAGTCCTTGGAAATGGATCAAAGTTCAGGTAGGTCAAGCCCTATGAGTAGCTTTTGGAATCTAGGGTTGCACTTGAGCACATTTAGTGGAATCCTCTGGTCCCGTGGATAATTTTATGCCCATTTACTTCATCCCCAAATAATTTAAAATTTAGGCATGCAACATAATTTATTAGAAACATGTTCTACAAAACTGTCTTCAACAATATTGCCATGAGGACTCGACTGACAGTCTTCAGTGAGGCAAATTGCAAGGAAAGTTGGGCACAAATAACAACACATTAATTCCAAATACCAGATTTAGACCAATATAATAAAAAAGCACATCTTAAAAACAAATCTTTTTTTTTTTAGTATCACCAAGTGCTCCTCTCGTCTTACAATATACAATCTCCAAATGTTCGCTTTCTGCTTGTTTGTAAAGTTAAGGAGCGTCGCATCAGAAAGTGGTGAGGATTGTAGATGACAGAATGAACACAACAGGGACTTTGAACCATGGTAAAATGCAATAAACTCCCTATATTAGTGCATGGTTGTAGTAAAGAGTACTGTATATGTACAGGAGTGGGGAATTAAAAAAAGGTACTCCACAGCATACAGACTGCAAAAGTGCTCTGTGACTTGGAGCCTGGATGTCAATAATAAATCCCTCTTCCCCCCAAAAACACAAGGCCCCACTCCACTGAAAAATAAATTTATACTAGAAACTTGCTGTTCCTGATATATCACTTAATAACAAGCATCATATAAAAGGCAAAAGGCGTCACACAGATTTGGCACATGAATACTGCACAATTCAAAGGGCTTATTTTTTTGAATGTGATGTCCAAGAGTTTAATGGAGGAGGGGTGGTCATATTGTTAAAACCAGACAATTTACTAGAGTGTGCAAAGAAAAAAAAAGGTTGGAAAAGCAAGTTCTACTGGCGTGAACACAGCAGTAGCAACTGAAGGGTGAAACTCAGAGTCCTGAAGCTGAGCTACCCAGTTACTTTACGCTTCCCTCCACATTAGACTTTACAAAGGATTTCCCCATGCTTTTTATTCTGTGTAATGAGAGTTAGCAGCTTTATGACATTATTTTCTCTTTTCAAGTATTTCAAAAGTTTCATCTCTTCTGCGGAACCATTTTGCCCATCAACATTGGAAGCTGTGTGATACTTGCTACTGGTCTATATCTACATCAGGGATGGAGAACGATGGCCCCTTTATGACTTGTGGACTTCAATGCCCAGGATTCCTGAGCCAGCCAGGCTTGCTCGGGAATTCTGGGAGTTGAAGTCCATAAGTCATAAAGGGGCCATCATTCCCCACCTCTGATCAATACAAAACAGGTCTGACAGGAGAAGTAAGGAGATATACAGAGAAGTCAACAGACAATATACAGAAAGAAAAAAAGAGAGAGAGAAAGAGGGGAAGGAAAGAAAGAGAAAGAAAGAAAGAAGAAGGAAGGAAGGAAAGAGAAAGAAAGAAAGAAAAAGAAAGAAAGAAAGGGGCATAACAAGGAAGGGTGCACAAAAGTGGGTCCCTAACACTTTACCCACAAATGCAAACTATACATCAAACAAAATGACCACCAGGTGAAGAGCTGTACACATCACCCCATTGGCTGCTGTGCTGATTGAAATGGCAGGCCTATTGGGCTATCAAGTCTCATGATGGCGATATTAGTTTTTTAAAAAAGGGAGTAGGAATAGTTTAACTAGCCACAAGTTCAGATCTTCTTGCATGAAGCTGACATTCTAGTGACTCCTGCGTAAGAAGCAGTGCTGAAACAGGCAAAGCTACAGCAAGAGCAGAGATTTAAATTGCCAGCAGATATTATTGATGAATCTGTAGGGGAAGAGGAAGGAAAAGATGTTCTGTTCCGTTAGCTTCCTGCTCTTAAACACAGCTGCTGATGAAGAAGAAGCAGTGAGTTTCAAGAGGAGTTACCTTCAAGTTTACTTAGGACCAGGGAGTTAAGAATCTATTTTCAGCCCCAGTGATCATATGGGTTTTGGCTTTTATTTATTGTAGGGTAATAAAAAATAACAACGACGAAGAATCCTACAAGAGCACTTTGGATTTTGCGTTGGTCCACTTATGGCGGCCATTTTGTAAGGTTTCAATAGTAAAAAGGGGTAGCTGGCTGACAATATATGCAAACTTAGAAAAATAATTACTTCGGATATCACATGGAGGATGCTCCAAAACCTTCTTAAGGGGGGCCTTTTCAATTAGTTACTTGTTGTTTTTGTCTGTATCCCCCCCCTCAAACTTCATTATTTAAGTCATTGCACTCATCCATTAGAATCAAACAGGGTGATGATGTTGGGGCTGCCTTGAATTCCAGCCCATGGCTTCTGGGACAACCAGTAACTATTTTGCCATCATTTTCCCTCCTTCTCAGCTTGGAGGTAATTTTCTTAAAAACATTACCTCTTCCTTTTAAAAAATAATTCTTGATAGTGTTTATTATCGAGTAGGGCTTCTTCCTGTTCTTAATTAGCAGACACTTGAAATAATCTTTCCCACTTAAAAACCTTATCCATTTAACCTGTACTTGGAAAAAAAATTACCTCCTTGTGCAGAGCTTTTTATTTTTTTTACTGTAAACAGCAATTTACACATGGATTCCTCAACTTCTAAATTAAGAGCTGTTAAAAATGCCCCAGGGTTTTCTTTCTGCTACTTAAAACACAGTTGTAATTTACTTTTATGTGCACACTTTCACAGTCGGTAGGACTAGAAGGTTGGAAGGAGGAAATATTATCTGGAGAGATCAAGGGGAAAAAAAGATGGCTCGAAATGTCATTAGCCAACAAATTCATTGTTGCAGCAAGAGATGCCTCATACCCCTAGTAAAAACACAAAAATAAACAATAAAATGAAACCAAAACCATACCACATCATGATTTCTTTCTTGGAATGGCTGCTGTTCTTGAGAGTAACATGGCTTCATGTTTATGGTCAACAAGGAAAGAAGAACAGAATAAAGTGCATTCATGGGGAAAATCAACAAAATAAATAGAACTATGTCATGGCAGGAAAATAAAAAATAAATGGACAGTGATCTCCAGCCAGGTTTTCTGAAGATGTATTTCCCCCCATTACTGTGCCTCAAAGCAATTTATATCCCCATCACAGATTTATAGTAGTGGCTTTAGCAGCAGAGTCTAATTTCCCTGTATATTCATCCCTTCTTCTCAATGGTTTGTAAATCTTGGGTGAGAAGCAAACCTACAGCTAAATGCTCCTCTTCCTCCTCCTCTTACATTGCTTTCATCCCGTTGGCAGTGACGGTCTCGGTCACCCCATCATTCACGGTTGCCGAGTCATGGAGGCCCGAGTAATCTTTAAGTTCAGAGTTCGTCAGCAACAGGGGCTGCTCCCCCTTCTTATGCGGTATGAGAGGCTGCCGGGTATAATGTTCGCCATCTGGAATGTCCTCTGGCAAGTTCTGGTTTTTGCTCTCGGGCAAGAGGAGGATGCAGATGATGCAGATCAGGGTGCAACACGCAAAAATCACATGGTGGAGGAAGTAGCCTTTCTGGTTGTGAAGCTCCATGATGGGCGCGGTCAGCATCCCAAAGCCTGCGCTAGCCAGGACGAGGCCAAGGCCGCCACCCCTGTGGAAGGAAGCAGAGTTCTTCAGTATAGGCCAACTGTCTATGCCAGTGTTTCCCAACCTTGGCAACTTGAAGATATTTGGACTTCAACTCCCAGAATTCCCCAGCCAGCGAATACTGGCTGGGGAATTCTGGGAGTTAAAGTCCAGATATCTTCAAGTTGCCAAGGTTGGGAAACACTGGAATAGAAGAATAGTTAATGCATGTCCGTAGACAAATACACAAGAGGGAGGAGGGCATTTAAAGTTATTCTACTAATAACATAAATTAATATATTAGTTTTAATAACATTTTTTACTGAATGCTGGCTGGGGAATTCTGGGAGTTGAAGTCCAAATATCTTCAAGTTGCCAAGGTTGGGAAACACTGGTCTATGCAGTATGGTAATAACATAAGAATAGCTGCACTTGAGCATCTGCTTTCATGGTACAGCCCCACCTCATCTCATCTCTCAATTCGGCTATTTTATCTAATTCTTTGGCTTAACACCAAATACAGTGGTACCTTTACTTACGAACTTAATTTGTTCCGTGACCAGGTTCTTAAGTAGAAACGTTTGTAAGAAGCAATTTTTCCCATAGGAATCAATGTAAAAACAAATAATGTGTGTGATTGGGGAAACCGCAGGAAGGGTGGAGGCCCTGTTTCCTCCCAGGAGGTTCCTAGAGAGGCCCCATGGAGGCTTCTCACCGCCTTTTCCGGCCCTGTTTCCTCCTAGGAGATTCCTAGAGAGGCCCTACAGAGGCTTCTCCATGCCTTTTCCATTTACAGTTTCGGAGACTTGGGTTTGTAAGTGGAAAACAGTTCTTGAGAAGAGGCAAAAAAAACGTGAACACCCGGTTCTTATCTAGAAAAGTTCATAAGTAGAGGCGTTTGTAGGTAGAGGTACCACTGTATATAAAAATGTTTTTAATACTAAAAAACTGAACACAATTTGCAACCATTGAAGAATTACAGTAAAAGTAGAAGAGGAAAACTTATAGAAAAGAACCTTTAATTACCATATTTTTCGGACTATAAGATGCACTGGTGCATAAGACGCATCAAGATTTCGAAGATGTAAGTAAGAAAAAAAGTTTTTGTCCTCCCTGACTCCCAGGAGCATTCTGCAGGCCTCCCAAAATCCCTGTCCTTCCCCCACCCTTTTTTTTTTGCAAAAAAACAGGCTTATTTTCATAAAAATGGGCTGTGCAGAGGGTTTGGGAGGTCTTTAGAATGCTTCACAAAAACATTGTTTTTGTGAAAAATGGCTCACTTTGCAAAAACAGAGATGCGTTTGCCTTTTCCTAGGACCTAGGAACACTGCAGGCCTCCCAAACCCTCTGTGCACCCTGTTTTGGAAAAAAATTGCCCATTTTTCATCAGTTTTTGCAAAAAATGGGGTGCTAGGTTTGGAAGGTCTGTAGAATGCTTCTGGGGGCTTGGGAAGGCAAAATCGCCCCTGTTTTTGCAAAAAGGCCCATTTTCTGCCCATTTTTCACAAAAACAGGGGTGTTTTTGCTTTGGGACTAATTTCCTGGAATATAAAAATCATTATATCCTTGACCCCAAAAGAAGCCAAGAAGCTAGTCCTCTTACTATTGACTTTTTAAAATATTTGGTTACACAGTACATGAAAGAACCAAAGGTGGACTATAGCCAAGTCTGAGGACTTATGTTCACTTGTTGGTTTCCTTCTGCCAAAGGTGCTAGGGGTCATCAAAGCAAAAGGAGTAGCTGATTGGCTAATAAGTGACAAGAAGTGTCAAGAATTGGCCACAGCAACATTCATGGAATTTGAACATTTCCTTCAAGAAATATTTTCAAAAATCAAATAAAATCTTACTTTACCAAGCTAGTTTATTCCATTTTTAGTACTCTATCCCTGTGAGATATTGTATATAACATATATGCTTTGCAGATTTTTGAGTAAAATGCACACAAAATCGAACACTTGTGTATAGGTGAAATTTACCCCATAACTCGGTTATAGCCATAATCAGCAGAAATGAGGAACTATCACAATGAAGTGTTCCGTTGTCTGCTTTAAATCTGCATTTATCATTAAGTACAATCCAAAATTAGGTAAAATATGTTATTAAAACTAATATATTAATTTATGTTATTAGTAGAATAACTTTAAATGCTCTCCTCCCTCTTGTGTATTTGTCTACGGACATGCATTAACTATTCTATTCCAGTGTTTCCCAACCTTGGCAACTTGAAGATATTTGGACTTCAACTCCCAGAATTCCCCAGCCAGTATTCGCTGGCTGGGGAATTCTGGGAGTTGAAGTCCAAATATCTTCAAGTTGCCAAGGTTGGGTGGGAAACACTGTTCTATTCCACTGACCAATGTTCGTTTTCTATCCTACCAAAAACAGAAGCTTGGAGCTTATGTAATTCTTTGTGTTACCACTAGAGAGCAAACTTTCCTCAAATTTGTTTTATAAGAAATATAAGGAGCCAGGTTACTGAAAAAGATATACTGATGACAGACTTAACCTCCATGCTTCTCATTTTTCTCAGTCACATTTTATATCCACTATAAATTTAAAAGTCCTTCAGGAGCTGTCATTTTTTAAAAAATATTTCTTTTAGCTAATGAATTAAGTACATTACACAAGACTGTGTAGACCAATGACAATATTGGGCTGGATCCAAATGCAACAAATGTAATGAGGGATGTTTTAATGACACTGATTTCTTTTTAAAAAATGTTGTCTAAATGTGCCTCTCTGGATTAAACACCTTATTCAGAATAAAATCATCCATTGATCAAACAGAGGAGGACGGAACAATTTATATCCACATTTTCCACACTATCCATGAATTCAGATACATTTGTTGTATCTACATTTACTTAAGGTCAGCCTCTAAAGTTACTTTATTTTTGTAAGGAAGACACCAAATTAATGTATTTGCCCTTTTCTCTATCTTTTATCTCTCTGTAACAATCCTCTTGAGATCAAGTGATCACATTGTTTCATCTCCTGAAATTCAGTCTGTGGAATTTATTATTTATTGACTTCTAGTAGTGCTTAAAATCAGGAATCTCTCCGAATATATTGGCTTCTACAATAGGCTTTTTTTTGGTGAAAAATGTTTTTATTTATGTAGAATAGAATAGAATAGAATTATTTATTGGCCAAGTGGATTATTATTATAATATTATTATTATTTATTGGATTTGTATGCCGGAGAGGGGCGGCATACTAATCCAATAAATAATAATAATAATATAATAATAATAATAAAGTGTGATTGGGCACACAAGGAATTTGTCTTTGGTGCATACGCTCTCAAAAAACCATTTGGGAGCATTTCACTGAGGCCGCCTTTGTCGGCGCCATCTTGGATCTTAGGAAGTTTCCAAAAGCTGTTCCTATACTTTCATGGAATATACACATATACTTCAATGGAATAGGAATAAGAATCACTCCCAAATAATTTTAGGGAGTATTCTCTCACACATTCTGAATGCTATCTCTCTCCCTCTCTGAAATTACTTGAGAATGATTCTCACCTTCCTTTGATTTTTTCTGCTTGTCCTCTTTGCACAAGCAATAAAATAAAGGACAAAAATAAATCCAGGTTTTTCTATCCCAACGAAGAGAGAAAATGTGGGCTAATGCTGGACTAGAAACAGGGAGAGGCAAGTTCTGGTCCTTCCCTCGGACAGAAGCCAGCTGGATGACCTTGAGCAATCACTCTCTCCACCCAAATCAGCAAGCTAAATGAAAAGCGCATTACATACAGATAGGCTTCCCTGAAACAATGAGACAAGTTCTTTCAGTGAAACTAAGGAAAACAGACTCTTGGCTGAGACAATTTTGATTTTGTTCAGATTCCAATCTGGGTAAAGAGACTCAGAAATGATTCAAATGGGAAAGGCCCAGCTTCTTAGCACCTGTATGCTCATAAATATCTCATCCTATTAAAAAGAATTCTGCTTTCAGTAACCAAAGTGCAGTTATTCCACATAATAACTTTAGGGTTATTGATTTAGGGTCAGAGGTAGGTTCTTCCTGGTTCATACTGGTTCTATAGAACCAGCAGCAAATCACTGGTGATATCACGATGACAGTGTATGCAACAATTGGGTCTCATCAATATGCATTGATTAAAAATGTATATATTGCTTCTTATGTACACACTCCTGTAATGGTCGACCACAAAAGTGTAAAGAATAAAACAATCAGGTAAAAAGAACAATAATGAGCTAACTGGTCATGCCAAATGTTTGTTTTGCCAATATTCTGAAGAACACTAGGGCATGGAGAAGACCTTTTAAAAAATATAAAATTGTAATAATCCCTTCAAAAACAAACCGTTTTGATTGGACTGGAAGACAAGGCTTAAAAAGAGACAAGTTAAAATGTCCATTAAACCAAAAAGCTCCCCAAATATTTTACACTTTTTATTAAGCCTGTTAATTCATTGATATCTGAAATCTTTGGTATTCCCCAACTTCAAATCATTTTATGAGGCTCAAAGAGACACTGGGAAAACTATGTATTTTGAGTAGTTCAGAGAACCAGTAAATACCACCTCTGACTGGCCCCAGAGTGGGGTGGGAATGGAGATTTTGTAGTATCCTTCCCCTGGAGTGGGAATATTGCAGTATCCTTCCCCTGGAGTGGGGAGGGAATGGGGATTTTGCAGTATCCTTCCCCTGGAGTGGGGTGGGAATAGGGATTTTGCAGTATCCTTCCCACAGGAGTGGGGAGGGAATGGAGATTTTGCAGTATCCTTCCCCTAGAGTGGGGAAGGAATGGGGACTTTGCAGTATTCTTCCCCTGGAGTGGGGTGGGAATGGGGATTTTTCAGTATCCTTCCCCTGGAGTGGGGAGGGAATGGGGATTTTTCAGTATCCTTGCCCTGGAATGGGGAGGGAATGGAGATTTTGCAGTATCCTTCCCATGGAGTGGGGAGGGAATGGGGATTTTTCAGTATCCTTCCCCTGGAGTGTAGAGGGAATGGGGATTTTGCAGTATCCTTCCCCTGGAGTGGAGAGGGAATGGAGATTTTGCAGTATCCTTCCCCTGGAGTGGAGAGGGAATGGGGATTTTGCAGTATCCTTCCCCTGAAGTGGGGAGGGAATGGTGATTTTTCAGTATCCTTCCCCTGGAGTGGGGAGGGAATGGGGATTTTGCAGTATCCTTCCCCTGGAGTGGGGAAGGAATGGTGATTTTTCAGTATCCTTCCCCTGGAGTGGGGAGGGAATGGGGATTTTGCAGTATCCTTCCCCTGGAGTGGAGAGGGAATGGGGATTTTGCAGTATCCTTCCCCTGGAGTGGGGAAGGAATGGTGATTTTTCAGTATCCTTCCCCTGGAGTGGAGAGGGAATGGGGATTTTGCAGTATCCTTCCCCTGGAGTGGAGAGGGAATGGTGATTTTGCAGTATCCTTCCCCTGGAGTGGGGAGGGAATGGGGATTTTGCAGTATCCTTCCCCTGGAGTGGGGAGGGAATGGTGATTTTTCAGTATCCTTCCCCTGGAGTGGGGAGGGAATGGGGATTTTGCAGTATCCTTCCCCTGGAGTGGGGAAGGAATGGTGATTTTTCAGTATCCTTCCCCTGGAGTGGAGAGGGAATGGGGATTTTGCAGTATCCTTCCCTTGGAGTGGGGTAGGAATAGGGATTTTGCAGTATCCTTCTCTTGCCAAACCCACCAAGCCACACCACGCCGACTAAGCCACACCTACAGAACCGGTAGTTAAATAAAAAAGGATTTCACTACTGATCATCTATATAAGGATGGAACTTCAAAACATCTTCTCTTTCTGGAATGAACTCTTATTGAAATACCTGATTACTGTTGGGGTGATCTCTGCACAGAAGAATACACTCAGATTTCCAACTGCGTGCGATGAAAACATCCCCACGATGGAAAACGCAATGGAGAATTTGTCCTTTACGGTGTCACTCATACCTGTTTAGAAAACATGCAGATACGTCATTTGCATTCAGCTCTCAAGGACTGACAGCTCCGTGTTCAAAGTGCCCCTCTACCAACTACAACTGTTGGCTCTTGTACATATTTAGGAGAGTGTAATGCAGTGTTTCCCAACCTTGGCAACTTGAAGATATCTGGACTTCAACTCCCAGAATTCCCCAGCCAGCATTCGCTGGCTGGGGAATTCTGGGAGTTGAAGTCCAAATATCTTCAAGTTGCCAAGGTTGGGAAACGCTGGTGTAATGAAAGAGAAGTGTAAGGCAACATGAGGACCACTGTGTACATTCGTTTGTCTTTGTAAATTGGTGTCATTGAATCAGTGTTGACTGCATGGACTAATTCCTGCAGTTTTCTTGGCAATGTTTTGGAAGTGGCTTGCCATTGTCTTCTTCCCAGGCTTGAGAGAGTATGACTGGCAGGACTAGAACGCAGTGTCCTGATTTCTACACCTGCACCTTAACCATGGCACCAAACTGGTTCTCTTATCTCTCATCTGAAGTATGGAGAGATTAACCTGCCTTTACCATGCGTGGCTCTGAAAATAAAAATGACCCCTCTGCCATTCTTATGTAATTATAGTTAATCTAAAAGAGGAAAAACAGAACATAGTTACACATGCAGGTAAAATATGCCTTTGGGCTCAAGAAATAGATATTCCCATTCAATTAAAATCAAGGCTGTGCAAATTTAGGAGGGGGAGCTGCCCAAGGATGTGTTACGAAAAGGAGACATAGCCAGGAGAAAGTCTAAATTCGAATACATTTACATTACATTAAAATTAATTACACGTTAATATTACAGCTGTTGTAGTTATTCCCCATCGTGCAGAATGCAGCTGCGAGAGCAGTCATGGGCTTCCCCAAGTATGCCCATGTTACACCAACACTCCGCAGTCTGCATTGGTTGCCAATCAATTTCCGGTCACAATTCAAAGTGTTGGTTATGACCTATAAAGCCCTTCATGGCATCGGACCAGAATATCTCTGAGACCGCCTTCTGTTGCACGAATCCCAGCGACCGATTAGGTCCCACAGAGTGGGCCTTCTCCGGGTCCCGTCAACTAAACAATGTCGTTTGGCGGGCCCCAGGGGAAGAGCCTTCTCGGTGGCGGCCCCGACTCTCTGGAACCAGCTCCCCCCAGAGATTAGAACTGTCCCTACCCTCCATGCCTTTTGTAAACTCCTCAAAACCCACCTTTGTCGTCAGGCATGGGGGAACTGAGATATCTCCCCCGGGTCTATATAATTTATGTATGGTATGTTTGTATGTATGTCTGCTTATACTGTAATGGGTTTTTAAAAATATTTTAAATAGTAAATTATTAGATTTGTCATGAACTGTTTTATTGTGTTGTGAGCCGCCCCGAGTCTACGGAGAGGGGCGGCATACAAATCTGATAAATAAATAAAATAAATAAATATGTTTGATGTTTTTGTCCATTTTGTTACCTGAAATTTTGCGGGAGCTTTGAGGGAGTGCCTTGACCAACAAGATTTCTGCCTGTTCAGCCCCCGATTTATAAACATGCTTGTTGGGAAGCACAATAAAACACAATAACACAAAACAAATATTAAATGGAACCAATGGACAAATCTATGCTGAAATAAGGGGGAGATACGATTTCCTCAAAGCTGGCTAATGGTGCTTAAAATAGTAGAAATGTACCCTGACAGCAAGAAAATTTGTTAACATTAAATAAATCATATTCTAAAACTGATTTGGAAACTATACCTGAGTCTGGAAGTTGACTGTATTTTCCTATCACTGGATTCCAAACGATAAGATGATTAAAATATGGGAAAGAGAAAAAGAAAAAAGAATTTGTGAAGAAAAATACACAACCAACAGCAGTTGCCTTGAAAAATTACAGAGCAGAATTACTCCTCTAACTACCCCAGCCCATTTGTTGTTTATGCATTGATAAAGTTAGATTTGTCTTGAATTGTCCTATTGTTGTTGTGAGCCGCCCCGAGTCTACGGAGAGGGGCGGCATAAAAATCTAATAAATAAAATAAATATCCTTTTCCTAGATGGCCTGCCCTGCCATTTAATCTCCAATTCCCAATCAAAAGGCAGAATTCTAACAAGAACAATGAATTGCATAATAATGAAAAATTCCAGGCCTAGAATTAATGCAAAGGCTCAACCAAAGCTTTTATACTGATAATGTAGGGAAAATACAGAGAGAATAACAGACAGAAACAGATTCAGTATTAAAAAAACAAAACTCTGAGATTTTTAGGCAAGTTTTACAATTTTTAACCAAGTCTCTCAAATCCTGTTATTGTAAATCTTAGGACTCAATCCTTCTTAAATGCCTTCAGGAAGAAAAATGATTTACACTTCATTTCCTGTTTCTGAAGACATCATTGGGTTATTTCAATATTACTCTATGCAACACTATGTATTATACAGATATGTAATACAGTGGTACCTCTACTTAATGTTCTGTCTGGATCCCCCCAGACGCCAACACCAACCAAAAAGAGTAGCCAGACACATTGGTAAAAAGCAAAGGCAGTTTATATAATTCAAAGCAAACACAGGTAACAAAAACTGTTCTTACAGACAGGAACACTATGAAGCTTCACAGAGGTTTCACGAAGGCCAGGCAATAAAACAGGATTCTTGTTGGCAAAAACAACGCTGGAGATAATAAAACCGACGCCTCCCACAAGTCTTCCAGACTTCTAGGCCACAAGCCAAGATCAGAGACGCCGAGAATCGAAGCAAGGTCACAGGACTCGCAATTGATAACTCTCCACAAGACTGTAAGGGCGGGCCTGCCTTTTCAACCCTGCTGAGGAGAACCACACCCAAACCCAGCTGTTGCCAATTCAGGGATGGAAATACCTTTCTAATTGGCCCCGTCTTTGAGCTGCTCGTCGCTGCCTCATGTCTATTATAGCCTGTGCGTCTTCATCCAATGAATCCAGGCTACTATCTGGGGAGAGCCCCCCGGGGGTCTCAGGCTGCTCTCCCTCCTCCTCTTCCTGACGTTCCTCTCCCCCATCTGCCTGGTCCTCCCCCTCCTGTTCACTGTCCTCCTCCTCTGGGCATGGATCCGGCAGAGATCCAGCCGGTCCCTGAGGAGCCTCAGGCTGAATCACAACACTTAAGAACTTAATTTGTTCCATGACCAGGTTGTTAAGAAGAAAAGTTTGTAAGTAGAAGCAATTTTTCCCATAGGAATCAATGTAAAAGCAAATAATGTGTGCAAACCCATTAGGAAAGAAATAAAAGCTTGGAATTTGGGTGGGAGGAGGAGGAGGAAGAAGAGAGGACAGTCGCTGCTGAAGGAAGAAGGGGAGGGGAATTAAAAAAAATCCAAAACTTTAAGGCTTAAAAAAAAAAGAGGGACTGTGAGACGGCAAGGAAGAGCAACGCCTCCCATACACCTGGCGTGAGGTTGCCTGCCATACACTGCACCAGAGAGAGAAACCCAGGGGGAATGGCAGGAAACTGGCCGGGCCTTCATGCTGCTCTCAAATTTCCTGGGAAATTTTTCTGGGCTCCGGTTCTTAACTAGAAAATGGTTCTTAAGAAGAGGCAAAAAAATCTTGACCACCCGGTTCTTATCTAGAAAAGGTCTTAAGTAGAGGCGTTCTTAGGTAGAGGTACCACTGTATATAGAGATATATTATATGCCATGTCACTATGTAATATAGTAACAGCACTTAGACTTATATACCACTTCAGAGAGCTTTACAGCCTTCTCTAAGCGGTTTCTAAAGTTAGCATATTGCCGCCAACAATCTGGCTTCTCATTTTACCAACTTTGAAAGGATGGCAAGCTGAGTAAAGCTTGAACGTAGTAAGAATCAAACTGCCAAGCTTCTAGCAGCTGACAGTCAGCAGTACTGGTACTGCATTCAAACCACTGCGCCACCACAACTCCTAAACAGATATAAAATTTTACAGGGCTGCTTTGCTTTCGCTTGCATTTATATGAAGAGGGATATGATCTGAAATCCTGTGTACTCCAAAGTTCCATCCCAGTGATTCATAGGAGACAAGCATTTTTAAAATCAAAACAATCTTTCCTTGGAGTTAAACTTGACTTGTGTGTCTACATGGTTAATATCCATGCAGTTGAGAAACAGAATGGAATTTATTTGTTACTGTTTCCTTCCAAAGAAATGTTTCCAGTCTCCCCAACAGACTGAGACTCTCTAATGTTCTTCCTTCTTCCTTTCATGTATGAAATGTCTACAATCCTCCTTATCTTCCAAATCCAGAGGAACCATCCTTATCCATCTGCTAAGAGCTGTATGAGGTGTGTTCAAAATTTGATGTAGGCATAAATTGTATGGAGCTTCTGCTAGAATACGCCTTCCAAAAGCTTGGTGCCATTTTTCATTATACAGTGGTACCTCTACTTAAGAACGCCTCTACCTAAGAACTTTTCTAGATAAGAACCGGGTGTTCAAGATTTTTTTGCTCTTCTTAAGAACCATTTTCTACTTAAGAATCCGAGTCCGGAAAAATTTCGTAGGAAATTTGAGAGTGGCACGAAGGCCCGGCCAGTTTCCTGCCATTCCCTCTTTAATCCCAGCCATCTTGGGGTTTTCAGGGCTGTAAGAGGAGCCTTTCGGTGGCACTTAAATAGGCTTTGGCAGCCCAGGGTGAACGGACCATTTTCCTTTCTCTGGGTGCTTGGAGAGGGAATAAACCACTTCGCTGTGGTGACTCCCTCGCGCTGCCTCCCATACACCCGGCGCGAGGTTGCCTCCTGGAGCGTCTGGGCACAGAAAGACAAAAGGGGGCGCTCACTTCACCTTCTTCCTTCGGTAGTGACTGTCCTCCTCCTCTTCTTCTTCCTCCTCCTCCTATCCAAATTCCAAGCTTTTATTCCTTTCCTAATGCGTTTGCACGCATTATTTGCTTTTACATTGATTCCTATGGGAAAGATTGCTTCTACTTAAGAACCTGGTCATGGAACGAATTAAGTTCTTAAGTAGAGGTACCACTGTATCTGCATCAACAGAATCACCTGGTCATAACAATTTCACAGACATTACTAAAAGGCACACAAGGCGAACATTAATTTAGGATTTGAAAAGAGAAAAATGGTATTGAATTAAATGTAGAGGTTAAAGATGAATCTGGGTCACTATGATCTGCTAATACCATGATGGTGAACTTATGGCACGTGTACCATAGGTGGCACGCAGAGACCTCTCTGCAAGCGCGCAAGCTGTCGCCCAGCTCAGCTCTACCGTGCATGCCTGCATGCCTCCTGCTGGCCAGCTGATTTTCTGGTATCTACTGTGCATGTCTGGGGCGCATGTGGGACACGTACATACACGAGCAGGGGGTGGGTGGGTTAAGAGGCGCCTGCTAGGGTCCAAAGACAGGCTACAAAAATGGTGGAAGGTCTGAAGCATAAAACTTATCAGGAAAGACTCAATAAACTCAATCTGTATAGTCTGGAGCAGTGTTTCCCAACCTTTTTTGAGCCGCGGCACATTATTCGTATTTTCAAAATCCTGGGGAACACTGAAAGGGGGGGGGGGCGGGCTAAAGAAAAGTTTGGACAAAAAAACCCTCTCTCTTCCTCCCTTTCGCTCTATTTCTCCCTCTTTCTCTCTTTTCCTTCCTTCCCTTCATTCTCTCTCTCCATCCCTCTTTCTTTCTTTCTTTCTTTCTTCCTCTCTTTTTTGCTCTCTTTCTCTCTCCCTCCTTCCCTTCCTCTATGTCTTTCTCTCTCCATTGCTCTCTCTCTCTGTCTCTCTTGCTATCTCTTTCTTGCTTTTTTCTCTCTCTCTTGCTCTCTCTCTCTCTTTCACTGTCTTGCTATATGTCTCTTTCTTTCTCTTTGCCTCTCTTGCTATCTCTCTTTCTCTCTCTGTCTCTCTTGCTATGTCTCTCTTTCTTTCTCTTTCTCTCTCTCTCTGTGCCTCTCTTGCTAAGTCTCTCTTTTTCTCTTGCTATGTCTCTCTTTCTTTTTCTCTCTCTCTGCTTCTCTTGCTATGTCTCTCTTTCTCTCTCTCTTTCTCTATCTCTCTTTCTCTGCCTCTCTTGCTGTCTCTCTTTCTTGCTCTGTCTCTCTTTCTCTGCCTCTCTTGCTATGTCTCTCTTTCTCTCTCTCTCTGCCTCTTATATGTCTCTCTTTCTCTCTCTCTCTCAGCTGACTGCAAGCGGGAGCCCTGACGGCGGCAGCTGGACGTGGTGCTGGACACCGTATATGCCAGGCACGCAGCGCCAGCATGTACGACGTCCAGCAGCACATCCAACCGCCACCGTCAGGGCTCCCACTTGCAGTCAGCTGAGAGAGAGCGAGCGAGCGATCCCTCTCGCCGCCGCCATCTCCCCCGACTGCCTGCGGCCGCTGCGGCCACCCCCCCGCTCCCATCGGACACTTGCCGTCGACGCCAGAGGAGCTCCAGCTGGGCGGGGCGCTGCCGGTACTTCCGTCCTGGGGCTCCCGCTCGCAGCTGTCCCCCGCCTCCTGCTCGATGCCGCGGTTTTCGGCGCTCTCCTGCTGGGCCCCAAAGAAAGAAGGCGGGAAAAAGGTGCGAAGAATGGAGCTCTCCTTCTTCCTGCCTTCCTTCTTTGGGGCCCAGCAGGAGAGCGCCGAAAACCGCGGCATCGAGCAGGAGGCGGGGGACAGCTGTGAGCGGGAGCCCCAGGACGGAAGTACCGGCAGCGCCCCGCCCAGCTGAAGCTTGGCGGCACACCTGGCCATGTCTCGCGGCACACCAGTGTGCCGCGGCACACCGGTTGGGAAACGCTGGTCTGGAGGACAGAAGGAAAAGGGGGGACATGATCGAAACATTTAAATGTGTTAAAGGGTTAAATAAGGTTCAGGAGGTAAGTGTTTTTAATAGGAAAGTGAACACAAGAACAAAGGGGCACAATCTGAGGTTAGTTGGGGGAAAGATCAGAAGCAACGTGAGAAAATATGATTTTACTGAAAGAGTAGTAGATGCTTGGAACAAATTTCCAGCAGATGTGGTTGGTAAAACCACAGTAACTGAATTTAAACATGCCTGGGATAAACATATATAAAAACTAAGATAAAATACGGGAAATTGTATAAGAGCAGGCTAGATGAATTAGGAGGTCTTTTTCTGCTGTCAATCTTCTATGTTTCTATGTTTCTAAAATGGGGCAGGGGGATTGACATACATGTGTGGGGGGCAGGAGGAGCACGGAGATGTTGTGCACACAGGCATGGGGCAGGGGTGTCATAGTCGCAGAGCGCCTGGGTGTGTGTGTTGCACCTGCACTGAATTATGGGTGCTATCGCATGCATGTGAGCTTTCAGCACGCAATGAGAAAAAAAATTAACCCTCACTGTGATAATAGTTATAGATGAGGATTTTGTGGGATCTTGTGATCTCGGCCTCTGCTATTCTCGGCCAAATTGAAATCAACACAAAAGGAGTTGAGATGCTTTCCATTAAAAGTAGCACAATCTGTAAATCCCAGGATAGTTCTGGCAGAGATGGAAATGTGTCATCGGTCAATGTTTTCTTTCTCCCCTGTCTCTGAATTTATCCAGACTAGACACAGACTTTGCCAGGAAATGAATCTTGCAGAGATCCAAGATTGGGTCATATATGTGATGCAATTTAAATTGTGCAATTCTGACCAACAGAAAATGGTAACCTTGAATAAAAAAGTGATGGTTATAACTAGCAGCTTGCATGACGTAAAACCACAATTACAAAGGGCACAACTATCAGTTTATACTTTGCTCTTTCTCTCAGATGGAAGCATTTGGAGTCTGTCAGTGCATTGTATGAGCCTTCTAGCTAGTGGGAGGCCAATATCTATCTATCTACCTACCTACCTACCTATCTATCCATCCATCTTATCTCTCTCTCCCTCCTTCTCTATCTTATCTCTCTGTCTCTATCTTATCTCTCTCTCATTCTTATCTCTCTCTCTCTATAATCTATCTATCTATCTATCTATCTATCTATCTATCTATCTATCTATCTATCTATCATCTATCTATCTTATCTCTCTCTTTCTCTCTCTCTCTCTCTCTATCTAATCTATCTATCTATCTATCTATCTATCTATCTATCTATCTTATCTCTCTCTCTCTTTCTCTCTCTATCTAATATATCTCTCTATCTATCTATCTATCTATCCATCCATCCATCTTATCTCTCTCTCCTTCTCTATCTTATCTCTCTCTCTCTCTATCTAATCTATCTATCCATCCATCTATCTTATCTCTCTCTCCTTCTCTATCTTATCTCTCTCTCTCTCTCTCTCTATCCATCCATCCATCTTATCTCTCTCTCCTTCTCTATCTTCTCTCTCTCTCTCTCTATCCATCCATCTATCTTATCTCTCTCTCCTTCTCTATCTTATCTCTCTCTCTCTCTCTCTCTCTCTCTCTCTCTCTAATCTATCTATCTAAACGTGCACAAGATAATAGGTATGGTATAAACATAAGCAAAAGCAAAGTAGGTCAAGGTAAATTTGGACAATAGGACAGTAGGACAGGGACAATAAGCACAATGGGGTGCTTATGCACATTCCTTAGGAATGGGGTGGGGTTGACCGTAGACAGTCTAAGATTAAAGTTTTTGGAGCTTGGGGAAGAAACCACAGAGTCAGGTAGTACATTCCATGCATTGATTACTCTGTTGCTAAAGTCATATTTTCTACAGTTGCGTTTCGAGGGGTTTACATTGAGTTTGAATCTATTTTATGTGCCTGTGTTGTTGCAGTTGAAGTTGAAGTATTCATTGACAGGCAGGACATTGTGGTAGATGATTTTATGAACTACATTTAGATTGGATGGAGACCGATGTAGCACTAGGTTTTCTAAGCCCAAAATTTCAAGTCTGGTGGAATAAGGTATTCTGTTGCAAGCAGAGGAGTTTGAGGACTCTTCTTGTGAAATATTTCTGGACCCTCTCAATTGTATTAATGTCCAGTATGCAGTGCAGGTTCCAGATGGGTGAGCTGTATTCAAGGATTGGTCTGGCAAATGTTTTGTATGCTCCAGTTAGCAGTTTAATATCGCCAGAGAAGAAGCTATGCAAGATTAGGTTAACAACTCTTACTGCCTTTTTGGCAATAGTTTTACAATGGGCTCTGGCACTTAGGTCATTAGATACGAGTACTCCAAGGTTCTTAACAGAGTGAGGGTCATCTATAAGGTAATTGTACATTGGCTTGTGAGGTGGTATCCAAAGATCCTAGCCCTCATAGAGTAATTTGCCATACCTGGAGTAAAAGTGGCATTTGTGGTACCATGACCAAAATATCTAAACCAACAATGTGATATACAAGAGTAGAGATGCAGTAATTGGTAATAGGCATCCTGATGTGAGGAATGAAAGGCTATTAAAAGAAGTGAAAAATGGCTACATATTAGAACTTGTTTCAGCTTTGCTATATGCGAGAACAAGGTAGAGCCAGGGAAACACAATGTAAATTGAACTCAGTGGAAATAGGGATGCTTAGCGTGCATGCAAAAGGAGAAGAGACTGAGTCAGGGTTGAGTGGGTGGGGATTCAGTGGATGAGTGAATAAGCAGCATGATAAAAGCATGTTAATGGTTTGGTCCAGGGGTGAAATGGTCCAGGCCAGAACAAGGCCGAAATAGCGCTATCCTAGTCTCCCTTAATTTTAAATATTCAGCAAAATTAAAAAAAAACATTTGGCCAGGGTACACATGTGCGCTGGAACTGACATAGGGCAATACCTCACATGCCCTCAGATATGGCTCCACAAGCCACCTGTAGCACATGTGCCATAGGTTCACCATCATGGTGCTAGATGATTCATGAAGTCACTTTTCCATCCCTGACATAACTTCAAACAGGTAGCTATTAAAAGAGGATAATGCAGTGGGAGTTATATAGTAAAACAGCAAGGATGGTCCAAGACTGTTTAGTGTCTGAGGCACATTGCCAAATACAGTAGCCAGTCAGATGCAAGGCATTTTTTACTTTAACACACAAGCAATGGGCTAGCAACTGATGGCTAACACTGACTTAAAGCAGTGTTTCCCAACCGTGGCAAATTGAAGATATTTGGACTTCAACTCCCAGAATTCTCCAGCCAGCAAATGCTGGCTGGGGAATTCTGGGAATTGAAGTCCAGATATATTCAAGTTGCCAAGGTTGGGAAACACTGACTTAAAGGATCCAAGATAAACTGCATAGCACACAGCGCTTCGAACATCTTGCTGTTTTGCTCTCTCCTTTCTCCAGCATCTGTCACCAGAGTCAGCGGCTTCACTTTACTTAATGACAGAGCTCTCTATAGCCTTGCTAAAAGTTAAATTGGGAAGATGGGCAATAAGCTACAATCAAGAAGGCAAAGCAGGGATGACATTCAAAATTTCCCTCTGCCGCTTCTGTAGGTGTGGCTTGGTGGGAAGTGTCATGTGACTGAGTGGGCATAGCCAACTTGACATCACTCGCGGCCCCACAGAACTGTCAGAAAAGTTTGGCCAAGTTTTCTAGCGTTCAGTCTGACTGCTTCTCAAATCCTTCTCGCGTTTGCTCTGTGTGTATGAGCCCAAGAAGGAAGAGAGAAGGAGTGGGTGGGTGGGGTGGGACAGGGCCAGTCAGTGCTGCGATTTACCAGTTCTCCAAACTGCGTATAATCCCCACCACTGGTTCTATAGAACCTGTCCGAACCTGCTGAATTTCACCCCGAGACAAGTGGTACCTCTACCTAAGAACACCTCTACTTACGAACTTTTCTAGATAAGAACTGGATGTTCAAGATTTTTTTGCCTCTTCTCAAGAACCA
This sequence comes from Erythrolamprus reginae, assembly GCF_031021105.1. Taxonomy (NCBI): domain Eukaryota; kingdom Metazoa; phylum Chordata; class Lepidosauria; order Squamata; family Dipsadidae; genus Erythrolamprus; species Erythrolamprus reginae. The sequence continues at coordinate 172,928,201 of NC_091952.1, forward strand.
TTTTCCACTTACAAACCCAAGTCTCCAAAACTCTAACCAGAAAAGGCAGGGAGAAGCCTCCGTGGGGCCTCTCTAGGAATCTCCTGGGAGGAAACAGGACCGGAAAAGGCAGGGAGAAGCCTCCATGAGGCCTCTCTAGGAATCTCCTGGGAGGAAACAGGGCCGGAAAACGTGGCGAGAATCCTCTGTAGGGCCTCTCTAGGAATCTCCTGGGAGGAAACAGGGCCGGAAAACGTGGCGAGAAGCCTCTGTAGGGCCTCTCTAGGAATCTCCTGGGAGGAAACAGGGCCTCCACCCTCCCTGTGGTTTCCCCAATCGCACACATTATTTGCTTTTACATTGATTCCTACAGGAAAACTTGCTTCTTCTTATAAACTTTTCTACTTAAGATCTTGGTCATGGAACGAATTAAGTTCGTAAGTAGAGGTACCACTGTAGTACAATTTTGAAAAAAGAAAGGTCTAAAGAAATGCACACATTTGCATTGTTCCTTCTCCTCCCCTCTTTTATTCATAATCAGGGCATCTAACTGCCCAATGTGATGGTTCCCTTATCTTTCTCCCTACAAGTAAGAGTAGCAATGAACCTAGGAAGTAACTAAGGGTACTAATAAACCAGAAACCCTGTGGTAATCTGAAAGACTGGGCCCGGTGAATCTGAACTAAGCTTTGCAACAGTTCAATGCTGACACTCACAGTTGAGAAGGCCCAATTGTAAAAGAGAAGCCAGAGCAGTGAGGATCATGAAAAGCAGGAGGCCCCCTCTTCTTCCGAGAAAACCAACCACTGGGCACATAGCCAGGCAGGACACCAGAGCAATGCTAGCCATAGTGTAATAGTCCGCATAAAAATTGTTGGTAAAGGACATCTTATCTTCATGGCCCATCATACTCTTGGCAAAGCAGTGGTGTATTCCATATCCAGTCAGCCTGTGGGAGACAACATGAGACAAATAACAGGAACCTTTCCTTATATAACCACACTGTAAACAATTACTTAGGACCAGTAATGGGCTGCAGCTGGTACGGCTGAGATCAGGGCTCCGCTAATGGAAATGAAGATGCACATGCGTCTCACACATGTATGCATGAGATTTGGCTTCTGTGCATGCACAGCAAGCAAAATTTTGCATGAGGATGCTGAAGCGCATGATTTCACCAATTTCCAGAGTTATTTTGCTTCTGTGCATGCACGGAAGCAATTAAATTGCCAAAAATAGGCAAAGTATCACACGCGAGCGCATGCTTGTTTTCCATTCGCAGAAGCACAAGTCTCTCGCTGATGGGTGCCCGTGATTATCCAGAAGAGCATACCGCTATCATCCGGTAAATGGAACCCTGCCTGCTTAGGACTATCATGTGGGACTTAGCCGAAAGGAATGGGTTTCTTTTTAAGAGTCATGGGGGGGAGGGAGGACCCTATATGACAGTGATGGTGAACCTTTTTTTTTCTTGGGTGCCAAAAAAGCATGGGCGCGTGCTATCACGCATGCGTGAGTGCCTATGCCCATAATTTAATGCCTGGGGAAGGTGAAAACAGCTTCCCCCACCCCCCATAGGACCTCTAGAGGCCAGAAACAGCCTGTTTCTCAACTTCTGGTGGGCCTAGTAGGCTCATGTTTCACCCTCATCAAGCTCCAAAGGCTTCCCTGGAGCCGGGAGAGGGTAAAAACGCTCTCCCCCATCCCCCAGAGGCTCTCTGGAAGCCAAAAACACCCTTCCAGAGCCACTGTGTGAACCAAAAATCAGCTGGCCAGCACATACATGCAATTGGAACAGAGCTAGGGCAGCAGCTCGCATGCCCGCAGATATGGCTCCGCGTGCCACCTGTGACACCCGTGCCATAGGTTCGCCATCACTGCTATATGATGTACTGTGTTTTATGGAGTATAAGACGCACCTTAGTTTTTGGGGACGAAAATACGGAAAAAAAACCTGCCTACCAGATATTCATCTGGCTAGTGTCCTTAGTCTGGTCAGCTCCAGCAAATTATTTTATCCCCTGTTTAGGGCTTAAAAAAAACTTATTCGCAGAGAGTAACAATGAAAAAGCCTGCAAGCCCGTAAGAACTGGGAAGATTGTTAGCACCTCGTTAGGGCTGGGAAAAAAGCTTTGGAAAAGCTACATTCAGAGTATAAGATGCACCCAAATTTTCAGCCTCTTTTAGGGAGGAAAAACAGGCATCTTCATACTCCCAAAAATATGGTATTTCTCCCATTTGCTTGGATGTCAGGACCAAATTTAGCTTTCTCATACCAGTATTGTTTTAGAACCAACTAGGAGAGCTTGGCATATGGACCTCTACATGCCAAGACTTGACACACAAGCTACAGTGCTATGCAGTTCAAACTCCCTACAAGAGAAGTCTCTGTCCTATGGAAATAAGACAGTCGGAATAACCAAGCAACCAAGCTACAAGAAAGCTATACATGAATGCATGCCCAAGGATTTATCTATATTGAGCAAAATTATTGTTCCATCATGAATCCAAACAAATCTCGGCATGGAGCAGTTTGCAATTAATAGTACCTGGTAGGATTTTTTTTTTAAATGTTTAATGTCTAATATCTGCTGCTATTAAATATCCAAATCTGTGAAAACTCATATGAAAATATAAATATTCTAAGACATGCTTATGTTAGGCAGATAAAGTGAACTGCATTGTCTGCATAATATACTGCATTCCTTCTTAGCAAGGGAAAGAAGAAGTAACCGTGCAGAATAAAGAAATCACATCCTTGTCCATAAGAAATGAGCTGCTTTATTTCAAAATTATTTCACCGATCATGGACCAAATCTTGGAAGCCAATGTTCACAACCAAGAGGAACTATAAACTTGCTTTCATTTTTTAAAAAGCAGAGTTTCAAATAATGAATTCTCTGTTCTATACTAAATAAACTAAAAGACATTTTTCTACTCTAGCAAAGACTTGCAGAATCTAAAGGCTTAAAGCCATGCAACAAACAAATCAGTTCATTTTGAGGGGTCCAGTGGTATCTTCGAGTCAGTCATGACTCCTGGTGATTTCCTTGAACTAAGACCTGCAATTTTCTCAACAAGATTTTGGAAGTGGTTTATTATTGCCTGCTTCTTAGGGCTGAGAGAGAGTGCCTGGCCCAATTTCATCCAGCTGGCTTTAACCCCAAGAAGGGGTTGAAACACACCATCTCCTGATTTCTAACTTGGAGCTTTTAACCATTGCATCCAAGCAAATCTCGGCATGGAGCAGTTTGCTCCATAATAATCCATTCAATAGCATGCATTTATAATGCTATTTAAATTTAACCCAGAGGTTAAATTAACCCAGAGGTTTTTCTTTTAAGAAAAAAACTGATTTTATGAAAAATAAATTGACTTTCGTTGTAATTTTTATTTTCCAGCTTAAATATGTTCAGTTGTCAATGAAGCATCTACATAGATACAGTTTGTTTTAGCTGATTTCTCTCCTCCTTTGTTAGACGGTCATATTTTATCAATGAGATTTCAGAGATTTCTTTTGGCGCCCAATTAGCAAACAAATAACCATACCCATATTTGTATAAGCAGAACGGGAAGGCAGAGTAATTTTGTGACTGCTATTGTTAAATAGCTGGAATTAGAAATCTTTGCCAAAGTCCTCTAATTCACTAGTCATAGTTGTCCCAAAGGTACTTTTTCAACAGACAACTAGGCTGCTTTTTCTGTGTATATCTTTGGCCAGTTTTTCTTAGTTGTTTTCTTGTCTCAACTGGAATCCTAGGAAAACCCAAGTCAGGAAAAGCCGCTCTCGTGGAATAGATGGCAAAACGCACAGCAGTTAAAACAAAATTTTCTGCTGCAAACTTATTTATTTATTCGATTTTTATGCTGCCCTTCTCCTTAGACTCAGGGTGGCTTACAACATGTTAGCAATAGCACTTTTTAACAGAGCCAGCATATTGCTCCCACAATCAGGGTGCTCATTTTACCCACCTTGGAAGGATGGAAGGCTGAGTCAACCTTGAGCCGGTGATGAGATTTGAACCGCTTATCTGCAGATCCAGCAATCAGCTTTAGTGGCCTGCAATGCTGCATTCTACCCACTGCACCACCTTGGCTCATATACTGCTCTTGTCAATGGTGGGAGTAGCAATTCTGGGGTATAATCAGTGAAGGGCTACCAAAACTTTTGCTACCATACTGTGGGCAGACACACACCCCAACGCCAAAAGTGCCCAAACGTGTGCAAACCTCACCGGTGCAAAATCCCTGAAGAAAAACAAAAAACAAAAAACCAGCACTGGAGGGACCAAGACGGTCTGCAACTGAGCGTCTGGAGGAGGAGGAGGAGGAAAGCCAGGGGGCAGGAAGGAAAGCGGGCCTGCAATTGGCCCCTTTCTTTCTCGCCTTTAGGGAGAGGAACTGTTGCTGCTCTGCCATAGGGCAGCAACAGTTTCTCTCCCTAAAGGCAGCAAAGAAAGGGGCCAATTGCAGGCCCGCTTTCCTCCCTGCCCCCTGGCTTTCCTCCTCCTCCTTGCCGCCGCCAGACGCTCAGCAGCAGAGTGGATGGGAGATTCGGGAGCTTAGTATATAGATGGTAAAATCTTGTACGCTGCTGCAGGCCAGATAAATGACCTCAGCGGGCCGCATCTGGCCCGTGGGCCGTAGTTTGGGGACTGCTGGTCTCAGAGTTGTGTCATGTATTTTCGTATGATGCGTGCAGATCCAAGTACGGTGGCTTCTTGCAACTGACAGATTGTGACAGATTTGTTAATGTTTATTGTTTTCAAATGCTGGCTGAGGTCTTTTGGCACAGCACCCAGTGTTCCGATTACCACTGGGACTATCTGTACTGGTCTATGCCAGAGTCACTGTAGAATAATAATAATAATAATAATAACAATAACAACAACAACAACAACAACAACAGCAATAGCAGCAGCAACAACAGCAATAGCAGCAGCAACAACAGCAACAAAAATAAAAACAACAACAAACATTGACAAAATCATAACCTGTCAATTGCAAAAGGCCACCATACTTAGATCTGCGCGCATCATACGAAAATACATCACAGAGTCCTAGACGCTTGGGAAGTTTTCAACTTGTGATATTGTGATACAAAATCCAACCTATCAATCTCATTTGCTGTGTATTACTGTTTTTTGTGAATAATAATAATAACAACAACAACAACAACAACAATTATTATTGTCAGTACAACACAGCAAATGAGACCACTATGCTGGATTTTGTATTTTATCACCAGTCAGGCGCTTCCCAAGCACTTAAGACTGAGTGATACAGCGGCGAATTATGTTTGCCGATCCCAGTAAAGCGGCCTTTTGCAATTGACAGATGGAGATTTTGTCAATTCCGATGGTTTTCAAATGTCCGCTGAGATCCTTTGGGACTGCGCCCAGCGTGCCAAGGACCACTGGGACCACTTTCACTAGTTTATGCCAGAGTCGTTGCAGCTCGATTTTTAGATCTTCATATTTCACTAATTTCTCTAGCTGCTTCTCCTCAATTCTGCTGTCTCTTGGGATTGCAATGTCGATGATCCATACTTTCTTTTCCTCCACAATCAGGATGCCTGGCTTCAGAATTCGGTCAGTCCCACAGTAGTTTTGCTTGCACATTTTCGACCATTTTTTCGGGCTTATGATCCCACTAGTTCTTTGCCACTGGTAAATGGCAGTTCAGGCACAGGTTCCAGTGAATTATTATTATTATTGTTGTGTGCCGCCCCGAGTCTTGGGAGAGGGGTGGCATACAAATCTAATAAATATAAATATAAATATAAATATAAATATAAATATAAATATAAATATAAATATAAATATAAATATAAATATAAATATAAATATAAATATAAATATAAATATAAATATAAATATAAATATAAATATAAATATAAATATAAATATAAATATAAATATAAATATAAATATAAATATAGTTGTTTGTTGTTGTTGTTTTGTTGTTGTTGTTGTTATTGTTATTGTTGTTGTTGTTGTTGTTGTTGTTGTTATTATTATTATTATTATTATTATTATTATTATTTCACTTTAAAAAGACGAACATCCAAGCCACAGGAGTTGCTGGTGCTAATAGATAAAACATTTCCCCTGTTTTCCTCATTGTTTGCTTGATAATCCTTCTGGGAGGCCCGTTCATACTTACGAATTGATGCAGAGCACAACAATGTTTTTCCACAGGTTTCTTGTTCCCACCACTTTAACAATGCAGACTTTTTTTGGTCTCCTGGCAAGCTCTTTCTCTAGTTCTGAAACAAAAGCAACATTTCATTATTTAACAGGTAGGCATTTGGGAACAAGGCAGCTCAGCGGAAAGAAGGAAGTTCTAATTAAAGCTCCTTGTCCCCCCCCCCTTTTTCCCAAGGTTTCCTTAGACAGTGAATTGTCTTTAAACCGCACATGTCATGGTTTCTGAGGTTTGGGAACTGTGCAACAGAAAAAAAAAGAAAGTAATACGTCTTCTCTAATCTTCATCCCATTTCTGAATTAACAATCAATTGAACCTATTCGCCTTTTCTTTTTGAGCTATCAAAGCCTTGGAGAGTTTACGATTAGATTAACGAGGCGTAAATTTCAGGATTATGTTGATTTCCACAACCACAGCTGGCAGAAGATAAAATTAAAGAATTTTGAACCCCGTCATTTAGTTTGATTAGCAGAAAGGAATAGATCTGATATGCTCACAAAAATGTTGCTCCTGGTTTCTTATTTTTTTGGTATCGTTTTGGCAATGTAGAATCTATCTGTTATTCCCTTCTGCCCAGTAATGGGCTGCTAGCCCCACGGCGGAGGGGGGTGACGTAGTGGGGGGGGAAATAAGCTTATGCACTATTTATTGAATACTTAATAGTTTTTTAATTGTCCTTCCTTCTCTAGTACCTTAGTATGATCCTGGATTACTTTAAAATAGGAAATACAGTGGAACCCCGACATAAGAGCTGCTCTACTTAAGAGCAACTCGAGATAAGAGCTGGGAGGGGAGAGATATTTTTGTTCTACTTACAAGCCCAAATTCGGGATACAAGCGCCAAGGAGCTGTCTCCTGAAGCCAAACGCTAACTTCCGCGTTCGGCTTCAGGAGACAGCTGCGAAGCGGCGCGCGTGTTTTAAAAGGTTGCAGCCGGCCTGGGGGGCTCGGGGGGGTGCTTGCAGCTTTCTTTCTTGCTCTTTTTCTTTCTCTCTTTTACCTTCCATTCCTCTATTTCTTCTTTTCTTTCTCCTTCCCACCTTCTTCCCTCCCTCCCTCCCTTCACTCATTCCTCTCTTACTCTCCCCTTTCATAAGTTTCCTTGCTTCCTTCCTCTGTTCCTGTCCCTTCCCCCTTTCTTTCTTTCTTTCTTTCTTTCTTTCTTTCTTTCTTTCTTGCTTGCTTGCTTGCTTGCTCTTTTTCTTTCTCTCTTTTACCTTCCCTTCCTCTATTTCTTCTTTTCTTTCTCCTTCCCACCTTCTTCCCTCCCTCCCTCCCTTCACTCATTCCTTTCTTACTCTCCCCTTTCATAAGTTTCCTTGCTTCCTTCCTCTGTTCCTGTCCCTTCCCTCTTTCCTTCCTTCCTTCCCACCCTCCGTCCATTCATTCACCCATTCCTCTCTTGATCGCTTAAAGCCGGTCCCTGGTGCAAAAAGGGTTGGGGACCTCTGTCCTACAGGATTGGGTGGCAGAGAAGTTGAACATATGTAAATTTAAAAGTTTAAGAAAGTTTACAAGTTAAGTGAAAGAAACTTCATTATTCATTTATATGTACATGTACATTTCTTCATTAAAAACATGTCTTTCTGCATAATTTAGACTAACTTTGTGAGTTTTTTGAGGGCTGGAACCAATTAAAATTATTTACATTAATTCCTATGGGGAAAAGTCGTTCGAGATAAGAGCTGCTCGACTTAAGAGCCCAGGTCCGGAACGAATTAAACTCGTATCTCGAGGTACCACTGTAATTAAATAGTTATTAAATGCTTTAATCATTATCTAGAACTGAACTTTAATAGCAATTAAAGAAAGTTGAGCTACTTGCCTAATCTGTTATCATACTGAACCTTGTGGGTTCAGTACAAAACCATAAATTTGTTACTGTGCTCCTCAACAAATATAATGCTGTCTATCATTTGTCCTTTTTGTGGCTATTCAAATAATGTGACTTAATCAACTGAAAAAGAATCAAAGCACCTATTTGAAAACTTATCTTGGTTGGTACGCCACTCCCACCCACTCACATGACCTATAAGCCACCCCAGTCACATGATTGTTAAGCCACTCCCGCCTGGTTGGCAAGCCACACCCACAAAATAAGCCACACCCTCAGTGTGGCAGTAAAATTTTGTCGGAGCCCATCACTGCTTCTGCCCATCCTTGGATTAAATGTTCTACCTTGTCTTCAGAGAAGAATTATTTGGACTTAGGTATTGGGAGCTGATCATTCCTTCCTCTCTCTCTTTTCACCACCAAGAATAGTAGCAATAGCAACAATAGAACTTATACTTATATACCACTTCACAGTGTTTTACAACCCTCTCTAAGCGGTTTAGAGTCAGCATATCACTCCCAACAATCTGGGTTCTCATTTTATTGATCTCGGAAGGATGGAGGGCTGAGTTAAGCTTAAACCAGTCAGGATCGAACGTTTGGCATTTGGCAGAATATTGCATCCAGTAACATTGCATTCTAACCACTGAGCCACCATGGCTCTTATTTTGAAAGTACAGATAAACAACAATCTGAATTAGCACAGGAACCATAAAAGCACTAACAGTGTCCTCAAACAATAGAAAAAGAGGCAGGTAAAACTTTCTTGATATTTTATATTTTGAAATAGGATTTTTCCATTTATTATTCTAGTATACTTTTTTCATATCTAATTCATTTTGCCTAGTTCTAGCTGAATAATGTCTCATTTCCCCCATATTTTATCATTGTTACTATGATCCTATATAGAAAAATAATAAAGGTGGAATATAAAACAAACGTGGCAAAATCCATCATCTCATCAAAGCACAAACAACATAGTGACTTCTTCTAAAAGGTACCTGCATTCTTTTCATATATATATTTAGCAAGCTTTTCTGAAAATTACATTTCTATTTATACCTCCACAACATATAGAGTGCCAGTTCTGGTTTTTGTTTAACACATGAACAAGCACTAGAAAATCTAGCAGGCAAGAAGTTCTACAATACACCTGTCAAAGTAAACAATAAAATGTCACCAGCAACTTTATGTAAATGCTAGCACCACACTATTGTAATAACAACAACTTGGGAACCATCCCAAAGGAAAGAGAGATCCCAGCCAACGGTAAAGAAATGTAGTCATAAATGGCTTAAATAAGAACTTTTCTCAAGCCCTATCATGTATGTTTGAGATATATCTAAGTTAGGCAATTTGCTCATAGAGGTTGCTGTTGCTGTTGCTGTTTTAGGGCTAAATCTACTATTGCATAATGAGACATCTATGCACCAAAAAACAAACCTCCCTGATCTCCTTCTGCCTTTCCCTCCTTGCATCCCTCAGATCTGCTTTGGGGAGTGTTCCCAAACATTTAGAGAATATTTTGGAGGTGTTCAACAGTAAATGGGAAGATGGAGAACCTGAACTGCCCTTGGTACCCATTCTGTTGCCAAAGGGATACAATGAGTTCTTCATTGAGTTCCCTCTCAATCTTCGACTTACAACAGTTTCATTTAGTGACCATTTAAAGTTACAACGGCAATGAAAGAAGTGGCATGACCATTGTTCACATTTACAACCACTGCAGCATCCCCATGTGATTAAAATTTGGATGTTTGTTTATATTGATAACAGTTGCGGTGTCCTGGGGTCCTTTGACCCGCTTTTGCAACTTTTCACAAGTAAGGTCAATTCATTTATTTTTATTTATTTATTTTGTTGAATATGTATTGGTAATATAATAGATATAACATTGTTTATATCTATAAGATGGGTACATATAAGAAAGAACATTAGGACAGTGATGATAGGCATGCTGGTGCACTTATGCACCAGCGTAACCGCCTGCTACCGCACGAATCCCAGCGACCAATAAGGTCCCACAGAGTTGGCCTTCTCCGGGTCCCGTTGACTAAACAATGTCGTTTGGCGGGCCCCAGGGGAAGATCCTTCCCTGTGGCGGCCCCGGCCCTCTGGAATCAACTCCCCCCGGAGATTAGAACTGCCCCCACCTGCCCTGTCTTTCGTAAGCTACTCAAGACTCACTTATACCGCCAGGCATGGGGGAGTTGAGCCACCTTTCTTCCAGGCTTTTTTATATTTTTTAATGTTTGGTATGAATGTGTTGTTTGGTTTTTAAAATAATGATAGGGTTTTATACGTTTCTTAATATTAGATTTGTTCTACTATAATATTGTTTTTATTATTGTTGTGAGCCGCCCCGAGTCTTCGGAGAGGGGCGGCATACAAATCTAATATATTATTATTATTATTATTATTATTATTATTATTATTATTATTATTATTAATTATTATGCACGCCCCACTTATTCACACCCCTTATTGACCTCTTAGGAATTGGGTGAGGTCAACAGTGGATAGTCTAAGGGTAAAGTTTTGGGGGTTTGGTGATGACTGAGTCAGGTAATGAGTTTCAGGCATTAACCACTCTGTTACTAAAGTTGTACTTTCTACAGTCAAGTTTGGAGTGGTTCACTTTGAGTTTGTATCTGTTGTGTGCTGGTTATGTTATGCTATTGTTATGGTTGAAGCTGAAGTAGTTGTTGACAGGAAAGACATTGTAGCAGATAATTTTATGAGCTATACTTGGGTCATGTCAAAGGTGACGTTATTCTAAGCTTTTTAAGCCCAGGATTTCAAGTCTGGTTGCATAAAGTATTCTGTTGCGAGTAGAGTAGATGGAGGGCTCTTCTCGTAAAGTATCTCTGGACACTTTCTAATGTATTTATGTCCGATATTCAGTGTGGGTTCCACACAGATGAGCTGTATTCAAAGATTGGTCTGGCGAATGTTTTTTATGCTCTGGTTAGTAGTGTTATATTACCGGAGAAGAAGCTACATAAGATTAGGTTAACAACTCTTGAAGAAGCCTTTTTGGCAATATTGTTGCAGTGGGATTTGGCACTTAGGTCATTTGATATGAGTATTCCAAGGTCTTTCACAGAGTGAGGGTGGTCTGCAAAGTCTTCTCTATTCAGCTTTGTATTTGGTGTTTTGATTTTTTTTTTGCCAATGTGTAGGACAGAGCATTTGTTGGTTGAGATTTAGAGTTGCCAAAAGTTTGACCATTCTGACACAAAGTCAAGGTCTTTTTGGAGTGTTGTCAGTTGTGTTGAAGTGTTTTACATCATTGGTGAAGAGAACGGAATCGCTTGTAATGTGATCACAAAGGTCGTTTATATAGAGTATAAAGAGTGTTGGCCCTAGTACACTGTCTTGGGGTACACCGCTATTAATAGGAACAGGATTAGATAGGGTGATCCCTATTTTGACCACTTGTTGTCTGTTTGATGGGAACACAGTTATCCAGAGATGCTGTAGGACAGTCTTGGCGAACCTTTTTTTCCTCGGGTGCCAAACAGTGTGGGTATACACTATCGGGTATACGCGAGTGCCCACACCCATAATTCAATGTCTGGGGAGGGTGAAAACAGCTTCCCATGCCCCCCAGAGGCCAGAAATGGCCTGTTTCCTAACTTCTGGTGGGCCCAGTAGGTTCCTGTTTCACCCTTCCCATGCTCTAAAGGCTTCCTTGGAGCCGGGGGAGGGCAAAAATTCCCTTCCCCATCCCCCTGGAGGCTCTCTGAAAGTCAAAAATGCCTTCCCAGGGCCTCTATGCAAGCCAAAAATCCGTTGGCCCAACACACACATGCATGTTTGAGCTGATATAGGGCAACAGCTCGCGTGCCAGTAGATATGGCTCCACGTGCCACCACCCGTGCCATAGGTTCGCCATCACTGCTGTAGGATTTCAGTTTCAGAAGTAGTTTATCGTGAACCACTGAGTCAAAGGTTATGTAAATTGCATCTATTGACCATACAGAACTGGTCCTATAGGACTTTTCAAAGATTATGCTTAGTGGTTCAGCTATAGCTGTGGAGAGCATTTTTGGGAAGTATGCACATAGTCCATCAGTCTGATTGACAGAGAAGGTTTTAGGCCACGTAGTGCTTTTTCAACGTTGTCTTCAGTGAATTCTATTTGTGTTAAATTGTTGTATTTGTGGTACGACTATGGAATTTTGGGCATGAGCCGTTGCTGTTTAGAAAGACTGAGCCAAAGAATGTGTTGAAGAGGTTACCTTTGACTGTTTCATCATAGTATTCTTTGTTGTTGGGTCCTTTTAATGGTGGGAGGGGTCTCAAGAAAGCCTCCACCACAGCTTTATCTCGAATACACAAAGAACAATATCATGTAACTATATTTCCCACTTAATTTCCTTTTCAACAAGTGTATTTTAAATCCCCCCCCCCATGAGTTAATTGTATGGAACTTCTGTGTCTGGCAGCCTGCTTATACATTATCTCCAGCATGGTTGCTTCCCACACACCCCATCTTGGCACTCTCTGACAACAAAGCCATTAGAGCTCCATGACATGCTGTCCTTTTCTTCACTTCCTGACAGAACTGTGGGCAGCCACCTGTGGCCTGTGAGAAGGAGCCAATCATGCAGGTAAAGGAAGCACGGTTTGACTGACAGCACCAGGAAACAAAACCAGCATTCTCTTAGTCTAAGTCACAGTCTATCAAAAGAATGTTAAAAGCAGTGCGTGCTTCCCTAAATAAACCACATCTGTGTAAAGGATTTTCTTTCCTAGGAGCGATGACGACCCTCCAGTTCAGATAATCTATTGTCCTCAAAATATAGAACATTCATGTGTGCATAAACTAGGCTGACTTCCAGGCAATTGAGCTCATTTACAAGCAGGGATCATCCTTATCTCCCTTCTGCAGAGTTTTACTATCTAATGATTAATGGAATATGTGTATACTCTGCACAGGTCTCTCAGAGTGTACTTGGGGAAAAATTGTGTGCCCTTTTTCACAAATAAAATAAAAATGGAAATTAAACATTTATTTATTTATTTATTTATTTGTTTGTTTGTTTATTTATTTGATTTGTATGCTGCCCCTCTCCGGAGACTCGGGGCGGCTAACAGCAATAATAAGACAGCATATAATAATAATCCAATACTAAAAACAATTAAAAACCCATTATAATAAAAACCAAACATACATGTACTCAACACACCTATTTTCCTTCTGTTTTCCAGAAAAAACCCACAAAGCTTCGCATATTGGCAGTTCAATCCAAGTTGTGCTTTAACAACTGCAAACACCATATCTGAGATCTAAGTATTGCCCACAAGATCACATGCTGCAACGTCCTGCCTGTCAGCGACTACTTCAGCTTCAACCACAACAACACAAGAGCACACAACAGATTTAAACTTAATATTAACCGCTCCAAACTTGACTGTAAAAAATATGACTTCAGTAACCGAGTTGCCGAAGCGTGGAACTCATTACCAGCCTCCATAGTGTCATCCCCAAACCCCCAACACTTTACCCTTAGATTATCTACGGTTGACCTATCCAGATTCCTAAGAGGTCAGTAGAGGCGAGTACAAGTGCACTAGAGTGCCTTCCGTCCCCTGTCCTATTGCTTTCCTATATCTCCTATACCTTTCTTCTATTCCTATATCTCTTCTTCTGTTCTTTCATTGATATGTTCTATTACTATACCTTCTTTTCTATTATTTCTTAGATATATTTTACTATGATTATCTCCTCTATAACCTTCATCATGTATTTTACTATGTGTATATAGATATATACCACTAAAACCCTCATTGTGTATTGGACTAAATAAACAAACAAACAAATAAACAAACAAATAAATAAATAATAAATAAATAGATAGATAGATAGGTAGGTAGATAGATAGATAGATAAATAAAACAAACAAACAAACAAACAAACAAACAAACAAACAAACATGCCCATTTTTGCAACACAGGGTAGAAGTGAAAGAATGGCTTTTATAGAGTCAGGACTCACATAGGTAGAAAGCGTGATAAAACAGACCTGCAAGGCCAGCATACAAGCCTCAGCTAACAAAAGGCTGACTGACAATCATCCAGGAACCTGCAAAGTCATGGACTGGATTTAACATAGCTAGTTATTTAAATGTTACCTATATTGCTGCAACTTTCCTAATCTATTCTGCAATAACAAAGGCTAAGAAAATAGCCTTATTGAAAATAGATCTAGCTCTAAAGATCATTTGTATATCCAGAAAAATATATAAAAACTTGTGAATTTTCATCTCTGGAGCAAAACACAGCAGTTCCAGGATTCAGATGTCAAATCATATGGGACATCATAAATGTCACTTAGCTGCGTAAAAAGGGCATGTAATAATTAAGGATAACACAATGGGGAACTATTGCCCCTTTATGACTTGTGGACTTCAACTCCCAGAATTCCTGAGCCAGCCATGCTGGGAGTTGAAGTCTACAGGGAATAAAGTGGCCTTAGTTTACCATCCTTGCTGCAGGGCAATGATGGTGAACCTTTTTTTGGTTCGCGTACCAAAAAGATGATGATGATGATGATGATGATGATGATAATAATAATAATAATAATTTATTAGATTTGTATGCCGCCCCTCTCCGAAGACTTGGGGCGGCTCACAACAATGATAAAAACAATATTATAGTGGCACAAATCTAATATTAAAAGAAATAACTAAAACCCTATCATATTAAAACCAGTCAACACATACATACCAAACATAAATTATAAAGAGCCTGGGGGAAAGATGTCTCAAATCCCCCATACCTGGTGGTATAGGTGGGTCTTGAGTAGTTTATGGAAGACAAGGAGGGTGGGAGCAGTTCTAATATCTGGGGGGAGTTGATTCCAGAGGGCCGGGGCCACCACAGAGAAGGCTCTTCCCCTGGGGCCCGCCAGATGACATTGTTTAGTCAATGGGACCCGGAGAGGGCCCACTCTGTGGGACCTTATCGGTTGCTGGGATTCGTGCGGTAGCAGGCGCTTCCGGAGGTACTCTGGTCCAATGCCATGTATGCTAGCATGAGTGCACATTGCCCACACCCCTTTCCTCCCCACCCACATTTGCACCCCCCTGCATTGCCCCTGAACATTCACACAGTGCCCTCTGTCCCCCTTGCATGCACACAGGCCTCACTGAAGCCCAGGACAGTGAAAAAATGGCCAAACCGGCAAACCTGAAGTTCAGAAAATGGCCTTCCAGTTTGCCCGTTGGGAAGTTTTTTGCACTCTGTATGGTTCAGGGAAGCTTCCTGAAGCCTTGGAGTGCAAAAAACAGCACAACAGGAAAACCAGAAGTCTGTTTTCCGAACTTCTGGTCTGCCCATTGTGCTGTTTCTCTCACTCCGGGGTTTCAGGAAGCTTCCCTGAACCCTCCAGAGTGCAAAAAACAACACAATGGGAAAACCGGAAGTCCATTTTTTTGAACTTCCTGTTTGCCCATTGAGTGATTTTTTGCTCAAAAATCACTCAATGGAAGCTTCAGGGAAGCTTCTCTAAGCATCTGAAGGGCGAAATGGCCTTTCCCAAGGCCGAAAATCAGCTCGCCAGCATACGTGTGCACACTGGACTTGACACAGGGCAACACGTGCTCTCTGATATGGTTCCATGTGCCACCTGTGGCACATGTGCCATAGGTTCACCACCACGTCTGTAAGGCATACATAGGTTCACCACCACGTCTGTAAGGCATACATTTGTTATTGAGAAGTGATACCTCTTTATTGGTTCAAATAGATTATCCAAATACACTGTATCAGAGCACAGCCCAAATCATTCTACCTATTACATTTGGAAGAATCAATTGTGTATATACGGAGATAAATAAATAAATAACTCAATAAATAAATTTGCTTTTTATTCTAAAGCAGCCAATGGTAATGTGGCTACAAATTCATTTTTACAAATATCGCCCCGAGTCCTTGGAGAGGGGCGGCATAAAATCCAATAAAAATAAAAATAAATATCCATTTGGTCACTTGATTCAGAAGCATCCTTCTCCCAAAATTCAGTTCATGGCAGCACACAAAATATGAATTAAAGGGAACACAAGACTCAAATTACAATAGAGAACAAGAACATTTAAACGATAAGTGCTGTTCTATATTTCACAGTATGAAACAAAATATCAAGCATAGCTACTAAGACATTTGCTGGGGAGAAAACCAAAGTATTGTACAGTATATACAAAGTATTCTATATATTGCAGGGAGGTTTGGACAAGATGATCCTTTTTCTATTGTAATTCTTAAATATGCTATACACTTTTCAGTTTGCTTAATCAGTAATTTTCTGGGATAAATGAACATTATAGTCAATGAGTTCTAAAGTTCTGCTGTGCAAAAATGAACAAAGTTAGCATCTGCAGTTGTCCAAATATTTTGAGGTCAGCTTTCCCTGGCCACTATCTTAAGCAAAGCACCCATTGCCACAAAATTATATTCCTAGTTTGTTTGTTCTCTTGCCTCTTTCTGGCTTTCTAAGATATTTTTCCCCTAATAGTTGTCCTTTCATTTCATACTTGTTAGTTTAATTAGCTTAGGAAGAATGAGAGACATTTTCTGTAAACTCTCATGGTGAAAATGTGCTTTCTTGACATATTTGTCCTTGACAAACTCATGTACAGACAGGAAAACACTTAACATATGGACTTTTGAGATAGTTTAAAGAAAAAAAAGTGTTGTGACAAGGACAAAAAGGAGAGAGGAAAAAGAACACCAATTGATTTGGTACGCCTACAGAAGCAGATGTGTCCTGTTTTCTAATGTTACTAAAGAAAGCTTGCAAGAGGTAAGATAGTGGTATATCTCTACTAATCTTGTGAGCACTTAAGCCTTTAGTCCTATGAAACTGTTGATTGTTCTGTCTTGGGAGTAATGTAACCAGCTCATGTAGGTTATATTAAGCATTACAGGTAGCCCTTGACTTACAAGAGTTCATGTACGAAGTTACAGCAGCATTGAAAAAAAGTAAATTTATGACAGTTTTTCACACTTACAACTATTGCAGCATCCCCATAGTCACATGATCCAAATTCAGGCGCCATGATTGTTGCAGTGCCCCAGAATCAATTGAACTCCTTTTGGGACTTTCTGACAAGCTGTCATTGGGGAGGCCAAATCCACTTAACAATTATTTTACTAACATAACAACTGCAGCGATTCCCTTAAATAGTGTAGCAAGAAAGGTCATAGAATCTGTCTTGCTTACCAACAGAAAATTTGGATTCCAATTTGGTCATACACTGAGAATTACCTGTACTTCTATATTCTTAGTATCGATAAAACATTATTTATTCCCTATTTAGATATGGAACTTAATTGATGGGCCAAAATTTCCCCCATGAAACAAATGGGGGAAGGGGCGGAGAGGGGCGGCATACAAATCTAAATAATAAATAAAATAAAATAATAAATAAATAAATAAATAATAATTTTCTCCATTTTGTTGGTTTAAATAACCTGGAGGAAAATAGCAGATGAATTTTTCCCCCAAAAACAAAATTGCAATTTTTAATCTGCAATCTACAAAAAACATCCATGTGCACTTTCGTTATCTACTTCTCACAGCTTCAAACACTTACCAGGCATCACTCCCTTAATATCACACTCTGTGCTCGTCCTATTCCTGTGAGTCAGACGAAGGATCAGCTTCTTTGCAGCTTCAAATTGTTGTGTGGCCATCAGCCAGCGAAGAGATTCTGGGAAAATGCTTCAGAGTGGGAGAATATGTTAGTCAAGGTTCTTAAAGGATCACAAGCCCTTTTTTTAAACCCTGGTTAAAAACCCTGCTGTTCAGTTCGAGAAAACTCCCTAATCTTATGTTCCCGGGTCTATTTGACCCGGACTGCAGATTGATCATTTTAGGTACTTATATTTGGTCTTTTTGAAAGCTTTTTTCACCTGGAAACAAGTTTGAACATTTCTGCACACAATGGAATGAAAATTGAACTGAAAAAAATTAATCCTTATTGGTTTATTTTGCACATAAATGTGCCTCCCCCCGTGTTTGTGGATTTTTTTTAGGTTTATTGATAATTTTGCCTGCAAAATTAACGGGGGGGGGGGGGGCACGCATTCTATCAGCAAAATAAACCAATAAGAATTACTTTTTTCATTTCAATTTTCATATCATTGTGTGCAGAAATGTTCGGACTACTTTCCAAGTGAAAAAAGTATTCAAATTGACCAAACATAAGCACTTCAAATGAAGAGTTTTCGGTCCTGGTCAGGGTGACCCGGGAACACAAGTGTGACTTTTTGTTTTTCAGCAAGAAAGAAACCCCCCACCCCCCAAAAAAAATTCTCATAGAGAGAACCCCTGAAATGATGAAAAGTCATGAAATTTCAAGTTTCAGATATGCAGGGAAAAGTTTTTACAGAGACTGAAACTTGGCTTCGGGTCACATACGACCCGAACAGAACAGCAGGGTTTTAATATCATCCTTTTTCCCTGTCTGGATGTATTTTGTTTTCTTTTTCTTTTTTGTCAAACTATGAATAACAAATATTATCAAGTAGCTAAATTAGCCAAAATCCAAGATCAATGAGTAGTTACAATCTGTCTCTCCTCTCCTCTCCCTCAGGCTTACTGCACAGAGGCCTCTACTATCCTATCCCCTTTTTTCTCTCAGGCTTCCCACAGAAGAACTCCCCTATCCTATCTCCTCCTCTCTCTCAGGCTTTCTAGCGTCTTCTTTCCCCCCGGTTTGCCCCACAGAATACTCTCCTATGCTCCCCCATTTTTCCCAGAGTTATTTTCAGGTGGGGTGGGGGAGTAGAATGTCTAACTAATTAACATCAGAGAGTGTTAATAATAATATAGGAAATACTAATGATCTGAGGCTCATTTTTAAAAGTCCTTTCTTAGTGAGCACCTAGAAGCCAAGAGGAACATACCTGCCAAATTTCAAGTTTGTAGGCTTTATAATTCTGAAGATTTTAGCATTGCAGTATGAGTGGTTTTCGCATGCAGACATAGATAGATAGATAGATAGATAGATAAATAGATAGATAGATAGATAGATAGATAGATAGATAGATAGATAGATAGATAGTGTTGTGGTTAGCTCTGGCCCAGCTCCTGCCCCAAGGACTGTGGATGTGGGGGAGACATCCACATGCTACAGGCCTGTTTTGCCCCCCCCCGGTGGAATCTGATGATGAAGGCTCCTCTGACCAAGAAGACATGAGTGACAGGGAGGAGGAGAGTGTGGCAGACAGCTCAGAAGGAGATCAATTATCTAGCTCCTCCTTGGATTCAGAACAAGAGTTAATGATACAGCCACGCATGCGGAGAGCGATGCATAGGCAACAACAACTGAGATATTATTATCAAAGAAAATGAGGCCACCTGTGGTTGGGTGGGGCTATGGTGATTAGTGAGGCTGCTATAAATAGCAGCCTGTGGGTTTGGCCATTGTGGAGGATTATCTTGTGTTCAGTTCTGGAGACCTCACCTACAAAAAGATATTGACAAAATTGAACGGGTCCAAAGACGGGCTACAAGAATGGTGGAAGGTCTTAAGCATAAAACGTATCAGGAAAGACTTAATGAACTCAATCTGTATAGTCTGGAGGACAGAAGGAAAAGGGGGGACATGATCGAAACATTTAAATATATTAAAGGGTTAAACAAGGTCCAGGAGGGAAGTGTTTTTAAAAGGAAAGTGAACACAAGAACAAGGGGACACAATCTGAAGTTAGTTGGGGGAAAGATCAAAAGCAACATGAGAAAATATTATTTTACTGAAAGAGTAGTAGATCCTTGGAACAAACTTCCAGCAGACGTTGTAGATAAATCCACAGTAACTGAATTTAAACATGCCTGGGATAAACATATATCCATCCTAAGATAAAATACAGAAAATAGTATAAGGGCAGACTAGATGGACCAGGAGGTCTTTTTCTGCCGTCAGACTTCTATGTTTCTATGTTTCTATCTAATCGTTGTATTTCATGACTGCTTTACTGACTTTGACCTTTTGTGTGCTGATTTCCCCCCGCTTTGAAACTAAACCAGAGCACAGTGTGTTTCACTTTGTGAAAGAAGAAGGGCTGTGAATTGCCTCACAGCTGCAAGCTAAGTATCACAGAACTGATAAGGGACTTGTACAAATTACCTTTTTGTTTGGAGACCAGTGCTCTTTGCTATACCAAAAGAGGGTTTAGTTTAAGTGAATTTTCATTATAAAGAACATTGTGTTGAATTTTCAAACGTGTGTGTGTCTGAACTTTGTACCTGTGAATTTTTGGGAGGAGTCTACCAGAGAGCCAGACAGAACAGATAGATAGATGGATGGATGGATGGATGGATGGATGGATGGATGGATAGATAGATAGATATAGATATAGATATAGATATACATACATACATACATACATACATACATACATATATACATACAAACAAACAAACATACATACATACATACATATTATTGCGATCTATTGTTATTGAGGTAAACCATAAAATCCGACCAGATTTGATAGAAATATGGTTCCTTGTTTTGTTCTTTGTTTTTTTCCTTGTTGTTGTTTTTCGTTTTTGTTTGTATTTTTCTCTTTTTTGTATTTTGCAAATGTGTAAATGTATATATGTTTGTGTTTTGTTTTTTCCTTTGGTTATTATGTTGTTTTTAAAAAATCAATTCAATAAAAACTATTTTAAAAAAAAGAAACATGGTTCCTGTCTCTAATGTCTCATTATTTTAACTTTGTGATTTAAAAACCACAAGGCTGGAAGACCCACAACAGAGGGAAAAAAATGGCGCTCTAGCTCCTCCTATTTCTCTCAGTTTCCATATAAAGAATATAATGGAAATTTGTGATCAAACTCCTCGTTTCTATCATAACGTTTGCTCTACATGCTACTAACGAACTCCTTCTGAAAGTAAAGAATCGCAGATACTTACATCCAGTACAGTAACATCAGCAGGAAAGGGCAGATGATAACAGCTTGGAGAATTTGCCAGTCCTTGCAGAGGGCAGCCAATCCTGGCATCAGGAACTGCCCTGCCATTGCTACAAAGCTTGCTATCATTGTGATCATGAAACGTTGGTTAGGAGGGCAGAGCTCTATCCCTGAAAAATATAAAGAACACTTTTGAGAGCAATGACAATCCAAAATGGGGGAAAAGGACAAACTCATCACAATGGTCATTTGCCTATAAAAATAATTCTACATTCGAAGAGGATAATTCCTATTTGAAATATTCTACGCCACTAATTTTATTTTAGGGCGCAAGAAAAAACTGTACTGTTACTCAGTGGCTGCTCTCAATCTCTATAAGAGCGACAGCCTGCATTTTACAATTTTGTTGCATGAATACAGGTGTAAAAAGGAACAGGTACAACCCGCTGGCTGGACACTGTAAAAGATGACAACGGGATGACCATGGTGGGACCGCCTTCTGCCGCACGAATCCCAGGGACCAGTTAGGTCCCACAGAGTGGGCCTTCTCCGGGTCCCGTCGACTAAACAATGTCGTCTGGTGGGACCCAGGGGGAGAGCCTTCTCTGTGGCGGCCCCGACCCTCTGGAACCAGCTCCCTCCGGAGATTAGGATTGCCCCCACCCTCCTTGCCTTTCGAAAACTTCTTAAAACCCACCTCTGCCATCAGGCATGGGGGAAATGAGCCATCTCCCCTGGCCTATACAGTTTATGCATGGTGTGTTTGTGTGGATGTATTGTTTTAAATAAAGGTTTTTAGATATTTTAATTATTAGGTTTGCCATTGTATATTTTATTTGTTTTATTTATTTGTTTTATTTATTTATTTATTTATTTATTTATTTATTTATTTATTTATTTATGTATGTCCAATACACAATGAAGGTTTTAGTGGGTATACAATGTTCCTTCGATTTCCGCGGGGGATGCGTTCCGAGACCGCCCGCGAAAGTCGAATTTCCGCGAAGTAGAGATGCGGAAGTAAATACACAATTTTTGGCTATGGACAGTATCACAAG
Organism: Erythrolamprus reginae; assembly: GCF_031021105.1. Classification (NCBI taxonomy): domain Eukaryota; kingdom Metazoa; phylum Chordata; class Lepidosauria; order Squamata; family Dipsadidae; genus Erythrolamprus; species Erythrolamprus reginae. Next base: position 172,950,209 of record NC_091952.1, read on the forward strand.
CCATCCCTTAACACTTTAAACCCCTAAATTACCATTTCCCATTCCCTTAACAAGCATTTACTCACCATTATTACTGGTACTCACCATTGAATAAGACACTTAGTGATCCTGATATTTATAAACATAATTATTTATTAACAATAAATTTTTTTTGTTACTTATTTGCAAAAACTATTAGTTTGGCGATGACACATGGGTGGGAAAAACCGTGGTATAGGGAAAAAACCCGCAAAGTATTTTTTAATTAATATTTTTTTGAAAAACCGTGGTATAGGCTATTCGCAAAGTTCGAACCCGCGAAAATCGAGGGAACACTGTATATCTATATACACATAGTAAAATACATGATGAAGGTTACAGAGGAGATACTCGTAGTAAAATATATCTAAGAAATAATAGAAAAGAAGATATAGGAATAGAACATATCAATAAAAGAATAGAAGAAGAGATATATGGAATGGAAGAAAGGTATAGGAAATATAGGAGAGCAATAGGACAGGGGACGGAAGACACTCTAGTGCACTTTTATTTATCTATCTATCTATCTATCTATCTATCTATCTATCTATCTATCTATCTATTTATATTGTTTTTTGTTATTGCTGTGAGCTGCCCCGAGTCTGCGGAGAGGGGCGGCATACAAATCTAATAAATGAAATGAAATGAAATGAAATCTGAAAGAGGCGGTGCAAGATGGGAGGGACATGGACAGTGGCAGACGGTCGGACATGACTGAATATCTGTCAGTGTTGATGATGATGTGTTAGTAATAGTTAAGGCTGCATTTTATATTCTGTGAATCACATCAAAACCAGTTAGACCAGACTTAACCAAGAGTCACTATTTTCAACCAAATTAGCCGTAATCATCTTGCTTGGATCCAGACTATCTTTACCACTGGAAAAAAAGAGTAACATTTGTTGGGGTTTTGGTTTTTAATAGCCATCACAAATACCGAATACAGTGATACCTCATTTTACAAACTTAATTGGTTCCAGGACGAGGTTTGTAAGGTGAAACATTTGTAAGACGAAACAATGTTTCCCATAGGAATCAATGGAAAAGCGATTAATGCGTGCAAGCCCAAAACTCACCCCTTTTGCTAGCCGAAGCGCCCGTTTTTGCACTGCTGGGATTCCCCTGAGGTTCCCCTCCATGAGAAATCCCACCTATGGACTTCCGTGTTTTTGTGATGCTGCGATTTTGCTGAGGCTCTCCTCGCTGGGAAACCCCACCTCCGGACTTCTGTTGCCAGCGAAGCACCCGTTTTTGAGCTGCTGGGATTCCCCTGCAGCATCGCAAAAACACGGAAGTCTGGAAGTGGTGTTTCCCATGGAGGGGAGCCTCGGGAATCCCAGCAGCGCAAAAACGGGTGCTTCGCTGGCAACAGAAGTCTGGAGGCAGGGCATCCCAGTGGCAGCGGCTTGGCTTTGTAAGGTGAAAATAGTTTGGAAGAAGAGGGAAAAAAATCTTAAATCCCGGGTTTGTATCTCGAAAATTTTGTATGACGAGGGGTTTGTAAGACAAGGTATCACTGTATTTGCTTGGCATCCTAAGATACCTATTTTCATTTGACCTCCCAGAAAATTGTTAGTGGCCTGAATATTTGACTGTCAACAAGTAGAAATTTGGATATGCCATAGTTCAACAAATTAAATAGCACCCAACATATTTAGAAAATATTTCTACCCTGTGTTTTGGAAACATAGTTGAAGACATTATTTTGCTCTCGCTCTTATCAGTCAGACTGTATTGAAAGATAACACTGGCTTTTTAAAAAAACCCAATTGTTTCCAGTTCAAAATATTGATAGTTCTTGCAAGCTTAACTGTTGGCTGCAATGTATTTATTCTTCCCGAAAGGGAGCGGGGAAAAAATCTACAAATATAATATATGCAATGTTGTTTCTGCTACCAGCAGGGAACAACTAGAAAGAGCTGTATTGTCCATTCTGATTATAATAAGATGCACGTAAATGGTTTTGGATGGAAAAGATTGCTCACACAAAGCAGCATAAAAGATTGATTGGCATTCTTTGATTTTATTTTTCCCCCTTTGATAAAAAAAGAGAAAGAAATGCAAAAGGGGAAAAAAATAAAAGCAAAGAAAGCCAACTAATCTCACACTGCTTTGTAACAAAAACAGAGTAGGAATGTAATAGCATTCAAAAAATTATTCCAGATTAGTTAACGAATGAGGGCAAATATACATTCCAAAGATAATGTTTTAAGATTGAATCCAAGTCAGTCGCTGGGACCAGAAATTTACTTTTCCAAGCTTTTGGATTCATGCTGGTGCCATGTTCAGAGAACTTCTCTCTACTGGAATATGTGACTTGGGCTATCCTATGAGTCATATTTATATAGTTATTTATTTTATTTTATTGATTTATTTTGTCCAATACACAATGAGGGTTTTAGTGGATATATATCTATATACACATAGTAAAATACATGATGAAGGTTATAGAGGAAATACTCATAGTAAAATATATCTAAGAAAGAATAGAAAAGAAGATATAGTAATAGAACATATCAATGAAAGAATAGAAGAAGAGATATAGGAATAGAAGAAAGGTATAGGAGATATAGGAGAGCAATAGGACAGGGGACGGAAGGCACTCTAGTGCACTTGTACTCGCCCTTTACTGACTCTTAGGAATCTGGAGAGGTCAACCATAAATAATCTAAGGGTAAAGTGTTGGGGGTTTGGGGATGACACTATGGAGTCCAGTAATGAGTTCAACGCTTTGACAACTCGGTTACTGAAGTCATATTTTTTACAGTCAAGTTTGAAGCGGTTAATGTTAAGTTTAAATCTGTTGTGTGCTCTTGTGCTGTTGTGGTTGAAGCTGAAGTAGTCGCCGACAGGCAGGACGTTACAGCATATGATCTTGTGGGCAATGCTTAGATCTTGTTTAAGATGTCTTAGTTCTAGGCTTTCTAGGCCCAGGATTGAAAGTTTAGTCTCGTAGGGTATTCTGTTTTGAGTGGAGGAGTGAAGGGCTCTTCTGGTGAAGTATCTTTGGACATTTTCAAGGGTGTTGATGTCTGAGATGCGATATGGGTTCCAAACGGATGAGCTGTATTCCTATTGATTGATACGTTGATGGCTGGCGATTGCTATTGTTTCTTCATGCTGCTAAACCCTCAGAAGTCTAAGTACTTGATAATCTAGGAGCCAAGGGCTCCAAAGAAACAACAGTCAATCACTAGCCATTGACACATGCATACATCTCTGACTGGAGTTAAAAAAAATTCAGCCTGCAATTAATATATGTTGTCAGTTTTCCCACAAACGTACAGATTGGAGGCACCCAAAATATTTCTTGGACGGTCACATACCAATTGTAACCCGTACCCATATTAATTTTTCTTTTTCATAGCCAGATCTATTTCCTGCTGGCTACTCTCTTTCTTGGGAAAAGATATCACTAAAACACTAAGTGTCTGAGAAAATAATTCTACCAAATCGAGGATTATATGACAACCATATTTAGATTTTGGGCAGAGCTTTGGGCCTTTGATATTAATTGGCTTGGTGAGATTGTATTTCAGTAAATAGGATTGGTAATACGGTACAATAAAGCCAGATCAATCAGTAGGGCTAAATATGATATCACTAAGTCGATTCAAACTGAGAAGAAGCACAACCTTACTTTGAGAAGGAATGTGAATTAGGAGGAAGAAGAATACAGTAAATGATATTTGGGCATCTGTGAAATGGGCTGGGTGAACATTTTTGCTCTTATTGCACTCTCAACTGAAGGAAATCAGGATAAACATTGTAAAGGTTTGTACATAATCTCTTTTGTAAATCAATAAAAATTATTTTTCAAAAAAAAAAAAACATTGTAAAGGTTACAAAAACAAAATGTATCATATGGTCCATGAACAATGCACTGGGGAATCTCTCTCCTAAAATGCAACTAAACATATGCAGTCATTTATAAATGGCATATTTGGAAAGCTAATTTTATAAAACAGGTAACATGGAACATCATGATTAACAAAATATGAACCCGAACCCTAATAAGTATTTATTCATCTGTAAAAAGTGTTTTCATGAAACTATAACATAACCCTATTGTCTGACTTTTGTCTCCTTCAGAAATCTCTCCATTTACAGAAGAGAAAAGGAATAACATGGAAATGATTTGATATTTATTGTCCTTATTATTGGCTATTTCAAGTTAAGACTGCTATGCAATTATGTTATGGAAACAAAAATAAAATGATTTTTTCAAGTTTTAAGTGAGGATAAAGGAATGTGGAAGACAAGAAGTACTGGATTGAATTAGCATTTTTTTGTGGGGGGAAGTATAAGATACACCTTAGTGTAGGCCTATAAGCCTGGGAGAATTGAGACATCTCCCCCGGGCTTAGATAGTTTATGTATGGTATGCTTTGCTGTATGCTTTTTTAAATGATGGGTTTTTAGATATTTTCTTTTTACATTAGATTTGTTACATTGTGTATTGTTATTATTATGGTTGTGAGCCACCCCGAGTTTGCGGAGAGGGGCGGCATACAAATCTAATAAATAAATATATAATAAAATAAATAAATAGCTTGGGGGGGAGAAAAAAGTAGAAAAAAATCCTCAAGCATCCTTAGTCTGGTCAGCTTCAGCACATTATTTTATCCCCTGGTTCGGAGTTAAAAAAAAGCTGATTTGGAGCGAGTAGCAATGAAAAAAAGCCTGCAAAGACTTAGGGCTAGAAAAAACCTTCTTCAGAGACAGTAGCAATGAAAAAGCCTGCAAGCTAGGAAGAAGCCGGAAAGATCTTTAGCACCTCATTGACAGAGGGCCAGAATATCCCGGTCCTGCTGGGGAGAGGTAGATATGGCGGGAGTCACGGGGCTAGCCGTTCTGGAGGAAAAAGAGATCGCTGCTTAATAGCGATCCCTTGTTCCGGTCCCGTGAGCTCAAACCGGAGCCCTGGTGACGAGTGTAATCCGGGCCCTGGGCTCAAGCTGCTGCTACTCAATGCCAGATCGGTCGTGAATAAAGCTCTCCTCATCCGTGATCTGATCCTGGATGAGGAGGCCGATCTGGCATGTGTTACTGAAACCTGGCTGGGCCCAGAGGGAGGGGTGCCTCTCTCGGAAATATGTCCAGCCGGGTTTCAGATATGGCACCAGCCTCGACCCCAGGGAAGGGGGGGAGGAGTGGCTATTGTAGCCAGGGAGAGCCTCCATCTGCGTAGACTCGTTGCTCCTGAGATCGCGGGTTGTGAGTCACTCCTTGTGAAGTTGGACTTAGGGGTTCAGGTGGGCTTGTTACTCATGTACCTGCCTCCCAGCTGCGTGTCAACAGCTCTGCCTGTGCTGCTCGAAGAGGTGGCCGGGCTGGTGGTGGAGTTCCCCGGACTCATTGTCCTGGGGGACTTCAATCTGCCGTCGCTCGGCGGTTCCTCAGGATTAGCACAGGAGTTCATGGCCACCATGACAGCCATGGACCTGACTCAAGTAGTTCAGGGTCCGACTCACGAGGGTGGACACACACCCGACATGGTATTCCTCTTGGAGCAATTGAATAGTGGTCTGAGACTAAGGGGCTTAGAAGCATTGCCTTTGTCATGGTCAGACCATTTTCTACTGCGGCTCAACTTCCTGGCTCCAATCCTCCCCCGCAGGGAGGCGGAACCGATTAGGAGGTTCCGCCCCAGACGCCTGATGGACCCTGAAAGCTTTCAGAAGGCGCTTGGGGTTTTACCAGATTCGCTCATCCACAGCTCGGCAGAGTCTCTTGCTGAGGCCTGGAACAAGGCTGCAGCGGAGGCTCTTGACCGAATTGCGCCACTGCGACCTCTCTATGGCACTAGACCCCGTAGAGCTCCATGGTTCAACGAGGAGCTCCGGGAGTTGAAACGCCAGAAGAGACATCTAGAGAAGCGATGGAGGAAGAGTAAGTCCAAATCCGACCGAACACTTGTAAGAGCTTTTATTAAGACTTACAAAGTGGCGCTCAAGGCGGCAAGATGCGTGTACCATGCCGCCTTGATTGCATCAGCGGAATCCTGCCCGGCTGCCCTGTTTAGGGTGACCCGCTCCCTTCTAAATCAGGGGGGAGTTGGGGAACCCTTGCAGGGCAGTGCTGAGGAATTTAACTCGTTTTTCGCTGATAAAGTCGCTCGGATCCGAGCGGAACTCGACTCCAATTGCATAGCAGTATCGGCTGACAATGAGTCAGTCGAGGTGACTGGGGCTAAACATCTTTGTCCATCTGTCTGGGAGGAGTTTGACTTGGTGACACCTGATGAAGTGGACAAGGCCATTGGAGCTGTGAGTTCTGCCACCTGCTTACTGGATCCGTGTCCCTCTTGGTTGGTTTTGGCCAGTCGAGAGGTGACACGGAGCTGGGTCCAGGAGATTGTCACCGCCTCCTTGGGGAGGGGGTCCTTCCCAGCTCCTTATAAGGAGGCACTTGTGCACCCCCTCCTCAAGAAGCCTTCCCTGGACCCAGCCGTGCTTAATAACTACCGTCCAGTCTCCAACCTTCCCTTTATGGGGAAGGTTGTTGAGAAGGTGGTGGCGCTCCAACTCCAGCGGTCCTTGGAAGAAGCCGATTATCTAGGGCCTCAACAGTCGGGTTTCAGGCCTGGTTACAGCACGGAAACTGCTTTGGTCGCGTTGATGGATGATCTCTGGCGGGCCCGGGACAGGGGCTTGTCCTCTGTCCTGGTGCTTCTTGACCTCTCAGGGGCTTTCGATACCATCAACCATGGTATCCTTCTGCGCCGACTGGAGGGGTTGGGAGTGGGAGGCACTGTTCTCCAGTGGTTCTCCTCCTACCTCTCCGGTCGGTCGCAGTCGGTGTTAGTGGGGGGGGGGGTCAGAGGTCGACCTCTAGGTTTCTCCCTTGTGGGGTACCTCAGGGGTCGGTCCTCTCCCCCCTGCTATTTAATATCTACATGAAACCGCTGGGTGAGATCATCCAAGGGCATGGGGTGAGGTATAATCAATATGCGGATGATACCCAGTTGTACATCTCCACCCCATGTCCAGTCAGCGAAGCAGTGGAAGTGATGTGCCGGTGCCTGGAGGCTGTTGGGGACTGGATGGGTGTCAACAAACTCAAACTCAATCCAGACAAGACGGAGTGGCTGTGGGTGTTGCCTCCCAAGGACAATTCCATCTGTCCGTCCATTACCCTGGGGGGGGGGAACTACTGACCCTCTCAGAGAGGGTGCGCAACTTGGGCGTCCTCCTCGATCCACAGCTGACATTGGAACATCATCTTTCGGCTGTGGCGAGGAGGGCGTTTGCCCAGGTTCGCCTGGTGCACCAGTTGCGGCCCTATTTGGACAGGGAGTCATTGCTCACAGTCACTCATGCCCTTATCACCTCGAGGTTCGATTATTGCAACGCTCTCTACATGGGGCTACCTCTGAAAAGTGTTCGGAAACTTCAGATCGTGCAGAACGCAGCCGCGAGAGCCATCGTGGGGCTTCCCAGATTCGTGGCCTGCATTGGCTGCCGATCAGTTTCCGGTCACAATTCAAAGTGTTGGTCATGACCTTTAAAGCCCTACATGGCATTGGACCAGAATACCTCTGGAACCGCCTACTACCGCACGAATCCCAGCGGCCGATAAGGTCCCACAGAGTTGGCCTTCTCCGGGTCCCGTCGACTAAACCAGTGATTTTCAACGTTTTTTGAGTCGCGGCACATTTTTTACATTTCCAAAACCATGGGGCACATTGAGTTGGGGGGGGGGGGGGCGGCTAAAAAAAGTTTGGACAAAAAAATTATCTCTCTCTCTTCCTCCCTTTCGCTCTATTTCTCTCTCCCTTCCTTTCTCTCCCTTCCTCTTTTTTCTCTCTCTCTCCATCCCTCTTTCTTTCTCTTCCTTCTTTCCTCTTTTTTGCTCTTTCTCTCTCCCTCCCTATCTCCCTCTATGTCTTTCTCTCTCCCACCTTCCCTCCCTCTTTCTCTCTCTCTCTCTCTTTCTCTCTCTTGCTCTCTCTCTTGCTTTCTTTCTCTCTTGTTCTCTTTCTCTCTCTCTTGCTCTTTCTTTCTCTCTTTCTCTCTTTCTCTTTCTTTCTCTCGTTTTCTTTCTCTCTCTGAGCTTCGCGGCACACCTGACCATGTCTCGCGGCACACTAGTGTGCCACGGCACACTGGTTGAAAAACACTGGACTAAACAATGTCGTCTGGCGGGCCCCAGGGGAAGAGCCTTCTCTGTGGTGGCCCCGGCCCTCTGGAATCAACTCCCCCCAGAGATTAGAACTGCTCCCACCCTCCTTGTCTTCCGTAAACTACTTAAGACCCATCTATACCGCCAGGCATGGGGGATTTGAGACACCTTTCCCCCAGGCTTATTATAATTTATGTTTGGTATGTATGTGCTGTTTGGTTTTTTTAAATTGATAGGGTTTTTAGTTTTTTCTTAATATTAGATTTGTGCCTGTACAATATTGTTTTATCGCTTGTTGTGAGCTGCCCCGAGTCTTCGGAGAGGGGCGGCATACAAATCTAATAAATTATTATTATTATTATTATTATTATTATTATTATTATTATGGCTGGAAAAAAATCTTTGAAAAAACTACATTCAGAGTATACTCACACAAATTTTTAGCTTCTTTTAGGGGAGAAAAAGGTGTGCCTTATACTCCAAAAATACGGTATGTCTTAAGAGGCTGCTATCATTCATTGTAGATATAACAATAATCTGCATAACTGATAAATGTAGTGCAGGCAAATTAATGTACACATAAATATTCTTATTACTGATTTATTTATTTGTGGCCCAAAATACCAGCCACAACACTAATGGTAATACTGAGCATTATTATCTAGATATTGGCAATGTTTTGGGTTCTTTTGATGTGCCCTTTGTTGTCATGTTGTTTGAGAACTCTTGGAGGCACTAGATTCAGGAAGTTAACCTAATGTATTTTCAAGTGTTCACAGCACTTTTCAAAAACATTTTTGCCAATTCTTAAAATAACTACAGTGATCCCTTGTTTTTCGCGGGGGATGCATTCCAAGACCATCCGTGAAAAATGAATTTCCGTCAAGTAGAGGAAAGATTTTTTAAAAATGTATTTAACAAGTATTTGGACGTTTAAAACCTGCCCTTTGCATTAAACAGTCATTCTATAATGTTTCTCAGCTGGAACTACATGGGATATCCTACCAGTTTCTTTAATAGAGTACAGTAGTACTGTAGAAGAATTTTATGAATTTTCAATGGATTTAATGGATTTAAGCCCCCTTTGAAAACCCGTGAAGTGTGAATCCACAAAAGATGAGCTCAAAGTAGTGAGGGATTACTGTATTGTGAACATGGATGGTGATGAAAAGTAATTTGCTTATGTCCATCTAGCTGAGAATACAAAATATAGAATGACAGAGTTGGAAGGGACCTTGTAGGTCATCTAGTTCAACCCCCTGCTCAAGTAGCAGACCCTATACCACAGGGGTGTCAAACTGGTGGCCTACAGGCTAGATGAATCACATGTAGGCCACGCCCACCCCAGCTCTGCAAAGGCAAAGAAGTCACGTCACATGACGTCATCAAGTTTGACACCTGTGCTATACCATTTCTAACAAGTGGGTTGTCCAGTCTCTCCTTGAAAGCCTCCAATGATGAAGCACCCATGACTTCCAAACGCAGGCTGTTCTGTTGTTCTCACTGTTGGAAAATTTATCCTTATTTCTAGGTTGGATCTCTCAGTTTTCATCCATTGTTCCTTGTCTGGCCTTCAGGTGCTTTGTAAAATAGTTTGTCCCTTTCCTCTCTGTGATAGTCCATCAAATATTGGAACACTGCTATCATGTCAAACCTGGTCCTCCTCTTCACTAGACTAGCCATGCCCAGTTCTTGCAACCATTCTTCATATGTTTTAGCCTCCAGGCCCCTAATCTTCTTGATTGCTCTCCTCTGCACACTTTCTACAGACTCAACATCTGGATGCAGTATTCTAGGTGTGGTCTTACTAAGGCTTTGGAAGTTTCCCTTCTATTCACTCATCTAAGTCATTTATGAAGATATTGAAAAGTACTGGGCCTTAGATGGAATCTTGTGGCACCCCACTACTTACTTCCCTCCATGTACATGCAGGACTACGTATTGAATACAATTGTCAGTCAGTTATAAATCCATATGGTCAGTTTGTGAGTGACATAGGGGAAGGTTTGGTAGGGAAGGTTTGCCTATTTGCTGATGACTCTAAAATGTGCAATAGGGTTGATATTCCTGGAGGGGTCTGTAATATGGTAAATGATTTAGCTTTACTAGATAAATGGTCAAAGCAATGGAAACTGCAGTTTAATGTTTCCAAATGTAAAATAAGGCACTTGGGGAAAAGGAATCCTCAATCTGAGTATTGTATTGGCAGTTCTGTGTTAGCAAATACTTCAGAAGAGAAGGATTTAGGGGTAGTGATTTCTGACAGTCTCAAAATGGGTGAGCAGTGTGGTCGGGCGGTAGGAAAAGCAAGTAGGATGCTTGGCTACATAGCTAGAGGTATTTATTTATTTATTTATTTATTTATTTATCAGATTTGTATGCCGCCCCTCTCCGCAGACTCGGGGTGGAGGTATAACAAGCAGGAAGAAGGAGATTGTGATCCTGCTATATAGAGCGCTGGTGAGACCACATTTGGAATACTGTGTTCAGTTCTGGAGACCTCACCTACAAAAAGCTATTGACAAAATTGAACGGGTCCAAAGACGGGCTACAAGAATGGTGAAAGGTCTTAAGCATAAAACGTATCAGGAAAGACTTAATGAACTCAATCTGTATAGTCTGGAGGACAGAAGGAAAAGGGGGGACGTGATCGAAACATTTAAATATGTCAAAGGGTTAAATAAGGTTCAGGAGGAAAGTGTTTTTAATAGGAAAGTGAACACAAGAAAAATGGGACACAATCTGAAGTTAGTTGGGGGGAAGATCAAAAGCAACATGAGAAAATATTATTTTACTGAAAGAGTAGTAGATCCTTGGAACAAACTTCCAGCAGACGTGGTTTGTAAATCCACAGTAACTGAATTTAAACATGCCTGGGATAAGCATATATCCATCCTAAGATAAAATACAGGAAATAGTATAAGGGTAGACTAGATGGATCATGAGATCTCAGTCTTCTATGTTTCTATGTTTCTACTGAAATAAGCCCTACCTGCACCGAACAAAATAGCGTCGCTGTGGCATTCATGCATTATTTCGGTGGGGAATACCTAGTTGATATTAACTTCTATTATTCACTTTTGGTAAGGAGCAGGATTGCCACCTAAATGTGAATCTAGTATTAGGCATCATTGATATTTCCTCTGTTTCGTTATTATTGCCATCATTCACTCTGGTCAGACTGATATTTCCACAACCCATAGTTATTTATTTAATAATAGTAGGTTCATGAACTAAATTTCCAAGTTTCATTGGTCAAATTAGTCTAATTTTTCTTCTTACCCTGCAGGAAATTCAAGCTTTTCATTTCACTTAAATGATTTGCAGAGTGTGGCAAGAACATAGTCCATTGCATGGTATAGAAATCCAGTGAAGTTCAGCTTCCAAATTAACAAATGTTTGTAATAAAAAGTGGGAAAGAGAAGAAAACCAATCTATGCATGACAAAATAGAACTAAATCATTTACTAATCAATCTCAAGCGGACCAGTTTGGGTTGGGAAGAAACATTTGCTAGAGAATCAGAATTCCATAGAGAAATATGTTTAAGAAGCAAGTCAAGTGGATGTTAAATGACAGTCAAGAGGCAATCAATCAAACTGTAATGGAGTTTAAGCACAAGCTTTCCATAGGAAGATCACCAAAACAAGAGAATGCCTCAAAAAGAGGAGATTATGCCAGCTGAGAGTATAGGTTTTAAGGAATTTTATGACATGAAAAACCTCAGGAAGTTTCATCAAATGATGATGGTAATAATCATAGAATTCAAAAAAGTTTCTGGAATTAATGAGGATGATGATGTTATCTATTCAGTTGCATCTGACTCTTGGAGGGTCCATAGACCATGTCTCTCCATACTTTCCAATCTTGCACTATTTTTTTAATAGTAGAGTTTTCTAGGCTCCAGTTGGTGTCAGCTTTGATGATATCTAGCCAACATGTTCTTTGAGGGCCTGCCTTTTACCACTAACTCTTCCAAACTTATTTATTTATTTGTTTATTTGTTTGCTTGCTTTCCTTCTATGCCGCTCAATCCCAAAGGACTCAGGGCGGCTTACAATAATAATATAAATATTATTTTATATTATTATTGTATTATACAGTGGTACCTTTACCTACAAACACCTCTAATTACAAACTTTTCTGGATAAGAACTGGGTGTTCAAGATTTTTTTGCCTCTTCTCAAGAACCATTTTCCACTTACAAACCAGAGCCTCCAAAACTGCAACCAGAAAAGACAGGGAGAAGCCTCCATGGGGCCTCTCTAGGAATCTCCTATATTAAAGGGTTAAATAAGGTTCAGGAGGGAAGTGTTTTTAATAGGAAAGTAAACACAAGAACAAGGGGACACAATCTGAGGTTAATTGGGGGAAAGATCAGAAGCAACGTGGAAAAATATTATTTTATTGAAAAAGTAGTAGATCCTTGGAACAAACTTCCAGCACATGTGGTTCGTAAATTCACAGTAACTGAATTTAAACATGCCTGGGATAAACATATATCCATCCTAAGATAAAATACATGAAATAGTATAAGGGCAGACTAGATGGACCATGAGGTCTTTTTCTGCCGTCAGTCTTCTATGTTTCTTCTATGTTTCTAAGAGAGATTCAACATCCCTGCTCTAGGGAAACCATGGAACTGAGCTGTCACACTTTCCTTTGCAGCACCTCATTTTCTCACTGCTACATTCTAAACGGCAAATCTCCATCCAATTGCAAGAACAAGAAAGCATCCACCTGTTAAATGCATCACGGGAGCAACTAAGATCCTGGTTTTTCACACTTCGATTTGACGCGGATGAAATACGACAGCTGCTTTCTGAATCCTGGGAAACATAAACTGTCTTCAGGGGTTTACCAAATTGCTCCATCTCCATCTCCTCAATCCTATCTATTCTGTGTTGACAGAGAACGTCTAAAATCACATAGTAAATAGGCTTGGCTGAACTCGGTTGCAAAATTTAATATACATTTAAATCTAGACAAGATGCTAGGCAGCAGGATCATGCTTAGCTAAACTGCAATATACAAAATAGTGTCTTTTGATCATTCGGGTGACTTAGAAGAGTCAAAGCAGAAGGAGGACAGGAGGTACAAGTAGTCCTCAACTTACAACAGTTCATTTACTGACCGTTCAAAGTTACAACGGCACTGAAAAAATTAACTTATGACCATTTTAGAAACATAGAAGCATAGAAGATTGACGGCAGAAAAAGACCCCATGGTGCATCTAGTCTGCCCTTACGCTATTTCCTGTATTTTATCTTAGGATGGATATACTGTATGTTTATTCCAGGCATGTTTAGATTCAGTTACTGTGGATTTACCAACCACGTCTGCTGGAAGTTTGCTCCAAGCATCTACTACTCTTTCAGTAAAATAATATTTCCTCACGTTGCTTCTGATCTTTCCCCCAACTAACCTCAGATTGTGCCCCCTTGTTCTTGTGTTCACTTTCCTATTAAAAAAACTCTTCCCTCCTAAACCTTATTTAACCTATTTAAATATTTCAATCATGTTCCCCCTTTCCCTTCTGTCCTCCATTTTTCACAGTTATGACCTTTGGAGCATAATCCCCATGATCATCTGATCAAAATTCAGATGCTTGGCAACTGGTTTATATTTACGACCGCTGCTGTGTCCCAAAGTCATGTGATCACCTTTGGCAACCTTCTGATGAGCAAAGTCAATGGAGACGCCAGGTACACTTAACAACCTATTGACCAACTTATGATCTACAGCAGTGTTTCCCAACCTTGGCAACTTGAATATATTTGGACTTCAACTCCCAGAATTCCCCAGCCAGCGAATGCTGGCTGGGGAATTCTGGGAGTTGAAGTCCAGATATCTTCAAGTTGCCAAGGTTGGGAAACACTGATCTACAGTGATTCGCTTAACAACTATGGCAAGAAAGGCTGAAGCAAAACTCACTTAACAAAATAAATTTTGGCCTTGAGTTGGTGACTACCTGTAATACAAACCACAAAGTTGAGGACTGCCTGTAATACAAGCTACCATTCTGTAATGCTTTATTTAAAATGGCTTGTGGTAAAAAAAAATGAGAGGAAAAGATGGAAAGAAGACATCAGAAGCCATAACTTATTAGTAGGCAAATTAGTCAAATAAAACCATGCTAGACTTTGCACGGAAAAGAGAAGGTAATTATAATAAAATGTTCCTCAAAATAGACCTGGATTATCATCAGCACTATTAATTTATCACTGCAATTTTCTCTCTAATGTTTTATGTTCCGTTTCTAGTCACACTTTCATTCTTACAATAATACCCACTATTTTTAGCAGCAAGCTACTAAACATACACCTCCCTTTCCCTATCCACGATACCTTAATCAGAACTTTTTGATTTTATTCCAAGGGGAAATAATATTTAAGCTATTAGGTACATATTTTGCCCGACTTAAAAAGACTCCCCCCACCCCCAATTTCTATTCTTGCCAGCAAAATAAAATTCTATCTGGCAATATGCAGGAATAGGAGGTTCTAAATACAGAGTTATTAATTGGAGCGTTTGAATTTTGGCCAAAATGCCAGTTGCTTGAGGTTTCTTTCCTGTGTTGTGCATGCGCAGAAAGAAAATATAGTGGCTGACCCAGGAATCAGAGACCTTTTATTAAAAAATAAGTCTTGATTTATCTCTCCTCTCGCATCCTGGACATAAACTGTTTCAACTCCTACCCTCAAAATGTTGCTATAGAGCACTGCACACCAAGACAACTAGACACAAGAACAGTTTTTCCTGAATGCCATCACTCTACTAAACAAATTAAACTTTTTACTGAATCTGCACTTCTATTCTACTAGTTTTTCTCATCATTCCTATCATCCTTTTCCTCCCACTTAGGACTGTATGACTGTAACTTGTTGCTTGTATCCTAAGATTTTTATTAATATTGATTGTTTCTTCATTGCTTATTTGTCCCCTATGACAATCATTGAGTGTTGTACCACATGATTCTTGACAAATGTATCTTTTTCTTTTATGTACGTTGAGAGCATATGCACGAAGACAAATTCCTTGTGTGTTCAATTGAATTTGCTTTTGTTTTGAGAATACAAGAGAATAGAATAGAATTTTATTGGCCAAGTGTCCAATCACACTTGGCCAATAAAATTCTATTCTATTCTCTTCTTCTCTTAAAACAAAAGCAAATTCAATCAATAGAACTTCAAAGGGAATTGAAAAAAAACCTCCTTATGGATAGATAGATATGTCACTAACAGAAGGAAGGAAAGCATCTATTGATTGCAAAGATCTGGACAAACCAGGGGTGAAATGTTACTGGTTCAGCCGGGTATGTGTGTACCAGTAGCAGTGGCTATTAGTAGTTCGGAGAATCAGTAGTGATGGCAGCGCGTGGCTCCACCCACCTGCCCAGACATCGCCATTTTGTTGTTTTTAATCCTCTGCACATGTGCAAAGCGTTCTGCGAATGCACAGAGGCTGAAAAAGTACATGCGTGAGCAGAGCACGGATAAAAAAGCGTGCAAACCAGTAGGGAAGGTAAGTAGATTTCACCTTTGGGACAAACAGTATGTGGCAGCACACAGCTAACATTTTGGCATCTCTTTGCTGCTGCTTAGTGGTCAATTAAATTTCTGTAGACCACCCCTTAATACAGTTCCTCATGTTGTGATGACCCCCAAACATAAGTCTAGTGCCAATTCTCCCAACAGAGCTTTAAGCTGATTGGCAGGAAGGTCAGAGGGACATCTCCTCTATAAATGCCCGATTGGTCGGATTATAACAATATGTTCCAAGGCACCAGAATAGAAGCTTTGTCTTTTCCCATGGTCTTAGGCGACCCCTGTGAAATGGCCATTCGACCTCCAAAGGGGTCCCGACCTCCAAGTTGAGAACCACTGCTGTAGACTATCACTTTGGTTAACAAAATACAGTATAGTTCTGAAACAGGGCTATTAGATCACACATTTGAGATAGTTCGTTGGCTGTTGCCTTCTGCTGCATTGATTTGCACACAAAGAGAACAGGGAGAAATCACTGTTTTCTGGCCACATGGAGGATTTAAAAAAAGGCAGAAATGGATGGGTTAGTATGATCAGTACAGGATGCAGTTGGGGTAGTAGGTTTATGCACTATTTATTGAATACTTAATAGGTTTTTTATTGTCCTTCCTTCTTTAGTACCTTAGTATGATCCTTTTAAAATAGGAAATAATTAAATAGTAGGTTTTTACCCATAAACGCTTTAATCATTTTAATCATTATCTAGAACTGAACTTTTACAGCAATTAAAGAAAACTGAGCTACTTGCCTAATCTGTTATCATACTGAACCTTGTGGGTTCAGGACAAAACCTTAAAATGTTACTGTGTTCCTCAACAAATAATGCTGTCTATCATTTGTCCTTTTTGTGGCTATTCAAATAATGTGACTTAATCAATTGAAAAAGAGTCCAACACCTCTTTGAAAACTTATCTTGGGCAGTAAGCCATTCCCACCCAGTCACGTGACCTTTAAGCCACCCCGGTCACATGATTGTCAAGCCACTCCCACCTGGTCACATGGCCGGCAAGCGACTCCTGCCTGGCCACACCCACAGTGTTGCAGTAAACTTTTGGCAGCCCATCACTGGGTATGATCCTCCAAAAATGTCTGTGGTTTTGAGGGCCCTGACACACACACACACACACACACACACACACACACACACACACTCTCTCTCTCTCTCTCTTTCTGAGTGTGTATGAGTGTGTGTGTTTAAATCTACTCTTGTGAAGAGGAAAGAAGCAGAAAGGAAGCTATAGCCTTTTTTGCACCAGCTGGAGGGCTAAAAAAAGAGCTGGCAGAAAAATGATCAAGCCATCTTGTTCATGCCATTTGGTGTAAGAGGGTAGATCAGCAGGAATAGAGAGGAGATGATTCAATAGTGATGTCATGAGATCATGATCAATGATCTATCAATGTCATGAGACCATGATCAAATGTTCATAATACAAAGATAAAATGTTGGGTTTTATTATAGGTGAAGGAGGTGTGTTCTATAGCATCACCGGGTAAAATACCTTAATCCAATCCCATTCCTTACACATTGCTGACTTTATGTGGTCTGAGAGAGTAACTTTCATCAGTTCTTTCCTCTGTATGGGCTATCTATGGACATATTCTACAGTCCCTTCCCTACTGACCCCCCCCTACTTGCTCAACAGTAGTAACTCTGAGAGGGATCTTGGAGTCCTAGTGGACAACCATTTAAATATGAGCCAGCAGTGTGCATCAGCTACCAAAAAAGCCAACACAATTCTAGGCTGCATTAACAGAGGGATATAATCAAGATCATGTGAAGTGTTATGACCACTTTATAAGGCCTTGGTAAGGCCACACTTGGAATACTGCATTCAGTTTTGGTCACCACAATGCAAAAAGGATATTGAGACTCTAGAAAAAGTGCAGAAAAGAGCAACAAAGATGATTAGGGGACTAAAAGCTAAGACATATGAAGAACGGTGGTAGGAATTGGGCATGGCTAGTTGAAAAGAAGGAGCAGGGGAGACATGATAGCTGTGTTCCAATATCTCAGGGGTTGCCACAAAGAAGGAGTCAAACTATTCTCCAAAGCACCTGCAGGTAGAACAGGAATCAATGGGTGGAAACTAAACAAGGAGAGAAGTAACTTGGAACTAAGGAGAAATTTCATTTCCAGTTGATCAGTGGAACAACTTGCCTCCAGAAGTTGTGAATGCCCCAACACTGGAAGTTTTTAAGCAGATGTTGGATAACCATCTGTCTGAAGTAGTGTAGGGTTTCCTGCCTAAGCAGGGGGTTGGACTAGAAGACCTCCGAGGTCCCTTCCAACTCATTGTTGTTGTTGTTGTTGCTGCTGCTGTTATTATTATTATTATTATTATTATTATTATTATTATTATTATTATATACCTTTGAGGTAGCAGATTTTGTTTATGGTAAGATATAAATCCAATCAACTATGGTTGATTCATCAAACTGCAAAAAAATTAACAAAAAAACAAAAAAAACCCCATCCTAGCAACATTTGTGAACACAGCTGAAAAAAACACACCTTTTGAAGTTACCTCTGAAGCATCTCAGGCAAATAATTCTACCTCTTACAAAAGAGAAGGGAGAATATGAATCTCTCACAAGGCAAACTACTCCCTCTTGTTTTATTTTCCTTTCTCAGTTTGTTTTTTTGATATACACCTTCTGCTGGAACACCTTGTCTTTTAATCTATTTTGCCCTTTACATTCTTAGTGAAATAACAACAACATAGTAGGTGTTATCTCAGTTAAATATTTGCTTGGGTGGGTGGGGGGACAACAAAATTCTTTAGCTGCTGTGAACAACTACTAGAGGAATTATTCCAAAGTAGGTAGCATTTAAACCACTGTTCCAAAATAGAGATTCCATTCATTCTCACCTGAGATTCTTGTGTATGGAAAAAGTCAGCAAGAATGAGTACCTGTCCTAATGCTATGGGGTGGGGTGAGAGTAGGATTTTTTTATGGTGGATTTTTAAATACTATTGTAAACTACTTTTTGCATGTGTTGGGCGGCCATATAAACTTGTCAAACAATAAATAATACCCCAAGTCATGCAAACTGTAATTTTCTCCTGACATGAGTCCTTCACAAAACAAAATTCATGGCCTAAGCAGTGAGTGTAGAAAATTTAATATAAGGGGATGGGTGTGGGGGGAATAACTTGCACTAAGTGGCACAAGAATGTTATTTTAAAAAAAAGTAGGAGAGGAAACCAAACTTCCTTTTTTTAGATTCCTCCAACTTTGTTAATAAATCAGCAGTGATTTACAAAGATTTTGGACTCAGGATACCTTTACATATTTAAAAATGATTGAGGATCTCAAACAGTTTTGGTTTATGTGGGCTGTAGTTATTGATATGTACTGTATGAGAAGGTACAACAGGAAAATGAAAATAAATATTATTTATTAATTGTCTCTGCAGACCACCTTGACCAGTGGTTCTCAACCTGGGGGTTGGGACCCTTTGGGAGTCGAACGACCGTTTCACAGGGGACGCCTAAGACCATGGGAAAAGACAAATTTCCCATGGTGTTAGGAACTAAAGCTTCTATTCTGGCCGCTTGGAACATAGTTTTACAATCTGACCAATCAGGTGTTTACAGTGGGAGTGTCCCTCTGACCTTCCTGCCAATCAGCTTAAAGCTCCGTTGGGAGAATTGTTGCTAGACTTATAGTTGGGGGTCATCACAACATGAGGAACTCTATTAAGGGCTCAGGGCATTAGAAAGTTTGAGAACCACTGACCTAGACCTAGAGGGGTCTTGAGGATGTGCAGAGGCTTCCAAACAGTGATAATCCTTGACTTAGAGCAGTGATAGTGAGCCTTTTCAGCACCAAGTGCCCAAACCAGAATGCATATGCCCACCAGAGCACTGGCCAGCTGGTCTTCGTGTGAGCCAGAGCTCCAGAAATCCAAAGACAGCTGGCCAGCATGTATGTGTGTGCCAGAAACCACAAGAACAGCTGGCAATAGTGCGCGTACTCACAGAGAGGGCTTTGTGTGACACATCTGGCACATATAGCATAGGTTCACCATCATGGACCTAGAGGATTTGCAGCCCACACTTGGATTGTCTCTGCGTTTGTGAACAGCAATAATTTGGACAAACCTTTCAGTTAAAGAAGCCGCTAATACTGAGATTCAGTAACTTAAGTAGACGATGGATAAACTGGAGAAGATCAACTCCTGTAGGTAGCTACAACTCAATGCATCAAAATAAGGCTGTGCTGCCAATTTTTAAAAAATTCTTGAACTTGTTCCTCCTTTCTACAGGAATGTTCCTTCTTTTAGTGAACTTTTTTTTCATTTCCTTCATCCTTTTATAGCATTTACAGGATGATTTTCATTTGTTTTAAAAGACTATAGGTTACTTAATAAATCCCAATTGCCTGGGTTCACAATTGACTTGGGCAGGTATGAATTCCTCCCAGTTCAGACCAATTCACCCGAACTGCTAGTGACCTGCTGGTGATGTCAAGATGGCATCACGGATCCGGTTCGGTCAGTGCTGGTCCATGGGTGCCCCCATCTTTAAAAATAAATTCCAAATTTTTTCTGTTGGGAAGTTTTTTCCTCTGCTGCTGCTTGAAAAAGGGCCCTCCTGCCCACTCTCGGGCTTATACTTAACCTTTATTCCTTCACTCAAAGCACAGCTGATTACCTCCTCAGCTGTATCTTGGTCTGATTATAGCTACTGAGCATGCTTGGAAGCAGAATTGCACGAGGGGATGCACCAGGTAGATCCATACTGTAGCCCTAGTGTGTTTATAGCAAATAACTAAGTGGAAGTGCATCTCAATTCAAAGTACAGTGGTACCTCTACTTACAAACTTAATTTGTTCTGTGACCAGGTTCTTAATGAGAAAAGTTTGTAAGAAGAAGCAATTTTTCCAATAGGAATCAATGTAAAAGCAAATAATGTGTGCAACTGAGAAAACCACAGGAAGGGTGGAGGCCCTGTTTCCTCCCAGGAGATTCCTAGAGAGGCCCCATGGAGGCTTCTCTCTGCCTTTTCTGGCCCTGTTTCCTCCCAGGAGATTCCTAGAGAAGCCCCACTGAGGCTTCTCCCCACTTTTTCCGGCCCTGTTTCCTCCCAGGAGATTCCTAGAGAGGCCCTATGGAGGCTTCTCTCTGCCTTTTCTGGCCCTGTTTCCTCCCAGGAGATTCCTAGAGAAGCCCCACTGAGGCTTCTCCCCACCATTTCCAGCCCTGTCTCCTCCCAGGAGATTCCTAGAGAGGCCCCATGGAGGCTTCTCCCTGCCTTTTCCAGTTACAGTTCCGGAGGCTTGGGTTTGTAAGTGGAAAATGGTTCTTGAGAAGAGGCAAAAAAATCTTGAACACCCGGTTCTTATCTAGAAAAATTAGTAAGTAGAGGCATTCTTAGGTAGAGGTACCATTGTATTTGGTAAGCCTCACCGAGACTTCCTTCTGAATATACAATTGCTGGAGTTGTGTCTTGCACCTGTGACATTTCACTAGAAGATAAATAAGTTCTTATAGCAGCTAAGCACTTAAAGAAAGACAGTGTCTGTGCTTTCATGGAGGAGGGAATTACATTTCCAGAACAAGCAGGCAACAAATCTGGAGGGAACCTGCCCCCACAACATTTCAAGTATCCATAAATAGTTTTGTGATATTCTATGCCTGTTATGGAATATAAATACCACAAGGAACAAGCCATCTGCCTCACCATGTTGTTTGCCTATTTATTCTAGATCCAGTTTAGCTTAGTATCCTTGTCCATCTGTGGCGAATTCTTTTTTCTTCCTTGGCCGTCTTAAAAAAACACAACCCACTATAACAAACCTTGCATCATTCATTTTAATTGCTTTTAATGTCTCAGTTCAAATTTTGATTTTATACATTGTTGTAAATCAGTATTAGATACACAGTTCTTAAATATTCTTATAAGTCCTATATATTGAGATAGAACATATAAACGAGAAATTATGTGCTATGCTTTAGTTCCTAACAAGATCGTTTCAACGTACAGTAACAGCTCTTATTTATTTACAATGGGACCTTGCAGCGGTTGGCCCAGTTCTGTGAACCAATAGTAGCAATGGTGAGAAGCTCCGCCTACCAGCCCGGGACATTCCGTCTAACCACTTGGGAGGTATCATGTGCGCACGCAAGTGAACCAGTAGCAACTGGATTTAGAACCCACCACTGGTACCTTGATACTCAACTGCTTTAAAACTCACTGAATTTGGTACTCAACACATTTTAATGTGAACATTTTGTCCCGGTACTAATTGTTTGTTTGGTATTCAATGCACAAACTACAACACGTCATTGTCGGCTGCCTTGTAATTTACTACATTATTCCTTATGGAGAAAATTTGTTTGGTACTAATCATTTTTCGTACTCAAAGTGCTTCCTGGAAGAATTAAGGACGAGTATCAAGATACCATTGTACCTTGATGCTGTTTCTGAGTGGTCTAACACAGCGTTTCCCAACCGGTGTGCCAGGTGTGCCGCGAAGCCTAGGGAAGCTCCAGCTGGGCGGGGCGCTGCCGGTGCCGGACCGCCGGTGTCTCGGACCTGGAGCTCCCACTCGCAGCTGTCCCCCGGCTACTGCCCGATGCAGCTGTTTCCGGCGCTTTCCTGCTGGGCCCCAAAGCTTCATTATTCGCGCCTCCTTTTTCCCACCTTCCTTCTTTGGGGCCCAGCAGGAAAGCACTGGAAACAGTGGCATCTGGCAGTAGTCGGGGGACAGCTGCGAGCACCGTTCCCCATAAGCTGCCCCCTCTCCTCCTCCACCGCCGCCGCCTGTCTTGGGGCACGATCTGCCCCCTCTCCTCCGCCGCCGCTTCCTGCCTTGGGGCGAGCAATCCAGGAGTCTGGGGCTGTGTGGCTTTGCGCCATGAAGAGAAAACGGCCGACTTTTCCCTGCTGCCCGGGCCGTTTTCTCTTCATGGTGCAAAGCCACACAGTCCCGGACTCCCGGATCGCTCGCTTCTCCGCTCAGCAAGGCCATCTTCCCAGGAAAGCACTGCGCATTGAAAAAGTGCGATGCTTTTCCGGCAGCCGGCTTGCTGGCTGGAGAAGCGAGCGATCCGGGAGTCCGGGACTGTGGCTTTGCGCCATGAAGAGAAAACGGCAGCAGGGAAAAGTCAGCCGGGCTAACGGGAGGCGGCGCATGGCTGGGCGCTGGGGACGTCTGGGAGGGTGAGGGGGCTGATAGCTGCTGCCTCTTAGCTGCAGAGCTGGTGGGCGGAGGCGAAGACAACAGCCGCCCGCTCTCTCCCTCCACTCTCTCCGGCTCTCTCACTTTCTTTTTCTCTCTGTTGCCGGCGTGGTGAACGAGAGAAAGAGAGAGAGAAAAAGGAGGGGAGAGAGAATGAGAGAGAAAGAAAGCAAGAGAGAGAGAGAAAGAGAGGGGGGAAGGAGGGAGAGGGAAAGACATAGAGGGAGGGAAGGAGGGAGAGGGAAAGAGAGTAAAAAAGAGAGGAAGAAAGAAAGAAAGAGGGATAGAGAGAGAGAAAGAAGGGAAGGAAGGGAGAGAAAGAGGGAGGGAGAAATAGAGTGAAATGGAGGAAGAGATTTTTTTTTGTCCAAACTTTTCTTTAGCCCCCCCCGCCCCCCGCCCCCCAGTGTTCCCCAGAATTTTGAAAATATGAATAATGTGCCACGGCTCAAAAAAGGTTGGGAAACACTGGTCTAACACATGGCAACTCCAAATCTCAACTAGCAAATGCTCTGTCCTACACATTGGGAAGAAGAATCTGAACTCCAAATACGAACTGAATAATCAAATTATCACAGATAATCCCCACTCGGTTAAAGACCTTGGTATACTAATAACAAAAGATTTAAGTGCCAAAGCCCACTGCAACAATATAGCCAAGAAGGCTTCAAAAGTTGTAAACCTAATCGTACGTAGTTTCTGCTCTGGCAATCTCACACTACTTACAGAGCTTACAAAACTTTTGCCAGACCCATCCTCAAATACAGCTCATCTGTTTGGAACCCATATCGCATCTCAGACATTAACATCCTTGAAAATGTCCAAAGATACTTCACCAGAAGAGCCCTTCACTCCTCCACTCGAAATAGAATACCCTATGAGACTAGACTTTCAATCCTGGGCCTAGAAAGTTTAGAACTAAGATGCCTTAAACAAGATCTAAGTATTGCCCACAAGATCATATGCTGCAATGTCCTGCCTGTCGGCGACTACTTCAGCTTCAACCACAACAACACAAGAGCACACAACAGATTTAAACTTAATATTAACCGCTCCAAACTTGACTGTAAAAAATATGACTTCAGTAACCGAGTTGTCGAAGCATGGAACTCATTACCAGACTCCATAGTGTCATCCCCAAATCCCCAACACTTTACCCTTAGATTATCTACGGTTGACCTATCCAGATTCCTAAGAGGTCAGTAAGGGGCGAGTACAAGTGCACTAGAGTGCCTTCTGTCCCCTGTCCTATTGCTCTCCTATATCTCCTATACCTTTCTTCTATTCCTATATCTCTTCTTCTATTCTTTCATTGATATGTTCTATTCCTATATCTTCTTTTCTATTCTTTCTTAGATATATTTTACTATGAGTATCTCCTCTATAACCTTCATCATGTATTTTATTATGTGTATATAGATATATACCCACTAAAACCCTCATTGTGTATTGGACAAAATAAATGAATGAATAAAATATATTTGTAGGATGCTCATTCCCGGAAGCTCTAAGGCAGGGTTGGTGAACCTATGACATACTATATAGGTCGATGGTCATGTGTCACAATGTTTTCAGTGACATGCCAGATTGCCAGAGTTTACCAAAACCGGACAACAACTATTCTTAAAAGCAATACAAAAGCGTTGAACAACAAGACTCAAAATGCCCCATCAAACCTTAGCACTGCTATTTTCAGTGAAATTCCTTGCTCTCAGACTGACTCTAAAAGCCAACTGATAAAATAAAAATGATGGGTAGTTGCGATGTTTTGCTTTGCAGTGCTTTGATGGGAACCTTCTCCTCCAAACAATGTTGGAGAAACATTAAAGGGGATAACGGACATTGTTATTGATATTTTTAAATGTTATTTATACAAAAGCTCCCTCTCGCTCTCTCTTGCCTGTTACATTTTAAAGTGTACCTACACTGGCTTGTCTTTAAAAGGATTTTTCATGATGTACAGTATATGCTTTATTTAGGATGTTGTATTAGGTACAGGAACATTCTGAGGTTTGTCTTTTTCAAGCAAAATGCCTCAGAGGTTCTTATAGGTTTAAATATGTCAAGTTTCCGAGAATCTTACAAACAAGGCAACTGTCTTCATCTATGATTGGCAGTTTGCTTCTGAAAATGAGAATTTGGTTAACAATTAGTTAAAATAGAAGAATAGAATAGAATTTTATTGGCCAAGTGTGATTGGACACACAAGGAATTTGTCTTGGTGCATATGCTCTCAGCGTACATAAAATAAAATATACATTTGTCAAGAATCATGTGGTACAACACTTAATGATTGTCATAGGGGTCAAATAAGCAATGAAGAAGCAATATTGATAAAAATCTTAGGATATAAGCAACAAGTTACAGTCATACAGTCAACATGGGAGGAAATGGGTGATAGGAATGATGAGAAAAACTAGTAGAATAGAAGTGCAGATTTAGTAGAAAGTCTGACAGTGTTGAGGGAATTATTTGTTTAGTAGAGTGATGGCATTCAGAAAAAAACTGTTCTTGTGTCTAGTTGTCTTGGTGTGCAGTGCTCTGTAGCAACATTTTGAGGGTAGGAGTTGAAACAATAAGAGCTATAACAAAACCTCCTATTGAAAAATAATATTTAAAGTTCTGGAAGCAGCAGAGACCAGCTCAGACTGTTCCAACAGTGTTCTCTCATTTGATAATATGTCTAGATTTACAAAGAAAATTGAAAACTGAAGCATCTGGACAATATCAGAATAAAGAGGCCTACTGAAAACTATCTATAAAAAGAGTTTTGATTGAAATCTTGGGGAAAATGTATTTTTGTACAATTGTTATATTTGTAGACAGGTGGGAGCTCTTTGTACCATCTGTATAATTACATTCAACTTGTGATTCCTATAGAAGCTATTCCAATATAGGAATGAAATACTTATTCTATAATTCTCTGGATAGGGGCGGCATACAAAACACCCTCATATGGTATCAATAAACCATATGAGTACTATTTTCCACTTATGATCTTGCTATTCCTCCCATTATTAGAATTATCAATAAAACACACTCTTTTGTAGAGTCCTTCCTTTAAAATAATTTAATACAAAGGCAAGTAAGTAAGGAATTAATATCCAAGGAATCAGACTTAGGACAAAGCCTAAAGCAGGCTATAAAATGCTAATGTAGGCACCTGTAGCAAGTACAGTATTAGTTCAATTTCCTCACCGAAGATTGAGCCTAACAGGTGGGCGTATTAAATCATAAAAATTCATTAAAAATTCTAGCTTTCTCATGCTGTCATAGCCCTTAAAATACTTGACTTTTTAAAGATAATTGAGATGGGCAAATTAACAATGCTACAAATTTTTCCTTGATAATGTTTAAGTTCTCCTTTAAGCCTCAAAACGACAAATCATATTCTGGTTTGCTTCTTTGGGTTTTGGGGAATATAGCAATGAAGGAGGAAGAAGAAAGCAAGATTTTTATCTATAAAACAGAACAGCTCAAACATAAATAATTTTGAAGAGCTACCTTTCCTAAATGAATAAAAGTGTATTTATTGATTTATCCATATCTGAGATCATAACCAACCCTACTCAAACCATATTAATTTATAATGTATATTATATTATCTATGTAACCATATAATACCATATATACTATGTAAATTATAAGATAACTTGGGTCAGAAAAGCAATCATTTTGCACCTATGTATTCAAACGCATGAGTTGCCATCCAAATTACATTGTTCTTGTCATGATAAATTATCCCTCTGTAAGAAATTATTCTAAATAAAGAGAAGAGCAAGTGAAAATGTGAAAATACTAAGGAGAAACAGCATGGTGGAGAGATTTTAGGACAGACAGTGTGCCTCGATATTTGTTCAGCAATTTAACTTGGACATCTTTTGTGATAAGGTCAAATGCCAAAATTACAAGGGACCCTGATCAGCCATGCTCCTGTTTAACAGTTAGCCTATTCACACAGTCATTGAAAATTCTTGTTTGCAAATTAGACAATTTCTTACCTAAATATCTCCCTAATAGATACTAATGGCCTGTGTCAGGTGCTTTGAGACAGGTTAGTACCGGTAGGCCATGGTACTTAATGATTTAGAGGGGGTGAAGCAAGTGCTATTCATCCAAAGTCATAAACTTTTGAGATCACATCTGATAGATGGTGTTGTGGTTAGCTCTGGCCAGCTCCTGCCCCAAGGAATGTGCAGGTGGATGTGGGGGAAACATCCACATGCCGTAGGCCTGTTTTGCTCCCAATGGAATCTGCCGACGAAGCCTCCTCTGACCAAGGAAGTGTGAGTGACAGGGAAGAGGGGAGTTTGGTAGACAGCCCAGGAGATCAATCATCTATATCATCCCTGGATTCTGAACAAGAATTAATGACACATCCACGCATGCGTAGAGTGATGCATAGGAGACAACAACTGAAGGATTATTACAAGAGAAAATGAGGCCTCCCCTGGGTTGGGTGGGGCTGCTGTAATTAGTGCTACAGATAAAAGTGCAGCCTGGTGTTTTAGCCTCATGGCAGTTTATCCGATTCATTGTTTCGTCAAGATCGTGGGTTTTGTGCTGTTCAAGATTGTGTGTGGACTCTCTGGACTTTAGAATTGGACTCAATTTCCCAGTTATTGGGTGAGCAATTGGATTGCATTTAACCTGTGCCTTGTGTGTACCAGAAAATCCCTTTGACATTTAAAAAGGGAGCTGTTTCTGTTTTTCTGTTTATAAAAACTTTTGGGTTTTCCTTTTATCGTGTGGTGTGTGTCTTCCTGGACTAATTACCCTGTAATTACGGGTGGTTGAAACACGCCTGCAGAACAGATGGTATTTCATTGAGGGAATGTTACTCTGATTTAGTTCTTAAATATATGGAGATTTCTTAGTTGAGGCTCTCTTTCTTGGAATAAGTTCTTAGGGAATAATCATTACTTTCAGAAATGTAGCTAGATAATCTGCATAAATTACAACCATGTAATTAAAGTGGCTGAAATTAATTTGGGGGTGTGGAAACAAATTTGCAAAAATGCAGATAATAAATGCAGATATGCAGATAATATATGAGCAAGCAAAAGTTTAGAATTGTCTGGCACAATTTATACTGGAACAGGCTGGAGGACCTCATGTGCTTTCTTCAGTACACTAGACCACAAATTATATGGGCCTCCTTCTAAAGGAGAAACAAAGAGGGAGAGAGAAAGAGAGGGAGAGGAAGGGAGAGAGAGAGGGGGAGGAAGAGAGAGAAATCCAAGTACTATTTGAATTATTATGTCAATAGTTTGTACAATACTGGAGTTTTAGAAGAGAAAATTGCTTTCTGTAATTTCCTGCATGCAGTGAATTCTGAAAAATTACAAGTCAATTCAAATTATAAACAAACAAACAAACAAATAAATATTTATAAGTAATTATAAATAAAAAAATGGGGAATGTGAATTACAAGTCCCCACCACCCTCTCTACAGCCATCTTACGAAAAGATGACACAAAAATATGTTTCACTTTCCTTTCCATTCCTTTTCTATAGAGTATCAACTATTACTTATGTGGAAACATTTCAATCAATTTAAAATAGTCACAGAAAACTCCATTCAGTCAGTATTAGAAATACCTAAAGGCCAGGCTCATCTATGAATCAAATTCTGTGCGTTAATCTAACAGACTGTCTCTCCAACAAATACCAATTGCCATTGTTTTCAAATTCGAGGTATGTGGAAGTCATCAGTCAGCAGCACTATATGAATAATGTGTCCATGATTGAGGTCCACTTGGTCAATAGACTGTAGACTATGTACTGTGTTTTCCTGAAAATAAGACCCTTTCTTATGTTTTTTTGAACCCTGAAATAAGTGCTTGCCCTTATTTTTGGGGAGGTCTTATTATTTTGGGGAACGTTAAGCAAGAATGGGCTCCTCTTGCTGTCTTTCCTGATTTTCAGCTCTGTCTGCTTAATCCTAAACAGAGAAAATGGCGGAGGTTGGCTGCTCCTGCGGTTAAATATTTTTTGGGAGGTCTTATTTTGGGGGAAGGGTTTATTTTTTGACGGCGGGCTTATTTTCAGGGAAACACAGTAGTTATTTATTTATTCATTCATTTATTTATTAAATTTGTATGCCACCCCTCTCCATAGACTCAGGGCGGCTCACAACAGTAATAGAAAAAACAATGTAGAATACAAATCTAATAATTAAAACTAAAAACCCATAATTTAAGAAAACATGCACACAACATACCATACATAAACAATATAGGCCTGGGGAAGTTATATCAGTTCCCCCATGCCTGACGACAGATGTGGGTTTTAAGGAGTTTACGAAAGGCAAGGAGGGTGAGGGCAGTTCTAATCTCAGGGGGGAGCTGGTTCCAGAGGGTCGGGGCCACCACAGAGAAGGCTCTTCCCCTAGGACACGCCAAATGACATTGTTTAGTCGATGGGACCTGGTTATAACACTACATTCTCTGTCTATAGTTGAGAGCCAGATTGGTTTCATAGTTAAATTGCTGGATTAGGAATTCAACAACTTGAGTTGTATCGAGATCTTAGCACAAAAGCCAGCTGGATGATTTTGGATCAGTTATTTTTCTTCTTCATACGTAAGAGCCCAATGGCAAATCACTTCTGAAAATACTAACTAAAAATTGTATAGATGTATCCAGGTAATCATCAGAAGTCAAGTCTGATTCAAAGGTTAAAAAATAAGTATAAAACATTATTCATCCCAGTAATATTACCAACTTTCCTCTGTTTGGCATTACACAAAATGCTCCCAGGTAAGCAGTGTAAAGTTCAAGACCCAGGGCCCAGATCCAGCCTGCAGGGTGCTTAGATCTGGCCCACAGGCATACCTTGAAAACAGCGAAGGACTGGTCTGTGGTGTCTCAGCCAGTGAAAACAGAGTTTGGGGGCGTGACTGCTTCCTGCACTCCTCTGCTAGTTAAAAGGAGCCTGGGAAAGCCGCTAGCAGCCTCCCCAAGCTCCATTTTTGCTGGCAGGGGACTGCAGGAGGCCACTGTAGTCCAAAACAGAGCCCTGATGAGTGATGTCAAGCTGGCTACTCCCAGCCTGACCATACCCTCGGCCATGCCCCCCACTGGACCCCTGAGGTCAAACACAACCCGGAGGCGGCACTCAATGAAACCCCTGCCCTAGATAAAGGCCCAATAGCTTATCTGGATTTTGTTCTGCCTTTCATCTCTAGAGTGTTAAAAGCAGCAGTGTTACATACAGGGGTGGGCTGCTGCCCAGATGTGGGGGAATGCAATGGGGTAGCAAAAATGGGGTTCCACCCCAGAGCTCCCAATTTGCACTGAAAGATGTTGAAAGAAAAATGCAGGTTGTCCTGCATAAGCCACACCCACAGTGTGGTAGTAAAAATTTTGGTAGCCCTTCACTGGTTACATACATATCTTTTATTCAGTGCATATTTTGTAGGGTTTTTTTATACTATGCAATTTAGCCCCAGTGAATTGCCTGGATTCTAAATTTCTATTCAACAAAGATTTTCTTCAGCGTTGTAATGCAAAACCAGTGGGTTAAAAGTTCCCAAGAGTAGGAATACTGCCAAATCTCTGGACAAAATTATTTCTTTCATGAGACGGATTATTTATTAATATCTGCATACATCAGGCTTTTGTTTATTTTCAGCTGTGTTTCCTTAATGGCTGTTAGCTCAAGCTCACTTTATCATACAGTTAGATCAAAGGCCAGAACCTGAGAGCCGACTGTATTTTTTAAAGAATCAAGTTCAAAAATAAAATGAGCATAAGAGCATCGTTGTCAAACAAAACAGAGTCTAAATTTTCATTCAGATCGTCATAAATTTTATGAGTAGCTGTGGAAATATTTACCATCCAGAGCCAGTGATCTTTGCACACAGTTGTACATATAGTACCTAATTTCATCTGGCTGAATGTAGCAGAAGTTCAACTAATCTAAAGGAAAGTCTTTGTTCCAAGATAGTTTATTTGGAAATGATATGTAATGTTTCTGTAGGAAAAAGTATTAAACCAGTCACCATAACATGAAAAATAATTATTTTCTCACAGGAGGATTATGGTATTACCAAGAGTGAATGTTTGATTCGACTAACTGGAAATAGTACAATGTCTGACATTTTATATCAAATACAATGAATATTAGTTTAATCTGTATGATACACACCAATACGAAGTTTGACTCTTTATACTAGGCTCATGAATTGGGATTAGTAGCTCCCAATAACGATGCAAAGTTGAATGTTGTTCCAAGCACTTTGAATTTATTTATCTTAGTAGGGTTATACTGTACACTGTTCCAATACCGAATGCAATTTTACTTTATAGTTCATTCCTTTTTAAAATATATATATATATATTATTAATTTTCAAAAACAAACATAACAAACATAACATACAACATTTAGTGGAGCTACAGTCACTCTGCTCAAAGTAGAAGATATATAAAAAGAAAATATCAGTTTTAACATAGTAAATCTAAACCTATATAAAAGTTTATAAAGATATATATATATATATATATATATATATATATATATATATATATATATATAAAAATTTAAGAGAAGAAGAATTTATGTTTATATTAGTAAATAATTACCATCTAGTACAATTTTACTACTAAATTCAAATATTAAAAGTAATATAATAACACACTTATCCCTTTTTCCTCGTTTCCCACCAAGTATATACCTTCTGCCAAATATCATAAAATTCTGATTCTTCTTGGTTGTTTAACCGTCTCGTCATCATGTCGAATTCGGCACAATCTAAAACTTTCTGTTTCTTTTGGTATCTCAGTATCTTTCCATTTTTGCGCAAAAGCTATCCTAGCTGCTACTAATGTATAAACCATTAAATAATATATATCTTTTTTGTATTTATTATTTGATATACCTAGTAAAAAAAAAAGTTCATTCCTTCATACATCTGCTAGGGCAGCCCATCTCATTTAATGACTTTGGCGGTTTACAGTTCATAAAATGTGTGGGGAGATGGTTGGAAAACAAATTAAACAAACAATTAAAAATAGAACAAATGAAAATAATGAAAAACAGCAAAACCAATTAAACACTAAAAACATCCAATTCAAGAAACACAAGAGCAAGATATTCAGCCCATTAGCAATACAGCGAGGAAATGGGGCCATTGGCACATTTAGCGCCCCAGACTTGGGAACATAACTGGGTTTTTAAGGCCTTACATGAAAGGCTAAAGTCAAGTTCAAATTATTACATCATCAAATTCCATTGCTTCCATCTACCTTAGGCTCTAGCCACCAAAAAGAAAATGTAGATCTTCATTTACACGGAAATACCGTAAATCCAGTCAATCCATAAAAGGTTAATCATTTGGCTGCATGTCATTACATAACACAAAATAAATAAATCAGCTCTGTAAGGTACAAGGTCATTTCCAGTAGGTATTTGTAAATGTGTCAGTACAAATTATGATCCTATAATGCTTTTTATTGTGGTGTTTCTGTAGATTATTCTGCTAGAAAGAGGCTAAGATTTCATATGTGGCGATATCACTTTCAATATGTGATCAGTACTATAGAATCTTTACAGGTGCTAGCTTAACATGCATTTGATTAAAATTAAAATGCATTGAATAAAATTTTTATTTTAATCAAAAGGAGCCAAAGGAACCATTCAAGCTTCACTGCTTTTAATTAAATCTAGTTTTAATGAGACCTAGTGTAAACTGTGTTGAGATCACTGTAACTCAAATTTATTATCCAACAGCTCAGTTTTTTAAAAATAATCAAAATAGAAAAGACACAACTTTATTTCTCTATTTGGAAATAACTAAAGGTGAGTTATAATTTACTCCAGAGGTGTACAATTTACAAGAGAAAGTTTGGGGCATGGGCCCCTGATCTTTCACACTGATCACTAAATCGCGCTCTTCAAAGTGTCAGGAATAATTGCTTTAAGTAAATGTAATCAATTAAATTTTTATTAATTCAAAAAATTTTTTTTCTTGTCCCATCTTTTGTGTGTGTGTGTTTGTGTGTGTGTTTGTGTGTGGTGGCCTGGTATTTTAAAGAAAGGCTAGACACAGCTCTTGGCCCGAAAAGTTGAAATGAAGTTAAGTATAAATGACCTAATTTCTCCTGGGTCTATGTCAAATCTTACTTCGGTTTCACTACTAAGAAAACTGGACTTCAGAAAGATGAACCACATCCGTCTTGAATTTCTCGGTCATCAATCATCTCAACAGCTCTTTAGAACAGGAAAAGTCATTGAATGGAATACAAGGTTACCGTCTAAGATAACCAAACAAATATCTTGTTTCAGATAATTTAAGAAGTATGACAAGCTCCATCCAGTTAACATTATCAAGATACGTACACAAATCTTGGCTAAAAGGTTCTGGAAGATATACTGAATATTATTGGCAAATATCTTGGCCACTTATTAACATGGTACAGAGCAGCATGCCAGAATACATTGTCTGCATAATTTTATCCAGGGATGAGCTCCTGGAAACTGTTTTCTTTTTTTACTTCTACTTCCAAGATCTACCAAATGACTACTTCAGCTTCAAAAGCAACAACACAAGAGCACGCAACAGATTCAAACTTAATACGAACCGCTCCAAACTTGACTGTAAAAAATATGATTTCAACAATCGAGTTATCGAAGTGTGGAACTCATTACCGGACTCAATAGTCTCAACCCCTAACCCCCAACATTTCTCCCTTAGACTCTCCACGATTGACCTCTCCAGGTTCCTAAGAGGCCAGTAAGGGGCGTACATAAGTGCACTGATGTGCCTTTCATCCCCTGTCCAATTGTCTTCCTTTCTCTCGCTTTTCATATATATTTTCTTCCTTTCATATATCCTCTCCTATAAGTTCACTTTTACCCTTATTTATATTACTACATGTCTATTTTTCTTCCTATGTATTTATGTATTGGACTAATGAATAAATAAAAAAATAAATAAACCAGAATTACAGTTTGAACATCAGTCAAGGGTTTTTCCTCTTTTGCAAATGCCTGCTCCATTCACTCCTTACGATCACCCATATACTGTATACAGTTGTGGTCTGCCAGCGGTCTGCAGAGCTCCCAGCAGAGTTGGACAGCGAGGAGTCTGGGGAGGAACATGGGCCATGCCTGGAGTCGGCTTGGTGACAGAGGTAGAAATCCAGTCCAGGTCATCTAGGAGGTCTCTGTTGACTCTAGAGCCCCCAGAGGCTGACATGAGTGAGGCAGAGGATCAGGGGGAGCCTGTTCCTAATGCGCACATGCGCAGAGCTGCCAGAGGGCAAGAACAGGAGTAATGCTTGGAGATTATTGGCCCCTCCCATAGGATATAAAAGTGGAGCAAACAGATGTGCTTGTTGCAGGAAGCAACTTGGTTCAATTCGTGCCTCCGCAGGTCCGTTCTAACTCTGTGTTCTGTTTGGCCTTGCAAAGCTCCATTATTATTATTATTATTATTATTATTATTATTATTATTATTATTATTATTATTATTATTATTAGATTTGTATGCCGCCCCTCTCCGTAGACTCGGGACTCTTTGCCAATTAGGTCTTTGGCAGCATGTCAAGAGAGATAAAGGTTGGTGATTATCAGCCTTTTTCTGAAAGACATTGTGAGAACTCTGTTGCATAGTTGTTGTTGTTGTTCTTCTTCTTATTATTAATTAGATTTGTATGCCGCCCCTCTCCGAAAACTCAGAGCGGCATACAAATTTGAGACAATACGGCTGGGAATGAACATAATTCACAGCCGTTGAAATAAAAAAATTTTTTTGGGACTAAGTTTGTGTTCTATGATTTATCACAGTGATGGCGAATCTTTTTTGGTTTGCATGCCAAAAGGTGTGTGTGTGTGTGTGCTGGCATGTGTGCATGTGCCCACACCCCTTCCCTCCCCCTTGCGAATGTGCACCCCCCTCAAACTGCCTCCCGTGCATGTGAACAGGCCTTTCTGAAGCCTGGCAGGGAATGGTGGATTTCTATCGGTGTGGTCCAGAGAGCCGCACCAATGGGAACCACTGAATTTTTGGCAATTTTTTCCCAGCGTCTCTGTGTCAGAAGAAGCCCTCCCATGCCCCCTCATCTTAATGCTGAAGCACAGCTGAGGGCTTCTTCCAAATGGAGACGCCGGGGGAAAAAAAATCGCTGAAAATTCAGTGGGTTCATACCAGTGTAGCTCTCTGAACCACACTGGCAGGAATCCACCACTGCTGGTAGGTGAAAAAAAAAATGCCCGAACGGGTAACCGGAAGTGCATTTTCCCAAACTTCCAGTTTGCCTCTTGGGGGATTTTTTGCCTCTGAGATTTCAGGGAAGTGTGCAGAGGATGAAACGGCATTTCCCAAGGTCAAAAATCATCATGTCTTGCATTTGTAACATCATAATCTGTAGGTCCTTGAATGAATTAGACCTTTCCTTGGGAAGCATATCCTCAAGAGATCTCTGAGAGGAAGGGCTAGGAATGGCGGAGGTAGACTGGTTAATCGGTCTTCTCCCAGATCCGAGTCTAGTAAGATAAGAAAGACTTGTCATTTTTAAGATTTCCCACCAAGAGTCCCACTTAGTAACACCTTTTTTGTTACCTTCCACTCTTAACAATGTTGTGCTAGGTTCAAACCTGAACAAGTTTGGAGGGTCTTTTTTTTTTAATCTATAAGAGATAATTGTTTTCTGAAAATAGCTATAACTGGGCAAAAGACAAAATATATACACAGTTTTTAAGATTATATAGACTGGTCTTGTCCTGGCCTACATTTTATTAGGTGTTTTTGATGTATTGTGTCCATGTATTGTCATTTCCCCCCCTCTTTCTTCTGTATTTATAATTGTAAATTTTTTTTAAAAAAAAATTAGCTGGCCAGTGTGTGCATGTGCACTGGAGTTGAAACATGGAAAAGTTTCACATGCTCTCCCATATGGCTCTGTGTGCCACCTGTGGCATGTGTGCCATAGCCTCGCCATCACGAGGAAATCTAGGAAATCTATCAGGAAATCTAGGTCAGAACAATATCCAAACAAAGAGAGAAGGGAGAAGAAGGACACCATTTTAGAACAAAATAGAGAAAACCGAAGTTCTCCTTGAACGAGGGAGAAAAACAGCTTAATGCAGTTATTGTACTTTTTCAATATATAAAGGTAATGGATGCCTCATTGGGAAAGTCCTTGTGGAATGAGGGTTTTTGTTTTTATAAGCAGTTTCAAAAAAGAGGCTTGGCCTCTCAAAGGTCCCCAACCCACAGCTCCCCATTCTATATTGTGCTTTGCTATGTTTTTACAAATCACCAGGCACTCAAAATCATTGTGCTGAAAATCATTATAGCGATATAAAAGCTAGATTAAGAATACATGAGGATACCAAAGCCTCGTGTCTGTCTAAATAACTAAACATCATGAAGAGGACATTTGAAGAGACAGAGCGAGAGGAAGAGAAATCCCTTTGTATTGTAAACACAGTGACTCAGTTAATTAATAATAGACCAGATGAGAAACAGAGAGGCATGTGTGAAGATATTTCCACTCATCTATTATATCCCTAGTGGTGAAAAAGACACAAGTATGCAAGGAGATGAGGTTGTCAACAATGGGATTTTATGGAAGCTAATCTTCTGTCCTGTACAGGTATTCCTTGACTTATGGCCACAATTGAGACCCACATTTTAGTTGCTAACCATGACAGTCCTCGAAGAGGGGCGGCATATAGATCTAATTAATAAACAAATTAATAAATATTAAATGAGTCATGCCCCATTTTACAACCTGTCTTGCCACAATTGTTAAGTGAATCACTGCAGTTGTTAAGTTAGTATCACATTTGTTAAGTAAATCAAAGTTCCCCATTGACTTTGCTTGTCAGAAGGTTGCACTAGCTGACTTCATGACTCTGGGACAAGGCCGCCATCATGAGTCCGTTGCTAAGCACCTGAATTTTGGGTCATGTGACCATGAGAATGCTGCAATGGCTGTAAATGGGAAGAATGGTTGTAAGTCACTTTTTCATTGCCACTGCAACTTTGAATGGTCGCTAAATAATGGTTGTAAGTGAAGGACTACCTGTACAGACTTTTTAAAAATGCAACTTCCACAATGCCTTGCCATTCACTTATTTTTCTTTTCCCTGCCTATCTTTGCTGTAGGCCATACTAGTTGCCACCCTACTTTGACCAGGAGGTACTCTGCAGAGTCACTCATGCCCTCATCACCTCTCGTCTTGACTTTTGCAACACACTCTACACGGGGCTAAAGAACAGACTTTCGGTTTGCCCTTTGTGCTGTATTTTGCACCCCGGAGGCTTCAGGGAAGCTTCATGAAGCCCCGGAGTGTGAAAAACAGCACAATGAGCAAACCGGAAGTCTGTTTTTCCGAACTTCCAGTTTGCCCATTGGGTGGTTTTTTTGCACTCCGGGGCTTCAGGAAGCTTCCCTGAAGCCTCCAGAGGGAAAAACGACCTTCTCCAAGGCGGAAAATCAGCTGGTGAGCTTACATAAGGCAATGCATCACGTGCCCTCCGATATGGCTCCACGTGCCACCTGTGGCACCTGTGGCATGCCATCATGAGTGTAGTAGGGTCTCCTGCTCCAGCAGGGGGTTGGACTAGATGAGCTCTAAGATCCCTTCCAACTCTGTTATTCTATGTTATGTCACTTTTGATCTACAAACAACAAGGAAGGAAGCACTGGGCTGCTTAATGCCAATGCCTGACAAGTCTGGCTCTGTTTTTACTACATTCTGAGTTCAGGAAAAGGATTCACCTTGTGTAACCTTTTAGTAATTAAAGTGCAGATATATTTTCTCCTTTCTTTGTTCTGTTCCCTAGAAAGTTTACAGCAATGTGAATGACATCACTGCAAGTGAGACCAAGTCTACAGATAAGTCTTCAACATACAACCATAATCAGGACTGGAATATCTGTTGCTAAGCAAGGTGGCTGTTAAATTAAGTGCACCTGATTTAAGGACCTTTTTCTTTTTGCAGCAGTTCTTAAGGAAATTACTGGGATTGTTAAGTGAATCAAAAAGTAGTTAACTGAATCCAGTTTCCCCCACTGTTGGATGATAGATGATAGGTGGAAGACCCATTCTCGAATACAGACCCATCCTCGAATATAGCTCATCTGTTTGGAACCCATATCACATCTCAGACATTAACACCCTTGAAAATGTCCAAAGATACTTCACCAGAAGAGCCCTTCACTCCTCCACTCGAAACAGAATACCCTACGAGACTAGACTTTCAATCCTGGGCCTAGAAAGCCTAGAACTAAGACACCTTAAACATGATCTAAGTATTGCCCACAAGATCATATGCTGCAACATCCTGCCTGTCGGCGACTACTTCAGCTTCAACCACAACAACACAAGAGCACACAACAGATTTAAACTTAATATTAACCGCTCCAAACTTGACTGTAAAAAATATGACTTCAGTAACCGAGTTGTCGAAGCGTGGAACTCATTACCGGACTCCATAGTGTCATCCCCAAACCCCCAACACTTTACCCTTAGATTATCTACGGTTGACCTATCCAGATTCCTAAGAGGTCAGT
Organism: Erythrolamprus reginae; assembly: GCF_031021105.1. Taxonomy (NCBI): domain Eukaryota; kingdom Metazoa; phylum Chordata; class Lepidosauria; order Squamata; family Dipsadidae; genus Erythrolamprus; species Erythrolamprus reginae. Next base: position 172,988,612 of record NC_091952.1, read on the forward strand.
AAGGGGCGAGTACAAGTGCACTAGAGTGCCTTCCGTCCCCTGTCCTATTGCTCTCCTATATCTCCTATTCCTTTCTTCTATTCCTATATCTCTTCTTGTATTCTTTCATTGTTATGTTCTATTACTATACCTTCTTTTCTATTATTTCTTAGATATATTTTACTATGAGTATCACATCTATAACCTTCATCATGTATTTTACTATGTGTATACAGTGTTCCCTCGATTTTCGCGGGTTCGAACTTTGCAAAAAGCCTATACCACGGTTTTTCAAAAATATTAATTAAAAAATACTTTGCGGTTTTTTCCTCTATACCACGGTTTTTCCTCCCTGATGACGTCATATGTCATCGCCAAACTTTCGTCCGCCTTTAATAATTTTTTTAAAAAATAAACTTTAATAAATAAACATGATGAATAATAATCTAAATGGTTGCTAAGGGAATGGGAAATTGTAATTTAGGGGTTTAAAGTGTTAAGGGAAGGCTTGTGACACTGTTCATAGCCAAAAATAGTGTATTTACTTCCGCATCTCTACTTCGCGGAAATTCGACTTTTGCGGGCAGTCTCGGAACACATCCCCCGCGAAAATCGAGGGAACACTGTATAGATATATACCCACTAAAACCCTCATTGTGTATTGGACAAAATAAATAAATAAATAAATAAATAAATAAATTTTAAAAAAAATAAAGATCACCAATGGCAATTACATAACCCCTAGATGCAGGAACAGTTGTAAATATAATTGGTTGTCACACATTCAAATTTTTAATGCATGACCACGGGAATGGTGTGGCAATCAAACTAACTGACTAAGACCGATCATTTTTTAGAATAGAATAGAATATAATTTTTTATTGGCCAAATGTGATTGGACACACAAGGAATTTCTCCTTCGTGCATTTGCTCTCAGCGTACATAAAAGAAAAGATACATTTATTAAGAATCATGAGGTACAACACTTAATGATTGTTATAGGGTACAAATAAACAGTCAGGAACAATCAACATTAATATAAACTGTAAAGATACAAGCAACAAGTTATAGTCCTACAGTCATAAGTGGGAGGAGATGGGTGATAGGAACAATGAGAAGACTAATAGTAACAGTAATGCAGCCTTAGTGAATAGTTTGAGTGTTGAGGGAATTATTTGCATAGCAGAGTGATGGCATTCGGGGAAAATACTGTTCTTGTGTCTAGTTGTTCTGGTGTGCAGTGCTCTATAGCATAATTTTGAGGGTAGGAATTGAAACAATTTATGTCCAGGATGTGAGGGGGCAGTAAATATTTTCACGGCCCTCTATTTAACTTGTGCAGTATACAGGTCCTCAATGGAAGGCAGGTTGGTAGTACAGTAATTGTTTTTATCTGTATTTCTGATTATCCTCTGAAGTCTGTCTGTCTACACTCTCATTTTTTAGTTTTTCAGTGACGGTGTGACTTTAAACCATTGCTAAATGGTTTATAAAATTGGTTGTAAGTTGAGGACTCCCTGTATCTTGCTTGTTTGGTACCCTTGCATTTTCCCTTGGGTGTACAGTATTTCAGTCCAGAGATAGGCTAGTTACTTTGTGCCAACACAGAGAGACTTATTCTCTACACAAACAAAGCTATTTTAGAGCCCAATCACCTGCTTATTCTCGCCTGAGCTTCATAATTCTGCAGCGTAATTTTTTTTAATCCTCTGTGTAAATCTGTCCCACTGCTTTTTACACCTCGCACACTGAAGTTAAAGCCATGTTAGAGACAGAACGAATATGGCAATTTTAACCAGAAAATGAAGGATCTAATTTCTGTGTATGGGACAGACGGATGGTTCAAAGGTTTGATATATGTTGTGGTAAGCTCTGGCCCAGCTCCTGCCCCAAGGACTGTGGATGTGGGGGAGACATCCACATGCTGCAGGCCTGTTTTGTCCCCAGTGGAATCTGCTGATGAAGGCTCCTCTGACCAAGAAGACATGAGTGACAGGGGGGAGGAGAGTGTGGCAGACAGCTCAGAAGGAGATCAATTATCTAGCTCCTCCTTGGATTCAGAACAAGAGTTAATGATACAGCCACGCATGCGGAGAGCGATGCATAGGCAACAACAACTGAGATATTATTATCAAAGAAAATGAGGCCACCTGTGGTTGAGTGGGGCTGTGGTAAGTAGTGAGGCTGCTATAAATAGCAGCCTGTGGGTTTGGCCATTGTGGAGGATTATCTGATCGTTGTGTTTCGTGACTGCTTTACTGACTTTGACCTTTTGTGTGCTGATTTTTCCCCGCTTTGAAACTAAACCAGGACAAAGTGTGTTTTACTTTGTGAAAGAAGAAGGACTGTGAATTGCCTCACAGCTGCAAGCTAAGTATCACAGAAATGATAAGGGACTTGTACAAATTACCAGTTTGTTTGGAGACGAGTGCTCTTTGCTATACCAAAAGAGGGCTTGGTTTAAGTGAATTTTCATTATAAAGAACATTGTTTTGAATTTTCAAACGTGTGTGTGTCTGAATTTTGTACCTGTGATTTTTTGGGAGGATTCTACCAGAGAGCCAGACAGAACAATATATAAATAGGCAACATAAATACAGGTACTCTTTGACTTACAGTAGTTCACTAAGTGACTGCTTGAAGGCACTGAAAAAGTGACCTATGACCATTTTTCATACTGATGATCTTTGCAGCCTCCCCATGATCAGGTGATCAAAATTTGGACGCTTAGAAACTGATGACGGTTGTAGTGTCCTGGATTATATGGTCACCTTTTGCAACTTTCTGACAAGTGAAGTTAATGGAGAAGTACAAATTTTAACAATTGCAGTGAAATGTACAATGGGGCAAAGCTCACTTAACAAATGTCTAACTTAGCAACATAAATTTTAGGCTCAATTGTGGTCATAAGCCGAAGACTTATCTATGATAAATAACCAGACTATTATTATAGCTGTCAGGAGCACCTGCACCCATCACCAGGTTGGTATTGTGTAAAGCAAAGAGCTACTGGGAAAAAATTAAAAATTGGTTAGAAGAATTTGGTTAGAAAGGAAAATGGGGGGAAAAACGGAGCTCTTTTTATTGGGAATAATGCACGAAAAATTTGAGAAAAGCCAGATATACCTAATCTTACATATTACAACTGTGGCAAGAATTATATTTGCGCAATATTGGAAAAATGAAAACGTATCGACTGAGGAAGATCTAATAGAGAAAATAATAATGTGCACGAAAATGGTTAAACTAACATTAGAATTAAAAATAAGGAAGATTTGGAATATTATGACTATTGGGGCAAGTTATATTGTGGGTTGGAAAAAAAGAAAATGTAACAAATGTATAGTCAGTAATAGAATATATATACTGTATTCTATATACTATTCTATATATTCTATATATTCAATACACCAGGGTGATTCGACACAAAAATATGTAACCCATCCCTGGTGCAGAGCTGAAGGGATTGGATACTGTAGCCTAGAGGTTAATTCTCTGCCTTACAAGGCAAAGGTGGCAGGTTCAAGTCCCAGTGAGGGTATGGCTAGCTAATAAGGCCGAAATAGATCTATCCTAGTCTCCCTTAATTTTCAAATTCAGCAAAAAACATGTGACATATATATATATATATTAAAAAGAAGAAAATAAAAGATATTTCTTGGCGATAAAGGCTTAAAAAAATAGATATGGAAGTAAGACTGATGTATAAAAACTGTTAATAACAATACGTTAAAAATAGCTATGTAATAGGTTGTGAGCACAATAAGAAATGGAAAACAGATTTGCTACACAAACGTCCAATGTTTTTAAATGTCTTTTGCGTTTTGTATATATGTGTATAAATAAAATTTTCTAATTAAAAAAAAAGGAGCACCTGCACCCCAAAATGGAAAACACTTTTCACAAATATATGTGATTCATCTTTTTTTTGCTAGCAACTTTTCTGTAAACTTTGCAAACAGTACAAGAGGAAAGAGAGAAGAAACATTTGTTAATGTAGAACAGCTGTGAACTTCCAGGCATTATTGGACTCCAACGCCCATAAATCCCATGAAGTTTACTAATGGATTAGGAATGAGAACAGCTATTTTTGGAGAATATTTGAAAAAAACCCAAAGCTTCCTTAGCACAGAGTTATGGGGAGCCAGTATTCAAGATTGAGTATTCAGAGGGTGAACATATACTATCACTTCAAATAAATAGAATGGCTGTGGGCAGTATAAGATAAGAGTTAGTCAGCACTGAAAATAATGAAATGTTATTACCTCCAGCTTTCCTGACTGCTTAATTGCCGATGAATATTTTTACTTCAATCACAGTAACAAATAGGATACTAATCTTACCATTGTCTACTCATAAGGGGCGTGAATAAGTGCACCAGTGTGCCTTCCGTCCCCTGTCCAATTATCTCTCCTTATCTCATTTATCTTTTCTTCCTTTCAAATATGTTCACCTATACTTTTATATCTTTTTTCTATTCTTTTCTTTATTTATCTTATTACATATCTATTCTCTTCAATGTGTACTATGTATTGGACAAAACAAAGAAATAAATAAAAATAAATAAATAAATAAAGAGGTACATTTGAATATTTTATTGTCTATGTTTTTAAAGGTCCTCGTTTCTTGGACTAACAAAGATCATAGCTATTATTTGATTGTCAATGTCTCCTTTTTGCTACCATACTGTGGGCGTGGCTTACACAGGACGCCCTGCATTTTCTTTCAACATCTTTTTCGTGCAAATTGGGTGCTCTGGGGTGGAGCTCCATTTCCGCTACCCCACTGTGTCCCCCCCCTCCATCCGGGCAGTAGCCGACCCCTGGGAGCATGAAACATTCACTCCAACAAAGATTCCTTTCTGTAAACTTTAAGATGATCCATTAGTACCTATTTCAGGATAAACAAACTTGGTTACTACTTTTGCAAGCTGAGGATTCTTTTCCCAAACTTTACAGAACCTGACACTAATTATGTGCCGTCAGGTCAATATTGATTCTTAATAACCACCCAGATATATTTTCAAGCCGACAAACTGTTCTCAACCCTTCGGTTCTTCAGGCCTTCCAATAGTACATTCATCATAAATGTAATTGAATCAATCCAACTTGTGGGGGATTCTTCTCCTTCTCTTTCCTTACAACTCATGCCATAAATCACAATTTTTTGAATTCTATTAAGGAGTGCTATGTACCAAAAGGACTGCACATTACTCAACACATATGTCAATCAACTTGTAGTTCACTGGGCTATAAAATTTCAGTTTCCTTTCGTACGGATTGAGGAACTTAGCTTGGCAAAGTATTCATATTATAACTGTAAACAGCATCCCACTTTTGAGGACTTAAATGATGGATTCTGAAGATACGATCGCATGAAGCATTTTGTATCTGTAATCTAGATTAATTGCATGGTTCTTAATGATTAAACATTTCCCCCTGACACCCTTCCTACTTTCTTTTAACTTGGCAAGCACAATTCATTAGATTTCTCTATTGGGTATAATGCTTTAAACATGATGTAATACTGTTTTTGAAGGTCCCCTCAAGGGCTTTCATGGTGAAAAAGCCGAGTAGGCATCTTTAAACAAAAGAAGCAATACTGTACTGAAGTGGGCTTGGTTCCAACAATGTTGTTTAGCCGGTAGAAAGATATTCTGTTCCTAGAAGAGCTATTTCTGATCAGGTGAAATTACATCATGTATCAAAACAAGGACAACAAATCCTAAAGTCTTCTAATTGTTCAAGATAATCTCTAACAATCCTTTGTGTCACATTACAAGTGGCATGCCTGTATCATTTTACATAGTATTGTATCTTGTGACCTACTTTCCATTCCTATGCTCCCAAGACATATGAGAATTTTGTTCAGTTCGAAGGAATTGAACTGTCTTGGTTATTATATGTGGACTTCCAATCTACTCAGATCCAAAATTATCTTTCTCCTGGTTCATCCAACTCAGTAAACACAGTGTGATTTGGGGACGACATGGGGTTGTATAAACATAGCCACTGTGGTTTGTTAATCATGGCCTAGAGCTCAATGCATTCCATAAACTCAGTCAATTGTGAAAAATTGTTTTGCAATAAACTATCCTTAGATAAATCATACCTTAACAATGGCTTCAGGGGATATTCCCAGGCCTCTCTCAATGATAGAAAGTGATTTTTTTCTATGCTGATTTGAAAACCTTTAAATATTTGCACTTTTCAAAATTTTACATATAAAAAGTGTATGTAGCCAGATAGCCATTAGAGGGATGTGTGACTCAGATGTTTACATTTGCGAAAAAGAATCTTCAAAGAGATTTAGTTTTAAGAACATTGCTTGTAAAAGACCAACAGATTTATATTAATCTTTTAAGCAAATATGCATATAAACATTAACATGGGCTTAAGTTGCGTATGAAGAAGAAAATGAGAGAAAATTGGAAAATAAGAAATTGATACCCGTAGCAATTCACACATACAACAATTGCCTCATCTCTACTTCTTGTCGGAGTCTATGACACTTTTTTATTTTGCTTAGAGCAGTGGTTCTCAACCTTTCTAATTCTGTGATCCCTTAATACAGTTCCTCATTTTGTGGTGACCCCCAGCCATAAGTCTAACGCTAATTCTGCCAACAGAGCTTTAAGCTGATTGGCAGGAAGGTCAGAAGGATACTCCCACTGTAAATGCTTGATTGGTCGGATTGTTAAAATATGTTCCAAGGCTCCAGGATAGAAGCTTTAGTTCCTAACACCATGGGAAATTTGTCTTTTCCCCTTGGTCTTAGGAGACCCCCAGGTTGAGAATCACTGGCTTAGAGAATTTTGGATACAAATCACTAATATTAGGCTGTGCAGTATATTCTGTACTTAATTTTCAGGTGTAACTGCTAGAATTGATTCACGTACACCAAGTTTTCTGCCCGAATTCTTTTGAAGTGAGCCTCTTCCCTTCCCTCTTTGACCAAGAAAAGAAACTGGTGTTTAAGAAAACTTGTAAAACAAGTAAATAAATCATGGCTATGTGGCAAATATTGAACAATATTGATGAATATTGCCTTATCCTAACTCCACATGAACTTGTATTATTAACTTTACTTAACTGGGATCTCCCTGAGCCCAGAATAACCATAATGAAAACAATAAAAGGAAATAGATTCAGAAAAAAAATGGAAATGGATTTACAGAACATCTTGCACCGTTGTATGGACAACATGCTGTTTGTATTCCTCTGAAGACCATCTAGCTGACCTTAGCCAATCTTACTAAAATTAATATTTGGCTAGACTAGGGAGCCCAGGGAAAAAAGGACAATAGGAATCTAATTTGATTGTTGCCAATAAATGTTTCGTTGCCGATAAATATGTACAGTAATATATATGTCCAAGCGTGGTAATTGAGGAGATCTTTAATTTTATCCCATAAGAGAGAGACAAAGAGAAAAACCCCTGAAGATTGTAAAATCCAAGCAAACTGTATTTAGTATGTTAACTGTTAGTATGTTAACTGGACATAATGATAAACTGCTTTAATGAACATTCCACTTATTTCAATGGGATCAATTAAATATGGTATTCAAATAACGTTTTCTCTGGACATATTAACAATTACTTTCAGAAAAACAATCTCTTCTGATCTCTGCATGTATTGTCTAAGGCAGAGGTCCCCAACCTTTTTTGCACCAGGGACCGGCTTTAAGCTAGACCAGTTTTCCATGGCCCAGTGGGGGGGGGGAGCTAGCTGTCAGCGGCGCCGTAAAAGGGGCGATCAAGAGAGGAATGGGTGAATGAATGGACGGAGGGTGGGAAGGAAGGAAGGAAAGAGGGAAGGGACAGGAACAGAAGAAGGGTGCAAAGGAAGCAAGGAAAGGTGTGAAAGGGGAGAGTAAGAGAGGAAGGAGTGAAAGAAGGGAATGAGGGAGGAAAGAAGGGAGGAAGGAAAAGGAAAGCAAGAAATGGAGGGAGGAAAGGAAGGAAGGAAAGAAAGAAAGAAGGGGGGAAGGGACAGGAACAGAGGAAGGAAGCAAGGAAACCTATGAAAGGGGAGAGTAAGGGAAGAAGGTAGGAAGGAGAAAGAAAAGAAGAAATAGAGGAAGGGAAGGTAAAAGAGAGAAAGAAAAAGAGCAAGAAAGAAAGCAAGAAAGAGAGAAAGAAAGAAAGGCAACTTCAAAGAAAGGCTCACTGAGCATCTCTCACTCTCTCTCTCTTTCTATCCCTCTTTCTTTCTTTCTCTTCCTTTCTCTCTCTCCTCTTCCTTTATCTCCTCTCTCTCTCCCTCTCTCTTTCTCTCCCCCCTCTCTCCCCTTTCCCTCTCTCTTTCTCTCTCTCCCTCTCTTGCTATCTCTCCCCCCTTTCCCTCTCTCTTTCTCTCTCTCCCTCTCTTGCTATCTCTCCCCCCTCTCCCTCTCTCTTTCTCCCTCTCCCTCTCTTTCTCTCTCTCTCCCCCTCTTTCTCTCTCTTCTTCTCACTTTCTCTCTCTTGTTTTCTTTCTGTCTCTTTTGCTTTCTCTCTCACTCTTTCTTGTTTTCTTTCTCACGCTCTCTCTCTCTCTTGTTCTCTCTCTTGCTATCTCTTTCTCCCCCCCTTTCTCTCACTCTCTCTTTCTCACTTTCTCTCTATCTTGCTGTCTGTTGCTATCACTCACTCTCGTTCTCCGTTCTTCTCAGCGGTGACGCGCGCACACCCTGCCCGCCTCACCTTTGCGAGAGCACTTTCGCCCCGGGCTCTCAGCAAGGGGGTTTGCAGGAGAGGTGGGGCCGGCGAAGGTGATATTCAATGTCGAGGGCACACGGGCGGTTGCACGCGCTCCCTATCTCCCTGCTAGCCCACTCGGAATATTCAAAATAAGAAAAGCCTTCGCCGGCAAAGGTTTTTCTTATTTTGAATACTCCGAGTGGGCTAGCAGGGAGATAGGGAGCGCGTGCAACCGCCCGTGCGCCCCCGACATTGAAGACCTCCGCTGAGAAAAGCCTTTGCCGGCATTTCCTCTCGGCGTCAAGGAGGCGCAGCGGCGGGCGGAGAGAGGGAAGGGGGGGGCAGCGGCGTCCCTCCTGGCCTTGGCGGGCCGCCCGACCCTCCCCACCTCCTGCAAACGAGGCGGGCGGCGGGGGGAGAGCGAGGAGCCGGTTCCGGCGGGCGCGGGGCTTGGCTGGCTGGCGGGGGGAGCGCCGCTGGTGGTGCGGAAAGGCCGAGGGGGCCCTGGCGCCGCGGACCGGCTGAAAACCCCCAACGGCCCGGTGCCGGTCCGCGGACCGGCGGTTGGGGACCTCTGGTCTAAGGCCTGGCTGGAAAACTGGGTGCACAGTATTCTCCAAAGCAACTCAGGAATAGGTTGGGAAAAGGAAGAGAACTTTTAATGTGAAATGTTGGCCTTGAGCCTGCTTGCAATCGAAATATGTTTTGGTGCAGTGGCCAATGAAAAAGGCATTTGGCTTCGATGTGTAATTATTTTTAATGATGAGATAGAAGAGGCATCTTATATAGTGTATATAATCATGCCCTACCCACATACTTCATGGAGCATCTAATTTGCCCTATTTGGTTGGCTAGATTAAACGTGATCCAAGAGAGTATCTACCCAGCTCTTAAGGTTATCTTCATTCAGCATCACTTATTCTGTTGTTCTGTCTAACACCATAGCTGCACCAGCCAGTTTGACTAGTTTCTGAGTAACATAACACAAGACGAAACTGAGTAATGAGATATATATATACACACCGCTCAAACAAATAAAGGAAACATTTAAACAACACAATTTGACTCCAAGTAAATCAAACTTCTGTGAAATCAAACTGTCCACTTAGGAAGCAACACTGATTGACAATCAATTTCACATGCTGTTGTGCACATTCAACTTTGTACCGAACAAAGTATTCAATGAGAATCTTTCATTCATTCTGATCTTGAATGTGTTATTTGAGTCTTCCCTTTATTTTTTTATGTATGTATGATGTGTGTGTATGTATGTATGTATGTATGTATGTATGTATGTATGTATGTATGTATGTTTGTTTGTAGAATTGGCACTAGTGATGGGCGAACTAAACCCTCACAATTCGGGTCCGTACCGAATTTTGTGGTGTTCGGTATGTTGAACACAAACCCAATTTTTTTTTCAAATTTGGGCAAAGTTCGGGGTCGTGTTCAGCGTTCGGAGCTTTGACATCACCAGCAGGTTGCTAAGGATGCCAAGGTGATCACTTACTGGATTCCATGGAATCCAGAAAGTGATCACCTTGGCGTCCTTAGCAACCTGCCGGTGATGTCAAAGCTCCGCCCCTGGAATTTCTTCGTGGGAGGGATTCCCCGTTTGGGTTCATCCAAATTTTGCATAAAGTTCATCAGAACTTGCCGAAACTGAACACCGTTGGGTTCGCCCATCACTAACTGGCACTCAATCTTCTTAGCATAATCATACAAAAACACAACCAACAGCGACATGAGGCTTATAACATAAACATTTTTTTACAAAGATATCCAAGAGGTATTCTGAAGACAATACTCACGTAGTGCATACAAGGAAAGGGTTATTCCAGCCAGGCAAAACCCTTCAAAAAACCTGAGTGTGCTGAACATGGTGACATTCACTGAGAGGGCCACTGTCAGTCCAAATATTAAGATGAGCAACACTGAGAAAAGCAGCACTGGACGACGACCAACCCTGTCAAAACAAAACAGGAACAAAAGGAAATGTGCATTTGTGCATTACAGGTTCCATATTATCCATTTGCAAATTAGAATTCTGCACTGGGTACAATGTTCCCCAGTCAATTTCAAAGAATCCATGATTGTAAACACTCTCTTGTCAAAACATTCCCAAAATGTTTTGGGAACAGTATCTCACTGGAGATTTATGATTCGGATTGGGTATATTTTAAAAAAACCCAACAACAATTATATAAATTTATTTTGGACCCTTCTCTAACTAGAATATAAATTGTGGTATGAAAAATAAGCATCATACAAAAAAGGGAGGCGGGAAGAGAATATGTTTCAAGCAGTTTTGTTCCTTCTTATATCTTTTGAAAAATGCCTGCATAACACAAGTTCATCTTGGCTAAAATCATGTTAAACTTTGGCTGATATTCTATTGCTTTCTAGTTATTCATGTTTAAAGTTTATATGTGTCCCTTCAAAACCAAGCTTTTCTGGGACACAAATGTCATAGTTATGATGGTTGCAGTGACCCAGAGTCACTGGGACACTGCAACCATCAGCAATCGCCTTTTGTGACCTTCTGACGAACAAAGGGGCGTGCATAAGTGCACCAGTGTGCCTTCCGTCCCCTGTCCAATTGTCTCTCCTTATCTCATTTATCTTTTCTTCCTTTCAAATATGTTCACCTATACTTTTATATCTTTTCTTCTATTCTTTTCTTTATTTATATTACTACATATCTATTCTCTTCAATGTGTATTATGTATTGGATTAAATGAATGAATGAATGAATAAATAAATAAATGGGGAATTTAACAACTGTGCTACTAACTTAGCAACTGCAGCGATTCACTTAACAAACTGTTGCAAGGAAAGACATAAAATGGGGCAAAACTACATGAGAATCAATGTAGAATCAAAGGAATTCATTGCAATAAAGATAACTGTAGGTTGGTTCTTGCTTTCGAACAGGGAGATGTTCAACTCATGGTGTCACGGTGACATCATGGTGACATATTGTGACTTTTCTCCCCTTTGTTAAACCTGGAGTAGTCATGATCAGTGTATGTTGCTCACAAATATAATGTTGGAGATACTGGCAGAAAATTGGTGGTTTATAAACATTTGGATCAAAACCTGACTTTGAAAAAGATGCTGGGTTTATAGCCAATGATGGCTTTCTCCTGGCAGTATAGAATCTACCATGAAAAAAAAAATTCTTTGCCTCCTCAACGTAACCACAAGCCTCACTAAATTTCCTCCAGAATTTTGAGAGGGCCTTTGGAGAAGATCTGAGGGATGCTGGATGGATGGATGGATGGATGGATGGAGAGGAGAAGGAAGTCCTATTGTTTCTGCAGATATATTTGAGGATGGTTATATGAATCCCATACATCATTTTTCTTAGGATTACTATTTACAGCACTATACTGCACTTTTAAGCTTTTTTAAAATGTGAATTTATCTTGTTCAATGAAAACATTAGTGAAAACATTAAAAAGAAATAAAATGTGAGTACTGCAACAAGGTGAAAATAAAAACAGAAAAAAACACTATCCCTGTGCAATATACTTTTTTGTGTTTTCCCCCCAAAACCTATGGAATTGCATCAAGCAATTTTATGGTTTATTTCACACAACCAACTTAGTAGTATTAAAAAAAACCCTTAGAATAAACCTACTTAACATGATAGTTTCTTAAACATCCATTCACCATATAATTACACCCAATCTACCCACAGAACGAAAAGGATTTTTAGAAAATAATTTGTTTTGGTTTGATTTTTTTTTAAGGAATTTAAAAAAAAAATCTAGTCCCTAAAATCATCTGCTTTCCAAATCAGTCAGCTCTGGCTAGGAAGTAGAAGCAGGTAGAAGTGACATTTATCATAACCCTGCAATAGACTGCAGCCATTATCCAGATAAAAAGCCACAATGTCTAATCCAGATTCAGGTACCTAACATGCTTAATAAAACATAGTCGCAGTCTCTGCTGGTTACCAAGCAACTATGAAATGCTCCCATCAAACCTCTAAATCATGATTTTATTTCATGGTATTGTTTAGCAATTTAAATCACAAAAATCACCATTAGGTTAATCACCATTAAAATCTGAAGAAAATGCAAGCATCTTATTTGGATGATTTTCTGATAATTGCTGATGAATATATTATTCTGAATAAATAAGATAAATATTTGTTTGGCTTCAGTTAATATTACACTGATGCTCCTTCCCTTCCCTCCTTTTCCCATTAAATTTTTGATCAAAACAAGAGCACTGAAAAGCTGCTTGACCAAATTATCAATTACAAAAAGCTATCTTGGGAAGTGTCAACTATGACATCAAGGCAAATGGAAATATGTGAAGCTGGTGCTGGTGAATTTTTGCCCAAGTAAGGCTCCTAGCATTAGGAGCTGCAAATGTAAATCCAGAATGGATTTTATTGCATAGCAGCATATGGTATCAAAGCTGTTTGAAATACATGGAGATATGTATGAATGTACAACTCTGTCTATATTCTCAAACAAGTAATGGTTTAAATATATATATGTATAGATCTATCCTAGTCTCCCTTAATTTTCAAATTCAGCAAAAAAACATGTGACATATATATATGTTTTGTTTATAGGTTTTGTCCCGTGTAATATTTTGCATGTCTATGTGACATTTTGGTGAAATCACATTCACTATCATCAGGCTGAAGTTGTAAGCTTTGTGCTGCTGTAAATATAGTTTTTAACTATATTTAGTTTTATATTTAGTTTTAAACTATATTTACAGCAGCACGAAGCTTACAACTTCAGCCTGATGATGGTGAATGTGATTTCACCGAAACTCAGAACAATCTACATATATATATGTATAAGGAGCTGTGATGTTCCTTCAATATACCAGGGTGATTCGACACAAAATGTAACCCTTCCCTGGTACAGAGCTGAAGGGATTGGATTATTATTATTATTATTTATTCGATTTGTATGCCGCCCCTCTCCGAAGACTCGGGGCGGCTCACAACATGTAACAACAAATCATAAATAGTCCAACAGTTTTTAAAATGTTTAAAGATTTAAAAGACCCCATATACTAACAGACATACACACACGCATACCATATATAAATTAAACATGCCCAGGGGGAGATGTTTCAATTCCCCCATGCCTGACGACAAAGGTGGGTTTTAAGGAGTTTACGGAAGGCAGGAAGAGTAGGGGCAATCCTAATCTCCGGGGGGAGTTGGTTCCATAGGGCCGGTGCCGCCACAGAGAAGGCTCTTCCCCTGGGGCCCGCCAACCGACATTGTTTAGTTGACGGGACCCGGAGAAGGCCCACTCTGTGGGACCTAATCGGTCGCTGGGATTCGTGCGGCAGTAGGCGGTCTCGGAGATATTCTGGTCCAGTGATTGGATACTGTAGCCTAGAGGATAATTCTCTGCCTTACAAGGCAAAGGTTGCAGGTTCAAGTCCCAGTGGGTATGGCTAGCTGATGAGGCCAAAATAAGGCCGAAATAGATCTATCCTAGTCTCCCTTAATTTTCAAATTCAGCTTAAACATGTGACATACATATATATATATATACATACATACATACATACATACATACATACATACATATATATATATATATACTGTATATTGTGCATAGAATAAAATATTTGTATTCTGTGCTTTTCTAAATTTAAGAATGAAAGTAATCCTTTAATTCTTTATTATTGGGAATTTGTTTTTAATTTATCTAAAATTTCAAATTCAACTCCTACAATTTCTAGTTCTTTTCTTACTAGCAATGAACTCAGTGGCTATGATGAAGTAAATATTTGGCTGCATTAAAATTCCATACAGGGATAGTATATTTTAAGTAAGACGTATTGTCATTTTCTCTAAATTACTTCAATAGTTGGGAGATATTGGAAGCTGAATTTCAACATAAAATAAAGCTGAAGGAAGGTTTAATTCAAGCACACAAGCTTAAGCCATCCCTATTACCTCAAATGCCTTCTTTTATTTTGTAAAATTACTTTATTTAGCACAGTAACAATATCAATCAATGGCAAGTCATTTGTGAAATACTATGCTTATGTATGTGTGCATGAACTTTATTGAAGATTTTTATGTCAGTAAAGGTTAATGTAAAACATATAAACCAGTTAGAAAAAATGAGAAGAACCAATTAGAGAACGAAAAGAAGAAAAAGATAGTTAATGATTTTTTTTATCTTATTCACAATTGCAAATGAATGTATTATCCCTTGTCCCTTTTAAAAATTACATTACAGAAATTTTGTGAAATTAAATTACAGAAATTGCATGTTCAACCTTTTTTTTCATTCAGAAAATATAAAGATCACCATTTCACTTTTTTTTCTATTTTCACCAAAAAGTCCATAAAAGATTTTTAAGTCTTTTATTAAAGCACCTGTGGTTTTATCCTGGTCGAGATAAGTAAGTTCTTCTCATTTTTGCTAATTCTATTATTTTAAAATCTATTCTGCCATTGTGGGCATGAAATTCTGGGTATTTGTGCATTGAAATGGAAATTTATAGAAAAAATTCAAGCATCATTGGTGGTGACAAAATGTCATTTCCTCATGGAGAGCAATTTCATAGTGGTTTTAGTTAAACTTACCAATCAGCTATACATCCTGTTATTAGGTAGCCGAAGATTAATCCTACAAGCAGAGAAAACTTCGCGATGTGAACTTTCCAGGCAGAGTCACAGACCAGATCCCACTAAAAGCAACGAAAAAGAGAAAAAAGAAAGATGATGCATTTAAAGTAGATAGGGTTATTTTCATGTACTTGGAGCAAAATCACATATAACTGTCAAGTACACGTAGTCCTCTACTGAAAACTATTCACTTAATGACCATTCAAAATTATAACAGCACTGAAAAAAGTGACAAACATTTTTCACACTTATGACTAGTGTTGGGTGAACCGAACTTGCATAGTTCAGGCCTGTGCTGAACTTTGTGGGGTTCGGCATACCGAACCTGAACCCGGAACTTTCCAGAAGTCTGTATTCAGGTTCAGTGTTCGCTCGAACACCGCGGTGGGTGGGAGGGGGAGGCGGGCTCCGAGGCTCAAGCCACTGACTCAGCTTGGGAGGGACAGGAGGGGCGACTCCAGACCCGGAGCCTAACCTCCCCCCCCAGCGCTTCACCTCACGCCGGGCCAGAGGGGTGGGGAGGCAGGTTCTGCCAACCGGCTATTCAGGATCCCAGCCAGCAGCTTCAAGCAGGCGGTGGGCAAGAGTGGGAGGCAGAGAGGGCTCTGACTTAGATGGACGGGAGCCGACGAAACGAGAGAGAACTAGGGGCAGAGATTTTCATTGGCTCCCAGCCATCGCCCGCTTGAAGCTGGCCACCAGGATCCTCAAAAGCCGGCCCGGCAGAACCTGCCTCCTGAACCTTCTTGCCCGGCGGGAAGTGAAGCGTTGGGGGGAGGTGTTAGGCAATGGCTGGGAGCCACCAAAATGAGAGAGAACTAGGGGCAGTGATTTTCGGCGGCTCCCGGCCATCGCCCGTTTGATGGAGCCTGACACCCCCCCTCTCCAGCGCTTCGCCTCCCCCAGACCAGAGGTGTTGGGGTTTGGGTTTGGTTCGGCAAACCTACCTGAACTCCGACGGCAAGTTCGTCCGAACCCGCCAAACCCGAACTTCAATGGGTTCGCCCAACACTACTTATGACCACTGCAACATCGCCATGATCAAGTGATCAGAATTTGGACTCTTGGCCAGGGCATGTTTTTATGATGGTTACAGTCTCCTGGGGTCATGTGATCACCTTTGTGACCTTCTGATAAGCAGTCAGTGGAGGGGGCAGATTCACTTAACAACCATTTATTTATTTATTTATTTATTTATTTATTTATTTATTTATTTACTTACTTACTTACTTACTTACTTACTTACTTACTTACTTACTTACTTATTTATTTATTAGATTTGTATGCCGTCCCTCTCCATAGACTCGGACTTAGTAACCCTGTTATTAACTTAACATCTGCAATTATTCACTTAACAACTATGGAAAGAAAGACTACAAAATGATACAACTCTCTTGCCCAACCACAGAAATTTTGGATTCAGTTGTGTTGACCACTTGTATGTTCACTATGGTGACTATCGGTAATTTTACCTTGGTGTTGTCATGTTTACAAAAGGATAAAAATCGTTATTTCTTACTGATTTAAGCTTTTTCTCCCCTAGAAGCAGCTAGTTAAAAACTTACAGAAGATGATAACCAGGTCATGATAAGATTTTACAATTCTAGTCATTCACTCTTTCTTCCCACTGGCGTTTTGAGAGTTTTGAGATATATTCTCTGAATATGGACATCTTCTGTGGTAAATGTATCAACAATAAATCTGTCTAATTTTAAAAAGCAGATGATGTATTTACTAACATCCTCTGCTTTTGGCACGAACTCCTGCCAAAAAGAAGTGTCTCCTTTGTCTAGTTTATTTTCTTTATTGGTTTACTTCCATCACTCTTTTTGCCCTTTCCTTTTTCTTTTTTCTATTTCCCATAAGAAAATATTCTAATGGCTCTTTAAAACAGCGCCCATTTTTTTGTTCTTCGGTGGAGGTCGATATCTAAGGTCATGTAAGTGAATGGTAAACAACCGTGTTATTTTTCTGTATTCAAAGCAAATATTAACAGAGTTTTGGCTAGATCATCTGTAATCAGAGAAGGAAGGGTTATTGTTAAGCTGTTAAGAGTTCTGGGAAGCTTGTATATATCCAGTAACATGAAATGACTGGATAAAATGTCCTTCCTGGCATCTTCTATAGCTAGTCTTCACCTTGAAGAAAATGGGAAGTATTTCAGTTTGCACTGTTAATTACTTAAGGATTTTTTAAAGATAGCTTCACATCTCTGAGCCATTTAAATAAAGATTACAGTATCTAAAAGGAAGCAATCTAAAAGCATTTCTTTGATTAAATATTTAACTCAAACAAATCTTCAGTTTAATCACAATTGCATTCAAGAAGATTTATATCAATATTTTTTAATCCTGGAAGCTCTTTCAGAACAATCAGTTCAGACTGAAAAGACATATTTAAGTATAGTTGCTTAATTATAATTCCTTCAGGACTTTCCAAACATCCTAGTCGTTTAGTAATGTTTTTAGGTTAAGCAGCAAAAGATAGATAGTCAATTCAATAGGAACTATTTTCAGTGTTCCCACGTCACAAGAGGATGGAGACAGAAAGGAAAGGAAATTAACTAGATTAAGGAGAAATATCAGGCAGAATTTGCTGCAATGGATTTCATGTAGTATCAGTGCCAACCAAACTAGATACCAACTCTGCCCCATCTTTCATTAAATGCCAGTAAAAACAATTGCTACTCCACTCGCAACAAATACCCTACGCCAGTGTTTCCCAACCTTGGCAACTTGAAGATATCTGGACTTCAACTCCCAGAATTCCCCAGCCAGCAAATGCTGGCTGGGGAATTCTGGGAGTTGAAGTCCAGAAATCTTCAAGTTGCCAAGGTTGGGAAATACTGCCCTACGCAACTAGTCTTATAATCTTAGGTTTAGAAAGCTTAGAACCACGTCGTCTTAAACACGACCTAAGCATAGCCCATAAAATCATCTGCTACAATGTTCTTCCTGTCAATGACTACTTCAGCTTCAATCACAACAACACATGGGCACACAACAGATACAAGCTTAAAGTAAACCGCTCTAAATTCGACTGCAGAAAATACAACTTTAGTAACCGAGTAGTTGATGCGTGGAACTCACTACCAGACTCATCATCACCTTATCCCCAAAACCTTACCCTTAGATTATCCACTGTTAACCTCTCCCGATTCCTAAGAGGTCGGTAAGGGGGCGTGCATAAGTGCACCACCGTGCCTTCTGTTCCCTGTCCTAATGTTTCTCTTTTACTAGTATCATGTTTATAAATATTATATCTTTGTATGCTACCAATACGTACGTGACAAAACGAACAAACAAATAAATAAATATTTTTGGAAGAATGGGGTGCCTAAGATCCTGCTATGAAAAATCTTCATTGCACAACTCGAGAAAACTGTTCAACCAAACCAGCACAATAAACAAATGCAACAAACTGCCCCATTATCCAAATGTCTTCAATGAACTGCTTAGAGAAAGTCTCTCAGACAAAATGGGCAGACAAGAATATAGACCAGAGCACGAGCATCTGATTCCTTTGTTGAGATAATATTTCTGTGGCACATCTGCTGGCTAGCAGGCATGTTCGCTGCTGCATCATGAGACAGTGTGGCTAAACCACAACAAACTGGATTTCCTAGATTTCTCCACAAAAGCTTCTTTCATGGCAAGAACAATTTAACCACAGTTTTCTTCATGAAGGAAATCCATCAACAGATATATGAGATTCTGCAGAGAGGGTTCAAGCCATGTGCAAAAGACGAGCAGTTTGACTCTAATCCTCTACACCAGGGGTCTCCAACATTGGCAACTTTAAGCCTGGCGGACTTCAACTCCCAGAATTCCCCAGTCTGTGTTGCTTTGCTGGCTGGGCAATTTTGCTTTGCTTTTCTGGCTGGGCAATTCTGGGAGTTGAAGTCTGCCAGGCTTAAAGTTGCCAAGGTTGGAGACGTCTGCTCTAGATCAGTGTTTCCCAACCTTGGCAACTTGAAGATATCTGGACTTTAACTCCCAGAATTCCCCAGCCAGCAAATGATTAAGGGACTAGAGACCAGGCCATACGGGGAAAAGTTGCTGGAACTAGGCATGGATAGTCTAGTAAAAGGAAGGGCTAGGGGGGACATTATAGCTGTATACAGGTACTTAAAGGGTTGCCACGGAGGGGAGAGGGTCACACTATTTTCCAGGGCCAGACGAGAAACAACGGTTGGAAGCTGACCAAGGAAAGATTCAACCTGGAGATAAGGAAGAACTTCCTGACGGTGGGAGCGATCAACCAGTGGAACAGCCTGCCAGCGGAGGTTGTCAACTCCCCAACTTTGGATATTTTCAAGAGGGGATTGGACTGCCATTTGGCTGGGGTGCCGTAGGGTTTCCTGCTTAAGTAGGGGTTGGACTCGATGATCTGCAAGGTCCCTTTCAACTCTATAAATCAAGAAATCAAGAAATCAAGAAATCAAGAAATCAATAAATAAATACATAAATACATAAACAAACAAACAAACAAACATCTATGTTGGCCGGTTCGCTCAGGGTCACACCATGAGCGCAGCAATCAAAAAATAGCTTCTGCTCATGTGCAGAAGCAAAATCCAAGATGGCGGCAGCCACAGAGACACTGACAGAACCGACTCGGTGACCTCATCACCAAACTACGGTACTAATGGTTCTAAAGAACCGGTTAGAACTGGTAGGAACCCACCGCTGATGTTGAACATAAAATCAATAGCATACACAAAATTGACCAAGAAATATCACATAGAACAGCAGCATGGCTCAGCTTTCAATGTGTAAAAACAATACTCTAACACAGTGTTTCCCAACCTTGGCAACTTGAAGATATTTGGACTTCAACTCCCAGAATTCCCCAGCCAGCAAATGCTGGCTGGGGAATTCTGGGAGTTGAAGTCCAAATATCTTCAAGTCGCCAAGGTTGGGAAACAATGCTCTAACAAACAGGCAGTGCCAGGCTAAGAGTAAGAACTTTCAACACCAATGTTTTTCTCACCATAATGTGAAGGATGTGAAACAGAAAAGCTTGGGGGGGGGAGGTGTTATACAGTGTGCAATAGAAAGATGATCTCACTGTAGAGATCAGTTCAGAAATAAGGAAATTCAGCTCAGCAACGGACTACCTTCAAAGATATCATAAAAGCAGCATTAAAATCTAATCTAAGTAGGAAGGACGCATTGTACATTGACCTCACAATAGATATACCTGGTGGCAGGGTGGATTTGATTTAAATCAAATTAATTTAAATAATGATTTAAATCACTAGTAAAAAGGCTTCATTTAAATCAACTCGATTCAATTCATAATTTTAAAGAGCACCTGTCATTTATCTGTCCGTCCGTCCGTCCGTCCGTCCGTCCGTCCGTCCGTCCGTCCGTCCGTCCGTCCGTCCATCCATCCATCCATCCATCCATCCATCCATCCATCCATCCATCCATCCATCCATCCATGTATTTCTTTCCCTACTCCCAAAGCAATCTTTACAAGATGCCTGTGAACCAGGCAACTACCCCACACACTTTTGAAAAGCCTGATCTGTTTTCATTATTTAGAAAGATTATTTGGAACATTGTTTTATTAATTACTACAAAGTAACAGACTCCATTTCAGTTATTTGGGCAGAGTGAAAAGCCAGAGTTAATTTCCAACCTTTCACTTATAAATTCTTCTACCCAAATGCATCTCTACTTTATTTTACTAAAAAGACATTATTTTCAACCTCCCAATTCCTTATTTCCCAACCTGTCACTTTCTGGCATTGCAACAACCAGTCTCCAGGAAGAAGGGCCCTACAGTCTGGAAATGTGCTGACCTGAGGTTACATCCTACTTAGAGAGTATCAAGTTGGAAAAGGCCAGTCTTAACTTTTAAAATATTTGAAGTTACTGTATTTGAAAATATTTGAAGTGATTTTTTGATGGCTAGGATCACCAAGCCATTAAAGACTTGCAATTACAGTTTTCATGTGTTTACAGGGCACAAATGCAAGATGTTCATCACTAATATAAATGACAGCTCTTCGAATATATGAAGACAGCTGACATCTCACAGGTCATCAGTCCTAATTCCAGACTAAACATTCCTAATTCCTCCAATCTTCCTCATGGACTTGGTCTGCAGGTGCCAAATGATTCAAAGGCTCCTCTGTCCAGATGTAGCACCTTACTGGAGGAAATTATCTAATGTATTTTTTGCAGTATAAGATACACCGGAGTATAAGATGTACCTTATTTTTTGGGGAGAAAAATAGGGAAAAGAATCTGCTTACCAGGTATTCATCTAGCTAGTGTTCTTAGCCAGTACATTATTTTATCCCCTGGTTAGGGCTTTAAAAAAAATTATTTGGAGAGAGTAACAATGAAAAAGTTTGCAAGTGGGTAAGAGCTGGGAACATCGATAGCACTGGTTAGGGCTGGAAAAAACATTTGGAGCAAGCTAGACCAATGGGGGGCAAAACCTGCAAAGACTTAGGGCTTGGAAAACATTCTTCGCAGAGTAACAATGAAGGAGCTTGCGAGCCGGTAAGAGCTGGGAACATTGTTAGTACCTAGTTAGGGCTGGAAAAAACATTCATAGCAAGTAAAGCAATTTAAAAAAAACTACAAAGACAGGTTTGAAAAACATTCTTCACAGAGAGTAACAATGAAAGCGGGTAAGAGCTGGGGACATCATTAGCACATGGTTAGGGCTGGAAAGAAACTTATTTGGTGCAAGTTAGAGCAATGAAAAAAATATGCAAAGACTTAGGGCTTGGAAAACATTCTTTGCAGAGAGAAACAATAAAATAACCTGCAAGGTAAGAGCTGGGAAGATCGTTAGCAGCTAGTTAGGGCTGGGGGAAAAAAATCTACATTCAGAGCATAAGACGCACCAAAATTATCAGCCTATTTTAGGAAGGAAAATACTCCGAAAAATACAGTTAGTTATCCTAACACAGAGGTAGGCAAAGTTGGCTCTTCTATGACATGTGGACTTCAATTCCCACAATCCCTAAGCTAGCATGGTTGGCTCAGGAATTCTGGGAGTTGAAGTCCATAAGTCATAGAAGAGCCAACTTTGCCTACCCCTGTCCTAACCTATTTATAGAATAGTCAACCCAGAAGTTTTTGAGATGTAGAAACATCTCAAAATATAATACCTTTGCATGCATAAATCTGAGATGGGGAAATATGTTGCAGGCTATAGTATAGCAGGAACCAAGCCTTTATCTTTTTATAAGCATATAAACAGCTATCAGACATTGCTTTTATTGAAACTGGGACTTTTCTGCAGTAGCACCCAAACTTTGATTCATACTCTCCAGAGAAGCTTTAGTTAGCATCAGCTTCATTGCTGAATCTGCTTGTGCCTTCGAAACAAAATTCTCATCTCTTTATTTTATAGCTTTGTTGCCATGGATATGTGAAAAGAGGAGGGTAATTTTGTCATACATCCATGTCATTACTCATATCACTAATCATACTATTAACTCTTATTTTTCCCCGTCTACCTTTTATCCATACCTAACCCCTTTTTCTTTCTTGTTAGGGTTCCTAACATTTTATGATGCCAGGAACCTTTAAAATAACAAATTGTGTGAGAACAATCATCTCCATGAATAATACAGAATGTAGTATTAGGACCTCCAGAAAAAATACATGACGTTGATCTCCTTCAAATAGAAACATAGAAACATAGAAGACTGGTGGCAGAAAAAGACCTCATGGTCCATCTAGTCTGCCCTTATACTATTTCCTGTATTTTATCTTACAATGGATATATGTTTATCCCAGGCATGTTTAAATTCAGTTACTGTGGATTTACCAACCACGCCTGCTGGAAGTTTGTTCCAAGGATCTACTACTCTTTCAGTGAAATAATATTTTCTCACGTTGCTTTTGATCTTTCCCCCAACTAACTTCAGATTGTGTCTCCTTGTTCTTGCATTCATTTTCCTATTAAAAACACTTCCTCCTGAACCTTATTTAACCCTTTAACATATTTAAATGTTTCGATCATGTCCCCCCTTTTCCTTCTGTCCTCCAGACTATACAGCTTGAGTTCATTAAGTCTTTCCTGATACTTTTTATGCTTAAGACCTTCCACCATTCTTGTAGCCTGTCTTTGGACCCGTTCAATTTTGTCAATATCTTTTTGTAGGTGAGGTCTCCAGAACTGAACACAGTATTCCAAATGTGGTCTCACCAGCGCTCTATATAAGGGGATCACAATCTCCCTTTTCCTGCTTGTTATACCTCTAGCTATGCAGCCAAGCATCCTACTTGCTTTTCCTACCACCCGACCACACTGCTCACCTATTTTGAGACTGTCAGAAATCACTACCCCTAAATCCTTCTCTTCTGAAGTTTTTGCTAACACAGAACTGCCAATACAATACTCAGATTGAGGATTCCTTTTCCCCAAGTGCCTTATTTTACATTTGGAAACATTAAACTTCAGTTTCCATTGCTTTGACCATTTATCTAGTAAAGCTAAATCATTTACCATATTACAGACCCCTCCAGGAATATCAACCCTATTGCACACTTTAGAGTCATTTGTCACAAAATCTATTCTTGATTCATGATCTACAGTTTAAAAACCACAGATCTAGCCCCTTGATTACTGCCAAGAACTGATGCAGAGAATCTAGATCTAAATCTATGTGTACATAACTACTTTATTAATTTCATAGATTTGATTCAAAAATATTTCTGACTCATCGAATCAATGCTTCAATATTTAACACACAAGTATAATCAAGATAGCCTCTGTTTAAGACACAGGAGGTGTATACATACACTGGAAGGAATGTTCATTAAGCTTGACAGCTACCTCTGGGTCAGTGTTCCCTCTAATTTTTTTGGGGGGTGGGCGGAAAAGTATAGTGTCTGAGCGGCAGTCCCTTCGGGACTGGGCGGCACAGAAATAATAAATAAACAAACAAACAAACAAACAAAAAACCCACCCTGTTTTGCCTCAGAGAATTTCAAAATAAAATACTGTACTGTGTGTCTATAACAGTGAGCTCATAATAGGGCAACTCCATCAATATCAAAATGCCACTTAAATAGTTGAGCTAGTTTCAAACTAGATTTTGATTTTCTTTCTCTCTTCCTTACTCCCATTCTTTTTCTTTCTCTTTTCCTTCCTCTCTTTTTTCTATCTGTTTCTCTCTCTTCCTCTCTTCCTCTCTCTCTCCTTCCCTCTCACTCTTTCCCTCTCAGCTTCTGGGCAGGTTTGGAAAACTCTGAGTTGATGATGATTTTTAAGTGAGCGATTGCTCACTGCTCAGCTTAGAGGGAACTATGCTCTGGGTAACCATTTATTATTATGCATTGCATATCCCATAATAGTATAGCCCCCAAGATTGTAATTCCTACACATTCTCTTGTTTTTCAGTGGCTATAAAGCAGCGGAGGCAAAACTGAAGCCGGTTGCCATTTCACATTACTTATTGATTGAGCAAACTAATTTACTAAGATAGCCTACCCTTTTGACATTCTGTCAGTCCGAGTAATATAAATTGGTTCATAGCATAGTAACTGATGGAACTTCCCTGACCACAAAGCTTTGGCACTGAAAAGGCAGAAGGATGCTTTCAACCCAGATATTTGAGTGCATAGCCTTTCAACAGGGCCTTGACATGTCAACCCACACCAATCAGCAGCATTACCGAGTTCCAAGGTCTAATTTCTAACTTGCCAGTTTTGTTTCTATATTTAAAAATACAGTGTTCCCTCGATTTTCGCGGGTTCGAACTTCGAGAAGTCTATACCACGGTTTTTAAAAAATATTAATTAAAAAATACTTCGCGGGTTTCCCCCCCTATACCATGGTTTTTCCCGCCCGGTGACGTCATATGTCATCGCCAAACTTTTGTCTGCCTTTAATAAATATTTAATAAACATGGTGAGTAATAATCTAAGTGGTTGGCAAGGGAATGGGAAATTGCAATTTAGGAGTTTAAGGAATTAAGGGAAGGCTTGTGATACTGTTCATAGCCAAAAATAGTGTATTTACTTCCGCATCTCTACTTCGTGGAAGTTTGACTTTCGCGGGCGGTCTCGGAATGCATCCCCCACGAAAATCAAGGGAACACTGTACATGCAAGATTGCATTGGAGAGGGTTTTTTTTTGAAGCCTAATAATCAGTGAAATGGGGCGTACATCAAATTGTCATTTGCATTATGGCAAAATGCAATAATCAGGAATCCAAGAGAGTTTATGATCATTTATGTATGGTTTATGTATGGTCTGTTGAGCTGTGTGATTGTTTTTTAATAAGGGTTTCTTAATGTGTTCTGTTTTTTAATATTGGATTTGTAGACTGTACTGTTGTTGGAAGCCGCTCCGAGTCTTCGGAGAGGGGTGGCATACAAATCTAATAAATGAATGAATGAATGAATGAATGAATGAATGAATGAATGAACAAACAAACAAACAAACAAACAAACAAACAAATAAACTAAAAATATTAATATTGCTTTTGATGGGAGGCTGGTCCTGGGCAGAATGAGTGAAGAACGTTGATAGTGTATGCCAAGGGTGTATATTCCTGACCCTAGCTCACCCTAGGTGTGAAGGGCATCCCAACTGCCCAGTTAAAGCAAGCAGGCTCCTGTATTGGGAAGCAGAAGTAAAGGAAGATGCTGGAGGCAGATGGTCAATTAGACCAAGTGACAAAGACATCAATTCAGAATCATGGATAAAGTCTCTTTATGTGATTGCAAGGAGTTGAAAAACTACTTTAATATATATATATATATATATATATATATATATATATATATATATATATATATATATATATCCTAGTCTCCCTTAATTTTCAAATTCAGCTTAAACATGTGACATATATATATATATATATATATATATATATATATATATATATATATATATTGATTTTTTAGCAAGTTTAATATACACACAACATAAAACAGTGCATAGTGAAAAATGCCCACCACCGCGATACACACACAGATACCCCACCACCAAATCGGAAGTGTTTCTTATATAACCCACTGTAAACCAAGAGCAAATTATCTATTTAGATATTATAGAGTGATTCCAATTTATTTCTTATAGCTTGGTCTCGGATTCTACTCATCATATATCTTCTTACTTTGTCCCACCGTCCCATCAGTTGTCTCAATTCAGTTCCATTATCCAAATTTATCCTTTTATCCATCATTTCAAACTGAATATGGTCCACCATGTACCTGTACCAATTTTGCATTGTCCATTTTGTCGCATCCTTTCAACCCAAAACTATTACCGCCTGAGCGCTTTCTATTGCTGCTTGTTTTATTTCTCTAAATTCTCCCATCGCATTGCTTTTAACTAATACTGCCATTTCCTTAGTGATTGTCTATTGTATATTTAACATTCTATTTATGTCCTCTTGCACTTTTTGCCAAAATTCCTGCACTATGGGGCATTCCCAAATCATATGCATAAACATTCCTTTATCTTGACAGCCGTGCCAACAATTACCCCTGACCTTCTGCTGAAAGGGTGCGAGTTGAACGGGAGTATAATACCACTTATGTAATATTTTCCTTCTCATTTCCCTAATTCTTGTATTCTTAATTTTCCTTATATTTTCTACTGTATTTTCCATCTCTTGTACCTCTACTTGAAAAACTACTTGATGGCATATAATTAATTAATCAATCAATCAATTAATTAATTAATTAATCAATCAGGATATATGGTAGCCCAATACCATAGAACAGCACTCACTAGAGCAAGATTTGAGCAGTTAGATTCTATGGTCAAATATGAACGATTCCACCAAGTACCATATTTTGAGAGAACATGCATTTGCGGTGCACCAGAAATAGAAGACATTGCACATGTGCTACTCAATTGTAAACTATACTCCTCAGTAAGACCTTAGTATTTACAGCCCCTACTTGACAAAATCATACACTGGGACTGTAATAAACAATTATCATATTTTCTTCAGGGTACAAATATATATGTAGTTTCTAGAACCGCTACTTTTATAGTCAGGGCTGTTCAGATGAGAATACGTTTTATAGAACATATTGGAGTGGCATGCAAAGGAGATGAACTCACTTAAGAATATTTTATATCAGTATGTTAGATTTGTTTAATATAATCCTTTGCACGAGTTATATTCTCATGTTTTACTACTCGATTTTAGCATATTATACTGCATTTTAACTTATTATTTATTCAAATTCCCTCTATTTTAGCCAATTTTATGGTATTTTAACCAGTCACAATTTTATGACGACCGATGTGGTCCTTTTCCTCGCTTTGATATGGTCGATTGACTAATCAAATAAAGTTGATATTGATTGATTGATATACGGTAGCCAGTATCCATCTGCATATCTTCTCCCAGGAAATCCCAGGAACATCGTAGTCCTTTATTCTTTATGGAACCATCTCAAAAAGGAAATGTACTTTTTGCAAAATGTTTCTTCCTAGTCTGAATAAAGGAATGCTGGAAGTGAAAAGATTAAAAACCTCCCCAAATGCCAATGAATTCTTGGTCCATTCCATATAATCCAGTGTCTGGTAGTAAATACAGAACGGCATTTTCAGTGTTCTGGGGCTTTTAACAGCAACAAAATTTACCATTTATGGTGAATATAATTTTAATAAGAAGCTCGGAAGAATATTTCAAGACAATAAAAATAACACAGAGATATAAAGGCAGCTGTACAAAAGCCATCCATCTTATCCACTGCAGCGGACAAGAGAAAAGTGCCATCACAAAGCAATTACCATAAACTACTGGTTCTTAAAAATATAAAAATATAGTACTTTTTACTGAGAATGAATAGCAGCACTGATAAGGATGAAAGGTTCTTCCGAAGATTTTCTACATTCAGCATTTATATTTTGAATAGGCCTACAGTAAACAATTCCAATGCTGGAAATATTTTGGAAACCTATTGAAAAATGCCCAATTCAAGACTCAGCTTGGCATAGGCAGTGAACTATGCTCATTATCTGAATATATTTCATGATTCTGACCACAGGAACGGAGGCAAACACAGCTTCATATCCAATTACTCAAGTCTTGCTTGGATTCAGGAGTATTCAAAGGAAAGGTAAAAAAAGAAAGTGGCCCAAAAAGTCCTATCCTTTTTTTATGAGCATTGTGACCTTTTTCTGCTCTCCTTTTTGAGTCTGTCCTATAGGATTAAAAACCATGTTGCAATTCTATCTACTGTAATAGAGAATAGTGATGGGTGAACCGAACCCGCACAATTCGGGTCCGTACCGAATTTTGCGGTGTTCGGTATGCCGAACACGAACCCAAAATTTTATGAAACTTGGGGCAAAGTTTGGGGTCGTGTTTGGCGTTCGGAGCTTTGACGTCACCGGCAGGTTGCTAAGGACGCCAAGGTGATCACTTCCTGGATTCCATGGAATCCAGGAAGTGATCACCTTGGCATCCTCAGCAACCTGTCGGTATACGTAATGTCAAAGCTCCGCACCCGGAATCTCTTGGTGGGATTCCCCGTTCGGGTTCAGGTTCGGCCAAATTTTGCGTAAAATTCGTCCGAACTTGCCGAACCCAAACACCGTTGGGTTCGCCCATCACTAATAGAGAACTAAAAAGCTAGAGACTACTTTAACAAAACAAATATATAGGACAGAAGCATCACAGATTCACAAAATGTTATTTAGAATTGCTGATCTGCCCTATTGTCCATTTTGGACTCAATCAATAATAATAAAAAAGGTTTCCTTCAATTTATTTATTAGATTTGTATGCCGCCCCTCTCCGGAGACTCGGAGCGGCTCAATATTAGATGGTTTGATTGCTTTAATTATAGCTTCTATTTTGCATCACATGTTTTACATTTAAAGAAGTGCCCTTAACTTATCTTAACATTTTACAGGTCTGCCTTAAGCAGCGGCAGAAGTCACATTGTCCTTAGGTCATAGTTTGTCAAATTAGCTAAAACTGGATAGTTTTCAATAACTGTGAAGTCCTTGGTATTCTCTGAGCTTGCTTGTGGATATTTTGTTATCTGACTTGCTTACAGAACATAAAATAACAAGAGTTGGAAGGGATTTGTTTGCTTATTTATTCTTTTTTCCCCCAATGCCGCCCTTCTCCTTGGACTCAGGGCGGCTTATAACATGTTAGCAATAGCACTTTTTAACAGAGCCACCATATCACCCCCACAATCTGAGTCCTCATTTTACCCACATCGGAAGGATGGAAGGCTGAGTCAACCCGGTGATGAGATTTGAACCGCTGACCTGCAAATCAGCTTTTTAGTGGCCTGCAGTACTGCACTCTATCCACTGTGCCACCTCGGATCTTGGAATTATTCTAATCCAACCCCCTGCTTAGGCAGGAGACCTTATAAACATTGCAGATAAATGGCTGCCCAATCTCTTCTTAAAATTCACCAGTGATGGAGCACCCACAACTTCTGGAGGAAAGTCATACCATTGATTAATTATACTCATCGTTAGGAA
The DNA here is from genome assembly GCF_031021105.1 of Erythrolamprus reginae. Classification (NCBI taxonomy): domain Eukaryota; kingdom Metazoa; phylum Chordata; class Lepidosauria; order Squamata; family Dipsadidae; genus Erythrolamprus; species Erythrolamprus reginae. The sequence goes on from NC_091952.1 coordinate 173,018,358, forward strand.
TTGTCTCCATAGATCTAGGTTGGAGCTCTCCTTGATCTGTACACTATGTATTGCTTTGTCCTCAGGTGCTTTGGAGAATAGATTGACCCTCTCCTTCTCTGTGACCTTCAAATATTGAAAGACTTGTATCATGTCTCCCCTAATCCACCTCTTCATTAGACACTAGACAAACCCAGTTCCTGCAGCTGTTCATCATGTTTTAGCCTCCAGGACACTAATCATCTTTGTTGCTCTTCTTTGCATTCTTTTTAGGATCTTGACATCTTTTAGGTGGTAACCAAAATTGGATCCAGTATCCTTAATTGAGAAGGGATCCAACCTAAGGCTACCTATGTGTACCAACCAGGAACTTGAAAATATACAGTAACAATAAACCTTGGTTCACAGCCAAACTCAAGCAGTTACGTCATTCCAAAGAGGAAGCCTACAGAAAAGGTGATAGAATGCTGTACAATCAGGCCAGAAATATATTAACAAGGGAGATCAGAGCAGCAAAAAGGAACTACTCTGAAAAGCTAAAGAATCAATTCTCAACAAATGAACCAGCAAACATGTGGAAAACTCTCAAAAACATCACCTGTTACAGCAAACCACCTTTCCAGGCTGAAGGAGATCAGCAATTGGCAGATGACCTGAATGTGTTCTACTGCAGGTTTGAAAAGAAACCTCAACCACTTATGTGCACAACCTCCATCCCAGACACACCAACAACAGCTAAATCTTCTACAATTGAACCCATCCCATTGTGTTTACAACCCCTAGTGATCACAGAAAAGGAAGTGAAAGATCTATTTCTCAGACAGAAGCCTGGAAAAGCACCAGGCCCAGATAAGATAACTCCTTCTTGCTTAAAAGTCTGTGCTGACCAATTGGCCCCCATCTTCACCCAAATCTTCAACAAATCACTAGAGTTGTGCTATGTTCCTTCCTGCTTCAAACGCTCGACTATCATCCCAGTGCCAAAGAAGCCCTCCATCAAGGAACTGAATGACTACAGACCAGTTGCTCTAACATCTGTAGTTATGAAAACCTTTGAAAGGCTAGTGATGTTGCATTTGAAAGCCATCACGGATCCACTGTTAGACCCCCTGCAATTTGCATACCGAGCAAATAGATCAACAGATGATGCTATTAATTTGGCTCTACACTACATCCTTCAACATCTTGAATCTCCAATGACCTACGCCAGGGTCCTCTTTGTGGACTTCAGTTCAGCATTCAATACCATCATACCGGACATTCTCTTAACCAAACTAAATCAGCTAGCGGTACCTGAACACACTTGTAAGTGGATCACAAGCTTCCTAACAGACAGGAAGCAGCAGGTGAAGCTAGGAAAAATCACATCAGATATATGTACAATTAGCACAGGTGCCCCCCAAGGCTGTGTACTTTCACCACTTCTCTTCTCTTTATACACTAATTTTTTTTTTTTTTTTTTTTTTATTATTAAAATATAAACATATACATCGATATATACAATATATGATACAAGTTACAATGCGGGGCATATCATATATAAAGAAAAAGGATAACAAAAAAAAGAACAAAAAACAAAAAACAAGCAGAACAAACAAAAACAAAACTAATAACAGTATCGGCGAATAAGCAGGGGAGTTGAATTGAAAACGAAAATTAGATCTAGATATTTTTGCTCAGTTAACATATTTCAAATAAGTTATCCAAAAGTGTTAGAAGCCAGCGTTGTATTTACATATATTGTTAGAAAGTTCGCAAAAAATAGAGATAGGTTTAGGTAGTTAAATACATATACAATCTCATGTAATAATATTAGATAATGAAATACGTTATACCGGATTTGTGACAGTTCATGGTTTGGTTTTTTTTTTTTTTTTTTGGTTTTAAACCTTCTTAAAGCCTATTGGTCTCTCTGATATTTTCTAGCCATTTATATAGAGGGTCCCAACAACTGTTAAATGTATCTAGCGGTTCGTTCCTGACTAATAGGGTCAGTTTCGACATTTCTGCGCAGTACATTATTTTCCTAAGTATTGCTTCTTTTGGGGGAAGATCTTCATTTTTCCACCACTGCGCATATGTTAGTCTTGCTGCGGTAGTTAAGTGGATGATAAGATGAGCTTGTGGTTTTGACAGTTTTTGCCTAATTATACCTAGTAGAAAACATTCAGGGGTTTTGTCGAACGTCAAATTTAATATTTCTTCAATCCATTTTCCAATCATCTCCCAATAGATATATGTACAATTAGCACAGGTGCCCCCCAAGGCTGTGTACTTTCACCACTTCTCTTCTCTTTATACACTAATGACTGCATCTCATACGATCCATCTGTTAAACTACTGAAGTTTGCAGATGATACAACAGTGATTGGACTCATTCGAGACAATGATGAATCTGCATACAGACGGGAAGTTGAACAACTATCCTTGTGGTGTGACCAGAACAATCTAGAACTGAACACACTCAAAACTGTAGAAATGGTGGTAGACTTTAAGAGAAACCCTTCCACCCTTCCACCTCTCACAATACTAGACAACACAGTATCAACTGTAGAGACCTTCAAATTTCTAGGTTCTATCATATCTCAAGACCTAAAATGGTCACCTAACATCAAAAACATCATCAAAAAAGCACAACAAAGAATGTTCTTTCTGCGCCAGCTCAGGAAGCTCAAACTGCCCAAGGAGCTGCTGATTCAGTTCTATAGAGGAATCATTGAGTCTGTCATCTGCACCTCTATAACTGTCTGGTTTGGTGCTGCAACCCAACAGGACCGACACAGACTTCAGAGGATAATCAGAATTGCAGAAAAAACAATTGCTGCCAATCTGCCTTCCATTGAGGACCTGTATACTGCACGAGTCAAAAAGAGGGCGGGTAAAATATTTACTGACCCCTCACATCCTGGACACAAATTGTTTCAACTCCTACCCTCAAAACGTCGCTACAGAGCACTGCACACCAAGACAACTAGACACAAGAACAGTTTTTTCCCGAACGCTATCACTCTACTAAACAAATAATTCCCTCAACACTGTCAGACTTTCTACTAAATCTGCACTTCTATTCTACTAGTTTTCCTCATCATTCCTATCACCCATTTCCTCCCATGTTGACTGTATGACTGTAACTTGTTGCGTATATCCTAAGATTTTTATTAATATTGCTTCTTCATTGCTTATTTGACCCCTATGACAATCATTAAGTGTTGTACCACATGATTCTTGACAAATGTATATTTTATTTTATGTACGTTGAGAGCATATGCACCAAGACAAATTCCTTGTGTGTCCAATCACACTTGGCCAATAAAATTCTATTCTATTCTATTCTATTCTACCTACTAGAACAAGAACATACAGTGAAAATTTATCTTTGCCCCACGATTGTCTAGAAGCTATAAGTCAAGACAATGGTTTGCTGTTGCAACACTTTGCAAATCAGCCATCAAACAATTGTGATTGTTCCAAAGGAAACATTTACGTAGGAGAAAGAGGGAAAGGAGCACAAAGGAAGAATAATTGGGTGAGAAGCAATTGTGCCAAGGACAGAACATGGAATGAAACAAAGAGTTTGGATGAAACTTAACAGTGGTTCATGCTCCTCGGTTGAGCACTATTCCTGGCTGCCTGCAGGCCTTGCTAATTTCGAATAACCTGGCCTGTACTGATTCAGCCCTTCCCCAGTTTCCTCCGAGGCCAATTGAGCTGCCCTCTCACTCGCTGTCAGTTCTTGTTCCAGCTCATCTTCCGCCACCATAGAGTCAGACTCCAACAAGGCATGACTATATAAGGTCCCACAGAGTTGGCCTTCTCCGGGTCCCATCGGCTGGTGGGCCGCAGGGGGAAGAGCCTTCTCTGTGGCGGCCCCAGCCCTCTGGAATCAACTCCCCCCAGATATTAGAACTGCCCCCACCCTCCTTGCCTTTCGTAAGTAACTAAAGACCCATCGCCAGGCATGGGGGAACTAAGATACTCCCAGGCTTATATAGTTTACGCATGGTATGATTGTATTGTATGGTTTTAATGTTGGGTTTTTAAGATGTTTTTAATATTAGATTTGTTATACTGTTATTATTTTGTTGTGAGCCACTCCGAGTCTACGGAGATGGGCGGCATACAAATCTAATCAATAATAATAATAATAATAATAATAATAATAATAGTTGTTGTTGTTGTTGCTGCTGTGTCCAGAGGACAGTTAGGCCTTGTACCCGCCCCATATTCCTTGGGCGGGAAAATACTGAAAGGTGATTCGATGGCTGAGCCTGGCAGCTAGGGGTGCCAGGAACGGCCATGTTGTTGTCTTGTTTCGTTCTGTAAATCGTTACCTTCTGTTCTAATAAAAAAGAACCGTTACTTACTACAAGTCTGCAGTCCTTCATAATTGCAAGGATCTAACAACAACAACAACAACAACAATTATTATTATTACTACTATTATTATTTTGTGTCTAACTTAATTGTGCTTTTTCGGTAAGCAATTACGTTGTTAAGGCTAGGTAAGATAAAGTACAATATTATTATTATTAGTATTACTATTATTATATTATATTGTATTATTATTATTATTATTATTATTATTATTATTATTATTTTGTGAGTCTACGGAGAGGGGCAGCATACAAATCTAATAAATAAAATAAATAAAATAATAAATAAATAATATCCCTATTCCAGGGGTGAAATGCTCCTGGTTCACTTGTGCCTATCGGTCATTGGAGAGCTGGTTGTGATGGGAGCGCATCATTCCCCCACCTGCCCAGATGCCACCATTTGGGTTCTTTTACTCTCTGCCGATGTGCAAAGCATTCTGTACATGCGCAGTGGGTAAAAGAACCCAAATGGCAGCATCCGGACGGTGGGCATAGCCTCACGCTTCCTTCGCGACCATAGAAACATAGAAGACTGACGGCAGAAAAAGACCTCATGGTCCATCTAGTCTGCCCTTATACTATTTCCTGTATTTTATCTTACAATGGATATATGTTTATCCAGGCATGTTTAAATTCAGTTACTGTGGATTTACCAACCACGTCTGCTGGAAGTTTGTTCCAAGGATCTACTACTCTTTCAGTAAAATAATATTTTCTCACGTTGTTTTTGATCTTTCCCCCAACTAACTTCGGATTGTGTCCCCTTGTTCTTGTGTTCACTTTCCTATTAAAAACACTTCCCTCCTGAACCTTATTTAAGCCTTTAACATATTTAAATGTTTCGATCATGTCCCCACTTTTCCTTCTGTCCTCCAGACCAGTTCTCTGACAGCCGATAGGCACAGCCGAACCAGGAGCCTTTCACCCCCTGCCCTATTCTCATCTGACATCTTTCCTGCTCTAGAAAAACCAGTATATCTTGTCTATCTACCTTACCCTTAATATTGTACTTTATCTGTACCTAGCCTTAACAACGTAATTGCATACCAAGAAAGCACAATTAAGTTAGACACAAAATTGGGATGATAAATATAGCACCACTGGGTGCTTAAAAAAAAAACCTTAAGAAAGAGGTGTTGATGCTCATTTGTTTGTACCGTATGTCCCTTTGTTTATTTATTTTACTTTTATTTTATTTATTTGTTTTGTCAAGTGAAAATATGATGACATTAAGATACATGATACTAGTAAAAGTCAAACATTTGAAAAAGAGTATTAGAAATAATAATATTCAAACATATGCAACTAGTAAAAATGACGAACGTTAAGGACAGGGGATGAAAGGCACACTGGTGCATGTATGCACTTATCACTTTGAGTCTTTGTGATTGTCGGGACAAGTCCCTGGCCAGATTTCAATGGTTTGCCATTTCCTGTTACCTAGAACTTAGCGTGTTCCGACTGGCGCAAGGTCACCCAGCTGGCTTTGCACCCAAAGTGGGACTAGAACCCATGGTCTCCCAGTTTCTAGCCTGAACCACTGCATCCAACCAGCTCTTTCTGATTATTATTATTATTATTTATTAGATTTGTATGCCACCCCTCTCCGAAGTCAGCATACCTCAGCGACATCAACGACCCCAATTGTTACCCCACTGACTCACCAGGAAGTTTCTACACAGCAGGCAATTGCTGAGCCATCAAACCATACCCAGCCACCAGTATTTATAGAAGGAATGCAGCTCAGGTCTCGCAGTGTTCGCCTGAGAAGAAGGACAGAAACACCAGCCTGAAGATGATGAGTGAGACCTTGTTGAAACGTCGCCAGAAATTTCCAAATCCTACACGGGAAGAAACCCGAATATACCAAGACCGTCATACCTGTACCCGTGAAAATCTACGAATATATATATATATATTGTTTTCGTAGATCAGAACAATCTACACACACACACACACACACACATATATATATACACACACACACAGTGGGTATGGCTAGCTGATGAGGCCAAAATAAGGCCGAAATAGATCTATCCTAGAACCCCTTAATTTTCAAATTCAGCAAAAAACATGTGACACATATAGATAGAATTGTCGGCTATCAATAAAATTAACTGCCTTGGAAATGGCCCTGGGTTGAGCCGAGTGGCAAATAAAAGGAGCTGTGATGTTCCTTCAATACACCAGGGTGATTCGACACAAAAATATGTAACCCTTCCCTGGTGCAGAGCTGAAGGGATTGGATACTGTAGCCTAGAGGATAATTCTCTGCCTTACAAGGCAAAGGTTGCAGGTTCAAGTCCCAGTGGGTATGGCAAGCTGATGAGGCCAAAATAAGGCTGAAATAGATCTATCCTAGTCTCCCTTAATTTTCAAATTCAGCAAAAAACATGTGACATATATATATAACCCCAATAGCTAAAAAACCATACAACACATACATACCAATCATAAAATATAGGAGTCTGGGGGAGGTGTCTCAGTTCCCCCATGCCTGGCGATATAGGTGGGTCTTGAGTAATTTGCGAAAGAAAAGGAGGGTGGGGGCCATTCTGACCTCCGGGGGGAGTTGATTCCAGAGGGCCGGGGCCGCCACAGAGAAGGCTCTTCCCCTGGGGCCCGCCAGACGACATTGTTTAGTCGACGGCACCCAGAGAAGGCCAACTCTGTGGGACCTTATCAGCCGCTGGGATTCATGCAGTAGAAGGCGGTTCCGGAGGTATTCTGGTCCAATGCCATGTAGGGCTTTAAAGGTCATTACCAACACTTTGAATTGTGACCGGAAACTGATCGGCAGCCAGTGCAGGCCACGGAGTGTTGTAGAAACGTGGGCGGATCTAGGAAGCCCCACGATAGCTCTCGCGGCCGCATTCTGCACGATCTGAAGTGCTGATCTAGAGACTGGGTAAAGGAATGGATACAATTCATACATTGGCAGTGGAAATGAGGATTTTCCTTCTGCTTTGTGCAGTCCCAACAGAGGTGCACAGCTATTATGGAGAGGGTTGCTTTTAGCCAAGGAAAGCAACCTTTAGAATGCCAGGATGCCTCTAAAAGAGAAAAACTGCACCAATGCCAGCAGTCTGGCACTCTTGCAACAAATGAATATAGCTTGCGTGTAGGCTCTGTATGAGGCATAAACACAGCCAACTTTTCAAAAGACCACAGCCAAGCGGTCAGACAAAAAAAACACAGTAAAAAGATATGTTGGAGAAAAAGCACTGGCTTAAGTATGTTCTAAATTTAGGCCCTCACTGGGAGTCCTTTTGGAAGATCAAAATTACTGCCTGTCCTCAAAACCTCTATACACAAGTGCCACACTGAAATGTAAATTTACCGTAATTGCAAAGTGACAATCCACTGCTCTGAAAACACACACTGCTCTATTATGCTGCATTATAGTTATCCTTTTTTTAAAAAAAAGAGGGGAGAGAAAGCACACCTATGAACACATCCATGAAATGACATTATTATTATTATTATTATTATTATTATTATTATTATTATTTATTAGATTTGTATGCCGCCCCTCTCTGTAGACTCGGGGCGGCTCACAACAATAACAAGAACAGTGTAAAAACAAATCTAATAATTTAAAAACACTAAAAACCCCATTATTAAAAGCAAACAAACACACAAACATACCATGTATAAACTGTATAGGCCTGGGGGAGATGTGTCAGTTCCCCAATGCCTGACGGCAGAGATGGGTCTTAAGAACTTTACGAAAGGCAAGGAGGGTGGGGGCAATTCTAATCTCCGGGGGGAGCTGGTTTCAGAGGGTCGGGGCCACCACAGAGAAGGCTCTTCCCCTGGGTCCCGCCAAACGACATTGTTTAGTCGACGGGACCCGGAGAAGGCCAACTCTGTGGGACCTAACCGGTCGCTGGGATTCGTGCGGCAGAAGGCGGTCCCGGAGGTATTCTGGTCCGATGTCACTTCCAAGATCTTACCTGTAAAAGTCCCAGTTTTAAGAACCGGCTATATAACGTAAAGTCTATTAGCTGTGTTAACGATTTGCCATCTCTGCATATTATCAGTGTACTGGAGGGATTTTATTGCTCCTTTCTCAGAGTGAAAAGAGACTACTAAGCAGGAGTCTTAATTAAAGGCCCCAGGGTTTGATGTAAATAATTGGCCCTGACCACAGAAAAGCAGGAAGGGAAAGCCATTCAAAAACACAGATAAAGTAGCATTTATTTTGAACCATCAGCCTCACGGAAACATCGTGAACTAGTAACTTAATCCGGTTAGGAATGTCGGCTTTGTGCAATTATACGTTTTACTGGCACAAATGCATTCCAATGCATTTATTGAGACTTACTCCCAGGTCAGTGTGTAATAAAAAGAAAAAGCAGCCCTTAATTTCGGCATTTGCAGTTATGGAATCAGAAGATAAAAATATGTGAAGCATTTATTGCTAGAGCAATTTCTTCTGATAAGAGGGTGGAAATACTGTATGTCTTAGCTTCAAGGATAAGAAAGAAGGGGAAAGTAAGTTATGACTTAATCAGGAAATATTCCAAATATCTGATTTAGTTTACTGTACTGTACTAGAATTTTCTGAGGTTAATTGTATTTGAAATGAATTTGTTTATTTAAATATTGCCTACTAATAGGATACTGGGTAGCTTACAGTATATAAGACCATTTTTATTTATTTTTATTTTTTTAATTTGATTTTTTTAATGCCACCCTTTTCCTTAGACTCAGGGCATCTTACAACATGTTAGCAATAGCACTTTTTAACAGAGCCAGCATATCGCCCCTACAATCCGGGTCCTCATTTTACCCACCTTGGAAGGATGGAAGGCTGAGTCAACCTTGAGCCGGTGATGGGATTTGAACCGCTGAGTTGCAGATCTAGCAGTCAGCTAAAGTGGCCTGCAGTACTGCACTCTACCCACTGCACCACCTCGGCTCCTGCGATGGACTCAAAATGTCCATTAAAAGATTAGCATTTCTTGGAGGTTGGTGCTCCAAAGAAACCCTGGGAATCTGTAAAAACTTGACAACAGAAAGACAACAGGCAAAATAAATTCACTTAAACTCATCCATAGTAATTTTTATAAATAGCAGCAGAAAGGGCAAAAATGATGGCCACGATCTTCACCTAGGAAAATACCTCGATCATGCAGTGTTCTCCTGTGGGAAAATCTCACAGGTACAATTTTGTTCATATCCACACTTGTTTTCTGCCCTTTCCTTGAGCAAGGTGTCACCAGGAAGGAGCAGAGAGCCAGGTCATATTTAACTGGCCCAAACTATTATTAGACAAGGAAATTGATGGCAATTAAACACAAAAGTTTTATTTCCGATTTTCTATTTCTAGAACCAACATTTCCTTTCCTTTCCTTTCCTTTCCCTTCCCTCCCCTCTCTTCCCTCCCTCTTTCTCTTTCTTCTTTCTCATTTATGTGGCTGCCCTTGTCAAAAAAGTGATTGCGGTTAGTTTTTAAGAGCTTTCTTTCTTAATCAAAGATTCTAGTGATTTTTTTTTGTTGGTTTCTTTTAACTAAGCCTAGAAAGCTTAGAACTAAGATGCCTTAAACATGATCTAAGCATTGCCCACAAGATACCCTATCTGAGGACTCAGGATGGCTCACAGCATATTAATTTAATTTAATTTAATTTAATTTAATTTAATTAATTTAATTAATTTAATTTAATTTAATTTAATTTAATTTAATTTAATTTAATTTAATTTAATTTAATTTAATTTAATTTAATTTAATTTAATGTAATTTAATTTAATTTAATTTAATTTAATTTAATTTAATTTAATTTAATTTAATTTAATTTTTAATTTAATTTATTTATTATTTAGATTTGTATGCCGCCCCTCTCCTCGAACTCGGGGCGGCTCACAACAAGGCATAACAAATCGTAACCAATCCAAATAAATTTAAATATTTAAAAAAGTTTTTAAAAAACCCAATATACTAAGAAGCACACACACAAACATACCATACATAAATTGTACATGCCCGGGGGAGATGTTTCAGTTCCCCCATGCCTGACGGCAAAGGTGGGTTTTAAGAAGTTTACGAAAGGCAGGGAGAGTAGGGGCTGTTCTAATCTCCGGGGGGAGTTGGTTCCAGAGAGTCGGGGCCGCCACAGAGAAGGCTCTTCCCCTGGGGCCCGCCAACCGACATTGTTTAGTTGACGGGACCCGGAGAAGGCCCACTCTGTGGGACCTAATCGGTCGCTGGGATTCGTGCGGCAGCAGGCGGTCTCGGAGGTATACAAAAACAGAACAATAATATAAATCCAATGAATACTACATTAAAAACAACCATTAAATTCAATTAAAAGAAAGTAAAACCTATCAAACCAATCATTCAACACTCATACTTAAAACATTCATTGATCAGGGGGAAGATCTAAAAGTCCCAAGCCTGGCAGCAAAGATGAGTTTTTAAGCTCTTTCGGAAGGTAAGGAGGGTGGGGGTCAGTGCGAATCTCTGGGGAGAGCTGATTCCAGAGGGTCGGGATATGCTGCAACGTCCTGCCTGACAAAGACTACTTCAGCTTCAACCACAACAACACAAGAGCACATAGCAGATTCAAGCTCATTATTAACCGCTTCAAACTTGACTGTAAAAAATACGACTTTAGTAATAGAGTTGTTGAAGCATGGAACTCATTACCGGACTCCGTAGTATCATCCCCTAACCTCCAAGATTTTACCCTTAGACTGTCCACGGTTGACCTCTCCAGATTCCTAAGAGGTCAGTAAGGGGTGTGCATAAGTGCACTAGAGTGCCTTCCATCCCGTCCTATAGTCTCTCCTATATCCCATATATCTTCTCTTCTATCCCTATATCTTTCTTCTATTCTCTCATCAATTTATTTTATCCTATATTCTCTCTTCTATTCTTTCTCTAATTCTATTTCCTCGGTGTCCTCTATTACCTTCATTGTGTATTATTGTGTATTGGACTGACCAAACAAAGAAACAAACAAAGAAACAAACAAACAAAAGGTTTCCTGGGGAAAAAACAACAACCACTTTTTGGCCTGGGGAAAAAATGGTTTAAACCAGTGGTTCCCAACATTTTTTTGGGGCCATGCCCCACCTAAGCATCTCTAAAATCCTGCCCCCCCAAGCATGACATATAATCCTTATTATTCAAAAAGTGAACTAGTCACTCAGAGGAAGCCTAAAAGGCCATTAATTACCATAAGTTTAACCAAGGTTCCAATTGCCCCCACTAAAAATGAAATTGCCCCCCTCTGGGGCATTGGCCCCAGGTTGGGAACCAGGGGTTTAAACCCCTTTTCAGGATTGGAAGAATGACAATTCTGTGAGTCTTTGGTATTCCTTGATGCAAGAACTAGCGTAACTGGTAGAGCTTTTGAAGTTGGGCAAAGGATCTCCTGGCCACAGCTTCACTTGCTGTCCCAGAGAAGTTGTGAGTCCAAGAAATATCACAGGTTAAACACCAACTCCTTTAGGAGAATCGGACATTTCAGGATAGGAGAAAGAAACTCCATAAGGGCATCAAAACTACCTCCATTTTTTTTTCTGGGATTCATCAGAAGTCTGGCTTTCCCCATCTAGGCCCTCGTAGCCTCTAGTTACTTGGATAACCATTCTCAAACTCTTCTCATCCTGCTTACAATCTCTTTGAACTGTTGCCTTCTGGCAGAAGATACAGAACAACTAGAACTCGGACCACACGTTTCCTGAATAGTTTTTATCCCAGAGCTATACTCGCACTTAACAATGAACCAAAGGGTCACCATCAGTGAACTGTTGGACAATATTACTCGGTTTGTCATGTAGATGGTTGAGTGGTTCAGGGTGGGGAATTTGTAGTGGGTGGGACATTTTATTCTATTTTTTATTCTATTTTTAAATTTTATGGTGGGACTGGTCTCTGGGTGTCACACGACTTTCATTGCCAATGACAATTCGTTGTTTTGACAATGACAATAAAATAATAATAATAATAATAATAATAATAATAATAATAATAATAATAATAATAATGTTTTGCTTCGGCATGCTGTATTAAGGGGCAAATAATGTGGGTTTTGTCATTTGTTAACTAACACAGTTATTTTGTATTTTAATCTGATTTATATCCTTTCTTTTAAAGTGATGTTCAAGATTCATTAGCTTTTAACGTTCCTAAACTTATGAACTAACTGGAGACTTTCCTCTTTCAGATTTTCTTTGTTATGTTAACTATAAAAGGGGATGTAAGCTGAAGATTGGGGTTCACTCTTTGAATGAGGAATCTCTTTTGTCTGAATATTCTGATAAATTGTAATGAAATGATCTTCTTGTCTCATTGGGAAATATGCACACCGAGACATGAACCTAAAAAGCCATATTTGGCCATCAGTATGAATCAGCCATTGTGATATAAAATCAACCTTTACAACTTGTCTGTTTTTAAATCAACTGGGATGCGTTCAATAAATCATGTCTAGAATTACACAGAAGATTTTTTTCCTCATATTCCAAGCAGGAATCAATAACCATTTACTCTGGTTATTTCTCTTATATCATGCCTTATTTCTAACCGGTCAAGTCTGTATACCCTATTCACCCCTGGATAAAACACCATCAAATAGATTGGGCTGAAGTTACTAGACAATGAATCTCCCTAGTCAAGGTCTAAATCACAGCTGCCTAAGTCATTTAGAGTTTAAAAGTTTCAAAACAATAATGACTGGCAATCGGAGCTTTTAACATTGGGGTGATACAATTGTTGATCACAGTATCATTCATTAGTTATCAACAGCAATGTAGTTGCCATATTTTGCTCCAGCTGATTTTTTTTGGATACTCTTTAGAGTAATGTTTTAATAGTAATGCAATCAGGTATAAGATCAGATTAATTCAATGTGCATAAAGACCTGGCTAATGCATTTCAGAAAGCTTTGCTTATTTGGAAGTTAGTGCTATGAATGAACTGGTCACTCCTAGGCAAAACTACCATCTTAAATATACACAGAAACAGAAGAGCCTAAAAATAATAATTATTATATCTTTCAGGGATCAACAACAGCCCCAAATTGTCTCACAAATAATTTCTTATGTCCTTGTTATAATTATAAAAATCTCTGGACTATGCCAAGGCACTTCCCTGATCTTCGGACTCTCTATTCCAACAGTGACCCAAACACAAATCTCTTTGAGTTTGGCCTTATCTCCTTCCATGTGTTCTGACATTTCTCAGTTATCCTGCCCATCAGGAAAGGAGCTGCTCTGTAGAAACATCCTTACTTTACAATGCCAATGCCACAAAAACCTTTCACAAGGAAAATAATACACACCACATCAAATCTCTGGAAAAGAAAAAGGCATTAAATTAAATTCTGAATTAACATTAATTTGGAAATTTAAGAAACTCATGAGAATATGTGAAGATGTATAGTGGTGGGCCTTACATACCCTGTTTCCCCGATAGTAAGACACCCCCGATTGTAAGACGTATCGGGGGTTTCAGGGGGGTCGGCTAATATAAGCCATACCCCGAATGTAAGACATATGTCTTACTTTCGGGGAAACACGGGGGGTATTGCCGCCTCCCTCTCATCTAGCTGCGCGCCGCCTCCTGCCCACGTCCGCACCATCCCCCTCTCCATACGTTGCCGCGCCATCCCCTGCACTTGTCACTGCCGCCTCTGCAAATTTACTCGGGCACGTCCCTACTCCAAAGAAACCTCCCCCCCCCCGCCCGTCACAGAAGGTAAAATGCATATACATTAAAAAAACACATTTTACACAGTTTTTTTAGCTGTCAGTGCCCCTTTAACAATATAAGACATACCCCGAAAGTAAGACATAGTGGGGCTTTTGGGGATAAAAAGAAAGTAAGACACTGTCTTACTTTCGGGGAAACACGGTATCACACCAAACTCCGTGGTCTGCACTGGCTGCCGATCAGTTTCCGGTCACAATTCAAAGTGTTGGTTATGACCTTTAAAGCCCTACATGGCATTGGACCAGAGTACCTCCGTAACCGCCTACTACCGCACCAATCCCAGTGGCCGATAAGGTCCCACAGAGTTGGCCTTCTCCGGGTCCCATCGACTAAACAATGTTGTTTGGCGGGCCCCAGTGGAAGAGCCTTCTCTGTGGTGGCCCTGGCCCTCTGGAATCAACTTCCCCCGGAGATTAGAACTGCCCCCACCCTCCTTGTCTTTCGTAAATTACTCAAGACTCACTTATACCGCCAGGCATGGGGGAGTTGAGACACCTTTTCCCCCAGGCTTCTTTATATTTTGTTTCATGTTTGGTATGAATGTGCTGTTTGGTTTTTAAATATATGATAGGGTTTTATATGCTTCTTTTAATATTAGATTTGTTGTGCTATAATATTGTTTTTATTGTTGTGAGCCGCCCCGAGTCTTCGGAGAGGGGCAGCATACAAATCTAATAAATAATAATAATAATAATAATAATAATAATAATAATAATAATAATGTGATTTTTCTGATTCCAGCAGAGTACAGTATATTGTATGTGATTGATACTTCTGCTTTAGCATTATGAACACAACCTATTATGGATTTCTCCAAGCACTATGGTTAAACCTTGTATGAACAAGATGATTGGGAGTGGGTTCACATATTGCACCAAGTCATGGTTTACTAAACAGCGACTTTCACAATAAAACACATCACTGCCTACAATTTCCCCCCCTAAATTCCATTTAGAGCAACAGGTTTTATTTTAATACCACAAGCAGATGGCCTCCAACACCCAACATCCCCAGCCAATACATTCAATAATCGTGCCTGCTAGCTACAATAAAATACAATCAATCTGGAAATTGAGAAAGTGACTTATAAGGATTAAATCCTTGGTCCATTAGATATTTGAGTCAGGGGTGGGTTCCATTTACCTTCGCCACTGGTTCGTATCAGGATGTTTCATGTGTGTCCCTTTGGACTATTTACTCCACTCCACTCCACTCGAAACAGAATACCCTATGAGACTAGACTTTCAATCCTGGGCCTAGAAAGCCTAGAACTAAGACGCCTTAAACAAGATCTAAGTATTGCCCACAAGATCATATGCTGCAACGTCCTGCCTGTCGGCGACTACTTCAGCTTCAACCACAACAACACAAGAGCACACAACAGATTTAAACTTAATATTAATCGCTCCAAACTTGACTGTAAAAAATATGACTTCAGTAACCGAGTTGTCGAAGCGTGGAACTCATTACCGGACTCCATAGTGTCATCCCCAAACCCCCAACACTTTACCCTTAGATTATTCACGGTTGACCTATCCAGATTCCTAAGAGGTTAGTAAGGGGCGAGTACAAGTGCACTAGAGTGCCTTCCGTCCCCTGTCCTATTGCTCTCCTATATCTCCTATACCTTTCTTCTATTCCTATATCTCTTCTTCTATTCTTTCATCGATATGTTCTATTACTATACCTTCTTTTCTATTCTTTCTTTGATATACTTTACTATGAGTATCTCCTCTATAACCTTCATCATGTATTTTACTATGTGTGTGTGTGTGTGTATATGTATGTGTGTGTGTATATATATATATATATATATATATATATATATATATATATATATATATATCCACTAAAACCCTCATTGTGTATTGGACAAAACAAACAAACAAACAAACAAATAAAATAAATACTTCCACGTATGCTCTGAAGTAGGATTTAACCCGAAATACAATTGAGGAGCTCATCATTTGTACTTCGGGCGAAGAAATAAAGATCAGTTTTAACCCAGGGATAGGGGTGAGGGCTTTTTTCACAGTATAGAATGAGGAGAAGCCATCCAAACAAAGTAAAATTGGCCAATTTTTAAAAAAGGTGGTGGTGAGTATAGACCAGCACAAACAGAACCGAATCGGTGATGCCAAAATTACATCACCAGTGAATCGCTAACAGTTCGGGTGATCTGGTCCAAAACGGGAAGAACCCACCCGATTTGAGTTTGAAAAGTGCAAAAATAATAAGTCACTATTAATATTTTGTAATTAACCAGTTTTATTTCTTTCCCAAATACATAACAATATGAAAAACTACTAATTAATAGCTACCATTAATGCAGTTTTCTCCTCTAACTGGACACCCAGGATCATCAATGCCCAATAAACATAGTGGCAATCAGATGGTGCTTTAATAGCCAACGTAAATCTAATTAGAGATTTAGAGATCCAATTCTCTAAGGTAATTCAGATAGATAAATCTAGAACAAAGAGATTTACTGAAGCCCAACATTACAAGCTCTGAATTATGACCAGAGTCAAGGCCTTAACCCAGATCTGTGATTAAATACACTCACTGGCAGCTGAGTTATGCCATCAGCTATTTTTCCCAGTGTATCTGTTTGAGTTGTATAAAAGATTCCTGGTTCTGTATTATCTCCTTCAAGTCCTAATGGCTAAAACTGACAGCTGAATCTGACAATGGGTTCCATGTCAGAGTTCAGCCTTAGCAGAAAGCAGGATGGATTCACATAATGTCAAGGCCAAGTTTAATCATGACTTTTCTGAATGACCACAACAGCTGAATTTTTCTATCTCACCATTATCAATGTAGGAGTAAAGTATAACAAAGCTCCTAGATGAGTGAAGAAGGTTTTCCACAAACATATTCTTCACAGAAATTGTATTACACCCCCCATCAATGGCTAGGTAGGATGATGGCTGTATCTATAAACATATTAGTAAACGATGCAAGGGGCATCTCACTGCTATAGGATTGCAATACTCATTACCCACAGCTGTCTCATAGCCTAATAGTGATAAAATTCCTAGAGCACAGGTGTCAAACTTGCAGTGTCACATTGCTGTCACATGATGTTTCATGACATTTTCCCTATTTGCGGAGCTGGGGTGGGCGTGGCCTACGCGTGACGCACCCAGTTTGACACCTCTGTCCTAGAGGCTTATCAGTTGGAGAAAGCTGATTTATTTTGATTAGCAACAACATACGTCAAGGTATCCAGGGGGAAAGCATTTTGAAATTCCCTGATATTTCCCTGACATTTCCCTGTAACTTGCAATCTAGTTAAGGCAAAGTCGTAGATGATGTCATACCAAACAGCTAAGCCATGGAGAAATATCGGTAGCTGAGCAAGCAAGTTGCCACAGTTATGCTCATTTTTGCTTGACTCAGGTAGCGCAATCCATTGGTTTTTTTACATGATTTTTCTCTGACTTTTAAACATTTTAATACTGTTCTGTTGGGCTCTCTGGTAGACTTCTCCCAAAAATTCACAGGTACAAATTTCAGACACACACACATTTGAAAATTCAAAACAATGTTCTTTATAATGAAAATTCACTTAAACCAAGCCCTCTTTTGGTATAGCAAAGATTTGTACAAAAATTTGTACAAGTCCCTTATCAGTTCTGTGATACTTAGCTTGCAGCTGTGAGGCAATTCACAGTCCTTCTTTGACAAAGTGAAACACACTTTGCTCTGGTTTAGTTTCAAAGTGGGGGAAAATCAGCACACAAAAAGTCAAAGTCAGTAAAGCAGTCACGAAACACAACGATCAGATAATCCTCCACAATGGCCAAACCGACAGGCTGTTATTTATAGCAGCCTCACTAATTACCACAGCCCCACCCAACCACAGGTGGCCTCATTATCTTTGATAATAATCTCTCAGTTGTTGTTGCCTATGCATCCCTCTCCGCATGTGTGGCTGTATCATTAACTATAGTTCCGAATCCAAGGACGAGTTAGATAATTGATCTCCTTCTGACCTGTCTGCCACACTCTCCTCTTCCCTGTCACTCATGTCTTCTTGGTCAGAGGAGCCTTCATCAGCAGATTCCAGAAAACAGACCTGCAGCATGTGGATGTCTCCTCCACATCCACAGTCCTTGGGGCAGGAGCTGGGCCAGAGCTAACCACAATAAATACAGTTTGGTTTTTCCCCACTGATTTATTGTTTTTTTTTCATGAATTCCCTGACAATTCCCGAGCCATTGATTTCCCTGATAATTCCCTGATTTCCCTGTTTTCCTGGACACCCTGATACTTGGTCTAAAGCTCAGAATTTTCACAGCACCCATTTTCAAGTGATATTAAAAATAAAACATGGGATTTTCTGCAGGCAAAATAGATTATGCTATGGTGTCACCTGTAATTTAGCTTGGTACCAATTTGGGTCTTTCAGAAGAAATAACTCACTGAATTTGGACTGGTTCACTAATGCTTAGCTATAAGTATCATACATATTATAGGTATCATACATGATTACATAAGAACACACTTTCCTTTAGTTCCCAATCAGGAAGACAGAGGATCAAAATGAAGTATCTAATTAAATCTGGGTTATACTAGAAAAACAGTGTTCTTCATGAAATAAAACAGTGTTGAAAAATCCATTTCTGCCAGCAACTCAGTTGCTATTTTTTCTTCTTTTTAATTATTGTACATATACTTCACAAAAAGCTTCGGAAGTAATGGAATTTCTTGCTTTTTTCAGTTTAATAAATGAATTCTGCAGTAATCATTTTCAACTCACATA
The DNA here is from genome assembly GCF_031021105.1 of Erythrolamprus reginae. Classification (NCBI taxonomy): domain Eukaryota; kingdom Metazoa; phylum Chordata; class Lepidosauria; order Squamata; family Dipsadidae; genus Erythrolamprus; species Erythrolamprus reginae. The sequence goes on from NC_091952.1 coordinate 173,037,205, forward strand.
TCTTTCACTTGCTTCATGCAACTCGCTCTAGAATAAATGAAGAAAATTTCATTTACTCTAATAATTAGCACCTTTTTCAATAATGGAATTTCATTCCTACTTTTTGACATAGGGTACATATGGTTCTTCTGCAAAATTGTGCTCCTTTTTCTAATAAATATATACAGTGATACCTCGTCGTACAAACTTTTCGAGATACAAACCCGGGGTTTAAGATTTTTTTGCCTCTTCTTACAAACTATTTTCACCTTACAAACCCACTGCCGCTGCTGGGATGCCCCGCCTCTGGACTTCTGTTGCTAGCGAAGCAACGGAACAAGGTTCTTAAGGTGAAAAGTTTGTAAGATGAAACAATGTTTCCCATAGGAATCAATGAAAAAGCAATTAATGCATGCAAGCCCAAAATTCACCCCTTTTGCCAGCCGAAGCACCAATTTTTGCGCTGCTGGGATTCCCCTGAGGCTCCCCTCCATGGGAAACCCCACCTCCAGACTTCCGTGTTTTTGTGATGCTGCAGGGGAATAGCAAAAACACAGAAGTCCGGAGGTGGGGTTTTGAAGACTTCCATGTTTTTGCAATGCTGCGATTTCACTGATGCTCCCTTCGCTGGGAAACCCCACCTCCGGACTTCCGTTGCCAGCGAAGCGCTCATTTTTGTGATGCTGGAATTCCCCTACAGGGATTCCCCTGCAGCATCGCAAAAACACAGAAGTCCAGAGGTGGGGTTTCCCATGGAAGGCACCCTCAGGGAAATCCCAGCAGCACAAAAATTGGTGCTTCGGCTGGCAAAAGGGGTGAGCTTTGGGCTTGCATGCATTAATTGCTTTTTCATTGATTCCTATGGGAAACATTGTTTCATCTTACAAACTTTTCACCTTAAGAACCTTGTTCCGGAACCAATTAAGTTTGTAAGACAAGGTATCACTGTACCGCGTAATGCTTTGGATTTGATTTCCAAAAGATTTTCCAGAATGCAGTAACACTTTCCCAGGAAAAAACACACTTGCCTTAAAATGTTGCTGATTGATGTTGCATTCTTGGAAATTGAAACAATTTTGGGGGAGCCTACATTTCTTCTTGTGGATCAAAAATGATATATGGGACTTTAATCATAACACAGCATTACAGGGTTAATAAAAGCACATGGAAATATTATTTGTCCCTGAAGGAATGAAGTAACCATAGAATCACAGGGTGTAGATGTTTTCTAATTCAAACTTCTGCTCAAGGCAAAAGACACTTATTATGGCTGTCCGGTCTATTCTTAGAAATCTCCAGTGATGGAACACCTGCAACCCCAGGAGACAAGCTATTCCATTGATTAATGGCTCTCACTGTTAGAAAACCTGCCCTGACTTCTAGGTTATATCTCTCTTTGACAAGCTTCCACATATACAGTACTTCTTCTCTTGCCTTCTGTGTCCTAGAAATTAAGAAAATAAATAAATAAACAATGTCATTTGGCGGGACCCAGGAGAAGAGCCTTCTCTGTGGTGGCCCCGACCCTCTGGAACCAGCTCCCCCCAGATATCAGAGTTGCCCCACCCTCCTTGCCTTTCGCAAGCTCCTTAAAACCCACCTCTGTCGTCAGGCATGGGGGAACTGAATTTTTTCCCCATTCCCCCTAGGCTTATAGAATTTATACATGGGATGCTTGTTTGTATGATTGGTCTCTTAAATTGGGGTTTTTAGATTACCGGTATTTTTTAATATTAGATTTGTTACATTGTCTTTTTTATTGTTTTTAGCCACCCCGAGTCTTCGGAGAGGGGCGGCATACAAATCAAATCAAATCAAATCAAAAAATAAATAAATCAAAAAACAAATCAAAAAATCAATCGATGAATCAATCAATCAATCAATAACGTGACTTATGGGCTTCTTCTAAAGGTCCAACATAACGGATTTTGCTCTAGTCTCTTCTTTGGACAATGTCATCCAATGGGTCTTAAAGGAATCTGTCTTTTCTGCTATTCTGCCTGCCCTATGGAATAATCTCTCACATCTTATGTTTAAGATCTGATTGTCCCCCAAGTCTGTTAGTCTTCAAGAATTAATTAAGTTGAATTTGATAAATAAAATTGGCATACAAGAACAGAAATAGTTTTGAAAGGTTTATAAAAATGGAATTAGTGAACAATAGATGATTTATGGTGCAGTGAAAAAAATATACGAAATTGGTTATATTGTATATATATTTTCTTTTCATTTATCCTCTTTTTTAGTATCTTCAAAGTTTGTGATTTGATAGACTATATAGGGGTTTTTAGATTTAAGTAAAATGTGTAAAGAGAAATAGGAGGCGCTACGGCCTACCAGTTAATTAGAATGTTAGAAATATTGTTTATTTGTCAGTATATATTTGGGGGAACATTAATGAAGAGAGGTAATACATGATGATTGTGATTCCTGGAGGACAAGATTAGATAAAACAAATTGCAATAAGGGATAAAAGATTTATAGAGAAATTAATAATTTTGTATTATGAATTTTTTTTCTGGGATTATGTACAAGAATTACTAACAAAATACTGCATTTTATTGTACTGGAAATTGAAGATATTTGACATTGTATTAAAGTATATGAAGGAGAAAACAATAAAAAATTGTATATCGATTTTAAAAAAAGGCTTTGAGGACCAGCTCTTTCCTCAGATAGAATGTTAGATAAGTCCATCTTGGGTGGTGAAATATATGTTGATGTGCCTCTACTGTGGATTTGTTGCCTTTATTGATTTTCACTTCTTCTGTTGCAGGGGAAAACTAATCTTATTTTTATTATTGTATGCCCCCGGAAGTCACATTTCCTCCCTTCTTCTGATTTCACCCACCTTCCTTCCTTCCTTCCTTCCTCCCTCCCTTCCTTCCTTCCTCTTTGATTTCACTTTCCTTCCTCCCTTCTTCTGATTTCACCCACCTTCCTTCCTTCCTTCCTTCCTTCCTTCCTTCCTTCCTTCCTTCCTTCCTTCCTTCCTTTTTGCAAGTGGGGTACCTCTATAATTTCTTTAACAAATGAATTCCTAACCAGAGTTAACAGATTAAAAATATAACAGCTAAAGCAAATCCCACTCTGACAAGGTACCATGCTTTACCTACCATCATCGCTCTTCTTATAAATAAACCAAGGTAGGTCCTCTATCACTTTCAAGAGGAAATGAAACAACATTTAATCCTTAAAGGCAGTGAAATTTGCAAGATAAAGCAAGAATGCACTCACTTGATTAGCCTAAACCACAGGGCAGTTAATTCTAACACAGTTCCCAGAAGGATTGCATTTTGCTGAGCTTTGGTGTTTGGGGATTAAGGGAACTACAGTACAGTACAATCATGATGAACAGTTTCATTTTACAGTGTAGTTGTTTATTTGAGTCATGCTGGAAAGGCAGGCAAACTCTCTGGAGTCCTGGCTCCTGATGACTTCATGGTATCTTCATGCAGCTTCTTAGAAACAATTTGGAAGTGGTTTGCCATTGCCCTTTTCTGGATTTGTTTTTACTTTCTATTCTAACCTATAGCTTTGGGATTCCCTAGTTTATCTGCCATCCAAGTGCTACACAGATCTAGCTCAATTTAAATGCCAGAGGCTAGAGAAGGTGCAAAACACCAAAACACAGATCTATCTCGTCCCCAAGAAAAAAGAGAACCAACTGTTAAAGGAAGCAAATTAGCAATATATTCTAAATATTTAGAACAAGCTTCTGCCGCAAGACATTATACTGCAAATCCATCCTTAAAAGTACCAGTCCTATTTGTGATTCCTGTTCAATGCATAATGTCATGATTAAAAAGTCCCAAATAAATTTACAATGTATTCATATCAGACATTATACCGAATTGGCATCAATATATCATGAATTATAGTGAAATTGTTTTGCTGAAACAATTTCACTATATGGAACACCATTTCTTGGTGTCTTTGATAGAAATCTTCATTCTCATATTGAAGTAGTCAGTAAATCTCTAACTGATGCCATCTGTCCGTCCACCCACCCACCCACCCATCCACCCATCCATCCATCCACCCATCCATCCACCCATCCATTCATCCATCACTAGAATCAGTCATATCAAGTTCTATTTGGCTTCAACCATAGTTTGTTAAACTAGCAACTGGCTAATTATAAATTCATGTTGATAAAACATAATGACTGGTTCACAGTAACCCATCAAATCACATTAAGAATCAGTATATTATGCGAGTACTGGACAATTCAATAACACCTTCATTTCTTCTTCATAAGTGCAAGGTTAGAACTTGCATTCTAAAGCTAGAAGCTCTGTTGGTCCTTGTGGTTTAAGCTTGCTTTGTGTCAACCTGCTTTTCACCAAGAAACATCTATCATCATCACATGGTAAAAGTGCTTATGAAGTGCGACAAGCAAAATTCCCAGGTGAAAAATGCAGGCAGTGGAATATTTGTCTAGAAGTTGGGCAGGTATTGCCCTGTGTTGTACTATGGATCAGCTGGTTTGTCTGAATGACGCCGCTGAGAATCCAAAACTTCATTTATGATTTTGTTTCACAGCTTTATTAAAAAGCACCTCATCACAGGAGCTTCATTTAGAAACGTATTGTTGATTTTGCCAAGAAAGGAAAAATAGGTGCTTTTGTGTGTCATCTTGGCTTAAAAATCTAAAACAGGATAAGTTACAAAAGGATTGTGAAAATGTATGCTCCTATCTCACTGACTTAAAGTAGTCCAAGAATTCCAAGGTAACAAGAGAACCTTTCACTTTAGCCATCAAATCAAAGGACACCCTTGTAAGAGGGTATAGGAAATGTATTATGGGAATATAGTTCAAACACAACCAACAGTGGTTGTGCGGAGGGAACCAAAACGATCACACATTCTTTATTAGGTTCATGTCAATATTGTGTTTGAGAAGCAGCTGAATAAATATTACAGCTCATAATCACCATTCCCATACAAATAGGCTGCTTTCGTACAGCTTAATTACCACCATTAATTTAGCCGGAGTTATTCCATTAACCCAATTTTTCTGGGTTCACCAGACACACCAACCATTTCACTACAAAGGGCTGAATTCACTGTATGTGAAAATATGGTTGAATCGCTTGTATCAACCTTTTTCTTCACCACTGACCTGTTTAAATATCTTTTGTGGCCACGGACAATGTCCATAGATACCCCCCCCAAACTTAACTCAAGACATCACCTCCCAAAGAGGTCTGCAGACCACAGATTGAGAACCACCATTGTATATTAATCTACTGTACTTCTAATCTAGTCAATGTCACTGCTGCAATGTCCCACGATGACACATCCCTGTCCATGAGGAGCTATCAGAAAAGTTAAATGCCCTGCTCCTGTGCTAAATCTTGTCGCCCCACCTTTCCTGCCAAAGTGGAATCTTCTCAAGCGCAGGTAGACATGATTAAAGTCTTTGCAGGGCCAGAGGAAAGCCCCACTAGGAGCACCTCAACTTAAGAACTGCATTCAAAGAACGGAAGCTACACATGATCTCATCCATTGGTTCCCCTGCAGCTAATGTGTACTGCAGGGAACTTCATCAGAAGTTGCAAGGTCCCCTCCTCCTCTCCCCTCCTCCCCCACATCACATATAAACGATGGGCTGGGCAGGAGAAGGAGCCTTTCCTGTGCTGCCACCTTTCACCTTCCTTCCTTCCTTCCTCTCTGATTTCACCTTCCTTCCTCCCTTCTTCTGATTTCACCTTCCTTCCTTCCTCTCTGATTTCACCTTCCTTCCTCCCTTCTTCTGATTTCACCTTCCTTCCTTCCTCTCTGATTTCACCTTCCTTCCTCCCTTCTTCTGATTTCACCTTCCTCCCTTCCTCTCTGATTTCACCTTCCTTCCTCCGTTCTTCTGATTTCACCTTCCTTCCTCCCTCTTTGATTTCACCTTCCTTCCTCCCTTCTTCTGATTTCACCTTCCTTCCTTCCTCTCTGATTTCACCTTCCTTCCTCCCTCTTTGATTTCACATTCCTTCCGTCCTTCTTCTGATTTCACCTTCCTTCCTTCCTTCCTCCCTCTTTGATTTCACCTTCCTTCCTCCCTTCTTCTGATTTCACCTTCCTTCCTTCCTTCCTTCCTCCCTCTTTGATTTCACCTTCCTCCCTCCCTTCTTCTGATTTCACCTTCCTTCCTTCCTCTTTGATTTCACAGTCCTTCCTTCTTCTGATTTCACCTTCCTCCATCCCTCCCTCCCTGATTTTACCTTCCTTCCTCGCTTCTTTTGATTTCACCTTCCTTCCTTCCTTCCTTCCTCCCTCCCTTCCTCCCTCTTTAATTTCACCTTCCTTCCTTCCTCTTTGATTTCACCTTCCTTCCTCCCTTCTTCTGATTTCACCTTCCTTCCTTCCTCTTTGATTTCACAGTCCTTCCTTCTTCTGATTTCACCTTCCTCCGTCCCTCCCTCCCTGATTTTACCTTCCTTCCTCCCTTCTTCTGATTTCACCTTCCTTCCTCCCTTCCTTCCTTCCTCCCTCTTTGATTTCACCTTCCTTCCTTCCTCTTTGATTTCACCTTCCTTCCTCCCTTCTTCTGATTTCACCTTCCTTCCTTCCTTCCTTCCTTCCTTCCTTCCTTCCTTCCTTCCTTCCTTCCTTCCAGTTTATATGCTGCCCAATTCCAATGGACTCTGGGTGGCTCACAATAGCAAAACAATATAAAAAGATACCACATCAACAATAGAAATATAAAAGCAGACCAACAACCCATTAAACACCCATACACCCTCCCAAGTCATTCATTACTCTTTACCTTGCTCACGATATTCTGCTGCAGGCCTGCCGGGATCCGATGGTACCTCTCACTGCAGTGGCAGTAACTGTCATTTTCCCCCTCCGGGGTGGGCAGTTCCGGAGCGGCCAGGATCCCCCTACTGTAGCTGCCGCCGCTGTGGTTGTAGCTGGGGCTGGTGGCGAGGCCCCTGGCGGGCGGCTGCGGGGGGGCCTGGGTCCAGTTGCCCTGCCCATCCGTCCCCTTGCACCAAGAGATGGGCTGCACCAAGAGGAAACTGTCCGAGAACTGGCTGAAGCCGATGAAAAGCGCGGGGATCCAGGTGAGGAAGAGGAGGGTTTTCTGGTGCCCGCCGCCCAGGCCCCCCAGCAAGGGCAGCACGGAGCCGTCGTAATCCAGGAGCAGGGGGCTGCAGGACCCGGAGGGAGGCGCGGGGAGGGGCAGGCTCTGGATCTCCGCCGAGGGACCCCCGGCAGGGGGTGCGGCCGCGGTGGCAGCGGCGGGGTCCGCCTCCCCGGCAGGCAGCGAGCCGTTTTCTTCGGGGAGGGGCCGGCCCCCTCCGCCACCCTCCTCTCGGCGCCGGTCAATCGCCATCCAGCAGGAGGGAGGAGGAGGAGGAAGAAAAAGAAGAAGAAGAAAGGCGACCTCACATAGAGGGGAGCCGCGGAGGAGGAGGTGGGATCCGGGCTTTCGTCAGCCGGCCGGGCTGAGGGACGACGGAAGGCTCGCCTGCCGAGCCGCGCATAGGTGTGAGCGGCCCGCTCAAGCGCGGCGAGATCCCCGGGGAGACCCGGGGAGGTTCGCCCGCCCACCTGCACTTACCCGCCCCGCCGCCACACCCAGCGCTCCCCTTCTTTCCACGTTGCCCTTACCCAAAAAATAAATAAATAGAAAATCCTTCCTGCGTCTCCCTCTCTCTCTCTTTCTTTCGCCGCAGCCCGTTTCTTTCCCGGGCGATCGCTTCTTTCCGCCGCCGCTGCCGAGGCCCAACGGGATCCGAAGAATCCGGCGATCGGATCTTTAAAAGATCCCTCGCTGGCCGGGAGGAGCCGGCGCGCGGTTCCTGCGGGTCCCTCGCCAGCCCGCGCTACCGCCCATTAAAGCACGCCGGCGGCGGTGGTGGTGGTGGTGGAGGAGGGACGGACGATATCCCTTCGCCGAGGATCGAGCAGGCGGAGCGTTGGGAAGGAGCCGCATTCGCTGCGCTCAGCCCGAGCGGGATCCGGGGCTCTCGCGGCGGTGGATCGCCTCCTTTCTCCAGTGGAGGGGGGCGGGGGTTGGGAAGCTCCTCGGCGGCGTCTCGCCTCCCTCGCTCGCTCTCTTTTCTCCCGCCGCGGCTCTCCTCCGCTTGGCTCGCTCGCAACCTGCAAGCCCGGCCCCCCTGACCCGGCTCCCGCCCCCCCCGGCTCCTCCTTTCTCTGAGGTAAAGGTAACAAACTGCAGCCGCCGCCGCACCTGCTGCTGCTGTTGCCGCCTCCTCCTGCCGTATTGAATCTCTGCGGCCGCTCGGTTTTCCTCCCCCGGCAGGAGCCGACGCCTCACCGCCCCCCGCCCCCGCCCCCCGACATCGGGTCGCTTGGCGCGACGACAGTAGGGAGAGTTTCCAGCCAGGCCCGTCAATCTTTCGGCCGAGAGTCTGGGGTGAGGTGGGGGGGGGGAGTCGGCTTGGCTTTGGATAGGCAGGAGCTGGGCAGAAAAATTAGGTCGGGCGCCGCGGGCGAATATCTCGGGTTCCTCCGGCGCGCTAAGCTGCAGCGTGGCTTGGTTGGGTTTCCCCCACAGCGGAATGACCTAGTGAAGCTGAAGTATTTGTAACCCGGCTTGGAAGTCATTGTTTGTCGCTTAACTGTGTTGGGTCCAGCCAGTAATGGGCTGCTGCCCCCGCGGGGATCGGGAGAGGGACGCAGTAGGGGTAGTTAGTTTATGCTCTCTTTATTGAATGCATAATAGTTTTTATTGCCCTTCCTTCTCTAGTACGAAGATTAAAGCGTTTATGGGTAAAAACATACTATTTAATTATTTCCTATTGTAAAAGTAATTAAGGATCATACTGACCCCTTAGTATGACCGTTAATTATTTTTACAATAGGAAATTTATAATAATAATAATAATAATAATAATAATAATAATAATAATAATAATAATAATAATAATAATAATAATACTGTAATAATAATCTTTCATTGATATGTTCTATTATACCTTCTTTTCTATTATTTTTTTGATATGTTTTACTATGAGTATCTCCTCTATAACCTTCATCATGTATTTTACTATGTGTATATAGATATATACCCACTAAAACCCTCATTGTGTATTGGACTAAATAAATAAATAAATAATAGTAGTAGTAGTAGTAGTAGTAGTTTATTAGATTTGTATGCCGCCCCTCTTCGAGGACTCAGGGCAGCTCACAACAATAGTAAAATACAATAAACAGTGTACAAATCCAATTTTAAAATACAATTTAAAACCCTTATAATAAAATAAAATAATCACACAACCAATCAAGCCATACACCAGCCACGACAATTGGGGTGTGTGTTAGTTTCCCCATGCCTGGTGGCAAAGATGAGTTTTTAATAACTTGAGAAAGGCGAGGAAGGTGGGGGCAGTCCTAATCTCTGGGGGGAGTTGGGGCTGCCACAGAGAAGGCTCTCTCCCTCGGTTCTGCCAGACGACATTGTTTAGTCGACGGGACCCGGAGAAGGCCAACTCTGTGGGACTTAATCGGCCGCTGGGATTCGTGCAGCAGAATCCCAGCCGCTGACTAACATAAATTTTGGGCTCAATTGTGGTAGAAGTGGAGGACTACCTGCAGGGGTGAACTGCTGGCCGGACCGGGGTGAATGCAGTGGGGTAGCGAAAATGGAGCTCCACCCCAGAGCTCCCAATTTGCGCTGAAAGATGTTGAAAGAAAATGCATGGGGTCCTCTTTGGGCAGCCTCTGCGTTCTTCCAGAAATTGTTTTAAAACCCCAAAGCTGGAGATTCTGCTACAAACAAAAGTGTTGAGGAAAAGTATAAGGAGATAAGATCTGGAATAAGTGATCTGGGTTTCTGCCTCCCCCTCCTTTCCAAATGGCTATAGTATTGTCTAGAGCAGAGGTCTTCATAGCTGGCTGGAGAATTCTGAGAGTTGAAATTCACAAGTCTTAAAGTTTCCAAGTTTGGGGATCCCTGCTCTAGAAAATAAAATGAATAATGCTTGAAACCTAATGCAAGCCACTTCTACTGGTTACCTGACCATCAAACCACACCCACAAAATAAGCCACGCCCATAGCATGGTAGTAAACATTTTGGTAGCCCTTCACTGACTACCTGTATACTAGGGTTGATGAGATGGTCAATGTGGGGTTCCCTATTGACCGTATACCAGGTTGCCATAGCCACAGCCTCTCCCCTTCAATCTTTAAATATTGCCCTTTTTTATTTTTTTTATTTTGTCCAGTATACAATAATACACAATGAAGGTTATAGAGGATATAGTAGAGAAGAAATACGAGATATAGGAGAGACTATAGGACAGGGGACAGACTCTAGTGTGCTTATGTGCGCCCCTTACTGACCTCTTAGGAATCTGGAGAAGTCAACCGTGGACAGTCTAAGGGTAAAATGTTGGGGGTTAGGGGATGATACCACAGAGTCCAGTAATGAGTTCCACGCTTCGACAACCCGATTACTAAAGTCATATTTTTTACAGTCAAGTTTGGATCGGTTAATGTTAAGCTTGAATCTGTTGTGTGCTCTTGTGTTGTTGTGGTTGAAGCTGAAGTAGTCTTTGACAGGCAGGACATTGCAACATATGATCTTGTGGGCAATACTTACAACTATACAACTGCCTTCTTGGCAGTTTGGGCTGCAGGACCAAACAAGTTACCAGATTCTGCAGAGGCCTCTGTGTGAATAATGGTTTACTCCAGCACTTTACTCCGGCTTCATAGGAGGTCAAGTTTAAAGGTCTTTGGGAAATGCTTGGCCTGTGTTTAAAACAAAACAACAAAGCAAAACAAAACAAAAATCACCAGCATTTTCTTCCATTGCATTGATTCCATTAGGGAAAATAAACCTAGGTTCTACTAGCAGCATGTTGTTGGTTTTGTTGCCAGGATGCATTATCTATTTATTCTGCTGACAAGGGGCTTGTTTAAAGGATTTTTATTTAGGGGAAATGGGATTATTTTACTTACTACATATGCTACTTCCAACCACAGCTGCTGGAGTGATGGGCAGAGAATTTATCCTGCCTTAAAACAATTAGGATAATACCATTCTCTGGCTTCCTTACTGAATCAGAAGCAAACTAGGGAAATGGGGAAAGCACTCCAAAATATTCTACTTTGCTGCCTTAAATAGGTGAAAGGGCTTTTAGCCCTGCACGTGCTTCCTCTTCAGTGGAAGATTAAATAAATAAAACTTTTGGTTTCCAAGTATTTGCATATTAACCTTTCACTGGGGTTTAATATAAGTCAATCCAGAGATAGAGACTACGCAAGATGGATGATGCCTAGCAAGGCTGTTCATGTTGCAGAGATAATAGGTTCTCCATTGATAGGGTTTGGAGCCAAAGCCTTTACTTTTTCAAAGCGCTTTACATAACCAGAAACACTAAAGGTGCTTCCTTTGCTTAGTGTGATGCTCTTCCGTTTGCAGGTAGTTTCGTGAAGCTGCTTCAAAGGGTTATTTTGCATAAAACTTCATAGAAAGCACATCTTCAAAGAATTGCGCGGCCTTACTTAAAATCTCATTGATACGTTTTTTGGGTAGGATTTACGGTTAGGAAAAAGGATTTGATGCAGTACAATTCTTTATGTGCCTACTGAAAAGTAATTACATAATTCACATTACATTAAGCCAGAATGATTTGTTGGATAAGCCACAATGCATAAAAGTATCAAACTTTGCCAAGGCTGCATAACTATTACTATTAGTCTTCTCATCGTTCCTATCACCCATCTCCTCCCACTTGTGACTGTATGACTGTAAGTGGGCCTTCTCTGGGTCCCGTCAACTAAACAATGTCATTTGGCGGGACCCAGGGGAAGAGCCATCTCTGTGGCGGCCTCGGCCCTTTGGAACCAACTCCCCCCAGAGATTAGAATTGCCCCCACTCCTCGCCTTTCGTAAACTTCTTAAAACCCACCTCTGCCATCAGGCATGGGGGAACTGAGATATTCTTTCCCCCTAGGCCTTTACAATTTACGCATTGTATGTCTGTATGTATGCTTGGTTTTTATAATAACGGTTTTTTAGTTATTTTAGTATTGGATTGGATTGTTACATGCTGTTTTTATCATTGTTGTTAGCTGCCCCGAGTCTACGAAGAGGGGCGGCATACAAATCCAATCAACCAACCAACCAACCAACCAACCAACCAACCAACCAACCAACCAACCAACCAACCAATCAAGAAAGAAAGAAAGAAAGAAAGAAAGTGTTGCTTGCATCCTTACAATTTATATTAATATTGTTTCCTGATTGCTTATTTGTACCCTATGACAATAATTAAGCGTTGAACCTCATGACTCTTGACAAACGTATCTTTTCTGTTTATGTACATCGAACATGCATCAATGATCAATTCCTTGTGTGTCCAATCACACTTGGCCAATAAAGAATTCTATTCTACCTTAAATACTTCAAGATGCATATTGGTGCCATCCAGTAGCACTCCTAAACCAAACAACCTCATTTAAAATTGTGTGGGAACCCAGCCTCTTGATAGTATAACATCAATTTGCAAGGAGAGTCTGTCATCTTTGCTAGGTTTTGCCTGTTCATGCAAACATTAATTTTATTGATGGACAGGAGCTGGAGAAATTGCCTGGGATGTCACAAATGTGAAAGGCTAAGTGTTCTGGGAACTGGAGCTGAAGAAAATAGCAGAGTTGAGACAATCAGAAGACAGTAAACACTATCTTTTAAAAAGAGACAATAAATTTATCCCCCCCCCAAAAAATCTAGCTAGCGTCTATAGTTCATAGATAAGACATCAATTATTTAAAAGAATTAATTCTTATTAATCTGACCATATGGTTTCTTGCAGTATTAGATATTTATGCTGAATGTCTTCATTTAGTCCTGTCTCTTTATAACATTTTATACATGTGTGTGCAGACAACTAGTATCTACATGCTCCGCTTTTGCACAAAGTAATAGAGAGAAGGATGCCTATTCAAGCACAGGCATGCTTGAAAGAAACCAATTATCTAGATTTATTTTAGATTAGCTTTTGGCCTGGAAATTTTACGGAAGTACAGTAGTATTAGTTGCCCTGAATGTGACTGATGAACTTTACAGTAGGGTCATGAACATAGGTGAATGCTACTGTGTTGGTTCTTCTTGATGTTTCAGTTGCTTTTAATCCTCAGCTATTGATCATGAAACACTGCTGAAGAAGCTTGGTTGGATTGGGAACAGGAGGCATATCGTATGACTTTCCTTTTATATTCTCAGCACATTATCAGAGAGTCACGAAAGCAGATTCCGGTTCTTCTCCATGCCGCTTGAGTTGTAAAGCCTCCTCCAACTTTTAGATTCAGAAAGAGAAATATCCCTTGTTCTGGGCAATCGAGCTTTCTCTCTAGACAGAACCAGGATTCACCTTCCTGGTTCTTCTAGATTCTGTTCTGTCGGGCTCTCTGGTAGAATCCTCCCAAAAATTCACAGGTACAAATTTCAGACACACACACACGTTTGAAAAGTCAAAACAATGTTCTTTATAATGAAAATTCACTTAAACCAAGCCCTCTTTTGGTATAGCAAAGAGCACTCGTCTCCAAACAAACTGGTAATTTGTACAAGTCCCTTATCAGTTCTGTGATACTTAGCTTGCAGCTGTGAGGCAATTCACAGTCCTTCTTCTTTCACAAAGTGAAACACACTTTGCTCTGGTTTAGTTTCAAAGCGGGGGAAAATCAGCACACAATGGGTCAAAGTCAGTAAAGCAGTCACGGAACACAATGATCAGATAATCCTCCACAATGGCCAAACCCACAGGCTGCTATTTATAGCAGCCTCACTAATTACCACAGCCCCACCCAACCACAGGTGGCCTCATTTTCTTTGATAATAATCTCTCAGTTGTTGTTGCCTATGCATCGCTCTCCGCATGCGTGGCTGTATCATTAACTCTTGTTCTGAATCCAAGGAGGAGTTAGATAATTGATCTCCTTCTGAGCTGTCTGCCACACTCTCCTCCTCCCTGTCACTCATGTCTTCTTGGTCAGAGGAGCCTTCATCATGAGATTCCACCGGGAGCAAAACAGGTCTGCGGCATGTGGATGTCTCCCCCACATCCACAATCCTTGGGGCAGGAGCAGGGACAAAGCTAACCACAACAGATTCTAAGTAGATTCAGTAGCTAAATAAGCCTACCTTCAACTTTGGTGGTGTGCTAGTTTTGGTGACCTATGATTTAAAAACTTCTCAATCGGATTACAGTAGTCACTGTAATGGAGCTACCCTTGCAGAGTGTCTGGGAATTTCAGCTGATACAGAATACGACTACATATTCTTAATTGGGACAGGCCAATCCGATCAAATAGCAAAGTCATGAAAACACTGAGTTCTAATTTCTCAGTGACCAAATTCCAAATCAGGGTGCCAAAATTAATCTGTAAAGTCCTAAATAGCTTGGAACCATGCCAGAGGTGGGTTCCTCCTGGTTTGGACTGGTTTTCCCAAACCGGTAGCTACCTGTTGGTGATGTCACGATAACATCACAGAACCAATTCTATCGGTGCTAATCCGTGGGCGTCACCATCTTTTCCTTTGAATTTTTTTAAAAAAAATTCCAGGTTTTTTTCCCCTGCTGCTCATGCACAGAAGTCTAGTTTCCGGCACTGTGCACTGTGCAGTCACCACCTTGTTTTTGGCTTTTTTGGGGGGGGTGGGGTGGAATTTTTGCCACTGTGCATGTACATGCATGTGCCCATGATGCTCGGCCATGTGGCGCACGAGGAAACAAACAGACAGCGAGGTAAGTTAGAACCCACCCCTGAACCATGCATGTAAAAGATCACTGCTCAACACCAAGCTACAGTGGTACCTCTACTTACGAACTTAATTTGTTCCGTGACCAGGTTCTTAAGTAGAAAAGTTTGTAAGAAGAAGCAATTTTTCCCATAGGAATCAATGTAAAAGCAAATAATATGTGCATTTGGGGTAACCACAGGGAGGGTGGAGGCCCTGTTTCCTCCCAGGAGATTCCTAGAGAGGCCCCATGGAGGCTTCTCCCCGCCTTTTCTGGCCCTGTCTTCTCCCAGGAGATTCCTAGAGAGGCCCCATGGAGGCTTCTCCCTGCCTTTTCTGGCCCTGTTTCCTCCTAGGAGGTTCCTAGAGAGGCCCCACAGAGGCTTCTCCCTGCCTTTTCCAGCCCTATTTCCCCCAGGAGATTCCTAGAGAGGCCCCACAGAGGCTTCTCCCTGCCTTTTCCAGCCCTGTTTCCTCCCAGGAGATTCCTACAGAGGCCCCACGGAGGTTCCTCCCTGCCTTTTCCAGTCCTGTTTCCTCCCAGGAGATTCCTACAGAGGCCCCACGGAGGTTTCTCCCTGCCTTTTCCAGTCCTGTTTCCTCCCAGGAGATTCCTACAGAGGCCCCACGGAGGTTTCTCCCTGCCTTTTCCAGTCCTGTTTCCTCCCAGGAGATTCCTACAGAGGCCCCACGGAGGTTTCTCCCTGCCTTTTCCAGCCCTGTTTCCTCCCAGGAGATTTCTAGAGAGGCCCCACGGAGGCTTCTCCCTGCCCTTTCTGGTTACAGTTTCGAAGGCTCAGGTTTGTAAGTGGAAAATGGTTCTTGAAAAGAGGCAAAAAAATCTTGAACACCCGGTTCTTATCTAGAAAAGTCCATAAGTAGAGGCGTTCTTAAGTAGAGGTACCACTGTATATTTAAATGTCAGCTTCCAAGATGCTGCTATTGTAAGGAGCCAATATGGTACAATGGTATTGGTTCAGGTGATGGGTCTAGGTTTCAGTCTATCATTAGCCATGAACGCCCACTGGTTGACTTGTGTTACTCATTTTCTCTCATCTTAAATCTACTCCACAGAACTAGAGAAAAAGGAAAGAAAGAAACACTGCACAGGCCACCTTGAGCTCATGAATGAAAGGCAGGGTATATTTTAATAAATATATAAATATACAGTCCACCAGTGAGCTCAACTCACAAAGCTGAGACCAGGATTTGGATCTTCTCAATGACAGCACTCCAGTTGTAACACTCTAATTCTATTCCGAAGAAATTACAACTCCTTTCTCTTGTTTTAAAAGACAAATGTAAGACAATTGTATTTTAAGTTGAAACCAGTTAGGATTACAAGTTATCCTGGAGTAGATGGCAATTTTGGCTTGTTTTTAAATCGGGCTCTTTGAAATTGCTATATTATAATACCTTTTATGATTGGTGGATTTCTTGCTTTTATTGTTCTTGTAGACTTCGCTTTCTTTTTGTAGGAGTAGGATTAATACAAAATAATCCCATTTAGAGAAGGAAAATAATAAACAGACAGTTACTTATTAGCATCTATTTATAAAGGTGTGAATTAATTCCCTTCTGCAAAAAAGGGATTTTGCCTAGAAACAAAATCCATTGGGCCCTTGGTTCCATAACAATTCACCATGGCCAGCTCGCCACATCCTCCACTGGTGTGTTATCCTGTTGCGAGTTGGCTGAGGTGATTTGGCTGCAGCATATTGGCCATGCCGAATAGGCGGCAGCAAGTTCACTGTGGCAAATGGCCCCATTTCGTGGGCCCACTGCCAACTCAGAGGACAATGAGCCGAGGTGGCGCAGTGGGTAGAGTGCAGCACTGCAGGCCACTAAAGCTGAGTGCTAGATCTGCAGGTCAGCAGTTCAAATCTCATCACCGGCTCAAGGTTGACTCCGCCTTCCATCCTTCCGAGGTGGGTAAAAGGAGGACCCGGATTGTGGGGGCAATATGCTGGCTCTGTTAAAAAGTGCTATTGCTAACATGTTGTAAGCCGCCCTAAAGAGAAGGGCGGCATTAAAAAATAAGTAAGTAAGTAAGTAAGTAAGTAAGTAAGTAAGTAAGTAAGTAAGTAAGTAAGTAAGTAAGTAAGTAAGTAAGTAAGTAAGTAAATAAGTAAATAAATACATAAATAAATACATAAATAAATACATAAATACATAAATACATAAATACATAAATACATAAATACATAAATACATAAATACATAAATACATAAATACATAAATAAATAACTTCTAAGGAAATGAATCAGATTGTATTGTATACTTCCCTTTGCACCACAATCCTATGGATTCCTTACTTGTTTAATTCACTGGAGGCTTCTTCAAAAGAGGTGGACGGAACATTTTTTTTGCTAACTGTTTGCTTTTGAAAGCCCTACTAACAATAGCATTACTGATTCCTAAACCTGTTTAACCTGCTTTTTTAAAGCTCATAACTGAATTTCCTGATGGGTCACAGACCTGAGTTGATTAAGAATGTCTGTTCTTGACCACATGTCTTCTGTTGAAACAGGAAGTCTGCCTTTCTTTTTTAAAAAAGGTATTTCTCAATGTCATATGTGAATTGAAGTGATTATTTTTGTCAATACATCATTAAACAAACAAGGGACAAAAGGACAATTTTGCTCTAATAATTTAGAAATCTGAATAGAATGCTAAGAGAAGGCTGCATACAGGTCATGTCTAAAAGAGTAATAGATTTGGAAGGGATCTTGCAGGTCATCTAGTCCAACCCCCTATCCAAGCAGGAGACCCTACATCTGCCTCTACCTAGGATTAAACCAGTGAAGGGCTACCAAACTTTTTACTACCACACTGTGGGCGTGGCTTATGCAGGATGCCCTTCATTTTCTTTCAACATCTTTCAGTGCAAATTTGGTGCTCTGGGGTGGAGCTCCATTTTTGCTATCCCACAGCATTCCCCCTCCCCCCTGTCCGGGCAGTAGCCCACCCCTGGATTGAACTCACAGTCTCCTGATTGGGCAAGAGCTCTCCCCAGTAGTGGGTTTAACTTACCTTCGCTACCGGTTCGGAACTGTGTGTGCTTACTTTGCTCATGCATGGTGCTTCTGCACATGTGTAGATCATAAGTGATGACATCCGGGTGGGTAAGTGGGCGGAGCTTCCCACTGCCTCTACTGGTTCACCCAAACCGGGGAGAACTGGTAACAACTGGTGACAACTGGCTTCAACCGCAACAACACAAGAGCACGCAACAGATTCAAACTTAATACAAACCGCTCCAAACTTGACCGTTAAAAATATGACTTTAACAATCAAGTTGTCGAAGCGTGGAACTCATTACCGGACTCAATAGTGTCAACCCCTAATCCCCAACATTTCTCCCTTAGACTATCCATGATTGACCTCTCCAGGTTCCTAAGAGGTCAGTAAGAGGCATACATAAGTGCACTAGTGGGCCTTTCGTCCCCTGTCCAATTGTCTTTCCTTTATTTCATATATTATATATATTTTCTTCCTTTCATATATCTTCTCTTCTATTGTCACTTTTATCCTTATATATATTACTTCATGTTATTTTATTCCTATGTATTTGTGTATTGGACAAATGAATAAAATAAAAATAAATAAATAAATAAAAATAACCTACCACTGGCTCCACCTCTGGGCCACGGCTGCTGGTCTAAGCTTTGTCTACGGTTTACGCTGCATAATAGCAATGAAACTAGATGAAATTAACCTCAAACTTTTAATTCTATAATAGTGGCTGATGCTGGCTTGGATTTAGAAAACGGATTTCAGATGTATTAGTGGGTGGATGTAATTTCTCCACTCCACACCCTGCTATAGCAACGAAAAAGCAAACAAGGTACACTTTATCTCATTCCGTCTATATCTCACCTTGAAACAGATATGCATAACACTGCAGGCAAATTGTGCAAAATCCCTTGTCTGCCTCGTTAGGTGTATAACCAGTGTTGTGAGCCATCTTTCTTACAGCCCTACTTTCTATTTTTCAGTGTATCATTTCCTTGATATAATTGCTTGAATGGCTAATAATTTTTCCGGCATTATTTCTAAGGCTGAAATAATAAAAAGAACAAAGCAAGGAGAGAACATATCAAGGGCAATAGAAGTAGATGGGGCATATTTGGTAGGCACAGATTATTAATTAAAACAGAAAAGGAAAAACTGGAGAACAGAGTGACTCTCCTGGAGGGAATGGAACACTGAACAGGGACATTATTAAGAAGGAGATTCATCACAGGTGTATAACAGTTCATTTAGTGACTGTTCAAAGTTACAACAGAACTGAAAAAAGTGACTTATGACTGTTTTTTCACACTTATGAAAAGTGTGCTACATTGCAACACCCCCATGGTCACATGATTAAAATTCAGATTAAATTAAACTCACTCGTATTTATGACGGTCACTGTACCCTGGGGTCATGGGATCATCTTTTTTTGTGACCTACTACCATGCAAAAGTCAATGGGGGAGCCAGATCCACTTAACAATCACTTAACAACTGCAGTGATTCACTTTAACAACCGTACGCAAGAAAGGTTGTAAAATGAGGCAGAACTCAGCAACTCTTTAACTTAGCAACAGAAATTTTCGGCTCAATTGTGATTGGAAATCGAGGACCAACTGTACTTTTTCCGGATTAGGGATGTTAAAAAAAGGGAGGGGGTATTTTTATTTTCCTGAGACTTTAAGGAATTGTTTTTAAAATATCTGCATTATTTTACACTTTATGTTTTTCTTCTTGGCAGCATTGTGTGCTTTTAGTTGTCATTATCCTGCATTACCGCCAAGGGTGGGTTCCACTTACTTTCACCGCCGGTTACCATCTGTTCTGTCTGGGTCACTCCAGAAGCCAAGACCAACCCAAAAAGAGAAGCCAGACGCACTGGTAAAAGGCAAAGGCAGTTTTATAAAATTCAAGAAAAACACAGGTAACAGAAAATGTCCTTACAAACAGGAAAATGCTGTATCTTCAGATATATCCACGAAGGCAAAAGTCCATGCAGCAATACAGAAGCCTTGCTGCCAAACCAAGGCTGTAGATAGCAGACCTACACCTCCCACGGGTCTTCCAAAGCTGCTGGGCCACAAGCCAGGAACAGAGATGCCGAGAAACAAGACAGGGTAACGCAACTCCAAACTGATAACACTGCACATGGCTTCAAGGGCTTGCCTGCCTTTTAAACCCTGCTAAGGAGGACCACACCCAAACCCAGCTGTTCCTAATTCAGTGCTGATAATACTTCTTTAATTGCTCCTTTCTTTGATCTGACTGTCTCTGTCGCATGTCAATGACGGCTTGTGTGTCATCACCTAATGACTCCAAGCTACTGGCTGGGGAGAGCCCCTCCCCCCCGGGGCTCTCATGCTGTTCTCCTTCATCCCATTCCTGATTTTCCTCTCCCCCGTCCGACTGTTCAGCCTCCTCCTCTTCGCTGTCCTCCTCCTCTGGGCATGGAGCCAGCAGAGACACAGCTGGTCCCTGAGCAGCCTCAGGCTGAATCACAACACCATCATGACATATTGCACGCGCACGCTGGCTCCGTTCATGCATGCACGCACGTCCCTCATGCGATTTCACTTTTGCGCATGCTCAGAAGCTGGATTCAGCCCGAAACACAGTTGAGAAACTGATCAGCTGTGCTTCAGGCGAAGAAATAAAGGTCAGTATTAACCTGGGGTCGGGTGGGATGGCATTTTTCAAAGCACAGAACGAGGAGAAGCCATCAAAATATAGGAAAATCGGATGAAAATTCAGAAAACAAGATGGCGGACTCGCACAGACAGAACTGGATCTGTGACGCCAAAATTACATCACAAATGGGTCATTAACAGTTTAGGTAATCTGGTCTGAACCGAGAGGAAGCCATCCCTGGTTACCACCATGGTTTTATTGTTGTCCTGTATTTTATGTTTTTAATTTATACAGCACCCAGAAGAAAATGTCTATTGATTTTATTTATTTATTTATTTATTAAATTTGTATGCCGCCCCTCTCCGCAACAATAGGCTCACAACAATAGTAGCAAAACAATATGTAATACAAATCTAATAATTTAAGTAAAAACCCATAATTTAAAAACATGCACACAACACACCATACATAAACAATATAGGCCTAGGGAAGTTATTTCAGTTTCCCCATGCCTGACAGCAGAGGTGGGTTTTAAGGAGTTTACGAAAGGCAAGGAGGGTGGGGACAGTTCTAATCTCAGGGGGGAGGTGGTTCCAGAGGGTCGGGGCCGTCACAGAGAAGGCTCTTCCCCTGGGACCCGCCAGACGACATTGTTTAGTCGACGGGATCCGGAGAATGCCAACTCTGTGGGACCTAATCGGTCGCTGGGATTCGTGCAGCAGAAGGCGGTCCCGGAGATATTCTGGTCGGATGCCATGAAGACCTTTATAGGTCAAAACCAACATGATGATTTAAAACGCACCAAATGTACTTAATAAAAACGGAGCCAATATTCACTCTTTTAATTTTTCTTCTCTAGGAAAACAATGTAATTTCAAATTTTGCTGAAAGCAAAACTATTTTAATTGTTTCCACTCAAACCATAGGAATTGCCCTTTTTATTGCATTCTCTGCAATAAAAGTGCAAACTAATACAACATTAAGGTTGAAAATCATTATTTTTTTGAAGATCAATGCGAAATGTTTAAGCCATCCTCTTGTTCTTAATACATTAAATGCAATTTCCTATTATAAATAATAATGAAATATCATTGTAAATTATTACATAACATCTGCATGAACTTGGTCAATAGAACAAAATGTCTTGCCAACTTGACAGTTTAAATCAAAATTATGAGAAAATTGCTATGAGGCAAGACAAGATTTTCTAAGGTTGTTTCCAAAGCTGGTGAGCTAAGATGCTCTGGTCCCGTTCTTCCAGCAGAAAATCAAATTATAGAATGTAAGAGTTGGAAGGAAAGTCAAAAATAATCTAGTCCAATTGCTTGCCCAGTGTAGGAATCCAGTATTCTACCAACTGCCAAGGCAGTTTGTTCCCTTGCTTGAGTTCCACTTATTTAGAAAGTCTTCCTAATGTCCAATCAATATTTGCTTCTTTTGCACTTTAAACACATTGTTTATGGTCCTTCCTTCTGGAACAATTTGACCATTATCTACATCTCAGCCCCCAGAAATCATCTCAGTTCTTCCAATTGTTAGTCCTAGGTAATTCCTTATCAGATTGGCTGCCGTCTTCTTTGTGCTCCACTTCTTCAACGTCTTTCTTAAAATATAGCGCTCAGAACAGAATGGAATATTGTCTAAATTGTGCTCAGAATGTTCTGGTCTTTCTAAACAGAATGTTAGAGGAACAATTGCTTCTTTTGATCTCCATGCAGTTAATTCGATGGATGCAACCTAGGATCGCATTGTTATTATTTTTGCAGCTGTACAATTAAAGATGCATTGCCTTTTGAACTTTTTAATCTTTTAAGCTGGAAAACAATTTGCTTTCTAGGACAAAGCCTAGCGGTAATGAGTTTCTGTTTGGATAATCAAGCTGTGCAATTTCTGTTTGGAAACCAGTATGTATGGTCTGTTGTTTGTGAATCAAGCCACTAGGGCAGTGATGGCGAACTTATGGCACGGGTGCCACAGGTGGCACACAGAGCCATATCTGTTGGCACGTGAGCTGTTGCCCTAGCTCAGCTCCAGTGTGCATGTGTGTGCCGGCCAGCTGATTTTTGGCTTGTACAGAGGCTCTGGGAGGGTCTTTTTGGCTACCAGAGAGCTTCTAGGGGATGGGGGAGGGCTTTTTTACCCTCCCCCAGCTCCAGGGAAGCCTTTGAAGCCTGGGGAGGGCGAAACACGAGCCTACTGGGCCCACCAGAAGTTGGGAAACAGGCCATTTCTGGCCTCCAGAGGGCCTCTGGGAGGGTGGGGGGAGCTGTTTTCGCCCTCCCCAGACATTGAATTATGGGTGTGGGCACTCACGCATGCGTGATAGTGCTTGCCCACGCTCTTTCGGCACATGAGGAGAAAAAGGTTCCCCATCACTGCACTAGGGCTTGTCCCACAAAATATGTATTTCACTTATTCTGTGAATCAGGCTATCTAGTGTTGTGGTTGGCTCTGGCCCAGCTCCTGCTCCAAGGAATGTGGAGGTGGATGCAGGGGAAGCATCAACATGTCATAAGCCTGTTTTATTGCCGGCAGAGGCAGGTAGTGCAGTTTCCTCAGATGAAGAAGAAGGTGGGAGTGATTTGGAAGAGGGGGGCTTGGCACACAGCCCATGAAGCCAATCTCCATTATCTTCGGTCGATTCGGATGCGGAAATCTTGGACCCACGCAGGCGCAGAGTTATGCGTAGAAGAGACCAATTGAGGACATATTACAGGAGATAAGAGAGGCCACCTGTGTTTGGGTGGGGCTCTAGTAACTAGAGCTGCTGATACAAATAGCAGCGTGTGGGTTTGGCCATTGTGAAAGATTATCTGATTGCAGTTCTTCAGGACCATGCTTTGCTGTTTTCCGAACTTTGTTTGTTGATTTTTCACGCCTCTCTAAGAATCTCCTGGGAGGAAATAGGGTTGGAAAAGGCAGGGAGAAGCCTCTGTGGGGCCTCTCTAGGAATCTCCTGGGAGGAAATAGCGCCTGAAAAGGTGGGGAGAAGCTTCTGTGGGGCCTCTCTAGGAATCTCCTGGGAGGAAACAGGGCCGGAAAAGTCGGGGAGAAGCCTCTATGGGGCCTCTCTAGGAATATCCTGGGAGGAAATAGGGCCTCCACCCTCCCTGTGGTTTCCCCAATCGCATGCATTATTTGCTTTTACATTGATTCCTATGGGGAAAATTGCTTCTTCTTACAAACTTTTCTACTTAAGAACCTGGTCAGTTCGTAAGTAGAGGCCCCACTGTATTTGCTAAACCAGAGGTCTTCAAACCTGGCAACTTTTAAGACTTTTGGACTTCAACTCCCATAATTCTCCAGCCGCCTGGCTGGAGAATTCTGGGAGTTAAAGTCCACAAGTCTTAAAAGTTGCCAAGTTGGGGACACCTGTGCTCAACCAATCATTGTAAGGTGAGTATTACTTGTATAAATGATTTCCCTTTCAGACAGCCTGAAAAGGAGGGAACCCTGTTTAACTGTTTACACAGGTGAACGTGATTCTGCATTTGTTGTCTAAATAATGAGCAGAATCATCAATTGAAAAGCTGCAATCTTGCCTACAGCTAGGTTGTGTGCCTTCTAATAAAGTCACAAAGGTTTAAACAACTGAATTGTCTTCTTTTTTTTAAAGAGTACAGTAGAGTTCATGAGTCAAATTCTATCTATAGTGGCATGGTAATAAACCTCCCCGAACTTTTAAATAAATATAACTGGGATGTGGCTTTGCAGTAATTGTATTCCCAAAGCCACCATACATAGATTAAATCACTGGTTCACGTATACTAAACCACATTTTGTTAGCCATGTATTGCTGAATAATAATTGGTTGGGTTTGCATCATAATATAAGCTTTAATGCTATTGGTTATTAATTGCATTGGATATTTGTCATCAGTCATAATAAACCATGTTCTGATCTAGCATAATTTCTGGCCTGATGCAGTGCAACACCATAAGCCACGATGGTCTAATATGTATACATCATGCTGTACCACAATATAAATCAGTCACTCCGAGAGGGAGGAGGGCCTAAATTTGAGAAAACCTAAAGGGTCTGCCTAATTTTGACAAATAAACGATGACTAATTGTTATTAGTCATTGTGACCAACATCTTAGTGCTAGGGTGTGAACTAATGATGGTACAATGCAGAACTGTTTAAACTTGTAGATATATGCAGAAATGTAAGCTATTGCAAGTCTTGGAATAAAATATCCATCTGGTTCATTTCCAAGTTGGGAGAAAGATACTGGAAACTTTGAGGCTGATTGGAAAGATGGTTTATTGATGAAGCAGATCTACCAACTTCATGTGATTCTGGGCAGCTGACAAAATGGAGTTGAGAGTGGATGGGTTGTACAATCCAATTTAAGAGTTAAAGCATTGGATTGGATTGTGCGGAATCTGATGCTTTAACTCTTAAATTAAAAAACAAGGAAGACTCTGATTACTATAAAACATGGAATTGTTTTTATGATTGGTTCAAGAGGAGAAATGAAAATTGAAACA
This sequence comes from Erythrolamprus reginae, assembly GCF_031021105.1. Taxonomy (NCBI): domain Eukaryota; kingdom Metazoa; phylum Chordata; class Lepidosauria; order Squamata; family Dipsadidae; genus Erythrolamprus; species Erythrolamprus reginae. The sequence goes on from NC_091952.1 coordinate 173,062,036, forward strand.
AAAATATGACAATAGCAATATACTATGGCATGTTTTTTTTGATACAATAGATTAGGTACGATATATATACAGTTGTTTAGTGAAAATAAAATCTCTATGAAATTGAATTAATTAATAAAGAGTGTATAGAAGGCGGCTAAGAAAATAACAGTAACAAACAAGACATTGATAACCAAAAGAAATAATAGTGAATACCGACTGTCTGTTCTTTTTTCACCAGAAAATAATTTGATATTAGAAGAGGTTGTATTTTCCCTCCTCACAAGAGGATATTAATGATATATTTTCCGTTACTTATTTATTGATATTGTTTATTGTTTTTGTTGTTGTTTTGTTTTTGTATGTTCTTATATGTTATGTATTTTCTTATATGTTATTTTAAAATCAATTTAATAAAAATTATTTTATTTTTTTTAAAAAAGAGTGGATGGGTTGTATACCTTCTCTGGACTTTGAATTTGAGCTTCCTGTTCCTGTGCAACAACATGTCTAATATTCTATTGGCTGTTGTCAGATTCCTATGGGGTTCATGAAGGGGCCATAGCTGGCTCTATAGGCAAAAGAGGAAATTCAAATCCTAGGTGTTTATCTAAACTAATCTAGTCAACCTCTGGCTTATTGTTTATCTGAGCTCCCAGGTTTCTATGGTTGAAGTTTGGACTATTCAGGGGATGATGCAATGAAGGGGCTTATGTTCTGAAAGGGTGTTGGGAAATTCCTATTGTGGCTAATGGCTTTTGTCCTGTGTTGGATCTTGGCTGATGGGCTGTTTTCTAATCCTACCATTTGGCCAAGGAGTTTTGAAATATTCTGTCTTGAATAGATTTCTGCCTGCAGTATTTGTTTTGCTTATGAATAGAGCTATCTAGATACTTGTCTTCCTCCCCTGCTTAATCACCAGGGTGACTGTTGGTATGTCCCGGTATAGCTAGGCTATGAGACCTTTGACATACACTGAGCAGAGAATTTTAACAGAATGTGGATGTGTGGTAAAGCCAAAAGAAAAAAGACACAGACTTAGTTATGCTTAATAAGTACTATTTACATATATACAAAATAGAAACAATCCATAACAAGCACTAAGCAAATACACTCCCCCCTCAAGGCAAAGCAAAAGCGAATGAGCAAAAAAGCATCATTGAGGGAAGGAGTACTGGCGCCCTCTTATGGCGAACCAGCCTAACATATTTAAAGTGATAGTACAAGAGACTACAATAGGTAGTTTACAATGGCAAACCCTAACAACCATGTACCTTGTATTGTACTAACAGTGACTTATGATCATAATTTCACGTTCAACCACTTATTCGTTTATTATTTATTAATTTAATTTATATGCCGCCCAACTCCTGAAGGACTCTGGGCGGCTTAGAACAAGGTATAACTTAAAACAGTTTAAAAAGCAATTTAAAGCCCCTTATATAAAAACATTCATATCTTTTGTGGCCAGATCTAAAAGATGTGCCAGTTGATCAATGGCCCCAGGCCTGCCGGCAGAGCCAGGTGTTTAAGGCTTTCCAGAAGGCCAATGGGATGGGGGCAGTACAGATTTCAGGAGGAAGCTGAGAGAGCCGGTGCCACCACAAAGAAAGCCCTCCCCTGTAGCCCAGCCAACCAACACTGCTTAGCTGATGGGACTTATTTACATGCTTAGCAAAGTACTAAGTATCAGTCATAGATTACCAACTACCCAGAGTAAAACATCCCCTGATAATAAGCCCAATTGGGCTTTTGAGTGCATGATAATAGGACCAAGCGCTTATTCCAGGGCTCAAAAAAATATAAGTCAGGGTCTTATTTACAGGGAAACATGGTACCATAATATGATTGCAGCTGAAATATAGAAGACAGCTAACTATGTTCTACTTCCAGGGATGGGGGAGGAATTCAGATACAGCAATAGATTTATTACACTGACAGATGATTTGGAAATATCGTGGAAATGTTCATATTTCTGAGAACATCTGTCAGAATGACTCCATCCCCCAAAATCTGGAAGATGGGAGAAGAGGGGGGAAAAAGACTAACATTTAGGATACATCTTCATCAGATGAGTCTTAGATGAAAAGTAGAAGAAATGAGCAGACAGGCAAATTGGAGTTATCAGATGCAGAAGTGGTACTGGCTAATTAAATTTCTTTTAATTTATTCCCTAAGCGCACACATTCTCATGTAAAAAGAAGAGATGAAAAAGGATGTGTGTACAGATTAGCTTGAATCAAATTATCTGAGAGTTTGCCTTTCTTCCTTCGAAGCAGCCTGAATATTGTTATATTGTTATAAACCACAATTCAAAGCTTCATATTCTAGGTATAACTAGTGTTCTGGTTTCTGGTAGAAATTTAGCAATTACAAATAACTCTTATTAAATGCATTATTTCATGAATAAAGAAACTCCATTTATTTCTCTGCTCTTCTGGAATTCAAACACATTTCATACAAACACTCGGTCCGTTATCTCCCTTAGCTGCATTCCTCACATTCCTTCTGCTCCACTTAACAAGATTTATTTTCCTAACAGCATGATTTGGAAAAACAGCAGAACTGACGATTAACAACACAGAATACTTTTGTTTACTTTAGATCGGCAAGAAACACATCCATCTTTCCTTTCGGCAATGTTGAAACTCCACCTTTCTTCCCCACTGACCCCTTGACGTGCCAAATACATCACTACAGTATATAACACATTCCTCTCCTTAATATCTTCTTCCAGACCTCTTTTCTCTACATTTTTGAGCCCTTCTGAATTTAGGGTTAACCCAGCGAGCGTCTGATTCTCCCTTGCTAGATCCTGAACTCATAGCCCCATCCTGTGGCTGGCCTCCCACCTGTTCTACTACCTGTAACCCCGCCCCCCCCCACTAATTCATAAACACTATCTGAATCCGAGTCCTCAATATCTTCATCATCCTCCAACTGATCAGGAGTATGTACAACAACTGGTATTTGGGAATAATTTATGTATTTATTTATTAGATTTGTATGCCGCCCCTCTCCGTAGACTCGGGGCGGCTAACAACAATAATGAAACAACATGTAGCAAATCTAATATTTAAAATAATTTTAAATACCCTTATTTAAAAAACCAAACATACACACAAGCATACCATGCATAAATTGTATAGGCCTAGGGGAAAGGGAATATCTCAGTTCCCCCATGCCTGACGACAAAGGTGGGTTTTAATGTCATAAAGTATTAAGAAAATCATGGCTAAATAGTAATGTGAGAATCAGTAATTGCACCCAGTTTTAAAAATTCCCTCTTTTTCTTTGCTTCCACTCTTCATTTAGGTACAATTTAGTATCTTATCTAGATCGATGGTTCTTTATGCTCAAACAATAAATTAACTGACTTTTTTGATGGTCTACCGTATTTTCCGGAAAATACGACATCCCCGGAAAGTAAGTCCTAGCTTGATTTTTAGTCCTGTGCCCAATATAAGCCCTACCCCGCAAAACAAACCCTAATTAAGGCCTTGCCCACTCGAGGGTGCACGAGAATGGGAGAGTAGAGCTGCCCTACTACTTACCTTCACACAGTTGCAGCAGCCAACCACACCTCGACACCTGCCTTGCTAGCCCATTTCTTCAGCCGGTGGCAAGACCAGCAAGGCTTTCCTGAAGGCCTCTGCATCCGATAACACAGCTCTGGATCAATCCGGAGTTCTGTTATCTGCTGCAGAGGCCTTCAAGGAGGCTTTGCTGGTTGCGGAAGAAGTTCCTGAAGGCATCTGACAGTGAAAAGAAGGCCAGGGGCAATGGGCGCAGTTGAGGTCAACCCCCCACCAAAAAAATAAGACCTGGTGCCTTTTTTGGTGGCAAAAGAAAATAAGACAGGGTCTTATTTTCAGGGACATGTGATATTATTTTGCTATCTAATGTTTAGTCATTTTTAACATGTACTTTTGAAGTTTATTCCTATTATTTCTTTCTTTTTAAAGGTAGCTACCTAGAATGCCTCTTACATGGACATATGATGTGGAACATATAGGAGTTATAATTACACTGAAAATTCAACATGAAAAAATAATTCCTTGGTCTACTTCTTGTTCTGCCGGGGTCTATGGTATGAGTCTCCCAAAAATTCAAGGGTACAAATTTCAGACACACACACACACACTTGAAAGTTCAAAAACAATGTTCTTTATCACAAAAATGCAAAAGAAACAAAACACTCTTTTTGTATTGCAAAGAGCACTCGTCCCAAAACAACCTGGTAGTCTGTACAATCCCCTTAATCAGTCCTTAAGTACTTAGCTAGCAGCTGTGAAGGAACGTCACAGCCCTCCTTCTTCCATGAAGTGAAACACACACACACTTTGCTCTGCTTTGGTTTCAAAGTCGTGAAAAATCAAAAACAAAATCCAGAAACAGCAAGGCACGGTCCTGAAGAACAACGATCAGATAATCTTCCACAACGGCCAAGCCAGCACACTGCTATTTATATCAGCAGCTCTAATTACTGGAGCCCCACCCAAAAATAGGTGGCCTCTCTTATCTCCTGTAATACTTCCTCAATTGGTCTCTTCGATGCATAATTCTGCGCCTGCGTGGGTCTAACACTTCCTCATCCGAATCGACCGAAGATAATGGAGATTGGCTTCCTGGGCTGTGTGCCAAGCCCCCCTCTTCCAAGTCACCCCCACCTTCTTCTTCGTCCGAGGAAACTGCACTACCTGACTCTGTCGGCAATAAAACAGGCCTATGACATGTTGATGTTTCCCCTGCATCCACCTCCACATTCCTTGGGGCAGGAACTGGGCCAGAGCCAACCACAACACTTCTGAACATTTGATATCAATGGATGTAGCTGCAGCTAGATGCATAGTAGAGTTCAATGTATTATATTATATATTCCTTTTGTCTTTTCACATGTGACTTCTCCATTATAACACAATATCAAAATAAGAAGTCCTACATGGCTTAGGGCTAGCCTATCTTCACGACCGCCTTCTACCACATAGCTTCCAGCAGCCGATAAGGGCCCACAGAGTTGGCCTTCTCTGGGTCCCATCAGCTAAAAAGTGTTGGCTGGAAGGGCCATGAAGGAGGGCCTTCTCTGTGGTGGCTCTCTGGAGCCAGCTACCCCCAGAGATCCATACTGCCCCTGCCCTACTGGCCTTCTGGAAAGCTGTAAAGACCTGGCTTTTCCAGCAGGCCTGGAGCTATTGATCAAATAAGGTATCATCTAGGCCCGGCCACAAGAGATATGCACGGTTAAGGGGTTTTAAATGATCTTTTAAATTATTTTTTAGATGTTGTTCTTTTTGCTGTAAGCCGCCCAGAGTCCTCAGGGAGTCGGGCGGCATATAAATTAAATGAATAAATTAGTAAATAATAGGGTTGGAAGGGACATTGGAGGTCTTCTAATTCAACTTCCTGCTGAGACAGGAAACCCTATACCAGTGATGGTGAACCTTTTTTTCCTCAGGTGCCGAAAACACGTGTGCACATACTATTGCATGCATGCATGTGCCCACACCCATAATTCAATGCCCCCACATGGCCCATCCCCTGGAGCCTGGGGAGGGCAAAAACGCCAGCCCTCCTCTGTCCTCTGGAGTACAGAAATAGCTCCCGATTTCTGGTGGGCCCAGTAGGCCTGTTTTTCCCCCTACAGAGGCTCCAGAGGTGTCCTACGGCCTGGAGAGGATAAACACGCCCCTGCCCCTTTCGGTGGAGCTTAAGGAGGCTTTGGCAGTCCAGAGCGAACAAAGCATTTTCCTTTCTCTGGGTGCTTGGAGAGGGAATAAACTTCTGCCAGGGCCCAGAGAAAAGAAATGCTCCCTTTGCTCTGGGCAGGCCAGAGTGAACGGAGCATTTTCCTTCTTGGGGAGGAAATAAGCCACTTCACTGTGGTGACTTCCTTGCACTGCTTCCCACACACTAGGCACAAGGTTGCCTCCCGAAGTGTCTGGCCACAGAAAGGCAAAAGGGGGCGCTTCACCCTGGCCAAATCAACTTGGCTTCAGCCAAGCTGAAAAATCACCACAGTGAAGGAAAGGCGCCGGCTACAAAGCAAGCGAGCGAGAGGAGAGGGGAGCCCTTCAGCATGGGAAGGAAGAGGAAGCAGGTGGCAGCCTTTCAGTCAAAGGAGCAGGAGGTTACCCCCTCTCGCCCGCCTGGGTTTCTCTCTCTGGTGCAGTGTATTGGAGGCAGCCTCGTGCCGGGTGTATCGGAGGCGCATGCTCCTCCTCACCACCTCAGAGTCCGTCTTTTTTTAAAAAAGCCTTAAAGTTTTGGATTTTTTTGATTCCCCTCACCTCACCTTCTTCCGTCTGCAGTGACTGTCCTCCTCTTCTTTCTCTTCCTCCTCCCACCCAAATTCCGAGCTTTTATTTCTTTCCTAACGGGTTTGCACGCATTATTTGCTTTTACATCGATTCCTATGGGAAAAATTGCTTCTACTTACAAACTTTTCTACTTAAGAACCTGGTCACGGAACGAATTAAGTTCTTAAGTTGAGGCACCACTGTACCAATTCAGACAAATGGTTATCTAATCTCTTTTTTAAAAAACTCCTGTGTTGGAGCATCCCCAACTTCTGGAGGCAAGTTGTTCCATTGAATAATTGTTCTGCCGGGAAATCTCTCCTTAGGTCTAGGTCTCTCTCATTGATTAGTTTCCACACAATTGCTTCTTGCCCTGCCTTCAGGTACTTTGGTTGACCTTCTCTTCTTTGTGGCAGCCTCTTAGATGTTTGAAGATTGCTATCATGTCCCTCCAAGTCCTTTTTCCATTACAGCCCTTCTTTTCATTTAATTTTTAGGGCAGCAAATCAGCCTGAGGGTCAATGAGTATCGTTAGGGTCTCAATATCAGCATTGTGCGACTGTAAAAGAAAAAGACACATTTCCAGCAGTCTGGATTTTGTCATCCCCAACCTCACATGACTGCTCTTGTGACTACAATAGCAACCAGTGACTTCAGTTTTGGGAATGGCTTACTTCATTACCCCAGGAAAAACTTCATTGGCTGATGCTTTGTACGTCTAGTTATTTAAAAAGCCACAGCAGCAGACTATGGTTTCATATCACTTAGTATGTGGTTTATTGCATAACTTGAATGCAAAGCTGATGAATGACAATTGTGCATCTGTCTCTCTTGAAGATCAACCAATATAGTTAAATTTCGAAACCCGGAGCCCATTATCACATCTTCACCAATACTTAATAGAAGTTAAAGATTAATGTTCACGTTTGCTTAACTTCTCAAGTCACAGATTGTTAAATGCAAGATTTGTGTGGGTTTGGAAAGCTAGTCTAACAGACAAGTATATGTATCTCACAATTTTATGATTGTTGGAATTTACCACTGGTTAGAAAAAAGAAAAAATCCTTGCTAATTACAATACGAACATGTAAACACACACACACACACACACACATATATATCCCTGATGAAAACAAAAAGAACAAGCAAGATAAAGTTATGATTTACTAATTGAACTGATTGTCTAAAAAAGTCATATTTTTTTTTTGGATGAAAACTAACTGAATCTAAAGAAAATTTACATAGTTTCGGAAGAATATATATACTGATCCTGTACACGCCTTTATTTTAATATATGGGTTTCCTTTTTTTGCTTGTTTAGGTTTTTTGTTTGTTTGTTTGTTTGTTTTTAATTTTTCTTATTCGATGTATTGTTTTAATATGTATCTTTGGATGTATTGTTTTTCTTGTTTGTTTTTCCTTTTTCCTTTTCATGTATTCTAAGTACCTTGTATTATATCTGTAAATAAAACTTTATATAAAATTAAAAAAATGAAAAAGTATATGTATCTCTTCCTGATCTTAAAATAAGCCTGCTTAAAAGCAGGCCTTGGAGGTTATTCCCCCCCTGACCTCTTGGCTTCAGTAAAATGTGATACTGAGTATATAATACCCATGGAATGATCCACAGAGTTGCTTCCTATTTACAGTGAGCATTTGCTACTCCTTTTCCCTCTTGCTACCTGCAGCACTACCTATCATTTCAAAGAGCCAAGCCACACTATCAGACTGAAGAATAACAGAGTTGGTAGGGACATTGGAGGTCTTCTAGTCCACCCCCCTGCTCAAGCAGGAAACCTTATAGTATTTCAGAGAAATGACTGTCCCATCTTTTCTTAGATACTGTTAAGGAGTGTGCAGAACTCTTGAGTTATCACAGAGGAAAACATGGGATTCCAGCAGATATCCAGGAGATATGAGTAATTCAGTCATACAAAACATACAATAAAATATATAAAATAGTGTCTACTTTTAGAAATAACACTGACAAGTTAAACAGTTAATATCTCACAATACAATAATAATATTGCAAGCTTGTCTTTGTCTTACATATCAGACATAAATGACAGGTTACAAATACATCAAACTACCATCGAACACACAGAGCTTACTACATCAGTCAAAGTGAATCAGCAGAAAGAACAGAGAGAGCAGAGAGAGAGAGAATCATGCTTTCTGGCGCCCTGTTATGGCAATTTGCAACACTAGCTGTTAAAGCTACAGTACTTTAATACAAACAAATTCATTGTTAGCTTGTTTATATATTGCAAACCCAACTATTTTGTACATAATACTAACAAAAACCTCCAGTATTGGAGCACCCACAACGTCTGCTGGCAAGTCATTCCATTGCTTAATTATTCTGTCAGGAAATTTCTCCTTAATTTTAGGTTGGGTTGTTTCTTGATTAATTTCCACACATTGCTCCTTTCTTGCCTTTATGTGCTTTGGATAAGAGATTGACTTCCTCCTCTTTGTGATAAGCCCTCAAATATTTGGAAGACGGCTATCATGTCACACATGGGCCCAGTGCAAAGGGATGGTGGTAGCCCACAGATCAGATTGAATCAGAGTCAAATTGAAGAAAGCTATTCTGCATGATCCCTGGACAGGGTTCCTTAAGAATCTGTTCCTCATGTATGAATCTGCCCCAATGCATAAATTGGTAATGGAGGTTGTGCTCCATCATTCCTGGCTAGTTAATCTGCTCTCCCTTGGCTTGAAAGATCCAAACAAGAGGCCACCTTTGATTTTATTTGAACAAGTAATTTTAAATTTTAAATCACGAGTATTTATTTATTTATTTATTTATTTATTTATTCATTCATTCATTCATTCATTTATTCATTTATTTATTTATTTATTTATTTATTTATTTATTTATTGGATTTGTATGCCGCCCCTCTCCGTAGACTCGGGGCGGCTAACAACAATAATATAAAACATCATGTAAATCCAATACTAAAACTAATACTAAAACAATTTAAAAACCCTTATTTGTTTTAGTAAAGATGCTCTTTCGATGCTAATTGTATATTGTTTCACAATATTGTAAGCCAATCCTGTTGGCCTTAGTGGCTCTTTTGTCCATTCCATCCAATGAGATCCTGAATTTTTGCTCTGAATTCTTCTCTCTTAAAGGCATCATTGAATTGAGCAATAGAAATCTGTTCTATTGCGAAAAAAGGATTTCTTTAGTTCAGTGCCTTTTTATATTGTATTTAAATATTGTTTCTCCCTAGGGTTTTATATTTGTATGGGAAAATAATTATCAATTAGATAAAAGTCATTAAGAAAGCCAATGCTGTACTCACCCAGATTACAATTTTCATGCATATGGGCTTACAAATGTAGCCAAAGTGACTTAATTTAAATTTAGAGGCCTGCCACATGTAATAGCACACAGGCAATAAAGGTTTGTTTTTAAAAGATGCCTGACACCATATTTAAACTCCATTCATAAGAGGTCTGTGAAGGGGGCGTGCATAAGTGCACCAGCATGCCTACTGTCCCTTGTCTTACTGTCCCCATTTATCTGTAAAGTGGTACCTCTACTTATGAACTTAATTCGTTCCGTGACCAGGTTCTTAAGTAGAAAAGTTTGTAAGAAGAAGCAATTTTTCCCATAGGAATCAATGTAAAAGCAAATAATGTGTGTGATTGGGGAAACCACAGGGAGGGTGGAGGCCCTGTTTCCTCCCTGGAGATTCCTAGAGAGGCGCCACAGAGGTTTCTCCATGCCTTTTCTGGCCCTGTTTCCTTCCACAAGATTCCTAGAGAGGCCCCACAGAGGTTTCGCCATGCCTTTTCCGGTCCTGTTTCCTTCTAGGAGATTCCTAGGGAGGCCCCACAGAGGCTTCTCCCTGCCTTTTCCGGTTACAGTTTCAGAGGCTCGGGTTTGTAAGTGGAAAATGGTTCTTGAGAAGAGGCAAAAAAATCTTGAACACCCGGTTCTTATCTAGAAAAGTTCGTAAGCAAAGACATTTGTAGGTAGAGGACTTACTTCCTTTGTTTATATTTACATCTATATTTGTTATCTTGTACCTGTTTGACAATAAACAAAATAATAACAAATCTCCCATTTTCAGATATTCAAGAATTAAGAAAATTGTTTCTGGTTACTTGGCTTAAAATAAACCAACAGGCATAAAAGTGATCAGCTAGAATTTCAACAGTTATTGTAGTGTAGTGACCAAGCGGACAGCTGAAGCAGGTACAACTCAACTTTATTTAACATTAATGCAGAACAACAATTACCACAACTTGACAGGTTATTTATACTCAGCAACCAACCAATGGGAACGCAACATACCATGTTAATTTTTAAAAAAAAATATTATCTGATATGAATTATTATATAATAAAATATTATCTTCATGAAAGATGCTAAGGGATTTCTGGTTGTCATTTTTTTTTCAGGATGACTTCATACGTCACTGCTGGAAAACACAATTATTTTAGTAGAAAACTTTTATCTGCATCAGTTATTCCATTGTGCTGGGATTTACCGTGTCTTCCTCGTATGAACAAGTGATTTGTGATTTGAGCACGCGAAACAGTACTCCTGCATATGTTAAGCTATCGTCCTTATGTAAATTGCAAACACAATGCATAAGTACATTGCATAATGACTAAATTTATCCATTCCATAACATGGAAATGTGAAGCAGGAATAAGGCATAAGATAAGTTTAAGAATTATAATAAGTAAATTGATTACTTATTTAAAACTGAATATTTGAGCTGTTCCACTATGCCAACTTTAAGATGGTAGTTTTTATATATGATGGAAACCTAAATGTCTGCAACTAGCACAAGGGGTAGGGCAAATGGAAAAAAAAAGTGCCATGAGGGCAAATTTCATGATCTATCATATATTTCATGATATCTTGTATCTGGCATTTGGACATAAGTTTATAAGGGCAGTATTTGTATTATAAGATTGCTGCATACTTGCCATTCATTATGGTTGCTTCAGATGGAATTACAATTGCTAGAATTCTTAGTCATGCCAGTTGGGAAATTTCAACAATTATAGATCCAACATATGTGTGGCACCTGTAAGAGAAAGATGAGTGACTCTATTTGAAGAGTACTGACTTTTAAAAGATGAAGGATGTGAATAAAATTGTTGATGTGAAAATGATTGAAATAATTCTTGCTGTAGTCCCGTTCTAGTGAAATTCACCATAGTTTGTACATAGTGTATCAGGGACCTTGCCATTTGTAGCTCATTAAATAATTTTGTATTTGTATTTGTATTTATTAGATTTGTATGCCGCCCCTCTCCGAAGACTCGGGGCGGCTAACAACAATATAAAAAGACAATGTAAACAAATCTAATATTAAAACAGTCTAAAAACCCCAATTTAAAGAACCACTCATACATACAAGCATACCATGTATAAATTCTATAAGCCTATGGGGAAGGGAAATTTCAATTCCCCCATGTTTGACGACAGAGGTGGGTTTTAAGGAGCTTGCGAAAGGCAAGGAGGGTGGGGGCAACTCTGATATCTGGGGGGAGCTGGTTCCAGAGGGTCGGGGCCGCCACAGAGAAGGCTCTTCTCCTGGGTCCCGCCAAACGACATTGCTTATAGTGATGTGTGAACACATTTCACACTTAAAGTGATGTGTGAACACATTTCAACAAACAGATACTAATACGTGAATTTGACCAATACAAATTAAGCTACATGTAAGAATTCATCTGGAATGGCAGAAAATATTAAGTCCTAATGCCGCTGGTTTGTGGCTTTTGGACTATGATTTATGGGTTATCAAATTGCATGGAACCTATGGAATAAAACATAATAGTCTTGGCTTTGGGTGATGTATAAATTCTCTCTTTCAGATTAACATTATGCTTGTGACTATAGTCTTCATTTTATAGGTCTTCTTTGCAGGCCTTTACACCAGCAATTTAATAGATGAGGCTATTCTGGATACAAAGAAACAGTGGTGAAAAAATAAGTTCTGTGCCACATTTTTGTAAAACTAACAAGTAGTGTTTCCAATTTCACATAAAATGGTATCTTTCCCTTTAAACAATGCCTGTTCTATAATATGCAATTAATTATGTTTCATTAAAGTTGTAGTCACAAATTACTGCCTGTTCTGTGTACATGATAGAAAGAAGACATAACAAAACCACAATTATTTTCCTTATGGTCTAATAGTTTTATTAGCGGCAAGAGACTCCAGTTTGCATTGGAGAATACTCAAGAGTGGAAATAATTAACTCCTTCTTTCTCACCTCCCCAATCTAAATAAAACTTATTAGTATTCATAGAAATTTACGAATTTATTTGTAAGAGTTAGATGTGGCACAATGGTGACATATGCTTATTATCTAGAAGGTTTTTTATTTTTTTGTTTTTTAGGATTTTTTTTTGTTCTTCAGGTTTTTCTATAAGCAGTTACAGATTTTTTTCATTCAAACAGAATTTTAGACTTATTGCTATTTCCCAATAAGGGAAGGGAATATAGAGTAGGGTAGGGTAGAATAGGATAGGATAGGTTCTTTGTCTCCAGTGCATAAACACACACTCTCACTCTCACGCTCACTATCTCTGTCCCTCCCTCCCTCCCTATCTATCTACCTACCTACCTACATCTACATCTACATATCTCTCTCTCTCTCTATCTCTCTATCTCTCTATCTATCTATCTCTCTATCTATCTATCTCTCTCTCTATCTATCTATCTATCTATCTATCTATCTATCTATCTATCTATCGATATATATGTATATAGTGATAGTCATAAGATACCAATAGGAGGAGGTAATTGGAAAGATGAGAATAATAATAAAGTCCTGCTACATAGTTAGATATCCTATTGACATTTATCCAGCTTAGCAAGGACAAATCCCCCAAATCAACAAGTCCTGCTATTTCCAAAATTTGTCTGACTTACTTGAGAGGTAAGCAGAAAACTGAAAATAGTCTAAGGGTCTCGACTTATTCCAGTCATAAAATGGAATCAAGCTAATTTTAGCTTTTAATTTACTCCATGCTGAATACGTACTTGCAAAACTAACAAGCTTCCATTTCTTCTCTTCCATTTGATCATTAGCATGTACTGTATGTATTCAGTTATAACTCAGAATGCTAACCTCCAGTCTCACTTAATAGTTTACAATGAGCAGAATTTCAAAAGGTGGAGACATTTTCCCCCCTTTAAAATATACCATAAAATATGCATGCCCAGAAGTGATCACCTTATGGAACCTCTTGGTTTTGGGTAGCATTGGAGGGGAAGGCTGGCAATCCATGCTGCATATAAGGTTGCCAACTGATTAGGGAAAGGACTACCTGGGGTGCTCCTCTATCTTTGGATGTTCAAATAGAATAGAATAGAACAGAACAGAATAGAATAGAATAACAGAGTTGGAAGGGACTTTGGAGGTCTTCTAGTCCAACCCCTGCTTAGGCAGGAAAACCTACACCACTTCAGACAAATGGTTATCCAACATCTTCTTTAAAAGTTCCATTGTTGGAACATTCACAACTTCTGGAAGCAAGCTGTTCCACTGATTAATTGTTCTAACTGTCGGGAAAATTCTCTTTAGTTCCAAGTTGCTTCTCTCCTTGTTTAATTTCCACCCATTGCTTCTTGTTCTACCCTCAGGTTCTTTGGAGAATAGCTGGACTCCCTCTTTTTTGTGGCTGCTCCTGAGATATTGGAACACTGCTATCATGTCTCCCCTAGTCCTTCTTTTCATTAAGCTAGACATACCCAATTCCAAGAGGTGATCAAGCCTCTCTTGGAAGAGAGCCAATTTTATCCCCAGCTCAAACCAGTTATGCTGCAGTAACATCCATTTCTAAAGCTTACAACCCTGGCTGTGTTAGATGGGACTCCCCTGTAGGTGTTGATCTCCACATATCCAAGGGCCGCTATAGATAAATCAAATAATTTCATCATTTCCATAAGTGGGTTGCTGATGCTGATGCTTTCTTAATGCTTGTAATCTAAACTTGCCAAATTCTGCAAGAAGGAGGAACCTACATGGGAATATTTCCCTATCTTAGGAGAGAAATGAAAAGGCTTCACAAGATTCTTTCTGCTGGTGGTAAAGGCTGCTTTTATTTAGCACCGTTTTGAGAAATAATGCGGCTAGTGATAAGAACAGCTGCAGCTTCAACAGAGCTTCCTGTAATTCTAAGAAAGGGGAATCTCCCCCCCCCCATCCTTTCAAAATCCTTTGGTTCCCCCCTCCGCTCCTCCATCTCATTAACATTTCCCATTAAAAGTCTGCAGAGGCTACTGCAAAATGCACAAACAAATCAAGGTTTGTTCTCTTTAATTTTTCTTTTCCTAAGCCCCCCTTCTCCCCTTTTTCATCCCATTCCCAATGCAAGTGTTTTTTCTCCCCCCCTCCCCGATTCCATTTAACCAAAAAGAGAAGGCAGGCATTTAAAATCTCAACCGAGGAAGAATGCCTACAGTATCTACAACCTGTTTTTGTTGTACTTGTTATTGCTTGGTTCAAATTATTCAGTGTTTTTGAATGGTTAGCACTACCCAGCAACTCGGGGCAAAGGAAACCTTTTGATTGGCTGGAGGATATAGAACTCGGCTTGGCGCCTGGGCGCCCGCAGCTCGGCCTTCTAATCTGTATGAGAAGGAGAATGCCACGCTCCTTCACTTCCTTTTCAGCATTCGTAAATCACCCAACAGGCATGGCTAGCTTCAACTGAGCCCTGCTACAAAGAACTTGAGCAAAGCTGCGGATATGTCATGCAGATAATTTCTTACCTGAGCTGTGCTCTGAATACGCGATGAGTCTCCTGCCTTGTGCCAATTCCTTCCGAATCAATTGGGCAGCAGTGTTTATAGCTGAAGGATCTCTTGAGAAGGGATTGTTGTGCACTCTTTTTAAGTTATGGGCAACGGCCTTTGAGACCTATAAGGCGGTTGCCAAGTTCCAGTGAGCCAGGGCAGGAATTTCATTTGAACCGAGGATTATTCCATGCTAAAAATTAGCTTGGTCCTTGGTTCAGCAAAAATGTATTGTGTTAGGTGAAAATGCTTGCAAATACCTAGAGTACAAGCAAAATTGCACAAAAAGCCAGTTATTAGTAACTCTGTGCCAGAAGCTAGCCTCTCCCTTAATTATAAATCATATACAATAGTGATGGATAACCTATGGCATGGGTGCCACAGGTGGCACACAGAGCCATATCTGCTGGCACACTCAGCTTTGATGTGCATGTGTGTGCTGGCCAGCTTATTTTTGGCTTGCACAGAGGCAAGAGCCTGGGGAAGGCGAAACATGAGCCTATTGGGTCCGCCAGAAGTTGTGAAGTAGGCCGTTTCCGGCCTCCAGAGGGCCTCCAGCAGTTGTGGGAAGCTGTTTTCGCCCTCCCCAGGCATTGGATTATGGGTTTGGGCACTTGCATGATAGTGTGCGTCCATGTTCTTTCAGCACCCGAGGAAAAAAAGGTTCACCATCACTGATATACAACAATGTTTTTCAAGGGAATGGGCATCATTTGGTTTGCTGTAGGCACTGCTGTTATTTTTTGCAAGCTTTTTTGAGAGACGTGCCACTTTTGTCAGCTGTTAAAAGACTATTCATTCAAACTTATTGACACATGCAAAGGAATCTATGGAACTTAGATTTTGTACGAAGAGAACATTTCTTGTATTATATGCACCATTCTATTTAGTTATAGCCCAATAAAAATATCCCAGTTTAGTCTATTGGAATTCGGTCTACTGAAAGCTTATGCACTGGAGACAAATTCCTGTGTGTGCTAGCCAGTTGATTTTCAGCCTTGAGGAAGGCTGTTTTGTCCTCTGGAGGTGCAAAAGAACGCCTTATGGGCTAGCCAGAAGTTTAGAAAAATGGACTTCCGGTTTGCTCGTTGTGCTGTTTTTTGCCCTCCAGAGCCTTCAGAGAAGCTTCCTGGAGCCCCGGAGTGCGAGAAACAGCACCATTTTTGTCAAACTTCTGGTTTGCCCATTTGGTCATTTTTTTTCACCATTCCAGGCTTCAGTGAGGCCTGTGTGCATACACATGGACGAGAAGTTTGTGCACATGTGCCGGGACACTCTGGGGGTGTGCGCATGTGTGGGGGGAAATGGGTGTGGGCACATGGTTAGCCTTTAAGAAACAGCTGGATTTTTGTTGTTTTTAATACAACGTACTATCGTGGATGCCTCATTCGAATCTTGTTGCTAAATTATTGTCTTCCACTGTTAATACTTCAAAAGATTTTGCATTGCTTACTTTATATACCAGTGATGGAGACACACAAACATATCCTTTTGGCATGCGGACCATAAAAGGTACGCCATCACTGGTATATACAGTAAGCCAGTGTTTCCCAACCTTGGCCACTTGAAGATATTTGGACTTCAACTCCCAGAATTCCCCAGCCAGCATTCGCTGGCTGGGGAATTCTGGGAGTTGAAGTCCAGATATCTTCAAGTGGCCAAGGTTGGGAAACACTGCAGTAAGCAATGCAACATCTTTTGAAATATTAACAGTGGAAGATAATACTTTAGCAACAAGATTCGAACGAGGCACCCACGATAGTATGTTGTATTAAAAACAACAAAAATCCAACTGTATTTTAAAGGCTAACCATTTTATTGTTTTCACTATGAAATGGACTATAGTACACATAGTAAATAAATAAACTTTCTGGTCTCCAATTCCATAAGATTAGGTTTTTTTAAAAAAAATGTTAAAGAGAACTCAAATGGTGAGACAAACTAACACAAGAGGCAGAGGAATCGAACATCAGAGGAATTATTTAGAAAATGAACTTCTTTCTGAACAATATACTTGAATACTTGAAAATGGTACTGAATTACTGGTATATTACAGTTGCCTTATATTCTCCACAAGCAGCAGCTTGCTGAGTGATTTTCTTTCTCCGTTATTCCCTCGATTTTTTATTAATATGCTCCATATTTTTTTAAAGTTCTCCATTCTAAACCTGATGGCCCTAGGCAAGAAATTGCAGCTGTGCGTATAAAACAAATTCCCAACATTAAGATATTTTGATACTCCTTAGCATTTCAATTCAGATTCTTTTTCTAGTTAAAATGTGTAGACCACCCGCTGCAAGTAATTATCAGCATTTAATTTTGTCCAAAGGAAAATAGAAATAAAAGGGTTTTTTCCCCCTGCAAAAAAAAGAATGGATTCTTTTCACCCTTTCTCAAAGCATAACAGATGTAACCTGCAGTCTTTGAAAGTAAGAAAATATGTATGTGTGCATAGGCACAAACCCACGCACACTGTCTTTTGCATTCAGTAAAATGTTCTAATTTCCCAAAGTGTGAGATTATGATTGTCTCCCAAGGGACCTCAGTGTTTAAATTGAACAATTATTTCAATTTGGGATGTAGAAAAGCAAGATAGTAAAGACTAAATTCAACTTCCAGAGATTCCCCTCCCTCCCCATTGTATATTTCTCTCAAAAGAGAAAAGGCTAACTATAAGACCTCTTTTGTCAGCTTTACACTGGAGATCTACAGAACTTCATTTGGGGCTGTCACAGGCCATTCCATTGTTTTGAAGAACTGACATGCCCTCACAAGAATGGGAAAAGATGCTTTTGGGTTTGTTTTTTTAACAATAAGCTAGTCAAGATACAGTATTGCCATCCCGTTGGACAAAGCAAATCATAGAACAGATTTTAGAAGGCAATGACACATGCAGCCAATATTAATATCTGTAGATTAGAGGTCTTCCAATCTGGCAGCTTTAAGACTAGCAGACTTCATCTCCCAGAATTCCCAATGCCAGCACTGGTTGGGGAATTCTGGGAGTTAAAGTCCACAAGTCTTAAAGCTGCCAAGTTTGGAGACCCCTGATCTATTATTATTATTATTATTATTTATTCGATTTGTATGCCGCCCCTCTCCGAAGACTCGGGGCGGCTCACAACATGTAACAACAAATCATAAATAATCCAACAGTTTTTAAAATGTTTAAAGATTTAAAAGACCCCATATACTAACAAACATACACACACGCATACCATATATAAATTAAACATGCACAGGGGGAGATGTTTCAATTCCCCCATGCCTGACGACAAAGGTGGGTTTTAAGGAGTTTACGGAAGGCAGGAAGAGTAGGGGCAATCCTAATCTCCGGGGGGAGTTGGTTCCATAGGGCCGGTGCCGCCACAGAGAAGGCTCTTCCCCTGGGGCCCGCCAACCGACATTGTTTAGTTGATGGGACCCGGAGAAGGCCCACTCTGTGGGACTATAGAACTGGCTGCCAAGATTCTCCTGAGCTGCATTAGTTTTAAACTGTAATCTCTGCCCCCACCCGTCCACATTTCAGTTGTCCTTATATCAGACTCCCATTGTCACATTTAGGACTCTTAGTCTCAGTGATTGGCTTTAAAAATATATGACGTGTTTATTTCATTGGTGGTGGTATTCCAAAGTCAGATAATTTCCTATTGATTTCTACATGTTGTTCCTCTCTTGGCAACATTTGTCCATCCAATTAGGACCTCTTTTGTCTGGAAAGTGACAGTAGTCAGTGTTAGATTTGCGCATAAATGAAAAGGCAAGTCACAGGAACAGTTCAGCACCTTTATTGTCTATTAGCTAGAACTAATACAGACTGCCGACAGTCTGCAGGGAAGCCATCTTAAGGGCTTCTCTGAAGCCTGGTAGCCATTGACAGTAGTTTATTTATCCCGCTGCTAGATTAGCCAATCAGCGGCAGCTATGTAAATTTGTATTCCATATGTCTGAGAAAGCAAAGCCTTTACATCACTTGTCTCTCAAAGCGTGCAGTTCCTTGTAGGGTAAGCATAGGCAGTTTATGGCTCTCATATAAAATGCAGCTTCTTAGCCCAATTTTGACTCCTCAGGATTGTTTTATCCAAATGCAGAATGCTGAATAATAGTGTCATGATTGCTATCCATGTTCTGTAGAACCAATGTCCTATAGCAATGGCTTGAAACCATGTTCTACACACACACAAAAATCCCGAGAAGGGGTAGAATGTGTTGAAAATCCACCTCCAGCTTCTCAAGTGACATCATGACATCACTGACCATTCTCTCTAGTATCCGCTCAATAGAGAAAATAATAATAAAATCTGAATTACTGTCATCATTATTATTATTATTATTATTATTATCATCATCATCATCATCATCTGTATTCTCTATCCATAAGGTTATTGTCCCTGGTAAAAGCCTTTTTAAACACCTACAGGGCAAACTCACAGTCACAGTCACTCATTGCCTCATCACCTCGAGATTCGACTACTGTAACGCTCTCTATATGGGGCGACCTTTGAAAAGTGTTCGGAAACTTCAGATCATGCAGAATGCAGCTGCGAGAGCAGTCATGGGCTTCCCCAAATATGCCCATGTTACACCAACACTCCGCAGTCTGCATTGGTTGCCGATCAATTTCTGGTCACAATTCAAAGTGTTGGTTATGACCTATAAAGCCCTTCATGGCATCGGACCAGAATATCTGTGGGACCGCCTTCTGCCGCACGAATCCCAGTGACCGATTAGGTTCCACAGAGTTGGCCTTCTCCGGGTCCCGTCAGCTAAACAATGTTGTCTGGCGGGTCCCAGGGGAAGAGCTTTCTCTGTGGTGGCCCCGACTCTCTGGAACCCGCTCCCCCCCCAGAGATTATAACTGCCCCCACCCTCCTTGCCTTCCGTAAACTCCTTAAAACTCACCTCTGCCGTCAGGCATGGGGGAATTGAGGTATTCCCCCCCTCCCCCGGGCCTATACAATTTATGTATGGTATGTCTGTGTGTATGTCTGGTTTAATAATGGTTTTTAATTTTTTTTAAAATTTATTAGATTTGTTGTGAATTGTTTTATTGTATGTTGTGAGCTGCCGTGAGTATACGGAGAGGGGCGGCATACAAATCAAATCAAATCAAATCAAATCAAATCAAATAAATAAACAAACAAACAAACAAACAAACAAACAAACAAACAAACAAACAAACAAATTTCTCAGCCCTATTCTGTTATTTCCTTGCTTTCTAGGTGTTATAATTTGCCTAGAGCAGTGATTTTCAACCTTTTTTGAGCCGCGGCACATTTTTTACATTTACGAAACCCTGGGGCACATTGAGCGGGGCGGGGAGGGGGGGGCTAAAAAAAGTTTGGACAAAAAAATTCTCTCTCTCTTCCTCCCTTTCGCTCTATTTCTCTCTCTCTCTTTCTCTCCCTTCCTTCCTCTTTCTTTCTCTCTCCATGCCTCTTTCTTTCTCTCCCTTCCTCTCTTTTTTGCTCTCTTTCTCTCTCCCTCCCTCCCTCTATGTCTTTCTCTCTCTCTCCTTCCCTCCCTCTCTTTCTCTCTCTCTCTTGCTTTCTTTCTCTCTCTTGCTTTCTCTCTCTCTCTTGCTTTCTTTTTCTTGTTCTCTTTCTCTCTCTTGCTTTCTTTCTCTCTCGTTCTCTTTCTCTCTCGCTCTTTATCTTGCTTTCTCTCTCTCTTGCTTTCTTTCTCTTGCTTTCTCTCTCTCTTGCTTTCTTTCTCTCTCCGAGCTTCGCGGCACACTCGACCATGTCTCGCGGCACACTAGTGTGCCTCGGCACACTGGTTGAAAAACACTGGCCTAGAGAGTGTAAAACACTATGGGGCAGTATATAAATTTGCTATTGCTATTGCTCTAAAGCTGATCACCAATACTTTGAACTGCCCCGGGAAAGCCAACTGGGAATAGTATCACATGAGTATAATTACTCATGCTGCTGCATTCTGGACTTGTACCTTTTGTTCTTTTCAAGCTCAAGGGCAACCTTTAGCAGAATTCATTACAATAATCCAATTGGGTAATGACTAAGGCATGAGTGACTATCAACAGATTGCCAAACCCTGAAAGGGTATAATTGGCTTTTCGGGCCATAATTGTCACCTCCTTAAGCAGGAGTTGTTAGTTCAGAAGCTCGCCGAAACTGTACACTAAATCCAAGCAGGGTAGTGCTATCCCACTGGATGTATCTCTTCAACGTTCTTAATTTTAAATGCTAAGAGATTTTTTAATCATGGTGCACGAATCCCAGCAACCAGTTAGGTCCCACAAAGTGGGTCTTCACCGGGTCCCGTCAACTAAACAATGTCGCTTGGCGGGACCCAGGGGAAGAGCCTTCTCTGTGGTTGCCCCGGCCCTCTGGAACCAACTCCCCCTGGAGATTAGAATTGCCCCCACCCTCCTTGCCTTTCCTAAGCTGCTTAAAACCCACCTCTGCCGCCAGGCATGGGGGAATTGAGATACTCTTTCCCCCTAGGCCTTTACAATTTTATGCATGGTATGTCTATATGTATGTTTGGTTTTATAATCAGGGTTTTTAACTGTTTTAGTATTGGATTATTATTATATGCTGTTTTATTGCTGTTGTTAGCCGCCCCAAGTCTGTGGAGAGGGGCGGCATACAAATCCAATAAACAAACAAATCAATCAATCAATCAATCAATCAATCAATCAATCAATAATAACAATCAAAATGTATGGGAGCATAGATTATTTCACTTGTTTGACACTTTAAAATTAATTTCAATGCTATGGAGCAGAGACTTTCGTGGAAAAAGTAAAGGGATAGTTTATATGTGAAATCAGAAGTGAAAAGAAGAAGGAAGATGTGATCCATTTTGAAAATTCTGTTTAGATTTTTGCACAAGGTGCTAATAGCCACTGGGACAATTACCCCCAAATGATAATCCACTGAAAATATCAGTGAGATGATTATTCCATTAACATCATGTGCTATTTTCCAGACCCCTGCTCTGCATTAAACTTTGAAGCAATGTGGTGACCTAAAGATATCCGTTTAGAAAACATTGCTGATGTTTGACATTTTTCTACAATTGATATCACCCTGTTTTGCCATGGAACACTTTACTCACAAACATTTTGTCCTTGCTAAATAGGGAGGGATTGCTCTGGCAGAAATAGAATCAGGAGAGCAGAAAAGAAGACAAAGTTAAGAAGCCAAGAAAGATATCAATTATAAACCAAAGCTTTACGGTAACATCTTGCACACTTGAAATATTTCTACTTATTGGCACAAGTCCCTTGCCTTTTTTTTCTCTTTCAGAGTCCAAGGGCTGAAGGTTTTCATTTTTGAACTATAGTTTGATTTCTTTGCAAACCTCAATGTGTATTTTATTGGTTGGCTCTAAACACAGAGGTCTGTCATTCATTTTTTGCTGTAAAATTCTCAGGGACATCCTATTGACCATTGTGAAAACGAAGATGGATCACAGATCTGTTCCAGCACGATTTTCTCTCTTAAAAATACTGGGGCCTCTGCATGTGTGGGGCCATATAAGATTAGTTATCACCTATAAATACACCTATACACCTATCAAGCCCTGCATGGCTTATGTCCAGACTATCTCTGGGACTGCCTCCTTCCACACAGCTCCCAGCAACCAATAAGGGCCCACAGTGTTGGCCTTTTCTGGGTCCCATCAGCCAGACAGTATCGGTTGGCGGGGCCACAGGGGAGGGCCTTCTCTGTGATGGCACCAGCTCTCGGGAACCAGCTGCCCCCTGAGGTCCGTATTGCCCTCACCCTGCTGGCCTCTGGAAGGCTGTGAAGAGCTGGCTTTGCCAGTAGGCCTGGGGTCATTGAGCAACTTGATGTCACTTTGATTCGGCCACTAAATGAGATGAATGGTTTCTAATGGGTTTTAGATTGTTTTTATACTGTTTTTTACATGTTGTACATCACCCAAAGTCCGAAAGAAGATGGGTGGCCTGTAAGTTTAAGTTTAAGTTTATTGGATTTATATGCCGCCCCTCTCCGAGGACTCGGGGCGATTTACAACATATAAAAAAACAATATACAGAAATCCAAATAATTAAAATAATTAAAATTCAGTTACAACTAAAAGGGATAATTTAATTAATAACATTAATTAATGTACACTAATAATAGTGTAATTAATAACCAAACAAACAAATTATATGTTCTGACCAGGGCATACTAATCAAATAGCTCTTATTAATGAAAGTTTTATAGCATTCTTTATATTTTTTCTTGGCTTGGGAAATCTTTGTAATAGTAAGACATCTTTATTAGACAAACTCATTAAGACTTGATTTTGTACCTGTAAACAGGTAGGGCAAATATGTCATTGCTACACGATATAATGGTTTGTTTCTCCCAGTCTTCTGTGCATTGTGTTGAGGTATAATGATGAGACATGCATGTGTTTAAACTGACCTACGAGCAGGGGTGGGCTACTGCTCGGACAGGGTGGGGGGTGGGGGATGGAAACGCAGTGGAGTAGCGAAAATGGAGCTCCACCCCAGAGCACCCAATTTGCACTGAAAGATGTTGAAAGAAAATGCAGGGTGTCCTCCATAAGCCATGCCCACAGCGTGGTAGCAGAAATTTTGGTAGCCCTTCACTGCCTGTGTGTAACCTTACTTTTTTTTAAAAAAATCATTTTGCTTGCTTTATCTTGGAAAGAGTTGCAAGTATCTGTAAACAGCCCAAACTGGCCAAATCAATTCAGAACATTATGATGTCCTATATAGAAAAAAAAATCTACAAGTCATCTTGCCCCTTGCAGAGCACTTATGGAGATCATGCTAAGCAGGTCAGCTGAAGCCCAAACGGGCTCAGTGAGTTAAGACTTCTTGTTAATGTGGAAACAGACTGCCCCAAATCTTTGCAAAACTTCATCTCTTGTAAACAAAAATTTAGGATTTTTTCCCCCTCCTCATCTTTTTAGCTAAATGAGTTTAGGTGCTGAATACAGACAACATTGAGTTCCAGAGTTGATTTGGGAATAGAATTCATCCCCTCCCTCCTGGGAATCCATAAAACTACCCAGTGATGGGCTACCAAAATTTTTACTATCACACTGTGGGCGTGGCTTATGCATTTTGTTTCAATATCTTTCAGTGCAAATTGGATGCTCTGGGGTAGAGTTTCAAATTTTGCTACCGGAACTGCGTTCCTGACCATTCCCGTAGGAGCCCATCACTGCAACTACCATCCATCACAAAAAAGCTCAATGTCTAGTCTAAGCAATCAGGCAATAAATCAAATAGTACTAGCCAGGGATAGTGATGGGCGAATCGAACCTGCACAATTCGGGTCCGTACTGAATTTTGCGGTGTTCGGTATACTGAACCCGAACCCGAAACTTTTTGAAACTTCGGGCAAAGTTTGGGGGTGCGTTCTGTGTTCGGATCTTTGATGTCACCGGCAGGTTGGTAAGGACGCCAATGTGATCACTTTCTGGATTCCATGGAATCCAGGAAGTGATCACCTTGGCGTCCTTAGCAACCTGCCGGTGACATCAAGGCTCTGCCCTCGGAATCTCTTCATGGGAGGGATTCCCCAGCTCCTTCAAAGGGAGGTCTTCACGTAAAAATAAACATTGTTATTTTTACGAAAAAGGATGCCGCAGCGGCGCTGCAAGCAAAGAGCAGTCATTTCATGTAAAAATAAACATGTTTATTTTTACATGACAGGACCGCCCTTTGCTTGCAGCACCGCTGCGGCGTCTTTTTTCGTAAAAATAACAATGTGAATATGGTAAAAGAACACCTTAAGAAAATTACGTACCCTAAGCTTGTTTCTACTACAGCTTTGACCCAAGGAAAAAAGAGACCATCAACTGAGTTTATCTAGATTAATTCACTTCTGTTGGATGGAAATGGAATAATAGAAAGTAAATAATTCTACCAAGACTTATTTTAGATTGCAGCAGTATATAAATAAATCATCCCATAGAGGATGGAAAATGTCACATCTCCTTTGGTTCTATTCTACCATTATGTTCTAGCTAAGGTTTGGGAAAAGTGAAATCACTAATACCATTTGATCTGAGATATAATCAGAATGACATATAACTTAAAAAGAACGAAGAGGAGGATTATGACACCTATTAGTTTCAGTGGGAAAGAATGCTTCAGAAGTAATTACTTAAGGGGCTTTGAAAAGTTGGTTCAAAGTTTCGGAAGAGGAACTGTTTTAGATGGGGTCAATTAATTTTTATTTGATTTTAAAAAGCAATAGGAGATAAATAATTTTTGAGAACTTTGGTGCAGGATATGAACTGACTTTAAAATCAGATATGTACAACAACCAATTTTGAGATAATCGCCAAAGCACCATCCACAGAGTCCTTCTCCTACTGTATGCTGTTCATCACTTTCCCATCTACACCAGGAAAAAGATTGTTCTGTAATTTTCTCCTTAAAGTCTATGCAGTTAGAGAAAATAGAAGCACTACAGAAACATAAGTGCTCTATGGACAGAAAGGCAGATGAGGAACAACAGTAAAAACAATGGAATGAATATATCTGGATTTGCCTGGAATTACCTAAGGGTTACATGATGCAAGCACCTGAAGACAGGATAAGAAGTAATAGATGGAAACTAATCAAGAAGCTAAATCAGCAGCTAAAAAAGCCAACACAATCCTAAGCTGCATCAACAGGGGAATACACTCCAAGACCAGGGAAGTCTTAATACCACTCTACTACGCCCTGGTCCAACCACACCTGGAGTACTGTATTCAGTTCTGGTCACCACACTTCAAAAGAGACATTGAAACTCTGGAGAAGGTGCAAAAAAGAGCAACCAAGATGATTAAGGGATTGGAAACCAAGACTTACGAAGAGAGACTGAGGGAACTGGGCATGGATAGCCCGGAGAAAAGGAGGGCCAGAGCGGACATGATAGCAGTCTACAAGTATACGAGGGGATGTCACAGAGAGGAGGGGATCACTTTATTCTCCAGGGCACCAGAGGGCCGGACGAGGAACAACGGCTGGAAGCTGACCAAGGAGAGATTCAACATGGAGATAAGGAGAAACTTCCTGACAGTCAGAGCGATTAACCAATGGAACAACCTACCAGCGGACGTTGTGAACTCCAACACTCTGGACATTTTTAAGAGAAGATGGAACTGCCACTTGACTGGTGTACTATAGGGTTCCTGCTTGGGCAGGGGGTTGAACTCGATGACCGTCATGGTCCCTTTCAACTCTAACAATCAATCAATCAATGGATAAATCAATGGATAAATCAATGGATAAATGGATAAATGGATAATAAATGAATGAATGAATGAATGAATGAATGAATGAATGAATGAATGAGAACCCCACCTAGAACTAAGGAGACATTTCCTGATGAATGAATTGCCTCCAGAAGTTGTGGGTGCTCCAACCCTGGAGGTTTTTAAGAAGAAATGTTTAGCTGAAATGGTATAGTGTTTCTTGCTTGAGCAGGGGTTGGACTAGAAGATCTCCAAGGTCCCTTCCAACTCTGTTGTTCTGTTATTCTGTTCTAATGATCAAGTGTCCTATGGAAGTGCTAAACAGCAGTGCATGCAAAATCCAGAAGTTCACCTGGTTTTTACTTGAAATACTGAGAATCCGAGTCTCATATGGTAGATAGATTATTGACAAAAAAACCCCCTGCAACACTCTTGTTCTGCTGATGTTGTGAACCTAAGTATCTGTGGTATACAAGATAGTGTAATGCACCTTAGGGGGACAAATATTTCTCTCTGACACAAAGTAGAAAAGAGAGGCTAATAATAGGAGTAAGAGTCAGCAGAGCAGAAAATGGCACTGCTGACCAAGCAAGTACCTAATGACACAGATGAATGCTAAGCTAGAAGCAGTAGCCATTTTTCTGACACTTGTGTGGACATCTACCTCAGCACTTCCAAGACTGAATCACAATATCAAGAGAAAATTCAGGATTGTTGGGTTGTGGGGGGGGGGGGGGGGTTGCGCTTTTTGTTTGGTGTGGTAGTCAGGAAGTACCATATAGAAAGCTACTTGTGGTAGATGATGCACCAACTTTTATCTGGGAAACTCTGTGTGGATCAGAGGCCTTCAAATTTGGCAACTTTAAGACTTGTGGACTTCAATCCCCAGAATTCTCTGGGAGAATTTATTTATTTTTATTTATTTATTCATTTGTCCAATACACAATACATATGGAAGAGAATAGACATGAAGTAATATATATATAAAGATAATATGTAAAAATAGAGGAGAAGATATATGAAAGGAAGAAAATATATATGATAAATAAATAAATATATATGATAAATAAATAAATATATATGATAAATAAATAAATATATATGATAAATAAATAAAGGGAACACTCAGATAACACATCCTAGATCTGAATGAATGAAATATTTTCATTCAATGCTTTGTTCTGCACAAAGTTGAATGTGCACAACAGCATGTGAAATTGATTGTCAATCAGTGTTGCTTCCTCAGTGGACAGTTTGATTTCACAGAAGTTTAATTTATTTGGAGTTATATTGTGTTGTTTAAGTGTTCCCTTTATTTTTTGGAACAGAGTACTAATCCAAAATCTTAGTTCATAAATACGAGTACATAACTTAACATTGAAAAGCTAGTAAGGCTACAGTGTTTTCCACAAGGCAAAATCTAACTACAGCATTCTTTATGATGTTTTATGAGCAAAGAACATAACAGAGTTATTTTCATTGGCAAAATCCTAATTACAAGCTGGTCAGGGAATGTAATACAAACCTGCATTCCTTGTTAGTTAAAGGACAAAGTCTTTGTATCCAGATGTTCTGCTGTAACAGTTGAATTTAACCCCCAACATTTTTCCCTTAGACTATCCACGATTGACCTCTCCAGGTTCCTTAGAGGTCAGTAAGGGGCGTGCATAAGTGCACCAGTGTGCCTTCCAATTGTCTCTCCTTATCTCATTTATCTTTTCTTCCTTTCAAATATGTTCACCTATACTTTTATATCTTTTCTTCTATTCTTTTCTTTACTTTATTATTACATATCTTTCTCTTCAATGTGTATTATGTATTGGACAAAATAAATAAATAAATAAATAAATAAATAAATAGATAAATAAATAAATAAATAAGAGATAAATAAATAAATAAGAGATAAAGGAAAGACAATTGGACAGGGGACGAAAGGCACACTAGTGCACTTATGTACGCCCCTGGCAGTTGAAGTCCACAAGTCTTAAAGTTGCCAGGTTTGGGGACCCCTGGTGTGGATGCACTGCCCATATCTTTTCAACGTATGTATTAACTGAGGAAGGTATGGATGCTAAAGAACCAAGGAACTTCACGAGATGTTGGAAGGTAGAACTGGGCAAGCTATGTGAACTGTCCTGCTTTCTCTAAGTTATCTTGCTATCCTCAGGAGTCAGGGAAGGAGTTCTGTTGCCAGTATTGAGAAAAGATTCCATTGTCATTCTACGTTTCTATGTAGAATTGGAGAAGGACATCAATTTATCTTTCATTTTTGGACAGCAAAGCCTCCTTAAATCCAGCACTTAAATACAAAAACACATTTTATATCCAAGCTGGGGATATTCAAACAATGCATTAGAGTGGTTTTAACTAAGGCAGCCACAGTTTTATTAAGATTGTTAGTAAAGCACAGTAGACCAATAAAACTAACTCAGTTGAAAAATGAGTATGGTTAAAGTAGTGATTTGGACATTGTTGTTGCTGCTTCAGGATTAGATGAGCAGACTAGCTGTTAGAGGAAGAACCCTGATTGGCACTCCAACAGTAAAGAAAAAAAAAGGTAAATGATTTTGAGGAGAGATTGAGCAATAGAAATGGTGCCATGTGGAAGTGCTGGTTGTGAGAATATACAAGTCTGAAACCAATTTATGACTGTTACAAATGTCCCATGTGCGAGTCTCGATAATCATCATGTCTCATGGCCTTTAGACTATCTACCATTTATCAAAGATTGTCAAAATTGGTGGTCATTACTACCTCTCCTGATAGCAAATGACAGCATTCAACCATCTTTTAAAAAATTCTGTTCTGAATCTCTTTACCGTTAGCCTAGTTGGATAACCCTGGGTTGTAGTGTAGAGTGTATAGATCAGTGATGGCTTACCATTCTGCCATTGGGTGCCAAAAGCAAGGGTTGCATGGGGGGATTGTGTGCTTATATGGCCTCCCCCCGAGGCACTCCAGAACCTCCGCACAAGCCTTTTACCTACCTAAAAACAGGCTGCATGGGGACTTCTGGCAGGGGAGGGGGTGTGGCCATCCCAAAAATCAGCTGGCCAGTACACGCATGCACGCTGGAGCTGATCTATAGCAGTGGCTCCCATGCCAGCAGAAATGGCTCCACGTGCTACTCATAGTTCGCCATGATGGGTGTAGTAAATGATCAAATTATTGTTTGTCTCTGTTGGCAGGACAGAGTCAAATACTAATCTAATAGGAATTGAATTTTGTGAAGGAAATTATGCTATTGCTGAGCTGGACGATTCTCCCTATAAATTATCTGTTTATGTATCTTCATCTCTGTGTTTCTGTGTCCATACAAGGCAGCCCTTTCCTTCTTAGTTTGTTTTTTAAGAATTTTTATTTTTTCACCAACTTTACATAAACATCCATAATATCAAAACATACGTAATTCTACATTTCTGTCTAAGATGCCATAAAGAAATACAGTATCCTGAATTTGCACCTTTTGTACTTTTTATCTCCCATCTGAGTATTTCCCTTATTTCTTTGTTTCCCAAGCACATCTGCTCAAGATCACAAAGAGAGTTGTGATTTTTTTTTAATTCAAGGAGGGACAAAAAGAGTCTTGAGGGAGAGGAAGCAGTATTCATACTCAACTAAAGAAGAGAAGAAATCTCTTCTCTCCACTTTTACTCTCATACGCAGCCATTAAGACTTTACGTATTTAAAAAGGCATGGAGAAAAGGCATCTTTCTCGTTTGATTGACAGTTTATTCCCGTCAATTCTGGTTTGTTGCACATCATGGAAATTGGAGTGGAAACGTGCGGAAATAGTAACTGAAACTTCTCTGTGAACTGGTATGGATTGTTTGTTTGTTTCTTTGTTTGTTTGGAATACTGTGTTCAGTTCTGGAGACCTCACCTACAAAAAGATATTGACAAAATTGAACGGGTCCAAAGACGGGCTACAAGAATGGTGGAAGGTCTTAAGCATAAAACGTATCAGGAAAGACTTCATGAACTCAATCTGTATAGTCTGGAGGACAGAAGGAAAAGGGGGGACATGATCGAAACATTTAAATATATTAAAGGGTTAAATAAGGTTCAGGAGGGAAGTGTTTTAAATAGGAAAGTGAACACAAGAACAAGGGGGCACAATCTGAAGTTAGTTGGGGGAAAGATCAAAAACAACATGAGAAAATGTTATTGTACTGAAAGAGTAGTAGATCCTTGGAACAAACTTCCAGCAGACCTGGTTGGTAAATCCACAGTAACTGAATTTAAACATGCCTGGGATAAACATATATCCATTGTAAGATAAAATACAGGAAATAGTATAAGGGCAGACTAGATGGACCATGAGGTCTTTTTCTGCCGTCAGTCTTCTATGTTTCTATGTTTCTATCAAGTATCAAGCCACCCCGAGTCTTCGGAGAGGGGCGGCATACAAATCTAATAAATTATTATAAATTATTATTATAGGATAGTAGTTTATATAAACATAACATAGAAAGTAATGATAAAATAAGACAATAGGACAGTAGGACAGGGATGGTAGGCACAATGGTGCGCTTATTCACGCCCCTTACAGACCTCTTAGAAAAGGGGAGGTGTCAACCATACACAATCTAAGGTTGAAGATTTTGGGGTTGGGGGAAGAAACCACAGAGTCAGGTAGTGAATGCCAGGCATTGATCACTCTATTGCTGAAGTCATATTTTCTGCAGTCGAGTTCCGAGCGGTTTAAATTTAGTTGGAATCTATTACCTGTTCGTGTGTTGTTGCGTTTGAAGGTAAAGTAGTCATTAACAGGAAGGACATTTTGCTGTATTCAATTCAATTCAATTTATTAGATTTGTATGCCGCCCCTCTCCGAAGACTTGGGGCGGCTCACAACAATATTAAAAACAGTATAATAATGGAACAAATCTAATAATAAAATTATATTAAAAAACCCCAGCAATTTAAAAACCATACAACACATACATACCAAACATAAAATACAAGAAAGCCTGGGGGAGATGTCTTAATTCCCCCATGCCTGGCGATATAGGTGGGTCTTGAGTAACTTGTGAAAGACAAGGAGGGTGGGGGCCGTTCTAATCTCCGGGAGGAGTTGATTTCAGAGGGCCAGGGCCGCCACAGAGAGGGCTCCTCCCCTGGGGCCCACCAAACGACATTGTTTGGTCGACGGGACCTAGAGAAGGCCAACTCTGTGGGACCTTATCAGTCGCTGGGATTTGTGCGGTAGAAGGCAGTTCCGGAGGTATTCTGGTCCAATGCCATGAAGGGCTTTAAAGGTCATGACCAACACTTTGAATTGTGACCGGAAACCGATCAGCAGCCAGTGCAGGCCATGGAGTGTTGTAGAAACGTGGGCGAATCTAGGAAGCCCCACGATAGCTCTCGCGGCCGCATTCTGCACAATCTGAAGTTTCCGAACACTTTTCAAAGGTAGCCCCATGTAGAGAGCGTTGCAGTAATCGAACCTCGAGGTGATAAGGGCATGAGCGACTGTGAGCAATGACTCCCTGTCCAAATAGGGCCGCAACTGGTGCACCAGTTAGTGGTGGTGCACCATGGTGTATGATTTTGTGAACTATGGTTAGATCAGTTCAGATGCGACGTAGTTGTAAATTGTCTAATTTCAGTATTTCAAGTCCGGTGGAGTAAGGTATTTTGTTGCGGGAGGTGGAGTGAAGGACTATAGATTTTTTTCCACGTTTGAATCAGGGTGGGAGTCCACATTCCGCCCCTCCCCCTCTGGGTGGCTTAAGAACCCATAACCCCATGCAGCCTCCTGTTAAACAAGCGGTTGTTAAGACTTCTTTTTTCCCTATCTGTACAAAGCTCAATAGCCGAACAGAGAAGGCTGTTTCTATTCTTTGGCGGGGGGGGGGGGGATGAAAGATAAGGATCACACTGTGACACACAAGAAGGCTTTGTGAGCAGATACAGAGGAGCTGACACAAACGTCTCCCCACAGCTTGTAGAGACAAGGTAGACGGCTCCCTTTTTGGCTGGTGCATTTTTTCAGTTCTGGGTTCCAGAAGAAAAGCAGATGAACAGCGCTGTTGGAAACATCTCCATCTTTGGATTGAAAGGCCATGAATTCAGCCTTGCCCTGTCTTGCCTTTTCAAGAAATGCCGAATTACAATTGCCGTTATCTATTCAGCATATGGGGATTGTAACCTATTACATCTGGAGAACACCAGGCAGGGAAGGCTCGTTTGATTGTTCAGAATAACTGACCAGATACCTGGCTACAGTGCTCTCGTCCTAATGGGGTTTCCCCCCTCTTAACAAACTCTGGTTCTCCCACACGTCTTCCTCTCTTCCTAGGACTTCTGAGTTATCCTCCTGCAATTTATTTATTTTTATTTTATTTATTTATTTGTCCAATACACAATTCATATTGAAGAGAATAGACATGTAGTAATATATATAAAGAAAAGGATAGAAGAAAAGATATAAAAATAGAGGAGGAGAAGATATATGAAAGGAAGAAAAGATATAAGAGATAAAGGAGAGACAATTGGACAGGGGACGAAAGGCACATATATATGCCCCTTACTGACCTCTTAGGAACCTGGAGAGGTCAATCGTGGGGAAAATGTTGGGGGTTAGGGGTTGACACTACTGAGTCCGGTAATGAGTTCCACGCTTCGACAACTCGATTGCTAAAGTTATATTTTTTACAGTCAAGTTTGGAGCGGATAATATTAAGTTTGAATCTGTTGTGTGCTCTTGTGTTGTTGCGGTTGAAGCTGAAGTAGTCATTGACAGGCAGGATGTTGCAGCATATGATCTTGTGGGCAATATTTAGATCGTGTTTTAGGTGTCGTAGTTCTAAGCTTTCTAGACCCAGGATAGTGAGTCTAGTTTCGTAGGGTATTCTGTTTCAAGAGGAGGAGTGAAGGGCTCTTCTGGTGAAGTATCTTTGGACATTTTCATGGGTGTTGATGTCCGAGATGTGGTATGGATTCCAGACAGATGAGCTGTATTCAAGGATGGGTCTGGCAAAAGTTTTGTAGGCTCTGGTGAGTAGTGTGAGATTGCTGGAGCAGAAGCTGTGTAGGATCAGGTTAACAACTCTAGAAGCCTTTTTGGCGATATTGTTGCAGTGGGCTTTGGCACTTAGGTCAATTCTCCCATGCTACTTCTCCAAATGCAAAAATGATATTGTCAAAGAAGAGAAATTATTTAAACTGATAAGGAACTGTATTAACTGCATTTTAAAACCAATACTTGGTTTTTTCTTGGTCCTGCTAAGTTTGACTGTGTTTCAAAACCAAAAGTATTATGTCTTATATAAAATGAGTGCCTGTATTAGTTTATGTGACTGCATGTGCCTTCGTGTGTGCCTAGATAGAATAAATCGTGCTTGAATACCAATAACAAAATTTTGAGAGCCAGCAAAAAAGTGTACAGTTCAAATGGCAGGGCAAATACTGTAATGTAGGTTATTGTTGTTCGTGTCCAGAAAAATGACACGAATGATATTGCAACCTTTCATTTTGGAATGATAATATATCCTTCTCCTTACAGTTGTTCTTATAACTGTATAAGCTATAAAAATAAAATGTTAAGTGTTGTGGTTGGTTCTGGCCCAGCTCCTGTCCCAGGGAATGGGGAGGTGGATGCAGGGGAAAATTCAACATGTCACACGCCTGTGTTATTGCCGACAGAATCAGTTCAGAGTTTAGTTTCCTCGGACGAAGAAGAAGGTGGGAGTGACTCGGCAGAGGAGGGCTTGGCACACAGCCCAGGCAGTCAATCTCCCTTATCTTCCCTTGATTCAGAGGATGACGTTTTGGACCCACGCAAGCGCAGAATTATGCGTAGAAGAGACCAAGTAAGAACATATTACAGGAAATAAGTGAGGCCACCTCTGTTTGGGTGGGGCTCCAGTAATTAGGGCTGCTGCTATAAATAGCAGCATGTGGGTTTGGTCGTTGTGGAAGAATATCTGATCGGAGTTCGTCAGGAATCCTGTGGTGTCTGGACTTTGTTGCTTTTTCACGCCTTGGAAAACAAAGCAGAGCAACGTGTGTGTGTGTGTGTCTCACTTTGTTGGAAGAAGAACGGGTGTGAAGTTTCTTCACAACTGCTAGCTAAGTACTTAATTACTGCTTAAGGGAAATTGTACAGACTACCCGGTTGTTTTGGGACAAGTGCTCTTTGCAATACAAAAAGAGTGCTTAGTTTATTTTGACTTTTGTGATAAAGAACATTGTGTTGAATTTTCAAACGTCTGAAATTTGTACCCTTGAATTTTCGGGAGGCTCCTATCAGAGAGCCTGGCAGAACATTAAGTAATAAATATTATTTACTATTAAATAATAAAATAACTACTACAACAACATCTTGTTCTTCATATACTCTACAGCTTTCTGAGGAGGGTGAAAATATTTAAAAATCACATGCATCAATTTAAGAAAAGATTTTTGAGATTAAGCAACTATTGGGGCCGTGAATACTACCATCTGTCACGGCCGAATTGTGTTGATTGGATAGGTATGTATGTTTGGTTGATTGGATTGCTGTGGGTTATTATGAGGTATTATTGCTTTTATTATTTTAATGTGTTTAGTATTAAAATTGACTTCTTTCATTATTGTATTATAGTGTGCTTTATATTGTTGTAAGCCGCCTTGAGTCCCATGGGATTGGGTGGCACAGAAGTTAAATTAATAATAAATAAATAAATATGATCTGGAGCAGTATTTTCCAAATTTGGCAATTTTAGGATGCGTGGATCTCAACGTTCAGAATTCCCTAGTCAGCATGTTCACACATTATCAGGCCGAAGCCATTTTCTTTGTGATCTTAGGCCTGCCACACTTTATACAATTCTACTATGCATTTTCTAATGTGGGAAAACGGGAGTGGGGAGATTGTATGGAGTTGCTAGCATGTAGCCATAACCCATTCTTTCTAGAAAGCCAAGGTCATCTGTCTCTGCACCTGAATGGAAAGTGCCATGTAGGCTGTGCAGGTCATTCTTTCTGGGTCAAAGAATTCAGGTGGCTGGACTACCGATGGAGTAGCCATGATAGCACACGGAGGGTCGGTTTCCTCATCGCCAATGTAATAACTCTCAAAGCAAGGTTGAATCAAGCAAGGTTTATTTCGCTAACAGGACAAGGAACTCAATTCAGTCAAGAAGCAATGGAGTACATTGCGAGCCCTATACAATGACAGTTCTCCTATTTATACAATCTAGCCCAGCAACAGGGCAGTTTTACAAAGATACATTTTAAGCACCAAAAGAAGGCAACCAATCAACATGCAATAAACAAATCTGAACTTTTGACTTTTACCCTGTCTGGGTAGGTCACCCAGGCAAATATCTAACAGAAAGAGATGGGTGGACACTGCCAATCTGGAAATGTAAGATTGGACAATGTAGTGGACTTATAGGTGGGGGACAAGGGTTTGAACTTTCAATTAGGTGATGAAACCTGGGAAGCTTCAGATTTGGGTTTCACCCAGATGTGCCAACATGGCTCTATTAATAAATTGGAACTTTGAGGAACACTTTGCCTTGGACTCTGATTTAATTTTGGACGCTATTGGAAGCCCTGACATACATCTTTTAGAATTGCCAAGTTTGAAAAACACTGATTTATAGTATTACGAAGAAGTATCCCCCTAAATAATTAAGATTAAAAGTCTTCCATAGTCAGACAGAAATGTGGGAGGGCTGAAGAGAGAGAAAAATGCAATAATTTAGCTTTCCAGTATTATGACTCCAAACACTAGCCAGGAAGGTTGAGAATTCAGGTAGGTGGTGGCAGATGTTTAGTTTCTAGGGCACACAGATAATCTGCTGTGAACTTCACCTAGGTATCAGGAAAGGCACCTGCCTGTAAACGCTCAGCTCCATCCAGTCTACTCCAAATAAGAGACTACAGGGTCATTAAAAAAAGTTTTACATTCGCGCAGAAATGGAAGATAAGGAAATACCAAAGGATGCAGAAGTTTATAAAAAAAATTATGGAATGTGCAGAATTAGACATGATGACAAAACGCTTGAATAATCAAGTAGAAACAGAATATTATAAAATATGGAACAAATTATATGAATGGTGGGATTTTAAAAATAACATTAAAAGTTAAAGTAACAAGAACTTAGAACTTTTTGAACCCATAGTTTTGAAATCTTATAAGTTAGAATTTAATAGTTTAAAAATGTTTATAGTATAATAAACTTAGACATGCTATTCACTATATTATATTTTTGGAATAAGTATTTTAATAGACAAAGTAATTAAATTAACATATAGAGTTAAATTTAATAAATACCTAATATAAATGTATGCTACTTTTCTATTGATCTGATCATAGTTAGGTTTTTATTTTTTGTTAGACTTCTAAGATAAGTGGAGCAATGGCAGCTTCTTGAGTGTTCAATGTTGTATGTCTTTGTTTGTCTTTTTTAAAAATTCAATAAAAATATTTTTTTAAAAAAAGTTTTCCACCCATGTCTACTGCAATATCAATTATTTGGTAACTACAGCGATCCCTCGAGTATTGCGAGGGTTACGTTCCAAGACCCCTCGCGATACTCGATTTTTCACGATATAGTGGTGCGGAAGTAAAAACACCATCTGCGCATGCGCGCCCTTTTTCCATGGCCGTGCATGCGCAGATGGTGGAGTTTGCGTGGGCGGCGGGGAAGACCCAGGGAAGGTTTCTTCGGCCGCCCAGCAGCTGATCTGCTCGGCAGCGCGGCAGCAGCGAGGAGCCGAAGATCGGGGTTTCCCCGCCGCCCACGCAAAGGGGAAACCCCGATCTTCGGCTCCTCACTGCTGCCCCGCTGCCGAGCAGATCAGCTGCTGGGCGGCCGAAGAAACCTTCCCTGGGTCTTCCCCACCGCCCACGCAAAGGGGAAACCCCGATCTTCGGCTCCTCGCTGCTGCCCGCCCGCCGCTCGCCCGCCCGCCCGCCACCCACCACTCGAGAGAAAGAGGGGGAGAGATAGAGAAAGAGAGAGAAGGAAAGAAAGAGATGAGAGAAGGAGGAAGAGAGTGTGAGAGAGGAAGAAGCAAGATAGAGAAATAGAGAGAGAGAGAAAGAAAGATGAGAAAGGAAGAGAGTGACGTCATCGGGTGGGAAAAACCGCGGTACAGTATAGCAAAAAAACCGTGGAGTATTTTTTAATTAATATTTTTTGAAAAATCGCGATATAGCGTTTCGCGAAGATCGAGATCGCGAAAATCGAGGGATCACTGTAATGTAACAAATATGGAACATTTCATATATACCATACTACATGCATATTAAATCTACAAGAGATTTGAGATCTGAGAAATGCTTACGCATCTCACAATGTTTTGTATACAAATATGAAAAACTTGTGAAATGTAATTCAAAAAGATTTGGGACATTCCTAAATACTTTTCATACATAAACATGCATTTTCTTTGTTGAGGTGGAGATCACACATGCCATGGTGTGAACAGCTGCAATGTTACCAAATCCTGGCTAATATGGCAGTCATTAAAGCCTTTAGATCAGGGTTTTTGAACTTAATAATGTTCTGTGAAAAACAAAGCACAAGAATTTTAAAAAATAATTTAAAAAAATTGATTTAAAAACAAAATTTTAAAGACAGCTAGGAGCATTGATAAAACAATTTTTTTCAAAGCTACATTTAGCCTTCAACTTATGACCATTTATTTAACACCGGTTTGAAATTACGATGGCGCTGAAAAAGTGCTCCTTAACCATACGTCACAGATATCACCATGGCAGCCTCCCTGTGGTCACATGATCAAAATTTGGGCGCTTAACAACTAGCATGTATTTATGATTTTCCAGCATGCCGGAGTCACGTGACTGGCATTTGTGGCATTCCCAGACGGCTTTCAATGTCAAAGTCAATGGAGGAAGCTAGATTAATTTAATGACTGTGGGATTCACTTAATAATTGTGGCAAAAGATGTTGTAAACTTGGACCTGACTCACTTAGTAATGGGAATTCTGGCTTCAGTTATGGCCATAGGTTAATGGCTATCTGAACAACTGAAAGGGTTCTGTTAAATCAGGAGATTGCTTGAAGAAATATTCTGAATTTGGACATATAGGTCGTCCAAGTGTCTTGATCGGGGTTGAAGAAGGCCGGTGCTTGTGCCATGGAGGAGGCCATTGGGGACGCGTACGTCGGGCACCCTCATCGCCACTGTTAAATCAGGAGACTGGAGACCACGAGCTAATAATCAGCTCTTTTATTAGCAGTGAAAGTAGAAGTGTTCAGCTCAACTCTCAGTCTCCAACAGAGACAATGGCTCGAGACCACGGCTATTTATACTCTTTGGGAAAGCGGGAAACAGTTCGACAGTTCATTGAATTTGGTGGCAAGTTTATTTGACTTGCCGCGTCTTAGCCAATCAGCGTTTAGTTTAGAAACGGTTTACAGAGACCTAACAGGTTCAACTTGTTCTACCATAAAAACAGTCCGTGGCAGCCATTTTGCAGATAAGATCTGGATTTGTTTATATTTTTTAACTGATAGCAAATACAGCATTTTCAACCTCTATGGACAGGTTGAATGGTCATAAACTGTTTACTTCAGACAGGATCTTGAACTACTGTAAAAGCTGATCTAAACATTACATCATTTTGAAGGGATTGTGATCAAAGTTAGCAGAGGTTTTTTATGGTTTTATAGAGGCCAGCTTTCTAGCTTTCATATGTGCTGGTATAATGGAACAAATAATTTGAATGTAATTATAGTCATATTAGCGGTGAGCAGGGCAGTGGCCTAGAAGTGCTCACCTCCCACTTGGAGAGTTGAGAATTCAATCCTAGATAGCACAGATGTTTCTCTATCAGGAAGAGAAAATATCCGCTGCAAACTCTGCGTATGTCTCCGGAAGGGCATCGGGCCAGTAAACACTTAGCTCCATTCAGACACCCTAACCCAGTGATGGTTTCTGGGTATGTTTTTCCTATCGCAGTAAGCTAGGTTGAATGTGTATCATTTTAGAAGAGATATATGTGCGTGTGTGTGCATACATTTTATATAGTAGATAATGTATATTTTTGTGTACCTGTGTGTAATATGTATGTACACATATGGCATATATACATAGAATTAAATGGTATATTTTTGATATACATGTTGTGGTTAGCTCCAGCCCCAAGGACTGTGGATGTGGGGGAGACAACCACATGCTGCAGGCCTGTTTTGCCCCCGGTGGAATCTGATGATGAAGGCTCCTCTGACAAAGAAGACATGAGTGACAGGGAGGAGGAGAGTGTGGCAGACAGCTCAGAAGGAGATCAATTATCTAGCTCCTCCTTGGATTCAGAACAAGAGTTAATGATACAGCCACGCATGAGGAGAGCGATGCACAGGCAACAACAACTGAGAGATTATTTTCAAAGAAAATGAGGCCACCTGTGGTTGGGTGGAGTTGTGGTAATTAGTGAGGCTGCTATAAATAGCAGCCTGTGGGTTTGGCCATTGTGGAGGATTAGCTGATCGTTGTGTTTCGTGACTGCTTTACTGACTTTGACTTTTTGTGTGCTGATTTTTCCCCGCTTTGAAACTAAACCAGAGCAAAGTGTGTTTCACTTTGTGAAAGAAGAAGGACTGTGAATTGCCTCACAGCTGCAAGCTAAGTATCACAGAACTGATAAGGGACTTGTACCAATTACCAGTTTGTTTGGAGACGAGTGGTCTTTGCTATACCAAAAGAGGGCTTAGTTTAAGTGAATTTTCATTATAAAGAACATTGTTTTGAATTTTCAAACGTGTGTGTGTCTGAAATTTGTACCTGTGAATTTTTGGGAGTAGTGTACCAGAGAGCCCGACAGAACAATACTAATAATAATAGTAAGGGAAATTGCATCTCTGAGGTTAGGAAAGGACAGGCACCTTAACCCTAACCCAAACCCTTGACGTAAGTGACATCAAGTTGGCCATCTTTAAGCGAGTTACATGACCTTTAAGACACCCCGTCACATGATTGTCAAGCCACTCCCAACTGGTCATATGGCAGGCAAGCCACACCCACAAAATAAGCCACACCCACAGTGGTAGTAACATTTTTTGCAGTCCTTCACTGCCCTAACCCCATTCTAAAGCAAGTGATTACAGCAGTGATTCTCAACCTGTGGGTCATGAGACCCCCCAGAATCATTGGAAAACACATATTTCCGATGGTCATCTATCCATCTCCAAGGGGGGTCCGTCTCCAGGGGGGCCCACCCACATGCAAATAGACTACTACTACAAAAACCCAAATCTGTACCATGAGAACTTCTGATCCTGTGCAGAAGCTGAATTTTGAGCACTGGGCATGAATTGCCATCTTGTTTTCGGCTTCTTCTTTTTTTTGCCATTTTTTAAAAAATTCAGCACTGGGCATGTGTGTGCCTGTAAAGCGCATATGAGGCACAAGCGCACTGCACAGGTGGAAGCAAACCGGCAACAAGTTAAGTTAGAACCCACCGCTAAGATTCCTAATAATTTTATTATTTTGTGGTTGGCGGTCACCACAACTTGAGGAACTATACCGCAGCATTAAGAAGGTTGAGAACCACTGGATTACAGGGATGTAAAAAAGAAAAAATAGTCATATTAATAGTAATAATTAGCACTCCTGCTTTGCAATTAATGAAGAAAATCTATCCATGTGGTCACTGGGAGTCAAAAATGACTTAATGGCACATAATCAATCAAACACTTTGCAGTAAATATTGCTACCAAGCTTTTTAACAAAAAGATACATTTGCGTGTACAGAATATGTGAAAACATGCGCCTAATTAGATTTTGTTCTTTATTCAATTCTTTACAGAAATTCCAACCACATCTTGATCTTTACATATTCCTTCCCTTTTAACTTCTGTCTTTTCTTCTCTGCTTTTATGGTTTCCTCGGTTTTGAACTTTAGATTGAAATTTCCTGAGGGCAAAGGATTTATCTTCTTACATCCTATGAATTAAAGCATCATTCACATTGATTTGAAACACAATACCACATAATAACTCAGATAGTTAAAATCTATGTAGAAGATTTTGTGATAATAAAAGCAGGATGTGGGGTGCTTTTTGTTACAGCATTTTTCCTTCATTTTATTTTTAATCTAAAGAAATAAAATAAAAGCAAGTCAGGGAGCCTAATGGACACAAAAGCAATGTGACTGTAACCCTGGGGATTCAGACTTTAAAATGTGGAAGCAAGAGGTTGGTTCACCACAAGGGATCTCACTATTAGCCCATCTGTCTTTAGTGAATATTCCTGAAAAAGTCTATGATGTAGGAAACTTATCATACCCTGTTTCCCCAAAAATAAGACAGTGTCTTATATTAATTTTTGCTCCCAAAGATGTGCTACGTCTTATTTTCAGGGGATGTCTTATTTTTTTCAATGAAGAAGAATTCACATTTATTGCTGAACAACAACAAAAAAGAACATTTATTATATACTGTACAGTAGTTGTCATCATAAACCAGCATAACCAGACAAACTGTGAATCCTATCAAGAATTTCTTACTACTATAGTACCATTATGTACTACTACTGTGTTGGATGTGTCTTAAATCTGATTGATGCAGCGTTTTGGGATGCAATTTATGGACAGCAGTGTTATACATGTTCTGTTCGGGAATGCTGCGAAACGAAACGTCTCCTACATCTTACTTTTGGGG
The DNA here is from genome assembly GCF_031021105.1 of Erythrolamprus reginae. Lineage (NCBI taxonomy): Eukaryota > Metazoa > Chordata > Lepidosauria > Squamata > Dipsadidae > Erythrolamprus > Erythrolamprus reginae. The sequence continues at coordinate 173,103,928 of NC_091952.1, forward strand.
GATGCATTATATTAGGCAATTCTACAAAACCTCTCCTATGTCTTACTTTCAGGGGTGACTTATTTTCGGGGAAACAGGCTATTATAACTGTGATATCATGTTAGCACAATCTAAACTGCATTTAAGTACTGTTGGATCTAAACAAGATTATTTGCCAGCAACAAATTTTAAAAGTCACTGCATTGGCCATTGTCATGTCAGTGCAGCTATAAATCAACTTGGAAACAGCAGAAATTAAATATCCATCTCCAACAAATTAAAAATAAAACAACTCTTTCTCTCTAGTTCACTCACATTCTTATTCTGCTAATTCTTTAAATGAGAAGCAACATCAAAGTACATTGTGACACTTGATTAATGTTTTTCTTCATCAGTGATTTATACTATATCCTGCTCTACTTGTTTCTCCCCAATTCCAAGAGCCTAAGCCTGGTTGATAATACATTACAAACATATTATGTAAATTACTCCTGGATTTTCTTGATTGTAAATACATGGGGTTTTTTGACTTACGGCCGCAACTGAGCTAAAAAATATCCATTATTAATGTGAGACATGTGTTAAGTGAGTTTTGACTCATTTTATGACATCCCTTTCCACAGTTGTTAAGTGAATCACTTATACATGTTAAATCAGTAACACAGCCCTTAAGGGAATCCGAGTCTACGGAGAGGGGCGGCATACAAATTTAATAAATAATAATAATAATAATAATAATAATAATAATAATAATAATAATCATCATCATCATCATCATCATCATCTACCTTCCACGTTGACTTTGCTTGTTATAGAACAGGGGTGTCAAACTGGCGGCCTGCAAACTGTATATGCACTAATTCACACCACACTGTGGTGTGGGTTATTTTGTGGGTGTGGCTTAATGGCCATGTGACTGGGTAGGAGTGGCTTGCCGGCCATCTGATCAGGTGGGAATGGCTTGAACGATCATCATCATTCAAGTGAACTGTTAAGTCTTTGACTTACAACCTTACTAGTGTCGCTCGCTGGGGTGACAATTTGCTTCGCGTTTCCCAAGCTCTTTTCCCTGGGTCGCCCCCCCCACCTCAGGCTGGGTAGCTAGGTGAACGGGTGCTGCCAGAAGCATAAATGCTGCCAGTGCCGCTTCCACTCCCGCCTTGTTCTTACACCTCAGGCGGGAGGTGGCCGCGTGAAGCTGGAGGGGAGCTGAGCGGGAGAGAGGGAAGTTCATCCAAAGTCAGGAAGGAGGAAAGAGGAAAAAAGCAAGGAGTGCAGACGCAGCAGCAGCAGCAGGGGGAAAAAAGGAGAGCCGAGCCATGACCAGTAATCCAGGAAGTGACAGCCACCAATCAGCTGGAGCTGTGCACGCATCTTAATTTCTGCTGGTAGAACTGTGTTCCACCCCGTCCTGCCGACTGCCCACCCCTGTGTATAAGTCAAGCACAGACCAAGCCCACCTCAGCTCTGTGAAAAAAAAAGTTGTGATACATCACGTGACAACAATGTGATGTGGTGAGTTTGACACCTGTGTTATAGAAGTTTGTGAAAGCTGATCGATCATGTGACCCTCAGACACTTGACAGTCATAAATATGAGTCAGTTGCCAAGCATCTGAATTTTGATCATGTAACAGTTGTAAGGGTGAAAAATGGTCATAAGTCACTTTTTGAACGATGTTGAATGGTCACTAAACAAACTGTTGTAAGTAGAGAACTACCCATAGATGTTTCATCCAGAGGGCAAGACGAGATGAACTATTTTTAATCATTGTTTTATGTTTTGCTTTGAATGTTTTTTTCCCCACACAAGGCAAGTGAATAAGGCAAAAGAGCCCTGGTACAGCATTTTATTTGGACCCCAAAAATGGGTCCTATTGGGTTGGCCTATAATGGTAATGGAGAACCTACGGCATGCATGCCACAGGTGGCACGTGGAGCCATATCTGAGGACATGCGAGGCGACGTCCTGTGCTAGCTCCAGCGCATATGTCTTATATGTGTGTGCTGGTCAGCTGATTTTTGGCCTTCCAGAGAGTGAGGGAGGCAATTTTCACCCTCCATAGGCTTTCAGAAAGCCTCTGGAGCCTATGGATGATGAAAAACAGGCCCAACGGGCCTACCAGAAGTTCAGAAATGAACCTGCTGTAGGCCCATTGGGGCCATTTTTTGCCATCCACAGAGTCTGGAGGATTCAGTGTAGCCTGCGCACATGTGCAGTGGGGCAGTGGGGGGGGGGGTTGTACACGCATGCACGGGTGGGAGGGCCTTGCATTATGGGTGTGGGTATACACACATGTGCTATCGCATGCACACATTTATTTATTATTTATTAATTAGATTTGTATGCCGCCCCTCTCCGTAGACTCAGGGCAGCTAACAACAGTAAAAAACAATATAAACAAATCTAATATTAAAAGTAGTTTAAAAACCCCAATTTAAGAAACCAATCATACATACAAACATACCATGCATAAATTTTGTAAGCCTAGGGGGAAGGGAATATCTCAATTCCCCCATGCCTGACGACAGAGGTAGGTTTTAAGGAGCTTATGAAAGGCAAGGAGGGTGGGGGCAATTCTGATATCTTGGGGGCGTTGGTTCCAGAGGGTCGGGGCCGCCACAGAGAAGGCTCTTCCCCTGGGTCCCGTCAGACGACATTGTTAAGTCGACGGTACCCGGAGAAGGCCAACTCTGTGGGACCTAACCGGTCCCTGGGATTCGTGCAGCCTATAAGAAAGCTCTTTGTTTTGAAATGTATCACAACAGAATCTTTAAAGCTTGCCAGTTTTTCTTTACTATCCTTTATATCAAACAAATCAAGACTGGATTATTCTGAGGTTTATTTCTTTTACTCGTGGGTCCTGTTTTCCTAGGACGGAGTGATTTTTACCTTGGGAGGGGAAAATTCCCAGCAACAACGACTGTGGCAGCGAGGTAGCGGGTTTCCAGGCTGTGGTGGTAGCAGCGGTTTCCCGGTGGTGGCAAAGGGTGGGAAGGTGGCAGACGGGCAAAAGAAGGAGAAATGTACCTTAACTCAGGAGTCAGTGTAGGTCAGTTACTTCCTCATTCCTCGTCACCAGTGTAAAATCTGCCAAACAAGATGCTAGAAGGCCAGGGAAACTCTCAACTACTTTATTGGAGAAATAGTAACGGTAACGTGCAACTGTTAACAACAACAACCACTGCTGTGCCTGGCAGCTATTTATAACCCTTGCTGCCAGGGTGAGCCAGCCCAGCCATGCCCTATATTTTTCCCACCCAAGGGCAAGGGGTGGGCCACATTTTCCAACCGTCCTCCAGACACAACATTCATCCTTTCTTAGAATCAGGATGACAACCTATCACACCTGAAGAAGTGTCGATTTGGTTTTGAAGGACAAAAAAGACTGCCGGGTGTGTAATACTAACAGCTTTCTTCTCGGTGCACTAGGAATACAGTTTGAACCTGTCAAATTAGTTTTTGAAAAAAGTCATCTGGGCAGCTCCGGGATATAAAGCAGACCTCATTAAAGTTAGCTGAGTATAACTCCCTGTTCATCTATTACAACTGGAGAAATCTGTCATAATCTTTTTCTTTTCATTGGGGCAGGCAAACTGCAAAACAATTAATCAAATCTCTCATAAGGCAAAAACTATGTTTGACAGGATGCATCCAGTTACCGTATTTTTTGGAATATAAGATGCACCAGAGTATAAGATGTACCTAGATTTTAGAGGTGGAAAACAAGGAAATAAGGATTCTGAACCAAATGGTGTAGTAATACAGCGATGCCTGGTCTTACAAACGCCTCGTCATACAAACTTTTCGAGATACAAACTCGGGGTTTAAGATTTTTTTGCCTCTTCTTACAAACTATTTTCACCTTACAAACCCACCACCACCGCTGCGATACCCCGCCTCCGGACTTCCGTTGCCAGCAAAGCACCCGTTTTCCCCCTCCAAGCGAGGGGAGTCTCAGTGAAATTGCACCATCGCAAAAACACAGAGGTCCGGAGGTGGGGTTTCGAGGACTTTGGTGTTTTTCCGATGCTGCAATTTCACTGATGCTCCCTTCGCTGGGAAACCCCACCTCCGGACTTCCGTTGCCAGCGAAGTGCTTGTTTTTGCAATGCTGGGCTTCCCCTGCTGGGCTTCCCCTGCAGCATCGTAAAAACACAGAAGTCCGGAGGTGGGGGTTTCCCATGGGAATCCCAGCAGCGCAAAAACGGGCACTTTGGCTGGCAAAAGGGGTGAATTTTGGGCTTGCACGCATTAATCGCTTTTCCATTGATTCCTATGGGAAACAGTGTTTCGTCTTACAAACATTTCACCTTAAGAGCCTCATCCTGGAACCAATTAAGTTTGTAAGACAAGGTATCACTGTATATTATTTAATAAAATACCAGTGTAGCAGAATACTTTATACATGTTTGTAAAAATACTTTTTACAAACATGCATACTTTTTACAACCAGATACACTTTTCACAAACTTCAAACTTAACAGCTCTAAGACTTGTGGACATAAACTCCTAGAATTCCTTCTCCACTCATGCTAGCTCAAGAATGGGAGTTGAAGTCCACCAGTCTTAAACTTGCCAAATTTGAATACCCTTGCACTCCTAATCCCTAATACCTTTGCCTAATTTCTTTCCCACTTCAATAGAGTTTGAAAGAAATGAAAACTGTTGCAGGGCCATCTTGTACCCAATGAATTTTATTGTTTCCCCACCTTCTGATCATTTTAACTGCATCTAGTAGAAATGACAAAGATAGATACTAAAAATAATGGTGGATTCCCATGTCATATTAAGGCACAGCAGTTAGCTGGAATTGATTGCAGAATGCATTAAGATATTAGCTGTGCTCTGGAATACTGGGGCGCAGTAACACAATTGAACCTCCTTCACACTTCTGAAATTTGAATTCCACACCCACACCTCAAAGTTAAAAACAAACAGAACTGAGGAGAGACAAATGAACTAAGCTTAAAAGAAAATGTCAAGTAGTATGACAAGAAGTGTAAAAAATTACATGGATGCAAATATGAAAAAGCTTTAAAAAAAGCACAGGGAACAGGAAGTAAAAAGAATTTGTAAGATTCTTTGTAAGAAGGTAGGTAAGTATTTATTTATTTATTTGTTTGTTTGTTTGTTCAATTTTTATGCCCCCCTTCTCCTTAAATTCAGGGCGGCTTACAACATGTTAGCAATAGCACTTTTTAACAGAGCCAGCATATTGCCCCCACAATCCAGGTCCTCATTTTACCCACCTTGGAAGGATGGAAGGCGGAGTCAACCTTGAGCCGGTGATGAGATTTGAACCGCTGACCTACAGATCTACAGTCAGCTTCAGTGGTGTGCAGTACAGCACTCTACCTGCTGTGCCACCCCGACTCTTTAAAAAAAAGTCCTACCTTCACACTGATGTGCTTTTATTACAGTCAGGCATTCTCACAATATCTCACAGTTATGATGCAATTCTTCTGCAGTATAATCTTTCCCACTGTGCAGGTAAAAAGAGGTTGAATTGACCCAGGCTCTAGGTGTAGCATCAACATGCTGGCTGGCTTAGTGAGTGAAGACAAAGACCCTCTGGAATGTTCTCTCCAATTACCCCTCATCCCGAGTCAAAGCCAATAGGAATACACAAATGTGGTCACATGTAAAACTACATTACCCAGAGTGCAATTTCACTACATTTCCCCTAATGCAATATCTTAAAGAAACATGCCTAAATACAGTCCAACTATCTCTGTCTCTGGGGACAGCACATCCTACCTTCATTGTTTCCCCCTGGTTCTAGGTTAGCAACACACATTTAAAAAACCAGGTAGAACTTCAATTAAACATTGGAACAGCCATCTTGCCTCTTCTGACTAAACGCCGAAGACACCTTGACACTCAGCTACAGGCAGATCAACAACCGGGGGTGAAATGGTCCTGGTTTGCTGTGCCTGTCAGTTGTCGGAGAGCCAGTCACGAAGGCATCGTGAGGGTCTGCCCACTCACCTGGATGATGCCATTTGGGTTCTTTTACCCTCTGTGCATGCACAGAACAGAATGCTTTGCACATGTGCAGAGGATAAAAGAACCCAAATATTAAAAACACACCCAGGAGCCTCATTCTGTTTTTGCAACCGACTTGCCAACGACTGTCAGGTACGAGCGAACCAGGACCATTCCCCCCCTGTCGACAACTAACTACTTAATTCTGAACAATTACTATTAAACAATATAGGCCAGAAGTCTCCAGTACAGGAAGAGAATGCTCCCCATTTCTTAAAATTGTAATATCCCAAAAATCCCAGCGACCGGTTAGGTCCCACAAAGTTGGCCTTCTCTGGGTCCCGTCGACTAAACAATGTCATTTGACGGGACCCAGGGGAAGAGCCTTCTGTTATGTCCAGAAGGTTCCATAATATTTAGTAGCTGGGCAAAGTTTAAAAATAGAGTTGTTAAGCAGAATTCAATATTTGTATAAGAAGTTGTTTACCTGCTTCCCATTGGCTGCTGCGGTTTGGCGCCAAGCTTGGAGAGCTGTCAGCCGTCGCTTGTTGTCGGGTGAAACTGTATATAAGGAAAGTGCCTCCGGTCTTACGCGTCTTCTCTGTAGCTCGCGTCTGAGCGAAAGTGATCTGCGCCTGTTAGCCTCCTGCTGCGAATAAATATTTAAAGTTAGCTACCGTGTTTCTCGGTCATTTCACTGTGGTGGCCCCGACCCTCTGGAACCAGCTACCCCGGAGAATAGAACTGCCCCTACCCTTCTTGCCTTTCGTAAAGTTTTTAAGACCCATCTCTGCCATCAGGCATGGGGAAACTGAGACATCCCCCCTGGGCGTATACAGTTTATACATGGTATGCTTGTGTGTATGTTTGCTTAGCCCAAATGTAAAGTTTTATATATATACAACAAAATGATCTCAGAGGTTTCTAAAGGCCGATTCATTTCCACTTCAGAGTTATCCACAAAGTACAGAACAGGTCATTCATCTGGGAAAGAAGAGCAGAATTAACAGAAGTTAGAGCTCTTTACAAATCAAGAATTTACTAATTGCATAAATGTGCTTAGGAGCAGTTCGCTTAAAGGCGTGAGTCAACTGAAATAGTTGACCAATAGCATTCTTTTCTTTTTCTTCCCTTTTTCTTTCTTTACTCTTCCTTTCTTTTTTTCTTTTCTCTTTCTTTTTCTCTTTTCTTTCTTTTTCTCTTTTCTTTCTTTTTCCTTTTTACCATGCATAAATTTAGTCTAGGCTTATGTGATAAGACAGCTATGTAACTAAATAAGAGCAAGCCATTGTAAATATACTTAATTGATATAAAATATATAAAGAAGAAAAAATGGTAAACTGCTGAAATGTAAGCCTAAAAACCTCAACCAGGGTCAAACACATTTGTTAATTTTGTTTATTTTAATTGTTTCATAAAGTTTATTTTTAAATTGACAAAAAAAGAAGTTAGAGCTCTGAAATGTCTTTCTTTCTGTTTAACCATATTTCCTCACGAACATCTTGGAGCCCAACACCTGCAATTCAACATTGTTAGTTACTCAAAAAATGACTTTTTAAAAAAGCCGTAGAGCTACTCCAGACCTCACTCAATAATTTACAAGATGTCAGCAACTGATAAAGAATTGTAGGCATCTAGAGAACTTCTGGTCAAGAAATATAATAGCAACTTGCCAGAACAGCTTTGCGAGCATTTTATTGTAACAGAAATCTAGTGATAAAATGAACAATAATGGAAGTTACCCAATTTCTTTTGATAGGGTACTGTAATTTATTATCAGATTTTGCCGAAGTCTGCGTTGCATGCCTGCTTGTCTTTTATCATCTCTATGACAGGGACAGCTGCAGATGTAAAGAGGCCATTCTCCAAACTTAAATCAATAAAAAGAAACTCATGTGCGAAGTTAATATCAGAAGAACATCCAAGTGGTCTATCTATCGGTATTCTCAATGGCGATGAATTGTAAGACTTGATATTCCAATATAATCGATATGCACTGCTCAAAAAAATAAAGGGAACACTCAAATAAAACATCCTAGATCTGAATGAATGAAATATTCTCATTGGATGCTTCGTTCTGTACAAAGTTGAATGTGCTGACAACAAAACGAAATTGATTATCAATCAGTGTTGCTTCCGAAGTGGACAGTTTGATTTCACAGAAGTTTCATTTACTTGGAGTTATATTTTGTTGTTTAAGTGTTCCCTTTATTTTTTTGAGCAGTGTATTTATAGATGGGAATGCACCAGAGAAAAATGTTTCATAGTTCCTTTGCAGGTTATATCCATGCCTTCCATCTGCACATAAGGAAAAGGTTTCCCCTGTATTACTCTAGGGAGCACTACTCATCTCCGTTTATTAGATGAGGGAGCCATCGTCATCCAAAACCACTTCTGTGGTTACGTGGCCAGCATGACTTTATGTCAAGGCATATGGGATGCTTTTACCTTCTCACCGAAGTGGTACCTATGCATGCTTTCAAGCTGCTATAGGAGATGCTGAGCTGAATAACACCATCATGCAGATCAGGTCTCAGGTCTCAAACCAAGACTGTCAGCTTTTCAGCTGACAAAATCAGTTTCTTTAACCGCTGAGCCATCACGCCCTGCCTTGTCCTTCTGCACATAACCAAGAGTAAAAACAGGCCTTCTCTATAGCAGTGATTTTCAACCTTTCTTGAGCCGCGGCACATTTTTTACATTTACGAAACCCTGGGGCACATTGAGCGGGGGGGGGGGGGGGGGGCTAAAAAAAGTTTGGACAAAAAAATTCTCTCTCTCTCCCTTCCTTTCGCTCTATTTCTCTCTCCCTCTCTCTTTCTCCCTTCATCTTTCTTTCTCTCTCTCTCCATCCCTCTTTCTTTTTCTTCCTTCCTTCCTTCCTCTCTTTTCTGCTCCCTTTCTCTCTCCCTCCCTACCTCCCTCTATGTTTCTCTCTCTCTCCTTCCCTCCCTCTCTTTCTATCTCTTGCTTTGTTTCTCTCTATTGCTCTCTCTCTTTCTCTCTTGCTTTCTTTTTCTTGTTCTCTTTCTCTCTCTCTTGCTTTCTTTCTCTCTCTTGCTCTCTCTCTTTCATTCTCTCTTGCTTTCTTTTTCTTGTTCTCTTTCTCTCTTGCTTTCTTTCTCTCTTGTTCTCTTTCTCTCTCTCTCGCTCGCTCTTTCTCTTGCTTTCTCTCTCTCTCTCTTGCTTTCTTTCTCTCTTTCTTTCTCTCTCTGAGCTTCGCGGCCCACCTGACCATGTCTCGCGGCACACTAGTGTGCCACGGCACACTGGTTGAAAAACACTGCTCTATAGTACTCCCACATTCTGAGACTCTTTGGCAAGGCAACCTTATCTCATCTTTTCTGCCATCAAAAATGTTGAAAGCCTTCCTATGTAGGCAGGCTTTTCATTATTATTATTATTATTATTATTATTATTATTATTATTATTATTATTATTATAGTTGAAAGGGACCTTACAGGTCATCAAGTCCAACCCCCTGCTTACACAGGAAACCCTACAGCAACCCAGCCAAATGGCAGTCCAATCTCCTCTTGAAAATGTCCAAAGTTGGGGAGTTGACAACCTCCGCTGGTAGGCGGTTCCACTGGTTGATCGCTCTCACAGTCAGGAAGTTCTTCCTTATCTCCAGGTTGAATCTCTCCTTGGTTAGCTTCCAACCGTTGTTCCTTGTCCGGCTCTCTGGTGCCCTGGAAAATAGTGTGACCCCCTCCGTGGCATCCCCTTAAGTACCCTGTATACAGCTATCATGTCCCACCTAGCCCTTCTTTTTACTAGACTATCCATGCCCAGTTCCATCAACCTTTCCTCATATGGCCTGGTCTCTAGTCCCCTTATCATTTTAGTTGCTCTTTTCTGCACCCTCTCCAGAGTCTCTATATCTCTTTTAAAGTGTGGTGACCAGAACTGGATGCAATACTCCAGGTGCAGTCTGACCAGGGCCTTATAGAGTGGTATTATTACCTCTCTGGTCTTGGAGTGTATCCCTCTGTTCATGCAGCTTAGGATTGTGTTGCCTTTTTTAGCCGCTGCTGCACATTGCTGGCCCATGTTTAGCTGGTTATCCACCAAAACTCCAAGATCCCTTTCACAGTCACTTATGGTGAGTGTGGTTTCACCTAATTTGTATGCATGTTTTGGGGTTTTTTTTTGTCTAGGTGCAGGATTTTACTCTTCTCTACATTGAACTTCATTTTGTTCGTTTCGGCCCACTGTCTACATCTTTCTGTATCCTGTGTCTATCTATCTTTCTGTATCCTGTGTCTATCTATCTTTCTGTATCCTGTGTCTATCTATCTTTCTGTATCCTGTGTCTATCTATCTTTCTGTATCCTGTGTCTATTTGGGGGACACCATGTATTATTATAATTCCTTTTAATTGGGGCAAGTGGAATTTCCCTTTTATGGTATTTATTACACATAGGGTTAATAGATAACTGAAGATCCAAACGCTCAGAAAGGGGTAAAATGGAAGAAGGAGGCCATATTGTTTAACTTTCTTGGCATCTGTGACAATAGACTATAGACATAAAATTCCTTTTTCCATTATCACAAAGATTGGTTTTTCAATTACAATATTTTCCCAACAAATCTTTAATTTCAAGTTTGTACACTAGCAATAATGTAGATGCTCTATAATGTGCTTTCCATATTTTACCATTTGGCAAATCACATGATCTACTGACTACAGTGATGATAATAGATTTTTAAGGGGCTGGATCACTGATGGGCTCCTGCGGGTATGGTCAGAACCGGTATAATTTTTTTTCTTTTTTTCCCCTTCTGGGCTCTGGATATGTCTTTCCTCTCGCAGTAAATGAAGTTGAATGCATATAATTTTATAAGAGTTGTGCATGTGTGTGTGTGCATACACTTTATATAGTAGATAATGTATATTTTTGTGTGCCTGTGTGTAATATGTATGTATACATATGGCATATATACATTGAATTAAATAGTATATTTTGGGTGTTCAGTAATAGTAAATAGATAGGGAAATTGTATATCTTTGAGGCGAGGAGAGGCCAGGCATCCTAACCCTAACCAAATCCTTGATGTGAATCATGTCAATTTGGTCACCTTTAAGCCAGTCACATGACCTTTAAGCCACCCCCGGTCGCATGATCATCAAGCCACTCCCACCTGGTCACATGGCTGGCAAGCCACACCCACAAAATAAGCCACAATGTGGTAGTAAAATTTTTTGCAGCCCTTCACTGGGCTGCATTGAAGTTGGTTGTTGGAGTCAGGAAATAAATATTGTAACATAACTCTAGCTTGTTGAGTCTGTGAACAAACAAGAAAAAAGAAGCAGGCAATTTACAAAGTTACAACTTTTCATTTTCTTTCTCAGATATAAATGCTTTGATCCTGTATACATTAATTTTCACCCTTGCTCCAAATCTTTTGAATTCTCACTAACAATACCCCATTATTTGCACATAGAATTTCATATATTACACCTCCAACCACGATCTCTCTAAGGCAGTGGTTCCCAACCTTTTTTAGTCCATGCCTCACCTAAGCATCTCTAAAATCCTGACACCCCCCCCCCCCCCGTGACGTATAATTCTTAAACTATTCAAAAAGTGAACTCACAGGGAGGAAGCCTAAAAGGCCATTAACTTGGTTTAAAGCAAGGTTCCAATTGCCACCATTAAAAAACAAATTGCCCCCCTGTGGGGCGTGGGCCCCACATTGGGAATCACTGCTGTACGGTTACTAATCCACTGCTCTATGAATACCAAGCATTCTTCATGTATTTTTTCATAAATACATTAAATAGGCAAGAGGAGACAAACACCATTCTTAAATTCTGACTCATTGTTGAACTATTCTCTAAGCCAGTGTTTCCCAACCTTGGCAACTTGAAGATATCTGGACTACAACTCCCAGAATTCTCCAGCCAGCATTCACTGGCTGGGGAATTCTAGGAGTTGAAGTCCAAATATCTTCAAATTGCCAAGATTGGGAAACACTGCTCTAAGCATTTCATATATTCTCATATATTCGTATATTCTACTGGACTCCATAGTGTCATCCCCAAACCCCCAACACTTTACCCTTAGATTATCTATGGTTGACCTATCCAGATTCCTAAGAGGTCAGTAAGGTGCGAGTACAAGTGCACTAGAGTGCCTTCCGTCCCCTGTCCTATTGCTCTCCTATATCTCCTATTGCTTTCTTCTATTCCTATATCTCTTCTCCTATTCTTTCATTGATATGTTCTATTCCTATATCTTCTTTTCTATTCTTTCTTAGATATATTTTACTATGAGTATCTCCTCTATAACCTTCATCATGTATTTTACTATGTGTATATAGATATATACCCACTAAAACCCTCATTGTGTATTGGACTGACTAACTAACTAACTAACTAACTAACTAACTAACTAACTAACTAACTAACTAACTAAACAAACAAACAAACAAACAAACAAACAAACAAATTCTATCATATCCTGCTCTTATCACACTCGGCAACAAATCTTCAATCCAACATTGGTGCAGAACGTTCCGTAATTGAAGCCTAATCACTTTATAAAACATTTTGCCACGCTTCAATGCAGCACCACTGTAAATCTAGATTCTCCAGGCTCTCTTATTCTGCAATTGCCTTGCTCGGCAGTACGCTTTCTGACTGTGAGCTAGTATAAATATTTTATTGCAAACAAGAGCGAAACCAACTACGGCAGTCAGAACCTATAGGAAAGTCAAGGTTTAAAGGATTTTTGTTCCATCTTTCCAAGTGAACAGATCTTTTTGGTACTCTTCAGGTCAGCTGGGATTTGTTGACCTTATCATTTTTATTAGAAAACCACCTCTCGCTCTTTACCAATTTCCTTCCCCACAAGCTTTCTGTAATATTTTCTCATATTTCTGATTCTCCTCACCCCCTCTAGATTTCTTATGTTTCTCAGGGACTTCCTGGAGAATGAAAATCTGGTCAGTGCACTCCCCAAATTTCACTGATTGTCACTTTTCATCTTCTTCAAAAAAAGGGTTGTGTTGAGACCGCTCTGGGTATATACCACACAAAGGAATCCTGCCGTCTGCATTCATTTTTCCTTTTGTACAGAGGAACAATTGTGGCATTGTTCTAAAAACCAGGCACAGATGCAGTATTCGCATAAGAATTTAAACAAGTCGCCCAGCTATTCCTGAACAAGCGCTGCGAATTGAGAGGCTTAGCGGCGGTGCTGGCGGTGACGGTGGCTGAGGAGAACCCGAGGCAGCAGTGGTGGCTGAGGCAAGTCCCTGGTTACCTTATTTCTCGTGGTGACGTTTCCTCGTCGCCAGATGTTAGATCCTTGCAAATTATGAAGGACTGCAGACTTGGAGTAAGTAACGGTTCTTTTTATTAGAACAGAAGGTAACGGTTTACAGAACGAAACAAGACAACAACATGGCCGTGCCTGGCAGCTATATATACCCCTAGCTGCCAGGCTCAGCTAACTAATCACCTTTCAGTATTTTCCCGCCCAAGGAATATGGGGCGGGCACAAGGCCTAACTGTCCTCTGGACACAACAAAAACACCTCCATATTGCAAGATTTCTCTGGTGACAGAATCAACATCTGAAACTGTATTCGTTTTCAACATTGTCTCAGCATGCATTGCCACCTTTTAACCTTTTTTTTGTTTCCTAATCAATAAGATCCATTACATTATTTTTAATTTCATTCTTCAGCACTATCTCAGTTCGTTCTCTTCTTAGAATTTCTCATCCTTTTTATTCTTAACCCATTCACTCAGTTAGAGGCTTTTGATTTAACTGAAGTAGACCCAGAGACAGGGTTTTGAGCAATCGGTACTTTTATTCAGCTCAGAGAACAAGTGACAGCTCAGCAAGGTAAAGTGACAATTCAGCGAGTACCGACTGACTCTGCCTGGAGAAACCGCTTCTTTTATACTTTTGCGGTTCCCGCCAAAGCTAGAGCCGGCCGCGTCTGAGCCAATCAGGAGCGACTTCCTGCTTGGGCTCAGACAGCGCTGGAAAGAGGAACAAACTATTTACAGAGTTACAAGGTAGCCATTTCAGGATACAACACCCCTCCCCTCATAGTTGGACTCATCCATCAAGAAAGCCATGTGACGAAGTCGTCCAATCGGTGAGGCCTCCGAGGCTCTCGCGCTGACCTGCGCAGTTCAATTTCTCCTTCGCCACTGACTGTGGAGGATGGCTCGCCGCTGTTCTCCCGGTGCGGCGGACTTGGCCTGGCAGGCCCAACGAAGGCTTCGGAGGACGAGGATGGCTCGGCGTCGCTGGATGGTTCCCCCTGGCCCGATAAGTCTCTTTGCGTGTTTCTTAGTTCGGGCAATGTACTAAAGTCTGTTGAAGGGGGAGAGTCCATGTCAGCGGGTTGTGGCAATTGATTTTCAGCTCGTTTCCGAATGTGGTCTATGTGTCGTTTCCACAAACGACCATCCTCTAGTTTAACAACATAAGTCTTGGGTGCGTTTTGCTTAACAATAATTCCCTTCATCCAGTTTACATTTCCATCAAAACATTTTACATATACATTTTGTCCCAAATACATTTCTCTTTCTGGTTTCATACACATTTGGTTATTATTAACACAGAACCTTGGATTTAACCTGTCTAATGGTGACCTCAACTTCCTTCCCATCAATAACTCTGCAGGGCTTACATGTGTGTGCGAGTTAGGGGTAATGTGCTGGGTTAGTAAGAATTGGTCCAAGTTTTGTTGCACATCCCCAGGGCCTGACCTGTGCAATGCCTCCTTTGCCACCCGTACGTAACGTTCTGCCAACCCGTTAGCCCAGGGCGAGTAAGGCGAGATGAGGGCATGCCTGACCCCTAGGCCATCTAGGAATAATTCGAATTGCCTGGCTGTTAGCTGTGGCCCATTGTCAGACCCTAAGAGATCAGGGCAACCATGGGATGCAAACAGTCTGCTCAATACCTTGATAGTGGCACTTGTGGTTATGTTGTTCATTGCTATTATTTCCAACCATTTGGAGAAGGCATCAACCACTATTAAAAAATACTGAGACCCCACTGGGCCAGCAAAATCAATGTGGATCCTAGACCAAGGACCAGCAGGCTGTTCCCACTCAGCCGGAGTTGTTTTGGGGGGACTGGGCCTTGACTCTTGGCACGGGTCACAATTTGAAACCCAACTTTCAATATCAGCATCTAGCCCTGGCCACCATAAATGCCCCCTTGCTAGGCTCTTCATCCTGACAATCCCAGGATGGCCCACGTGTAACATTTTGAGTACCTTTTCCCTTAGGCGTTTGGGGATGATCACTCTATCCCCCCACAGCAAACAACCTTTTACATACGATAATTCAAGCCTTTTGTTTTTAAAATCACACAATTCAGGTTTAACAATATCATTTTGCCATCCCTTTAGAACACAGTTCACCACTTGTTTAAGGATTTGATCTTGCTGCGTGTGTGCAGCTACCTCTTTTGCTGTGGTTAGTGGGTTTTCCTCGAGTTCTATCATTAGCACATCTGTGGAAGGAACAGGGTCTTCCACTAAGTCTGCTATGGGGCATCTGCTGAGGCCGTCTGCATGATTGATTTCCTTCCCCCCCTTGTGGGTGAGCTCATACTGATACCCTGAGAGGAAAAGAGCCCATCTGATTAGTCTTGGAGACATAAAAGGTGGAGTGGGCTTGTTGGGGGCTAGCAGGCCTAGTAGGGGTTTGTGGTCAGTGACTAGCTCAAAGCTTCTTCCAAAAATGTAATTGTGAAACTTCTTCACCCCTGCCACTAATGCTAGAGCCTCCTTGTCTAACTGGCTATAATTCCTCTCTGTGCTGGTCATGGTTCTTGAAAAAAATGCTATTGGGGCCTCTGTCTTATTAGGTAGAACGTGAGCTAAGACTCCTCCTATGCCGTACGGCGAAGCGTCGCAGGTGAGCCTAATGGGTAGTGAAGCACTATATTGGACTACTACACTTTTCGAAGTTAATAAATTTTTTATTTGAGAAAAAGCTTCACGTTCAGTTTTCCCCCATGTCCAGCGGGCTTCCTTCTGGAGTAAACGATGGAGAGGCTCTGCTACTGTTGCCTTCTGCTTTAAAAAAACGGAATAAAAATTAAGGAGGCCCAAAAATGCCTGCAACTCATTCTTATCTTGTGGCTCTGGGGCTTCTCTAATTGCTCTCAGCTTCTCTGTTGTGGGGTGGATACCTTCTTTATCTATTTTATACCCAAGGAATTCAATACTGTTAGTTCCCCAGACACATTTATCAGGCTTGATTCGTAGCCCTTTGTCCTGTAGCCTCTTAAGTACTTCCCTTATTCTTTTGTTCACTTGTTCCTGGTTTTCCCCTGCAATTAAGATGTCATCAAAATATGGAATTGCCCCATTTACCCCTGACAATAGGCGTTCCATGATGCTCTGGAATATTCCTGGGGCTATGCTTACCCCAAACTGTAACCTCGTGCATTTGAAAGCCCCCCTGTGCGTTACAATCGTTTGAGCGTTTGCTGTTTGTTCATCGACCGGAAGTTGCTGGTAAGCCTGCGCCAGGTCGATCTTTGCGAACCTTTTTCCCTCCCCCAGGGAGTGTAAGAGTTGTTGCACAACCGGGATGGGGTAGGGGTGGTGTTGGAGTGCCTTATTCAGGGTTGATTTGTAATCAGCGCAAACTCTTAAAGAGCCATCTGGCTTCAGGGGTGTCACTATGGGAGTTTCCCATGGCCCCTGTTCCACAGGGACCAAAATACCTTGACTAATGAGTTTGTCCAGCTGCATGTCTAGCTTGGGGAGAAGCGGAAGGGGGACCCTGCGAGGTTTCAGTCTAACCGGTGGGACCTTGGGGTCAATAGAGAAAGATATAGGGGGTCCCTTATACAATCCCAAGGTGGGGCTGAACACTTCAGGGAACTCTTTCACAAAGTTAGGCATATTATCACAGTTTACATTACACACACCCGAAATTTCGATCCCCAACGGTTCCATCCACGCTAGACCCAGCAGGGAGTGTTTGGCCCCCGTCACAATAAGCATGGGAAGGGTACATTTAACATTCTTAAATGCAATAGGTACATTTGCTGTTCCCAGGACCGAGATTACCCCCCCTTGGAAGTCTCTGATCACCAAAGAGGTTTGAGTTAGGTCAGCCTTAGACACATTAGGCATATATAGTTTAAATTTTTCCCAGGGCATGATGGTATATCTCGAGCCCGTATCCAGCTCCATTGAGCAAGGCTGGTTATTTAGTAACAATGAGATAACAATTTTAGCCCCCTTTTTGGTTGCCGTGTTATTCACGGAAAATTGAGAGTTACCTCTATTGTAGTCGCGGTTAGCGGTTGAGTAGTTCCTTTGACCCGAGTTGCGGAACGGTCTCCTTTCTCGCGATTGGGGGGGCTGGTTTTGAGGTCGCTGGTATTGTTGTGTGGCAAAAGTTTCTTCTGGTGCCGTTGCCCTGCATGCGATGGCGATGTGGCCTCTCCGGTTGCAACGGCGGCACGTAGCGTCTCGGAAGGGGCATCGATGGCGCTGGTGATTTCCCCGGCAGCCCGCGCAGGGGGCTGGGTGAGTAGCTCTAGGGTGTCTCGGCTGGTCTTGCAGGAGGAGGCAGTTGTCCCCGTTGCTAGTTGGCTGGCTGAGGTCGTCTGTTCCCACGGCGCTGGGAGACTCGGCGTCGATTTTGGCAATGATTTCTCGCCTTCCGTGCTCTTTTAATTCTCTTGCCGCTGCGTCGGCTGCTTCCGCGGTCTGCGCTAATTTAATTACGGTTTGTAGAGTCGGCTCTTCTTCGGTGAGGAGTTTATTTCTCACTGTGTTGCTGTTCATGCCGAAAACCAAGGCGTCGGTGAGGCGAGCTTCCGGGTCTTTAAACTTGCATTGAGCAAGTACCGTTCGAAGCCGCGTTGTAAATTGGCTGATCGACTCGGTTTCTCTCTGAGCCATCATGTGGAATTGATGCCGGTAAACCATGGCTGGTCTGGTTGGTTTGAAATGGCTCGCTAGTTTCTGTTGAAGTACGTCCCACGCTGTGGTTCTTGCTTGTTCTGGTTCGGTGAGAGTTTGGGCAAGTCTACGGATCTCTGCGCCGCAGTAGTTGAGAAAAATAGCCCGTCTGCGATCGGCTCCGGCGTCCTGCATTCCCACCGCCTCGAGGAAGATCTCGAAGGTGGCCATGTACTCGTCCCATGTCATTTTCTCGGGATCGAAGAGTTCCGGAGCCTGGCCGATCTGGATTTTGTCCATGTTGCACGCGAAGTTTCTTCCGTTCGTTCGTCGCCAGTGAAGTAGACCCAGAGACAGGGTTTTGAGCAATCGGTACTTTTATTCAGCTCAGAGAACAAGTGACAGCTCAGCAAGGTAAAGTGACAATTCAGCGAGTACCGACTGACTCTGCCTGGAGAAACCGCTTCTTTTATACTTTTGCGGTTCCCGCCAAAGCTAGAGCCGGCCGCGTCTGAGCCAATCAGGAGCGACTTCCTGCTTGGGCTCAGACAGCGCTGGAAAGAGGAACAAACTATTTACAGAGTTACAAGGTAGCCATTTCAGGATACAACATTAACCCTCTTCACTCACTGTCCAAAGATATTTCACCAGAAGAGCCCTTCACTCCTCCACTCGAAACAGAACATCCTACGAAAATAGACTAACAATCCTGGGCCTAGAAAGCCTAGAACTACGGCGCCTAAAACACGATTTGAGTATTGCCCACAAGATCATATGCTGCAACGTCCTACCGGTCAATGACTACTTCAGCTTCAACCGCAATAACACAAGAGCACGCAACAGATTCAAACTTAATACGAACTGTTCCAAACTTGACTGTAAAAAATATGATTTCAACTATCGAGTTATCGAAGCATGGAACTCATTACCGGACTCAGTAGTGTCAACCCCTAACCCCCAACATTTCTCCCTTAAACTCTCCACGATTGACCTCTCCAGGTTCCTAAGAGGCCAGTAAGGGGCGTACATAAGTACACTGGTGTGCCTTTCGTCCCCTGTCCAATTGTCTTTCCTTTCTCTCACTTATCATATATATATTCTTTCTTTCATATATCCTCTCCTCTAAGTTCACTTTACCTTTATATATATTACTACATGTCTATTTTTCTTCCTATGTATTTGTGTATTGGACAAACTAATGAATAAATAAAATAAATAAATAAATTCTTTTTTTTAGTTTCATAAATAAAATGCCTCTTGTAATCTGAACTACTCCTTAACCATTACTTTGATTACCTTGTTTTCTCTATGTACATATTACATAATTTCTTATTTATATATACTACAACTTTTTTCAGTTCAGCATCCCACAAAGTTTTTGTTTTTATATCACACTACTGTAGCATTGGCACTTTGTAACATTAATTATTTTAACCCTCGGCAGCTTCTGTATCCTCCTTCCTTGCACCCACTTTTCATATATTAATTAATTATATTTCTATGCCATCCTTCTCCACAGACTCAAGGCGGCTCACAACAAAATAAATATTATAATACAATATACGCGTATAAGATATCTAAATTTAAAATTATGAAATACGATTATAATATTAAGATGATTATTCATTGAAGATTTAAAATAATGGTTTGGTTAATTTTTATATAGTTTTCATATTCCTATAATAATAGACTTCGGTTTTTCTTTTTGTTTATTTTGCTCTTTCTTTTTTCTTTTTTTCTTCTTTTCTCTTTTCTTTCTCTTTCTTTTTTGAATTATAATTTCCTTTCTTTGCTACTGTTTGCAGTGGATAAAGTTTTCTTTCTTGTAAGGGTTTTGAGAGAATACATTAGAAGTAGGAGTAGGCACTATAGCATATTTGAAGTACTAAAGGAGAAGGATATTAATTTAATAAGGTTTTAAAGAAAATTAAACTTGAATTCAATTAGAAGAAAATTAGATACCTAGATGACAAAATTAGAGTTCAAGGTTGGGGGGGGGGTGTTGGATTGACACCGGAAGTAATTAATTTGGAACTAATAATTTTGGGGGGAGATTAATTATAAATAATGGACTAACTTGATACTGTTTTTATTATAATATGAAAATATTTCCAAATGTATTGAAAAGGTTTGTATGGAGAAAAATAAAAATAAAATAAAATTAGATATAAAACCCCAATACATTAAAACAATCATCCATATTAATCCCATATACATTACAATCGATGGCCGGAGACAGGTGTAACACTCAATGGCCCCAAGCCTGATGGCAAATGTGAGTTTTTAAAGCCGTGGAGGGAGTTAATTCCAGAAGGCTGGGGCCACCACAGAGAAGGCTCTTCCTTAGGTCCCACGAGGTGGCGTTGCCTAGCTAACGGGATCTAGAGAAGGCCAACTCTGTGGTACCTTACCGGCCCCTGGGATACATGTAGAAAAAGGCGGTCCCGTAAGTAATGTTTTTGTTCATACATTTCATTATATTTATTAAGGGTGACTGTGTATTAATACATTTTCACACGCAGCTTGTATTTCTTTCCCCTGTCAATTTCCTTTACTGAAGTTTCCTTCATTTCTTTCCTTTTCTGTCCTCCATACTATTTCCCCCCAAGATTCCTTCATGACCCTACTATAATGTGCCTCATAATCAGTCTTTTATGTCCCTTGAATTCATTACTGATTTTTCATTACAAACCCCAAGTGAGTCAGTTACATTCACTTTGTCATGCATGTGGTAACAGATTTGAACTGAAACTACACACTAAAAACAAGCCACAAACCTTTTCTAAGAACTTAACAGTAGTCACAACAGTGCACATTTTCTTTCATTCTTGAGTCTCCCAAGTGATTCACTGATTTTTTTCTGTACTCTCTTGTTTCATTCTCACACTTCCATCCATTCATTCAAAAATAACTTACTTTGAGTGAATCATATTCATTCAAAACCTTTCCCTGTTTTTTTTTCATTACCACTATTCCCTGGACAGTAACATGCTATTATCAACAACCTATTAATTTTTACTTTCATAAACACCCAGACTAATTTAGAAAAGCACAATTTCATACTTCGTGTCATATACTGTACTTCGCCCTAGTCATGGGATTCAATTTTTTTTACTGTAGGTTCTGTGGGCATGGCTTGGGTGGGCGTGGCGTGGCTTGGCTTGGTGGGTGTGGCAGGGGGAAGGATACTGCAAAATCCCCATTTCTTCCCAATCAGTTTAGACTTGGGAGGCAGAGAATAGGTGGTGGTGGGGCCAGTTAGAAGTGCTATTTACTGGTTCTCAACATTCCACTCAAATACTGATAATTTTTTAAATTCATAGGTGATGCCAACTCTTTCTCCCTCTCTCTCATTCCCCATGGCATACCTGGCATAATATTGATGGTTTCTTCATTGCTTAGTTGACCCCTATGACCATCATTAAGTTTTGTACCACATGATGATTCTTGACAAATCTATATTTTCTTTTATGTACACTGAGAGCATATGCACCAAGACAAATTCTTGTGTGTCCAACCATGCTTGGCCAATAAAGAATTCTATTCTATTCTATTCTATTCTATCCTAATCCATTCCATTCCATTCCATAGCTGGCCATTTCAAATGATGCGTTCTTCATGTTTCACAAAAGCTATTTTCACTTTTATCCTCAAATAAAGGTCCCCAAACTCAAGCTCAACTCAGAAACAATGTAATCTACTTTTATGTTGACCCCTGAGAAGCACATGCAAAATGGGCCTCACAATTACTATATTTTTAACGCCTCTTCCAAAGAGCTAAACCTTACAGGCTCCCATTAAGAGACTGCAGAAAACCTTCCCAAGATAAAATTTAAGAGTGCAACTGAATTATTTACTCCAATTAAAACATTGAAATGTCTATGTGGTATAATATCCTACTTGCCGGACTGCTCCAGATCTGTAAATAATAGCATTAACTATTATAAATTAATTAATACTCTTCTTTTATATTAGTTATCTTCCATTTAAAAAGTTTAATTAAAAGTGTTAATATGTATCTATATCTATGTCTCTCTCATCTTTCTCACCTTTTTCTTTCTTTCTTTCTTTCATTCTTTCTTTCCTTCCTTCCTTCCATCCTGTCTGTCTGTCTGTCTGTCTGTCTGTCTGTCTGTCTTTCTTTCTTTCTACCTATCTATCTATCTATCTATCTATCTATCTATCTATCTATCCATCCATCCATCCATCTACTATCTATCCATCATCACCTAACTAAGCTGTGGTGGTACAGTGTTTAGAAAGAAGTACTGCAGGCTACTTCTGCTGACTGCTGGCTGCTAGCAATTCAGTTCTCACTGTCTGAAGGTTGACTCAACCCTCTACCCTTCCAAGATCAGTAAAATGAGGACCCAGTTTGTTGGGAGCAAATGCTGACTCTGTAAACCACTTAGAGGGGGCTGTAAAGCACTGTGAACTGGTATATAAATCTAAGAGCTATTGTATCTGTCTATTTCTCTATCAACTATCTCTGTTTATCTATCTATCTATCTATCTATCAATCAATCATCTATCTATCTATCTATCTATCTATCTATCATCTATCTATCATCTATCTATCTATCTATCTATCTATCTATCTATCATCTATCATCTATCATCTATCATCTATCTATCTATCTATCTATCTATCTATCTATCATCTATCTATCATCTATCTATCTATCTATCTATCTATCTATCAATCATCTATCTATCTATCTATCTATCTATCTAAATCAGAATCTATTTATCTATGAATTGTCCCTTCTAAAACGACTAAGCAGATGGGGGATTATGTTTTGGGATTTTTTAGCAAGGTCCTTTTGTGATCAAGATCAGAAGAGGTTTAGCAATTGTTCACAGAAACATGTCACCTACGTCAGTTGTTTTCTAATTATCTGCCAGCCTTCTGCCAGCCAGCAGCTGATAACCCACCTTCCCCCCCAAAAAAGCTGTGCAGAATCAGGGCTTCAGCACCAACTCAGAACAGCAGCTGACAGCAACAGCTGACAGTAACAAAGTTTAAAGTGGCTAAAGGCTGCTAGAGCTCATGCAACAAAGGAGAAAAGAATTTTTCATAAAATTCTGTAGAAAGTATAAAAGCACTCACATGTCAAATGCAGTATTCTGTGTAACATATCTTTACCATAAATCTTGCGTTCAGAAATAGGTACATTTGTTCATGCCTTATGTACTGGTAATCCTCAACATCTGGCTTCAATTGGGACCAGAATTTTAGTTGCTAAGTTGCTAAGTTGCTAGTGTATCATGCCTGACTTTATGGCTTTTTATTTTTGGCCATATTTGTAAGCAAATCCCAACAGTTGTTAAGGGAATCGTGTGGTCATTAAGCAAATTGGGAACTCTGTGACTATAATGTTGGTTATGACCTTTAAAGCCCTTCATGGCACTGGACCAGAATATCTCCGAGACCGCCTGCTGCCGCACGAATCCCAGCGACCGATTAGGCCGATTAGGTCCCACAGAGTGGGCCTTCTCCAGGTCCCGTCAACTAAACAATGTCGGTTGGCGGGCCCCAGGGGAAAGCCTTCTCTGTGGCGGCCCCGGCCCTCTGGAACCAACTCCCCCCAAAGATTAGAACCGCCCCTACTCTCCTTGCCTTCCGTAAGCTCCTTAAGACCCACCTCTGTCATCAGGCATGGGGGAACTGAGACATCGCCCCCGGACATATACAATTTATGAATGGATATATGTTTGTTTAGAAAATGGGGTTTTAAAAATATTTTTAAACAGTAATTTAGATTTGTCGTAAATTGTTTTTCACTTTGTTGTGAGCCACCCCGAGTCTGCGGAGAGGAGCGGCATACAAATCTAAATAAATAAATAAATAAATAAATAAATAAATAAATAAATAAATAAATAAATAAATAAATAAATAAATAAATAAATAAATAAATAAATAAATAAATAAATAAATAAATAAATAAATAAATAAATAAATAAATAAATAAATAAATAAATAAATAAATAAATAAATAAATAAATAAATAAATAAATAAATAAATAAATAAATAAATAAATAAATAAATAAATAAATAAATAAATAATCAGTTTTGGGCTGCAGTCGGTATGGTCAGGGCTGCAGTTGCGGTTGGAAAAATGGAGGTGCGGGCACAGTTCCAGCTGACCGGTGGGCGGGCACATGCGTCAGCATTAGATTCGGCTGCTGCACATGCAGAGGAAGCTGAATCTCCATAAGGATGCTTGTGCCTGAGAGATTTTTCCGGGGAAGCGGTGCATTTGAAAAGCACGCCGTTTCCCTGGGTGGCTGGCTTTGCAGGCTGGTGCAGGGCTTGATGTCAGCAGGCCCCGGCTGCCCCAAAGGTAGGCAATCTGCTTTTGCTAAAGGTAGGTGATCGGCTCTTGCGCAGAGTTGAAAAACCCTGCTCTGAAAGCTGTTGCTAAGTGCGCCATGGTGCACTACGCACCTTAGGGGGAACATTGGAGATGGCCAGCCTTTCCCTGACTGTAATCTAAATTGTGCAAAAACAGTTCATTGGGATACTTATCTCTTTAAACACTGATGGAAAACTTGAAATATTCTGGAGATCAACTACAAATCCCAATAGTCTCATCTACCATTGTGATAAATGCTAAGAACTGACATTCAGCAATATTCCAAGGGCTCCACCACAATTGCCTTAAGATAAGTTTGCAGTTTGGCCTTTATCTTTTACCTGTTCCATAAGTCACCTTGGAAATTATCTTGCTGCTGATCTTTTTATGTTCTTGTTAAACGTTCCCTCCCACACAGATACTGAAACTACCGGATAAGAAGGTATATCCATAAACAAAGTGCTATAGTATGAATACAGAACATGTGGAATAAGGACAAACTGAAGTTCTGAATGTACTGATATTTGTGTTTGGCAGACAAATCTCCCCTACTTTTTATCTGATTCTTGCTGAGCTTTCCACACCACAAAGTTTTGTAAACTCACTTATTTATTTATTTTTTTGCTTCATCCTCTTGTTTTAAGAAATGCTAACTAGGATTCAGGATCTATGCCGAAGAGGACAATTGAAACAAAGTACTTAAAAAATAAAAAAAAGCAGACAGCCTTGGTTCCACCTTGGAATTAAAAGTGTTTCGATCAAGAGATCTTGAGACTTTGCATAATGGCATCATAGCTAATACTTTTAGAACTTCTTCCTGACCTGGGTTTAAGAAACATGAATAAACATTGGCATTTCTCCAATTAAAACAACAGAGCAAAGGCCATATGGGCAAAGGAAACACACCAAAAGGTATATTCCACGTGGCCTTAAAATACAGAGCCAGGAAATCCCACTTCTTACATGTGTCAGCATAGGCTGGTTGTCAACAGGTCAGGATCAATGGGGAAATAGCTAGTAGCAGAGTGATGCCAATTTCACTGGGGGTTTTCCCGCTGCTAACTGAAAGTGTTATCTGCTCATCTTTGAGTCAGCGCAAATCAATGCCAGCATGGAATTAGTTATCTCCATTGTCTATTCCCGGCCTGTTTCTATTCATCTCTTCCAAATCAGTGTCAAAAGCATTGTTGATTTGTGAATAAATCATTAATTGTAACCAATTGATTGGCTTTCCCCCTCTGTTTTTGCTACAGCGCATATCTACACAGAAATCAATCAGACTTACCCCTAAATGAATGATACAGCACCACTGCCTTTATTATGTTGTCATTATACTGCTCACAATGCTACTGAATAATCAATTACTCTAATAATTAATCTACTAATACTAAATCTAATAAATAATTAACCCAAGTCAACACTCATTAGCTGTGGCTGTAAATAAAACATGCAACATACACATGTTTTAGTCCAAGTGACTGTTATAATCATGTATTTTCAAGGCCATTAGATTTTCCAGAACACCAATTAAAAAAACCTTATATAAAGTGTGAGCTGAATACATGATAGATGCTAGCTAGATACTGTAGCTAGATGGATGGATGGATAGATAGATGGATGGAGAGAGAGAGAGAGAGAGAGAGAGAGAGAGAGAGAGAGAGAGAGATGGTGTGGTTAGCTCTGGCCCAGCTCCTGCCCCAAGGACTGTGGATGTGGGGGAGACATCCACATGCTGCAGGCCTGTTTTGCCCCCGGTGGAATCTGATGATGAAGGCTCCTATGACCAAGAAGACATGAGTGACAGGGAGGAGGAGAGTGTGGCAGACAGCTCAGAAGGAGATCAATTATCTAGCTCCTCCTTGGATTCAGAACAAGAGTTAATGATACAGCCACGCATGTGGAGAGCGATGCATAGGCAACAACAACTGAGAGATTATTATCAAAGAAAATGAGGCCACCTGTGGTTGGGTGGGGCTGTGGGAATTAGTGAGGCTGCTATAAAGAGCAGCCTGTGGGTTTGGCCATTGTGGAGGATTATCTGATCGTTGTGTTTTGTGACTGCTTTACTGACTTTGACTTTTTGTGTGCTGATTTCCCCCCGCTTTGAAACTAAACCAGAGCAAAGTGTGTTTCACTTTCTGAAAGAAGGAGGACTGTGAATTGCCTCACAGCTGCAAGTTAAGTATCACAGAACTGATAAGGGACTTGTACAAATTACCAGTTTGTTTGGAGACGAGTGCTCTTGGCTATACCAAAAGAGGGCTTGGTTTAAGTGAATTTTCATTATAAAGAACATTGTTTTGAATTTTCAAACGTGTGTGTGTCTGAAATTTGTACCTGTGAATTTTTGGGAGGATTCTACTAGAGAGCCGGACAGAACAGACAGACAGACAGACAGACAGACAGACAGACAGACAGACAGACAGACAGACAGACAGACAGACAGATAGATAGATAGATAGATAGATAGTTGGATGGGTGGATAGATAGGTAGGTAGGTAAGTAGATAAGTAGGTAGGTAGGCAGGCAGGCAGGTAAACAGAGAGACAGAGAGACAGACATAGACACACACTCCCATAATAAACAGAGATGAAACCTTAATGGTGTTGGCATTATGTTTCTTTATTGGTGCTGACACTTTAAAACAGGAGTGTCAAACAATTTCTTCGAGGGCTGGATCAGCATTGTACTTCTCCTCCATGGGCTGGCTGGAGTGGTGGTGGGGAGATGGGATAGATGCCTCCTGCAGCACCCTGTTGGCTAAAATGGGGCATGGGCTGGATTGCACAAGGGCACGGCATGCCCCCTTTTGGCCAGCAGAGTGCTGCAGGAGGCTATCCAGGCTTAAATTGGGCACATGGGTGCATGCAGCCACTATTCCCCCGTTTTGACTGCCAAAGGCACTGCGGACCGGTCCATGCTGGCACTATGGGGAAGATTTAAGCACCCCATGGGCTGGATTCGGCCTGTAGGCCTTGAGTTTGACATCCCTGCTTTAAACCCTTTCTTATAGTGTATAAATTAATCTATTAGCATAGTTGGAAGAAATTTTCCTGGTTCGTTCCCAGCTGAGATGCAGTCACCGATGCTGAGAAGAAATAGACATAGAAGTAGCTGCCAGAAAAAAGGATCATTTAATTCAAGAAGGCAGCAAGAAGAGTAGTGACACAGCTCAAGCATTCCTGGGTTGCAAGCAAACTTGGAAGTGTGACTGAGATTTTTATGCTTAATTCCCCTTTGAAGTTCCTGCAGTTTGATGGTTTTTGATGTGTTTCTGATTGCCTGGGTTTCATTTTCCTGGGTGAATCTTGGTCTCAGGTCTTTTGTTTTTCCTGCCTAGGAATTAATCCTGTCAGGGAAGCAGGAAAGAGGGAGTTTCAGGTGAGTTATTTTTAGCCTGATTCCCCTTATCTTAATGGCTCTATTATCAGCTCTGTCAGCCGGGCTGCTTTGTGTTTTTCTTTCACCTGGTGCTATGGTTTCAGGGAGTATGGCTGGTTTGAGTCTCTTGGCACTGTTCTCCATAGTGGGTGGAACTAATCTCCAAGAATGGGATGATACTATGCCTTTAGCCAATGAGGTCTGAATCTATCAAATTGTATATCTTCGTCCTCCTGCCCCCTCTTTGACTCAGTCCTTGGCCTGAATAGAACACGTGATTTCCTGCTCCCACCACACCGGTCATCGAGGTTCTGTCATCCGTGAGTTCTCCCCAGCTGACTTGCTTTCATCAGAAACACTGGGTCAAGTACAGTGAGGGCTTTGGCTCTTCCCTCTTGCCTAGCCTTGAGGTGAGGATCTTGGTATCTAGGATCAAATGCCGTGGAGGTCCAGGATCTACATCAGCAGAGCGAGAGTCCGAATTGGTGCGTTCCCGATTTGGAAGGTGCAGAAGGCCCTGGTTGGCTTTCAGCCTCTGACATCACATCCTTTTCGACTTCCTTGCTGTTAGACTTATGTGCCAAGTGCATGGGCCTATGGTACTGTGCCACAACCATCTCTTGATCTTCGGGATCCATGAGCAGAAGATATACAATTTGATAGTCTCAGTCCTCATTGGCTGCGTTCTGCCGGCGTGTTTCAACTGCCCGTAATTACAGGGTAATTAGTCCAGGAAGACACACACCACACGATAAAAGGAAAAGCCAAAAGTTTTTCTAAACAGAAAAACAGAAACAGCTCCCTTTTTAAATGTCAAAGGGGTTTTCTGG
This sequence comes from Erythrolamprus reginae, assembly GCF_031021105.1. Taxonomy (NCBI): domain Eukaryota; kingdom Metazoa; phylum Chordata; class Lepidosauria; order Squamata; family Dipsadidae; genus Erythrolamprus; species Erythrolamprus reginae. Next base: position 173,132,369 of record NC_091952.1, read on the forward strand.
TACACACAAGGCACAGGTTAAATGCAATCCAATTGCTCACCCAATAACTGGGAAATTGAGTCCAATTCTAAAGTCCAGAAAGTCCACACACAATCTTGAACAGCACAAAAACCACGATCTTGATGAAACAATGAATCAGATAAACTGCCATGAGGCTAAAACACCAGGTTGCACTTTTATCTTAGCAATAATTACAGCAGCCCCACCCAACCACAGGTGGCCTCATTTTCTCTTGTAATAATCCTTCAGTTGTTGTCTCCTATGCATCACTCTATTCATGCGTGGATGTGTCATTAATTCTTGTTCAGAATCCAAGGATGATACAGATGATTGATCTCCTTCTCGGCTGTCTGCCAAACTCCCCTTTTCCCTGTCACTCAAGCTTCCTTGGTCAGAGGAGGCTTCATCGGCAGATTCAATCGGGAGCAAAACAGGCCTGCGGCATGTGGATGTTTCCCCCACATCCACCTGCACATTCCTTGGGGCAGGAGCTGGGCCAGAGCTATCCACACCAGGCTGAAGGGATGGTGTCATCCCATTCTTGGAGGTTAACTCCACCCTACAAGAAGAGGCTTATCAGGTAAGACCAGCGCTCCTTTTCTGAAGCTTCTAGTGATATGACACTGTCCCCCTGGGGTACACTTCCCACAGCATAATGGATGGTTTTAATTTTAGCATTGGATGTAAATTTGCTGATATAAAGCACATTTCATTACTAATAAAATGTTTGCACACAACTGTAACAGACTCCCTTTTTCTTTCATGCATTCAAAACCATTTTGGAAATCTTTTTTTTTTATTATTCCAGGGTTGAAAAGCTGTCAACTTCTTTCTGAATAAAAACAAGGAATTCGCTATCAAGAACTCAAATACCAATCAAAGAAAAACTACTCTGTGCTCTACGAGTTTGCTTTCTAGGCCAACATTATTGAGTGCCTTTGCTTCAAAGCAGTCTTTCTTGAAAGCAAAGTTTCAGTTAAAATAATAACAGACAGCAGGGGAAAAAAACCCATAACTTTTCTGTGATCCTTTTAAAATGTTGAAAAGCAGGCAAAATCATTGATCTTTTCAGTTCAGTATGTTAGACAGGTTATTCCAGGGGTGGGTTCCGCTTATCTCCACCACAGGTTCGCTTTGTGACATTTCTGCTCAGCTATGCTTCGAGTGAAGAAATAAAGGTCAGTATTAACCCAGGGGTGGGCGGGAAGATTTTTTTCAAAGCAGAGGACAAGGAGGAGCCATCCGAACATCGAAAAAGATCACCAAAAGTTCCCCCCAAAAGATGGCGTGCATACGGACCGGCCCAGACAGAACCGGATCCATGCCACCATCTTCACGTCACTAGCGGGTCTCTAACAGTTTGGGCAATCTGATCTGAACCGGGAGGAACCGGTTAGTCCTTATAACATGAAACAAAGTTGGCATTCTTTAGCGCATTTATTAGGGAGTAAAGTCCCATTCTTGTGATGTGAGCAAATCTTCAGTTCAAAATCAATTTGTAAAATGTATTGATTAAGATAAATGTTACATTTTCCTGAATCCTGAAATCATCGGGAAGTATTTCTGAATATGATTGTCAATCTGTCTGTCTGTTTATCTGTCTGTCTGATTGATTGATTTAATTCCATTTGTTGGAATGGGTGACTGCCCAGAGCTCCCAGCAGGGGTGAATTGGCTTTGTTAAAGTTCTAAAAGAGCTTTAAAACCTTTTTATGTGGACATAAACATAAGTAAGAAACACTAGTACCTCATCTTGATGTTTAAAATCTTACAGTTTGTTGATATGCCTTTCAATAAAACTCCCAAGATTGAAAGACTAATCCTTTCCAAGGCTCAAAAATTATCATTTTTACACTAGCCTCTCATGTTGAAATAGTCCTTAGTTTTTCAGTACAAATAAGAAGTGAATTACGTTGCTTTTTTTTTTTAGGTTGTCCGTCATTTAGCATTATTATTTCTAAAGTCTCACATAGTTGTGTTTTATTATTCTAGCACAGTGCTGGTGAACCTTTTTTGGCTCGGGTGCCAAAAGGTTGCACACTGCACACATGTGCTCACACCCATAATGCAATATCCTCCCTTGCTCATGTGCACAACCTCCACTCTGTCCCCTGTGCATGTGCACAATAACTCTCCTGCACTGCTCTCACACATGCACACAAGTCTCACTGAAGCCCATGGACTGTTTTTTGCTCTCTCCAGGGTTCAGGAAAGCCTCCTGGAATGGCGAAAAATGGCCCAACGGGCCAATCGGATGTTCAGAAACGAAGGGGCATGGAGCTGCCCTACTACTTACAGTATATTCAGATAGTTACAACCAGGCCAGCAAGGATTTCCTGAAGGCCATGGACTGTTTTTTGCTCTCTCCAGGGTTCAGGAAAGCCTCCTGGAATGGCGAAAAATGGCCCAACGGGCCAATCGGATGTTCAGAAACGAAGGGGCATGGAGCTGCCCTACTACTTACAGTATATTCAGATAGTTACAACCAGGCCAGCAAGGATTTCCTGAAGGCCTCTCTAACTGATAACAGAGCGCTGGATCAATCAAGCTGTAATCGCTTGCAGAGGCCTTCAGGAAAGCTTTGCCCACTGCAGAAGGAATGGGTCAAGGTGTGCGAGGCCTGGCTGTAACGGTCCAAAACCAAATAAGTTCTTGAAGTCCTGTGACAATGAAAAGGAGGCTGCAGGTGAGGCACACAAATGAACTTCCAGATGGCCCATTGGGGCATTTTTTGCCGTTCCCAGGCTTCAGGAGGCTTTCCTAAAGCCTGGGGAGAGCAAAAATGACTGAAAATAAGGCCGAAAATCAGCTAGCCAGCACACACATGTGTACTGGAGCTAACATAGGGCAACACCTTGCATGCCCTCACGCATGCCATAGGTTCACCATCACTGCTCTAGCACCTACACTGAACTACAGGATTTCCATTTGTTCAAGAGGGTTTTTTTTATGATAATGTATTTTAAATTAGTTATTTAATTTTTTAATATTAGATTTGTACTGTATTGTATTGCCGTTAATGTTGTGAGCCGCCCCGAATCTTCAGAGAGGGACGGCATACAATTCTAATAAATTATTATTATTATTATTATTATTATTATTATTATTATTATTATCTTCATATTGATTAATCTTGAGGCATTTTAAACTGTAACGACAGCTTTCACTGATTCATCATATCAAGTAAAGTTTCAGCCTTGAGCTCCTAACATACTTTAGTTCAAAGCACTTGAATCACTTCAGTTCAAAGCAGTACTTATGTGTATGTTACTCATGTTATAGATAGTCTATAGTCTCGATCATATATTAGCCAGTACAGATGTCAAGGGGATGAAAGGAGAAGTATTTCAGAGTATACAGGAAGATTGAGTTTTGCAGAACGAAGCATCACATGTAAAAGATAATGTGATTTTGTGGCATGGACCAATTTAATTGCACAGAGCATAATAGAATTAAGTGGTTTGCTTTGGGCAATTCTTTATGCCCAATAAATAATCACGTAAAATGATCCAACCCCCACCCACCCTTCCCAGTAGCTATCTGGTTTCTGATGGACATAATTGGGCTGCAACTATCATCATATACAAAGCATAAATATATCAGATCAAAGGTTCTGCACCTGATAACATGTCTCAGTTCCAGTTTTTGTTATTTTTGTACGGCTTCTGGGAGCTGCTTTCCAAAGGAGATACAGGTAGTCCTCGAATTACAGGTTTATTTTGTGTCCATTTGATGTTAACAATGGCATTGAAAAAAGTGACTTAAACTGTTTTTCACACTTACAACCACTTCAGCATCCTCCTGGTCATGTGATCAAAATTCAGATTCTTGACAACTGACACATATTTATGCGGTCACCTTTTGCAAATTTCTGACTAGCAAAGTCAATGGGGAAGCCAGATTCAATAACCATGTAACTAACTTAACAGTTGGTAGCAACCATATTGACTTAAGTTAGTAACAACCATGTTACTAAGTTACCATCTTTTTCAGAGTATAAGACGCACCTTTTCCCCACTGAAAATTTGGGTGCATCTTATACTCTAAATGTAGCTTTTTTCCCCAGCCCTAACAAGGTGCTAACATCTTCCCAGCGCTATTCCCTCTGAAGATTTTTTTTCCAGTCCTAGTGAAGTGCTAATGATTTTCCCGGCTTGCAGGATTTTTTCATTGCTACTCTGAAGAAGTTTTTTTTCCAGCCCTAAGTCTCTGCAGGCTTGTTTTCATTGCTACCCCTCCAAAGAAGATTTTTTTCAGCCCTAACCAGGAGATAAAATAATGTGCTGAAGCTGACCAGACTAAGGATGCTAGCCAGATGAACTTTCGCCAGACCCATCCTCGAATACAGCTCATCTGTTTGGAACCCCTATCGCATCTCAGACATTAACACCCTTGAAAATGTTCAAAGATACTTCACAAGAAGAGCCCTTCATTCCTCCACTCGTAACAGAATACCCTACGAAACTAGACTTACAATCCTATGTATTGAAAGCTTAGAACTATGACGCCTTAAACATGATCTAAGCATTGCCCACAAGATCATATGCTGCAATGTCCTGCCTGTCAAAGACTACTTCAGCTTCAACCACAACAACACAAGAGCACACAACAGATTCAAGCTTAACATTAACCACTCCAAACTTGACTGTAAAAAATATGACTTTAGTAATCGGGTTGTTGAAGCATGGAACTCATTACAGGACTCCGTAGTATCATCCCCTAACCCCCAACATTTTACCCTTAGATTATCCACGGTTGACCTCTCCGGAGTCCTAAGAGGTCAGTAAGGGGCATGCATAAGTGCACTAGAGTGCCTTTCGTCCCCTGTCCTATTGTCTCTCCTATATCTTGTATTTCTTCTCTACTATATCCTCTATAACCTTCATTGTGTATTATTGTGTATTGGACAAAATGAATGAATGAATGAATGAAAGAAAGAAAGAATGAATGAATGAATGAATGAATGAATAAATAAATAAATAAATAAATAAATACCTGCTGGGTAGGTACCTCCCCCTATTTTCCTCCCCCCCAAAATAAGGTACGTATTGTACTCCGGTGCATCTTATACTCCAAAAAATATGGTAACAACAGCATTGTACACTTAATTACTGTGGCAGGAAAGGTAGTAAAATGGAGCCAAACTCAATTTTAAAATGTCTCAGCAATGTTGGGCTCAATTGTGGTTGTAAGTTGAGGACTAGCTATATCAAATGTTTCTTTTTGGAAAGGCAAGTGATCTAGAGCTGGAGCAGAAAATAGAAAATTTCTGAACGGAACTTAACACATTTTAATCATTAAATGAGATTCTTTTTAAAAAAATAAAGATTTTATTAAATATTTGCACATTAAAATAAGACATCACATAATACATCATTTTGTTACATACTTATTTAAATTTACTGTTTATATAAGATGTCTTAAAAGATACAAAACAAAAACACAAACACGAAAAAATAAGATTCTTATGTGTTATATTGCTTTGGAGAAAGTTGAAGAAGGTAAGACTTGGCAAGGCTGCATTTAGCCCTGTGAGCCATCAATCAATCATAATGTCCAGCTGTGGATAGCCAGCTGTAGATTAGCCTTTTCCAATTAGACGCCTCTGTGGCTGTATTGGGTTTACAGTTTTTGACTTCTCTTCCTTTCTATTGTATACCTTTCACTATATAGGTGGTCCTCGACCTACGGCCACAACTGGGCCCAAAATTCATGTTGCTAAGTGAGATATTTCAGCAGTATCAGTGCTAGGTGAAATGATCAGCCCTGCATAATGCAAGAACATTATGACCTGGAATAAAAGGAGAACTGGGTAAAGATTTTCATATCATGGTGCTCACTCACAGGCTGTTTTTGAACGGATGCTGTTCCTTTAGTTATGCTGGTTGAGAATCTGTGATTATTGTGGCCTTAAAATAGCCGCAAGGTCAAGCAATTGGAGTTGGAGAAAGTAGTGAGGGGGCAATCAGTGGGAACATTCAAGATGCATTAAAAAAATTGGTTCACCATTTTTAAAAAAATCAAACAATTATTTTATTTGTTTGTTTGTTTGTTTTGTCAAGTACGTATTGGTGGTATACAAAGATAAAATAATACTTGTTGTGGTTGGCTCTGGCCCAGCTCCTGCCCCAAGGAATGTGGAGGTGGATGCAGGAGAAACTTCAACATGTCATAGGCCTGTTTTATTGCCGACAGAGTCAGGTAGTGTAGTTTCCTCGAACGAAGAAGAAGGTGGGAGTGACTTGGAAGAGGGGGGCTTGGCACACAGCCCAGGAAGTCAATCTTCATTATCTTCAGTCGATTCACATGCGGAAGTCTTGGACCCACGCAGGCGCAGAGTTATGCATAGAAGAGACCAATTGAGGACATATTACAGGAGATAAGAGAGGCCACCTGTGTTTGGGTGGGGCTCCAGTAATTAGTGCTGCTGATATAAATAGCAGCGTGTGGGTTTGGCCGTTGTGGAAGATTATCTGATCGTTGTTCTTCAGGACTGCCTTGCTGTTTCCGGACTTTGTTTGTTGATTTTTCACGACTTTGAAACCAAAGCAGAGCAAAGTGTGTGTGTGTTTCACTTCGTGGAAGAAGAAGGGCTGTGATGTTTCTTCACAGCTGCAAGCTAAGTACTTAAGGACTGATTAAGAGAATTGTACAGACTACCAGGTTGTTTTGGGACGAGTGCTCTTTGCAATACAAAAAGAGTGCTTTGTTTCTTTTGAATTTTGTAATAAAGAACATTGTTTTGAATTTTCAAACGTGTGTGTGTGAAATTTGTACCCTTGAATTTTCGGGAGGCTCATACCAGAGAGCCCAGCAGAACAATACATGATACTAGTAAAAGAGAAACATTAGTACAGGGGACGGAAGGCACACTGGTGCACTTATACACGCCCCTTACTGACCTCTTAGGAATCAGGAGAGGTCAACAGTGGATAGTCTAACGTTAAAGTTTTGGTGGTTAGGTGATGATACTACAGAGTCTGGTAGTGAGTTCCATGCATCAACTACTCGATTACTAAAATAGTATTTCCTGCAGTTGAGTTTAGAGTGGTTTACTTTAAGTTTGTATCTGTTATGTGCTCATGTGTTGTTGTGGTTGAAGCTGAAGAAGTCGTTGACAGGAAGGACGTTGTAGCAAATGATTTTATGGTCTTTGCTTAGGTTGTGTTTAATGCGACGTAGTTTTATGTTCTAATTATTTAGGAGTGCTCAGTGTTAAAACTTTTAAAATACACATTTGAAAGTTTTATAATCTTCAGTAAGACTGACCCATGGCTGTCGGTCATTTTCTTGCATCATTAAAGATTTTCCTCTGAAGAGCACTCACGTTTACACTTTCACAGACTTCCAAAGGCTGGGATAATTGAGCCAGAAGGTTAACTTAGCAGATCTGTAGAGGCCTGGAGTTAGCTCAGCAGGAAGCGCAAGGGGAAAGGCTACATCCAGCATGAGTCACTCAGTCACAGATTGCCTGTGCTCTTGTGTTAATATTGACATGGTGTTTTTTTCCACCACCTTAATTAAACAAAAGCTTGGCATTCTCTCATAGATCTCTTGGGTTGACGGTGCATTTGCCTCATAACATAAGTCTTACCTTTTTCATGCCTTCATCCTCCCTTGGCATGTCCATTCTTGATATTCTGACTGTAGTGTTTGCTCCTATAATGGTACATATGTCCTGGGTAGATTCTTTAAATCTTTCATAAGGACAAAAGTTTGTGTAGCCGTTTACCTAGTGTTCTGTCGGATTCTCTGGTAGACTCCTCCCAAAAATTCACAGGTACAAATTTCAGACACACACACGTTTGAAAATTCAAAACAATGTTCTTTATAATGAAAATTCACTTAAACTAAGCCCTCTTTTGGTATAGCAAAGAGCACTCGTCTCCAAACAAACTGGTAATTTATACAAGTCCCTTATCAGTTCTGTGATACTTATCTTGCAGCTGTGAGGCAATTCACAGTCCTTCTTCTTTCACAAAGTGAAACACACTTTGCTCTGGTTTAGTTTCAAAGCAGGGAAAAATCAGCACACAAAAAGTCAAAGTCAGTAAAGCAGTCGTGAAACACAACAAACGATCAGATAATCCTCCACAATGGCCAAACCCACAGGCTGCTCTTTATAGCAGCCTCACTAATTACCACAGCCCCACCCAACCACAGGTGGCCTCATTTTCTTTGATAATAATCTCTCAGTTGTTGTTGCCCATGCATCGCTCTCTGCAGGCATGGCTGTATCATTAACTCTTGTTCTGAATCCAAGGAGGAGCTAGATAATTGATCTCCTTCTGAGCTGTCTGCCACACTCTCCTCCTCCCTGTCACTCATGTCTTCTTGATCAGAGGAGCCTTCATCAGCAGATTCCATCGGGGGCAAAACAGGCCTGCAGCATGTGGATGTCTCCCCCACACCCACAGTCCTTGGGGCAGGAGCTGGGCCAGAGCTAACCACAACACCTAGTTGCTGAGGAAATTAGGGCTGCCAAATGCTGATTGACCACTAAGTCAGCAAGAAGTTTCTCTTTACTGCCATCTACTGACTATCTAGATTTTTGCAGCCATCTCTGAAAGCCCTAAAACAGTGATGGCAAACCTATGGCCATATTGGGGAGCATGTGAGGTATTGTCAGTGAAAGGCTGCAAAAAAAAAATTACTACCACACTGTGAGTGTGGCTTATTGTATGGGAGTGGATTGATGGTCATGTGAGCAGGCAGGAGTGGCTTGACAATCCTATGACCGGGGTGATGGTGGCTTAAAGGTCATGTGACTGGGTGGGAGTGGCTTACCGACCAAGACATGTTTTCAAATAGGTGCTTTCAGTTGATTAAGTCACATTATTTGAATAGCCACAAAAGGGACAAATGATAGACAGCATTATTTGTTGAGGAGCACAGTAACATTTTAAGGTTTTGTACCAAACTCACAAGGTTCAGTATAATAACAGATTAGGCAAGTAGCTCAATTTTCTTTAATTGCTATAAAGGTTGAGTTCTAGATAAGGATTAAAATGATTAAAGCATTTAGGGGTAAAAACATACTATTTAATTATTTCCTATTTTAAAAGTAATTAAGGATCATACTAAGGTACTAGAGAAGGAAGGACAATAAAAAAAACACCTATTCAAGTATTCAATCAATAGTGTTCAATAAATTTACTATCCCCACTGCATCCCCCTCCCAATGGGGACAGCAGCTCATTAATGGGCATTGCCCTATGTCAGCTCCACTGTGCTTTTGTATCAGCTGGCCAGCTGATTTTCGGGCTTGAGGAAGGCCGTTTCACCCACCGGAGGATTCAAGGAAGCTTCCATGAAGCCCTGGTGTTTGAAAAACCTCCCAACAGGCAAACTGAAGCCTCCGGAGTGCGAAAAACAGCACAACCATCAAACCGGAAGTCCGTTTTTCCAAACTTCCGGTTTGCCTGTTTTGCCGTTTTTTGCCATCCTAGGCTTTAGTGAGTCTTGTGTGCACGTGTGGGCGCTGGAGGGGGGGTTGTGCGCGTGTGCAGGGGCAGAGCAGGGGTTTGCACATGTGTGTGGGGAGGGAATGGGTGTGAGCACTTGTGCACATGCAGTAACGCACAACACGCCTCCTTTTGGCACGTGAACCAAAAAAGCTTTGCCATCACTGCAATGGAATATATCAAGTGAGGGTGAAGGTTCGTTCACCTGACTAGGTAAGACCTTCAGCGGAGTTTACGGGAGGTCAGTGTCATGACAAGACTCACTGATGACTCACACAGCCATCACAAGACCCTCACTTGACACACCCACACCTAAAGCCCTTATAATAACCAGAAGAATACTAACATCCCTTAAACTCCGCTGAAGATCTTACCCAGCCTGGTAACAAAACATTTGGAAATCAACACACGAGTTTGAGGAATGAATCATCACCCTCATCCTACACCTCAAGCTACAGATATTCCCCACTACTGCATGAGCTTTAGGCCTCAAATATTACAGCTATAATACAGGTAGTCCTTGTTTAGCAACTATCTCATACAATGTGTATGTCTTGCTTTTTAAATAAGGGTTTTTTAGATATTTTAAATATTAGATTTGTTGTACATTGTTTTTATTATTGCTGTGAGCCGCCCCGAGTCTACAGAGAGGGGCGGCATACAAATCAAATCAAATCAAATCAAATCAAATCAAATCAAATCAAATCAAATCAAATCAAATCAAATCAAATCAAATCAAATCAAATCAAATCAAATCAAATCAAATCAAATCAAATCAAATCAAATCAAATCAAATCAAATCAAATCAAATCAAATCAAATCAAATCAAGATAGATAAAAAAATAAAAAAATAACTCTTTGCAGTTCTGACAGAGATAAAAAATAACTTTAGAGCCAATTCTGATATTTAAGGCAGCAAAAGAAAACTGAGGTGAGATCATAAGTACAGTCATGGTTTCGCTTAGTAATGTTTAACTTAACAACCTAGTGGCTGGTTGCAATTGTGATTGCTAAACAAGAACTACCTGTATGGCCATTTAGAACTGATGCAGATGGAGTAGCTCTTGATGTGTATGAAATAATATTTGGATGGCTGCACTCACATATTTGTGGCTTTTACTCCAATAATAGTTGGAGTACCAACTCCCCCCGGAGATTAGGACTGCCCCTACTCTTCCTGCCTTCCGTAAACTCGTTAAAACCCACCTCTGCCGTCAGGCATGGGGGAACTGAAACATCTCCCCCTGGGCATGTTTAATTTATGCATGGTATGTCTGTGTGTGCGTCTGTTAGCATATGGGGTTTTTTAAATATTTAAATATTTTTAAATTTGTCTGTTTACTTATGATTTGTTTCTACATGTTGTGAGCCGCCCCGAGTCTTCGGAGAGGGGCGGCATACAAATCTAAGTAATAAATAAATAAATAAATAATAATAAATAATACACTGGTACCTCTACTTAAGAACTTGTCTAGATAAGAACCAGGTGTTCAAGATTTTTTTGCCTCTTCTTAAGAACCATTTTCTACTTAAGAACCCTAGCCCGGAAATTTGAGAGTGGCACGAAGGCCCAGCCAGTTTCCTGCAATTCCTCCTTGGTTTCTCTCTCTGGTGCCATGTATGGGAGGCAGCTTCGTGCCAGGTGTATGGGAGGCACGTACTGCTCCTTGCCACCTCAGAGTCTCTCTTTTTTTTTAAGCCTTAAATTTTGGATTTTTTTAAATTCCCCTCACTTCACATTCTTCCTTCGGCAGTGACTGTCCTCCTCCTCTTCCTCCTCCTCCTTCTCCAACCCAAATTCCGAGTTTTTATTTCTTTCCTCATGGGTTTGCATTCCAGGCGTTGATTACTCTGTTGCTGAAGTCGTATTTTTTGCAGTCAAGTTTGGAGTGGTTGACATTTAGTTTAAATCGATTTCGTGCTCGTGTGTTGTTGCAGTTAAGGTTAGGGCTAGTTTCTGGTGACTGTATCTATTTGACTTTTTTTGGCAATATTATCTTGGTGGCTTGTTACTGCCTTCTTCTTAAATATTTTTGACTTTCCAGTTTAGCCAACAGCCCTGGATATCCCAAAAGGTTCCAAATCCAAATATTCAATCAGCCAGGGTTGATTGAGCTTAAGTTTTGAGTTATTGAGAAAGTCAACCACAGTTAGACAGGTTCTGCAAGGAGCCAGTCAAGCAGAAGTAGCTTCTTCGATCATCTGCACAAAGAAAGAAAAGGCAGAGCTTAAGAGTTTAGTGAAAAATAAGGAAACAGAAAAATGTAGATAGTTTTGGTGGAACACTCATGTTTCAATGGGAAATGCCATGATATGATTATTGTAGGTGTGCTGACTCACTGGGGGATTCCAGATGACTGACTCAAGGCAGAGATGTCACAATTAGAAGAGCTGCAGATATCTTCTTCTAAATGTCTTGGGCTGGGAAGAGGCTTCTTAGAATGGCTGAAATCTGGGACTTCCGGTGACGATGTCAGGGCGGTGCAGAGGGAAAAGGATATAGCACCATCCTTTAACTCTGATTCTTTCATGTTCAGGGGCCCTTTGAGGACACGTTGGGTTTAGAGAACCATGCATGAGAGAGGGGAAGCCTGGGGGACAGTGAGGTGGAAAGCAACTGCCCACTGAAACAAGGGAATCCCTCCTTAACCTGCCTTCTACCGCACGAATCCCAGCGGCCGATAAGGTCCCACAGAGTTGGCCTTCTCCGGGTCCCGTCAACTAAACAATGTCATTTGGCGGGACGCAGGAGAAGAGCCTTCTCTGTGGTGGTCCCTCTGGAACCAACTCCCCCCGGAGATTAGAACGGCCCCCACCCTTCTTGTCTTTTGCAAGTTACTCAAGACCCACCTGTATCGCAAGGCATGGGGGAACTAAGACATCTCCCCCAGGCTTTTTATATTTCATGTTTGGTATGTATGTGCTGTATGGTTTTTAATTGCTGGGGTTTTTATATATTTTTTATTATTAGATTTGTCCCATTATTACACTGTTTCTTATTACTGTTGTGAGCCGCCCTGAGTCTTCGGAGAGAGGCGGCATACAAATTTAATAAATTATTATTATTTATTTATTATTTATTTATTTATTTATTGGATTTGTATGCCGCCCCTCTCTGGAGACTCGGGGCGGCTAACAGCAACAATAAAACAGTGTACAATAGTAATCTAATACTAAGAATGATTAAAAAACCCATTAATATAAAAACCAGACATACATACATACATACCATGCATAGAATTGTAAAGGCCTAGGGGGAAAGAGGATCTCAATTCCCCCATGCCTGATGGCAGAGGTGGGTTTTAAGTAGCTTACGAAAGGCAAGGAGGGTGGGGGCAATTCTAATCTCTGGGGGGAGTTGGTTCCAGAGGGCCGGGGCCGCCACATTAACCCAACATGAATGAGAATTGTCATGTTATTTTGACAATGCAGACCTGAGGCTATGGTGACCACAACATTTTTGGAAGTGAAAAAGTGAGTCTAAGACTGTGCTCATTCCCATTGGTGAGGAACCTCCATATGGGCAGTGACTGGAACTATGAATGTGAGTAATTTCAACAATATTGGGCAAAAGGAACGAAGCTCCGGCAAGAATCTTATCAGCGATTGAAAGAGAAGAGCCGCGATCCATTTAAAAATAACATTGCCGAGCAGGTAACACAGCTAAAAGACAATAAATAATAGAGTGAAAGTGTTAGAACATAACAAACTAGAGGGAAGTAAAGTAAAGAAGTAGGAGAAAGATAAAATCCCCATTGCAGCAAGAGAAGGAGAGTAAGAAAAGGACAACCTAAATCGAAAGAAGGACAGGAAACCAGGAAGAACACAAAAGTGAAAGGCAAAATGTTTGGAAAGGACTAGGAGAATCAAAGTTTCACACAATGTGCTATGAAGAAGGTGTTAGATCGAGGAGATTTTTGCTAGGAGAAAGGATAATTATAGACTGGTGGCTGTATATGCAAATTCAATCATTGCATTAAAAAGATAAAGAAGAGTACAATTTTGAGATAGTCCCACAATAATTAGATAAAATATTGATTGGCCTGGATGAAAACTTAATTATGAAAATTTATAATTATTTATTAGAATTTGATAGAGCAGAAAACATAGTGAAGGGAGTCATGATAGCATGGGCAAAAAATATTGGAAATAGTAATGAATTAGACGATTGGGGGGAAATCTGGAATAGAAATTATAAAATAACTAAATCGGCAAAGTATAAAGAGAACAAAATGTTTTATCAATGGTTTTATCAATGGTATATGGCACCCACTACATTAGCAAAGTACCGTCTATCATACATGGTGGTTATATATTAGGTAAAAATTCATAGATGGATACAGAAATAACAGGTTTTTAAATGGAATTTACTCCAGAGTTATATATTATATTACACATTACAGCAGCAGTAAGAATAGCATTTGCATAATATTTGAGACAAACAAATATAAGCTCTGAAAGTTTAGTAATAAAGAAAATATTTGATTGTGCCAAAATGGACAAATTAACAATTGAACTGAAAGGACAAATGGTTTCGGAATATTATGCAATATGGAAGAAATGGTATGATTGGACTGAGAACTGAAAAAAGAAAAAAATAAGAGACAAAATATAAATAGAAGTAAAATATCTAATTGAGGTGTAGGGAATATATCTGGATTTGAATGGAATGACATGTAAATAATATGTAAATGTAACGGTACGTAAATAATATACAAATGTAATGGTATGTAAATAATATGTAAATGAACACAGTCATGTATAAATTATGAATATTTGTATAAGGAGAAAAGCATAATAAAAATTTACTAGTAAAAAAAAAGGCTAAAATCCAGAAAGCAAAAGTTATTACAAATGCAGAATTGGACTGTACTCCAGCTACCCAGAAACTCAGGATTGCAAAGAAAACACTGGTCTTACTGGTGCAGTTTTAAATGCAAATCAGCTGCCCTGCCAATACTGTGGCTGACAGAGATCTAACCTGCTTTTCATTCCAAGAGCACAACATGACAATCCGAAATCCCAGGGGTGTCAAACTGAAGGTCCGTGGGCTGGTTTTGGTCTGTGGGGTACTTAGATCTGACCCATAGTGTCACCCCAGAAACATTGGAATGGCTAGCAGTGCCTATTCTACTGAAAACTGCGCTCAGGAGGGCCAGGCCAAGAGCTTGGGAGCTCCGTTTTTGTGGGCGGTGGCCTCCTGCAGCACTCTGCCAGTGAAAATGGAGCTCAGGAGGGCAATGTATGGTCTTCCTGAGCTGCTTTTTTTTCGCTGGCAGAGCAGTGCAGGAGACTGTCAGAGCCAAAACAGCTTGGGACTGTGGGATTCCAGTCAGTAATGGGCAGCCAAAAATTTTACTGCCACATTGTGGGTGTGGCTTATTTGTGGGTGTGGCTTAATGGTCATGTGACTGGGTAGGAGTGGCTTGCCAGCCATGTGACCAGGTGGGAGTGGCTTGAACGATCATCATTGTTCAATTGAACTGTTAAGTTTTCGACTTACGACCTTACTCGCTGGAGTGACAATTCACTTTGTGTTTCCCGCGCTCTCCTTCCTGGGTCACACAGCCCTGCCTCAGGCTGGGTAGGAAAACAGCATAAATGCTGCTAGCGCCGCTTCCACCCACCCCTTCTGCTTGCATCTCAGGCGGGAGGTGGCCACGTGAGGCTGGAGGGGAGCCGGGCAGGAGAGAGGGAAGCTTGTTTGAGGCCAAGAAGGAGGAAAGAGGAAAAAAGCAAGAAGCGCAGCTGCAGCAGCAGCAGCAGGGGAAAAAAGGAGAGCCAAGCTGAGACCAGTAATCCAGGAAGTGACAGCTGCCAATCAGCTGGACCTGAGCACACATCTTGATTTCTGCCAGTGGAACTGTGTTCCACCCCATCCTGCCTGCTGCCCACCCATGGTTCCAGTGCCTTGGGAGCTTGAGGGCTGGGCTGGGCATTTGCCCTCTGCTGATCAGGCCTCTGGACAGCCTGCGCTGCCATCCAGGGGTCCTCTATGTGACTTGAGAGGGATGAAGAGCTCCTCTGGAGGACGAGGGTTTGACACACTCCCTGGTCTTGCCTTCCTCCACTGGAGACAATGGATTCCCCCAACCTCACCCAGGCCACAACAGGCACCCCCAACGTGAGTGATATCAAGCTGGCTACACTCACACTATCCCTGTCTCCCTCACCCCCTGAGATCAAACACAATCGATGCTGCCCTCAATGAAATTGAGTTTGACACTCCTGCGATACCCCATTGAACATGATGACTAAGCATTCATATCATTGGTCTGAGATCTCTGTGGCTCCATTTCAGAGCAAGTTCAACAAGAACTAATCTCATTTTTACTAGGCTCTACATCAATCACTCAATCAGATTGTTTCAAACTAATGCCCATGCTTCACTGAACACCATGTGGAAAGTGTTATTAGGTGAATGTGTTCCTTTGCACATCAGCCACTTAATGTCACATGTTTGTTAGGTTTGATAACATAAGTAATCTAAATGTCAGTCATTCCATTGGGATCCTAGGAACAAGAATATTATAATTCCTAGCTGCAATGCGAGGAGTATTATTAGCATAAATGTACCATAAAAATTAAGAAATAGATTTTCAGGAAATCAATTCCTGTAAAAATAGTAGGCATTAGACAGCAAATGTTCTGGATCCCCTGACACTAAGGTGAAGTCAATGTAGCATCTGCCTTATTAATCACCAAAATCGATGTCCCAAATGTTTTTTTTAAACTATTCTTTTAAAATATTGCCACTGCTACTACGACTAAAGTTATATGATCCCAAGAAATCAGATTTGTGCAAGCATTTTTTTGGTGTGTGATTCTGTAATAATTGCAAAAGGTCAAGTTTGAAGAAACAGGATAGACATAATATTGATGCTGTTGAGCTTCAGTGTTGGAGAAGACGCCTGAGAATACTATGGATAACTAAGGAAACAGATGTATTATTGAACAAATCAAGCCAGAATTCATCCTCAAAGCACCAAGGACTAGACTCAAATGATCCTACTTTGGACATATTATACAAAGACCTAACTGGTGGAAGGAAATAAAAGATGATGACCAGCAGCAAGATGGATGGACTAAATTAGAGCAGCAATGGATGCACCATTGGAAGGACCAAGTTGGGAGTAAAGTGTCCTGCAGAAAATCTACTTGTGAAGACTAAGAGTTGATACAAACCTAAGGGCAGTCAATCAATCACCCAATCAGATTCTAAAATAAAACATCAAGCTCCAGCATTGCCTTTTTACTTCTGTTCTTGACCTCACAGAAAACACATGTGGTTCAGCCAGGTGTATTGCTTCTGCTATGAAGCACCCAATTTAGAACATAGAGAACATAAAGTTGGAAGGGTTAATGGCTTTTGGCAACACACCCAAGCTTTCAATTAGCCTGAACAGCTACTCTTAGTTTCTCTCTTAGCAACTGCATTTGCTTTGGAGTTGACATTTTTTTAAAAAAATGAGAGGGGATGATGGCTGTTTTCTGCATTGTTTTAGTGGTTTCTGGCACTGTCCTTTTGGGGTGTTCTTCCCTCACTCTTTTTGAAAACCTCTAGTCATTGGTTGATTGGTTGATTGGTTGATTGGTGGATTGGTGGATTGGTGGATTGGTGGATTGGTGGATTGGTGGATTGGTGGATTGGTGGATTGGTGGATTGGTGGATTGGTGGATTGGTGGATTGGTGGATTGGTGGATTGGTCGATTGGTCGATTGGTCGATTGGTCGATTGGTGGATTGGTGGATTGGTCGATTGGTCGATTGGTCGATTGGTCGATTGGTCGATTGGTCGATTGGTCGATTGGTCGATTGGTTGGTTTCACCCTTAGAAAATTTCTCCTTAGTCCTAGGTTGATTCTTCCTTTGGTTAGTTTCCATCCATTGTTTCTTGTTGTGCCTTTTGGTGCTTTGGAAAATAGATTGACTCCCTCATTTTTGTAGGAGTCCTCAAATTAATCAATTAATTGACCATCATCGAACAATTAATTAATTAATCTGAACTTGCCTTCAGAAGTTGTAAATGCCCCAGCACTGGAAGAGATTGGATAACTATTTGTCTGAGGTGATGTAGGGTTTTCTGCCTAAGCAAGGGGTTGGATTAGAAAACCTCCAAGGTCCTTTCCAACTCTGTTATTCTATTTTAAATATTTGAACAGTACTATGTTATTGTGCTATTTTATTGTGAGTTGGACTAAGGAGAAATTTCCTAAGGGTGAAACCAATCAAGTTGGCCATGGCCACCCAGTCACATGGCCAAGCTATGCTCACAGAACCAGTAGCAATGAGTTTTAGAACCCACTACTGTTATATATAGTGTATAGTTGTCAGTTGAAGTTCTCATTCTAGTCCTCTGTTGGAGCGGGGAAAATGCTCTCTCCTGATTGGTTGTTTGGTTAATCATTTTCATATAAAAGGAGCTGTGTCAGCCAGAGAGCTCAGTTGCCTCACAGGCAGTATTGAATAAAGGGCTGGTAGACATCACTTTGGCCTTGCCTCCATTCTTCACCCAGCACTTAACAGTTTCTTTCAGAAAATGTTATTTTACTTTGTTGTTCTTAATGGCATGAGTAAAATGGTACCCATGTCAATGTATTAGTGGAAGCATGGCTATCTTTTTTCCCCCCTTGCCCTGGAATGAACCAATGACTGGAAAGGCAAATATTGCTATAAGTATACAAATGGAGTTGAATCAATTTCTCTGTATTTATAATAATGGCACAAGTCCTTTTATGCTTATACGCTTTTACAAATCATCTTCAATAAGTCTATACCCAAGAGTAGAAAGTGTTCCAAACCTGAGAGCTGGAAGTACATCAATTTTTGATTATCAGCAACAAACACAATGCTCTGGTTGATTTACGGTACTGACAGGAATTTGATTTTTTTTTAAAGAACCATGGTTATTTGAATAAGCATAGTGGTTTAATCCACACAATAGACTCAGACAGAGGCTGGCATTATCAGCTGGCGATTATCAGCTGTCGTTAACATTTGGGGGGAAGGCAACAATTTATTATTATTATTATTATTATTATTATTATTATTATTATTATTATTATTATTATTATTTAGATTTGTATGCCGCCTCTCTCCGTAGACTCAGGGCGGCTCACAACACAATAAAACAGTTCATAACAAATCTAATAATTTACAATTTAAAATATTTTAAAAACCCCATTATTAAGCAGACATACGTACAAACATATCATACATAAATTATATAGGCCCGGTGGAGATATCTCAGTTCCCCCGGGCCTATACAATTTAATTTAATAAGGGAAAACCCTAATACAAAGGAGGGAGGTTGTGTAACACCAGGGCTCTCCAAATTTGGCAACTTCAAGACTTGTGGAATTCAGCTCCCAGAATTCCTGAGCCAGCATGGAATTCCTGGCTGGCTGAGGAATTCTGGGAGTTGCGGTCCACAAGTCGTAAAGTTCCCAAGTTTGGAGACCTCTGTGTTACACATATGTAAGCTATCGCTTTTGGGAAACCCAGAAGTTGCTTTGCACAGGTGATGAATCTGGGATTTTTTTGTGTTTTCTCAAATCATATGAAGCAAAGGTTTAACGTGATTTGAGAAAACACACAAAAATTATATCAGTAGCGGGTTCTTATTGATACAATTGACACCTGTTAAATTCGGAAAAACTTGCAAGACACGTGATTGCCTGATTCTTCTTTATTAGGAATCGGCTCGTGTGTAACAAAACAAGCAACAAAGTATACTGTTGAAGTTTGCGGCAAAGGAACAAAGCGCGCGGCTTGGGTTTGCATTTTTAAAGTATTTTTTCCTGTAGGCATGGCTTGACAGTCGCTCGAATTTCCCAGCTGCAGTATAACAAGCTGTGGGTGGTATGTAAACGACATAGATTAGCATATGATATTAACATAACTTATTTACATACTGAATATTTCCACAGGAACACAACAGTACCGGTAGTGAAAATGGAGTTGCGCAAGCAACCCTGTGTCTCCGGCATGTGCTTGTGTCTGAATGAGATTTTGCTTCTGTGCATGCGCAGAAAGCACAATTTTGCGAGGGGACACATGTGCAGGAGATTTTGATGATTTCTTGCTTCTGCACATGCGTGGAAGCAAAAAAATCACTGAAATCTCACACACATACACGTCCGTTCGTGAGATTTTACTTCCTGTGCATGTGCAGAATCTAAATTTTATTTATTTATTCAATTTTTTAATGCCCCCTTTCTCCTTAGACTCAGGGTGGCTTACAACATGTTAGCAATAGCACTTTTAAACAGAGCCAGCCTATTGCCCCCACAATCTGGGTCCTCATTTTACCCACCTTGGAAGGATGGGAGGCTGAGTCAACCCTTGAGCCGGTGATGAGATTTGAACCGCTGACCTACAGATCTACAGTCAGCTTCAGTGGCCTGCAGTACCACACTCCACCTGCTGCGCCACCCTGGCTCAATCTCACTTGGATGTGCACACATGCGCTCCAGAGACATGGAGCTGCATGGGCAGCACACCAGGAGTGGCAGGAGCGGCAACCCCCACCAGGATTATACTGCAATTTTTCCATACTTTGCGTTACATTGTAACTTTTGCACACCCTGCCAGGAATGGTTTCTACGCCTTCACTACCATATCAAACTAGCTGTTGCTATTTACCGTTACAGAACCAGGGCTACAAAACTTGGAAGATGCTTAAGAGCATTTGATCTATAAAAGTCGGGGTTTCCCTAACTCAGTGTTTCCCAACCTTGGCAACTTGAAAATATTTGGACTTCAACTCCCAGAATTCCCCAGCCAGCGATCGCTGGCTGGGGAATTCTGGGAGTTGAAGTCCAAATATCTTCAAGTTGCCAAGGTTGGGAAACATTGCCCTAGCTGATGTTAATTTCAAATTAGAGCATAGCAGCCAAGTCAAGATTGTTGTCCCCAGTCACATGGTAGAGGATGAGGCTAACTATCTCAGGTACAGGATGATGATCTTCCAGTTCAGGCCTTCATGCAGGACGCTGGCTGACCTGCTTAGAGAAGGCTTTGCAAGACTGTTTGCTTTACTTTTTTCAGTTCTTCCTGGGTGTCATCCTCATGCTGAGTCCTGGCCCACAGCCCAGACTCCTGCTTCAGACAAACCTAAGCACTTCCTGTTTCTCTTATAATTGCAGCGGGAGGCCAGAATACTCTGCGGCTTGGAGTAACTGTTCTTTTATTAGTTTTTTTTTAAAAAATCAATACCCTTATACATGGGAGAGAAGAAGGGAATAAGTCCTGTAATCAGTCTTCTTTGCTGGACGGGAGGGAATTGGAGGAATGAGTGAGAATGGGAACAGACTGATAAATATTGTTGGAACTAACATTATTTGGGGTATAAGATGCACCCACCTCCCCCTTAAAGGAGGGTGGAAATATCAGTGCGTCTTATACACTGAATGCAGCCATTTTTGCTGCCCCAAAGCCCCGTCCCACACCTGCAGAGAGCTCCTGGGTCCTGGGGGATGGCAAAACTTAGAAACATAGAAACACAGAAGTCTGACGGCAGAAAAAGACCTCATGGTCCATCTAGTCTGCCCTTATACTATTTTCTGTATTTTATCTTAGGATGGATATATGTTTATCCCAGGCATGTTTAAATTCAGTTACTGTGGATTTACCAACCACGTCTGCTGGAGGTTTGTTCCAAGGATCTACTATTCTTTCAGTAAAATAATATTTTCTCATGTTGGTTTTGATCTTTCCCCCAACTAACCTCTGATTGTGTCCCCTTGTTCTTGTGTTCACTTTCCTATTAAAACACTTCCCTCCTGGACCTTATTTAACCCTTTAACATATTTAAATGTTTCGATCATGTCCCCCCTTTTCCTTCTGTCTTCCAGACTATACAGATTGAGTTTATTAAGTCTTTCCTGATACGTTTTATGCTTAAGACCTTCCACCATTCTTGTAGCCCATCTTTGGACCCGTTCAATTTTGTCAATATCTTTTTGTAGGTGAGGTCTCCAGAACTGAACAACTTCCCTTGTTTTTGCGAAAAACAGGTCAGTTTTTGCCCATTATTTTTTGCAAAAATGGGGTGGGCAAAGGCAGTGGTGGGCAGCAGCTGGTGCGGTCAAGTGCTCCATCCTGGTAGGAAATTCCAAGGTGCGCATGCAGCTGCTTGTCCCCGATATGTACTCATGTGCCCCCTTGCAATATGTGGCTTCTGCACATGTGCTGCAAGTAAAATGTCACGTGAGGATGCTCGCGTGAGCAAGATTTTGATGATTTTTGATGATTTTTTGCTTCTGCGCATGCTACTGTAAAAAAATGAATGAAAAATGAGCCTTTTTCACAAAAATGGGGGGATTTCTACCATCCCCCAGCACCCAGAAACTCCCTGTAGGCTTCCCAATTTTTAAGAATGGTCCATTTTTCACAAAAATTGGGCTGTTTTTGTCTTCTAACTACTCCATCTAGCATGATGGAGGAGGAATACTGGAGTTGAAGTCCACTAGTCTTAAAGCTGTCAAGTTTGAAGACCCCTGTGTTAGACATGAGGGTAGTGGTGGGCTACAAGCCGGAATGCTAAATTGCGCTAGCTGCCGCGGCTTGTAAGTTCTTGCAGGACCAGCGCGATTTTGTTGCTGCACCTTTGGAGGTAGCAAAATCGCGCACGGAGCCACAGGTAAAACCTTGGCGAAACATGGGCGCAATTTTGCTACCTCCACAGGTGCAGCAGCAAAATCGCGCTGGTCCCGCAAGAACTTAGGAGCCATGGTGGCAAGTGCAATTTAGCATTCCGGCTTGTAGGCCATCACTGAATTAGGGGTACAAGTGTCTTCAAATGTGGCAAGTTTAAGACTTGTGGACCTCAACTCCCATTGCTGATCTAACATGGCTAGAGAAGGAATTCTGAAAGTTGAAGTCCACAAATCTTAAAGCTGTTAGGTTTGAAGCTTGTAAAAAGTGTACATGGTTGTAAAAAGTATGCATGTTTGTAAAAAGTATTCTGCAACATTGGTATTTTATTAAATAATATATTACTACACAATTTGTTTCAGAATACTTTTTCCCTTGTTTTCCACCTCTCAAATCATGGTGCATCTTATACTCCAATGTGCCTTATACTCCGAAAAATACGGTAGTTGTTGTCTAATTTAGATAATAACGCTGGTACTCTGTTACACATTAAAGTTAAGCAATCTAACAAAAACACTTACCAAATTCTCTGTTTGAAGGATTCTGCAGATAATCGAGTTTGTGGAGAGGGTCGGCATACAAATCTAATAAATTATTATTATTATTATTATTATTATTATTATTATTATTATTATGTCAGTACAACACAGCAAACGAGATCACTATGCTGGATTTCGTATTTCATCACCAGTCAGGTGCTTCCGAAGCACCTAAGACTGCGTGATGTAGCGACGAATTATGTTTGCCGATCCCAGTAAAGCGACCTTTTGCAATTGACAGATGGAGATTTTGTCAATTCTGATGGTTTTCAAATGTCCACTGAGATCCTTTCACTGGCTTATGCCAGAGTTGTTGCAGCTCGATTTTTAGATCTTCGTATTTCACGAATTTCTTTAGCTGCTTCTCCTCAATTCTGCTGTCTCCTGGGATTGCAATGTCGACGATCCATACTTTCTTTTTCTCCACGATCACAATGTCTGGTGTGTTATGCTTCAGAATTCGGTCAGTCTGAAGTCGGAAGTCCCACAGTAGTTTTGCTTGCTCATTTTCGACCACTTTTTCGGGCTTATGATCCCACCAGTTCTTTGCCACTGGTAAATGGTAGTTCCGGCACAAGTTCCAGTGGATCATCTGTGCCACAGCATCATGTCTATGCTTGTAGTCAGTCTGTGCAATCTTTTTGCAGCAGCTGAGTATGTGATCGATTGTTTCATCTGTTTCTTTACAGAGTCTGCACTTTGGACCGTCTGTTGATTTTTCAATTCTGGCTTTGACAGCATTTGTTCTAATGGCCTGTTCTTGTGCTGCCAGTATCAGTCCTTCTGTCTCCTTTTTGAGTGTTCCACTTGTAAGCCATGACCAGGTCTTTTCTTTATCCACTTTACCTTCAATCTTCTCCAAGAACTGGCCATGCAATGCTTTGTTCCGCCAAGTGTCCATACAACATTGAGTTACATTTTTTCTGTACTGGTCCTTAGTTTGCTTCACCTTGAGAAGCTTCCTATTGTTGACCTCCATCAATGCTGACTCTTTGCTCCCCTTCACATAGTCAGCTAATGCATGCTTCTCTTCTTCTACTGTCTGCTTCACTTGCAAAAGTCCTCTGCCGCCTATTTTCCTTGGTAAATACAGCCTGTCAACGTCACTGCGGGGGTGTAGTGCATGATGGATCATCATTAATTTTCTGGTTTTCCTGTCCAGGTTGTCCAGCTCTGTTTGAGTCCAGTTCACTATGCCAGCTGTGTATTTAGTGACAGGTATGGCCCACGTATTTATAGCCTTGATAGTGTTGCCACCATTCAGTTTGCTCTTCAAAAATTTTCTGGTCCTCTGGATGTACTCTTTGCTGATCACAGATTTCATATGGCCATGCTTGATATTATCCAGTTGCAAGATGCCCAAGTATCTGTAGGCTTCTGGCTGGTGGCACTTGATGGTTTGACCATTTGGCATTTCAATGCGCTCACTTTCAGTGATTTCCCCCTTTTTCAGTGCCACTGTGGCACATTTATCCAGGCCAAACTCCATGCTGATGTCATTGCTGAAGATTTGCACAGTGTTGGTTAGTGACTGTATCTCAGTTTCTGATTTTCCGTACAACTTCAGGTCATCCATATACAGCAGGTGTGAAATTTTTGGTGAATTCCTAGCAGTTTGGTAGCCTAGGTTTGTTTTCTGTAGGATGAGTGACAGCGGGATTATAGCGATGATGAATAGCAATGGGGACAAAGAGTCCCCCTGGAAGATGCCCCTTCTGATATTGTTCAGTCCATCGCTTTCATTCCCAACAAAAAGCTATTATTATTATTATTATTATTATTATTATTATTATTATTATTATTATTATTATTATCATCATCATCATTATTATTATTATTATCATTATTATTATTATTAATAATCATTTTTGAGGGGCAGGAAAAAAGTAACATTCTCAAAAAAATCCAGAAAACTACAGATCTGTTTCTATCTTACATTTCTTAAACGAAGCAATAGATTGATCCCAGTGAGACAATGTCATATCTCACGCAAGGAAACAGAGAGTGGTTTTCTTCCTACACATGGAGCATCTGTTGTCTCCCCAGGCTTGTCCTTGCCCCATCCTTCAGCTGTTTCCACCAGCTGTCTGAAATGAAGCGTTTCTTGTTTCTCTGTGCCAAAATGAAATCCCTTCAATATCACTTGCAAGGTAGCCAGGATCAGTGAAAAAGCCAGGAAGGGGTCAAAATGACCATATTGTAATCCTGAGTGGGATTTCATTAAAGCAGGGAAACTCATTAAATTAGAACCTGGCTTTCAACAAGATTCCACATTACTGATTGAATATTGCTATCTGTGATTACCAATATTGCCGTCTGTGATGACCCGATTGGAGCAAGACATTTAAAGTTGTTTAGCGGTCTTCTTACCTCTTGGCTGTTCTTACATTTTAAGTCCCTTTGGCACTAGTAAAGCAAGGCAGGCAGAAATAATAATAATAAAAATAAAATCTCCTTCTAGCAGGATTTCTCCATTGAAACAAAGGCCTTCTGCAGATAGATCAAACATTTCCACTTGCTGGCAGCAAAATTCAGATCAGCCTTATGATACGGTAACTGCAGTTATGAACTTGAGAACCTCAGGCAGATGCCCCCTTGGACAATTCTGCTGCATGAAAGCTTTCTGACATTTGCCCACATTAGCCGAGCTGCGCAAAATCCACTTTAAGACCATTGATTTTACACCATCGATTTTACACTCCATATACTGTAATTCATAAGTTTGCTGTACAGTTAGTGGGTCACAAAGTTGTGAAGCCATACGAACTTTTGCTGCAGTGTGGAAAAAGTTTTACTCTTCTGCACAAAACTAACATTTTATGCTATATTTAAAAAAAAGAAATACAATTCACTGCCATTAAGATACAGTTGGAAGCAACCCTGACTTGAATTATAAAGAAGACAAATGCTTCAGACCTTCGTAAAAATAAAATGTCTGTACTTCAGCCAGTAGTGAATGTGGTATAGGACTGCATTTTTTTTACCAGTGTAAAATAAAGTCTTACAGAACCGGATTTCAATATTTAGTTTTAACACGTATTTTTTTCTGAATAAAATCCATACCTGTCAGATTCCATCTTATATTATGAATTTCTTCTTCTTTTTAAAAAAAATGTATTTATTAATTTTTTTCCGTTTTAAAAGCAATACATAATCATATATACATTTCTATCAATGTTATCTTTTGGTTACTTTTAGATTTCTTGATGTTTTATTTCAATGTTTAATTTGAGTTTCTTTTTTTTTGTCCATTGGTACCATTTTGTCCAGATTTCATAGTAGTCCGAATCTTTTTGATTATTAAGTTCCATTGTCAATCTGTCCAACTCTGCGGAGTCGTATATTTTCTTGATGATCTCGTTGTGTTTGCGGGTTTTTCCAGTTCTGTGCAAATACAATCCTTGCCGCTGTTGTTATATGCAAGCTTAAATATTTCACATTTTTAGAATAAGACCCTCTCATAATGCCCAGTAGAAAAAACTCTGGTGTATATTCTATTTTTATTATGAATTATTTCTATTATAAATTTCTTCTAAGTTTGCTTGTTTGCTTGCTTGCTTAGTTTATTCATTCATTCATTCATTATTTGTATGTTTGTTTGCTTGCTTGCTTGCACACTTCTGTTTCGGCACTTGGTGCTGAAAAGGTTCACCAACACTGTTCTGTATTCTATGTTCTTCTCCTTTTCATACTTTCTTGCCATCTTTTATTTATTTGATTTGATTTCCTCCTGTTATTGCATTAATCTTTACATTTTGGCAGAGCTCTGAAAATTGTATCTGTACCTGTACCTCTTGTAATGTAGAACAAGCTTCCTGTACACTGGACTTCTGACAAGGTTTAAGTTGGTTACTTCTTACATGCTACTGAATATGACAGGAAATACTATTCAGCTCATGTAACTGGTTGGGTTTTGTTCTGCCGGCGTGTTTCAACCGCCCGTAATTACAGGGTAATTAGTCCAGGAAGACACACACCACACGATAAAAGGAAAACCCAAAAGTTTTTAAGAACAGAAAAACAGAAACAGCTCCCTTTTTAAATGTCAAAGGGATTTTCTGGTACACACAAGGCATAGGTGAAATGCAATCCAATTGCTCACCCAATAACTGGGAAATTGAGTCCAATTCAAAAGTCCAGAGAGTCCACACACACAATCCTGAACAGCAAAAAAACACAATCTTGACGAAACAATGAATCAGATAAACTGCCATGAGGCTAAAAAACCAGGCTGCACATTTATCTGTAGCACTAATTACAGCAGCCCCACCCAACCACAGGTGGCCTCATTTTCTCTTGTAATAATCCTTCAGTTGTTGTCTCCTATGCATCATTCTACACATGCATGGATGTGTCATTAATTCTTGTTCAGAATCCAGGGATGATACAGATGACTGATCTCCTCCTGGGCTGTCTGCCAAACTCCCCTTTTCCCTGTCACTCACGCTTCCTTGGTCAGAGGAGACTTTGTCGGCAGATTCTACTAGGAGCAAAACAGGCCTGCGGCATGTAGATGTCTCCCCCACATCCACCTCCACATTGCTTGGGGCAGGAGCTGGGCCAGAGCTAACCACAACAGGTTTATTTATTTAGTTACTTTTATTTGTCAAACCTGAAATTCCAACAGCTTTTACATATATATTTCAAAATCAAGGAAGCTCAGAGAATCCATCTGATTTTCTTTTTACTAGATTTTACCAACTGGTTGCTCAATTGATGCAGAGCCCATGTACGCACTCAGTGCATGGATACAATGCAGAAAAGTGCCACTGGTTTATTTATTTACTCTCTAAGGACTCTTCATTATTAGAACAACCATGTCCTGGTTCCTATGGCAACGGCTACTCAGCGGCAGATTCCATCAAAATACAAGAGCAGGCTAAAAAAAAGGGAAACAAAAGAATGTTAAGAGTTTGGATAAATAAAAAGAGGCTTTCTCTCTTTTCTTTCATTCTCTCCCTCATTCCCACTCTCACACTTTCATTTAAAAAAACAAACCTTTACAAATTTTCCCACTCTCCCACTTTCATTTTTTTAAAAAAATAAAGAACGATGAATCTTTACAAATTTTAAAAGAGAAATAATGCAGAATTCTGACAATAATTTAATTCACCTAAAATTCTCTTGGCTTCCAGCTCAAGTAAGTAATTTTGCTCATCTTATTGGTTGACGCTGGTACTTTAGTCTCTCCAAGCTTGGGTTAGAGTGCAAATACAGTGCTACCTCTACCTAAGAATGCCTCTACTTAAGAACTTTTCTAGATAAGAACCGGATGTTCAAGATTTTTTTGCCTCTTCTTAAGAACCATTTTCTACTTAAGAACCCGAGCCTGAAAAAAAATTCCCAGCAAATTTGAGAGCGGCACAAAGGCCCAGCCAGTTTCCTGCCATTCCTCCTTTAATCATGGCTATCTCGGTCTTTTCTGGGTTACCAGGGGAGCCTTTCGGTGGCGCTTAAGGAGGCTTTGGCAGTCCAGAGCGAACGAAGCATTTTCCTTTCTCTGGGTGCTTGGAGAGGGAATAAATCTCTGCCAGCGTCCACAGAAAAGAAATGCTCCCTTCGCTCTGGGCAGCCGAGGAGTCACCACAGCAAAGGAAAGGCTCCGGCTACAAAGCGAGCAAGTGAGAAGAGAGGGGAGCCCTTCAGCATGGGAAGGAAGAGGCAGCAGGTAGCAGCAGCAGCCAGTTTATGGGGGGCAGTGTATGGGAGGCAGCCATACCCAAATTCCGAGCTTTTATTTCTTTCCTAATGGGTTTGGACACATTATTTGCTTTTACATTGATTCCTATGGGAAAAATTGATTCTTCTTAAGAACGTTTCTACTTAAGAACCTGGTCACGGAACGAATTAAGTTCTTAAGTAGAGGTACCACTGTATACAGTTTGGGGAATAATGTGGCCATGCTGATGGTAACAAACAATCATTTGTGTAATTAGTGAGTCTAAAAACATCCTTTGAAGAGGTTGATGTTCTTCCTTGTTCTAGAGCCAGTGATGGAGAATGTTATTTTGCTCGGGTGCCAAAAGGGCATGTGCATGCCTCATGGAAGCCTCCAAACAATGGGTAGTCCCATTGGGCCATTTTTCTCCCTCCCCAGGCTTTAAGAAAGCCTCCAGAGCCTGTGGATGGTGAAAAACGGGCCCAACGGGCCTACCAGAAGTTCGGAAACAAACTTTTGGTAGGTCCGTTGGGCCATTTTTCGCTCTCCCCAATCTGCAGGAGGCTTTCCTAAAGCCCAGGGAGGGCCAAAATGGCCTATTCCCACCTTCTGGAAGGTCGAAAATCAGCTGGCCAGTGCACACATACATACTAGAACTGACATAGGGCAACGGCTTGCCTGCCCTCAAATATGACTCCGCATACCACCTGTGGCACGCGTGTCATAGGTTCGCCATCACAGTTCTAGAGTCTTGCATATGAGAACTACCATATCTCACCAACTCGCACCTCTCCCAGTCTTTTGCAAAGCTCTGAAAACACATCTCTGTCGACAGGCTTGGGGGCACTAAGACCTTTTGATATCCCTGGCTCATGAATGAAGAATAATGAAGATGAATGTGGACGTCTGTTTCTTAAATGTGTAGAGGTTTTTATAATTAATGTAAATTAGATTTTTATGTTTTTAGTAGTGAGTTTTTACTACATTTAAATATCTAAATATTATATTTCTTCATGTACTGTATTCTTTGTTGTGAGCCGCCCTGCGTCTCAGGAGAAGTGTGGCATAGAAATATGTTTGTTTGTTTGTTTGTTTGTTTGTTTGTTTGTTTGTTTGTTTGATTGATTGATTGATTGATTGATTAAACAAATAAACAAACAAATAAACAAACAAATAAACCAACCAACCAACCAACCAACCAGCCAATCAAACAACCAACCAGCCAACCAACCAACCAACTGATAAGAAGTACAAGAAAAAGAATCAAAATCTTCTGATCTTAAGATGCATGGATAGAGGATAACTCTGTGTGTGTGTGTGTGTGTGTGTGTGTGTGTGTGTGTGTGTGTTTGTGTTTGTGTGGGCGTTTAAGGTAGAGAACTTGCTGGAATTCATGGGTGGTTCTTTTACCTTCAACATAACAAATCTTTCTCAAAAAGGCTTTGCGAGTTTGGTTCTTGAGAGTAACAACATCCAGGTTTGTTTGGACTTACAATTTTTTGGGTATGTACGATTGCTTGGTGTGTATGTGTATGACTGCATAGTGTAGTACAGGGGTTTTTATAGATCAGTATTTTACTGTTTATATTTGACTTCTACTGTATTGTATTATTTATTGTTGTAAGCTGCCTTAAGTCCCGTGGGATTGGGCGGCATATAAACCAATTGTTATGTTATGTCATGTCATGTCATATTATATTGTTATGTTATGTCATGTCATGTCATGTCATATTATATTGTTATGTCATATCATGTTACGTTATGCTATGTTATATATTATTATATTATATTAAATTATATTAAATTAAATTAAATTGTACTAGAGAAGTCTGACTTGGTCTCCAAATAACCTTTCTTTTAATAGATGTGTGAGATAGGGAACTAAATGTATAAACTAATTTAGACAGTTTGGACTTTTTTGTTACGATGGAAAATGCAAAGAGACAGTTTGGTCTAGTGGTTAAAGTACCAGCCTAGAAACTGGGTGACCATGAGTTAAAATCTCACCTGTGTTTTCTTTCAATATCTTTCAGTGCAAATTGGGTGCTCTGGGGTGGAGCTCCATTTTCGTTACCCCACCGCATCCTCCCCCCCCCCAGTCTGGGCAGTAGCCCACCCTTGGCTCTAACCTCTGCACCACCCCGGCTCTTATGTGAAGAAGTGTTCTGGGTGGGTAGCCGGAGCCTCCCACCACCAATGCTATCAGTTCTTAGAACTGGGCTGAACCGAGAGCAACCCACCACTGCTATAAAGGCAAGATAGGATCTGTACATTAGTATGAGGGCGGATCTGCAGGGCAGGATAAAGAAAAGTCAAAAGGGCAGATAAGTGATCAGAACACTGTTTGGTGTGTGTGTGTGTGTGTGTGTTTGAAAGAGAGAGAGAGAGAGAAATGTGTGACACACATAAGAAATAACACCACTTTGATCCCAGCATTGAAGCTGTCATCTTAACTTTTTTTTTAAGTAGCCCCCTCCTCATTAGTTTCTATCAAAAAGAGATCAAGGCAGATTTTTCTAGCAAGAGAAACGAGGATAATTCTTCAGCTCCCCTTTGTGTTGCCCATATTTAATAGCTACTTTTATCTGTTTATATTTCAGGCAATATATTACTTACATGCTGTAATAAGTAGCAGCTTCTTAACCATTCCCCGATGCACAATTAAAATCCAGCCTAAAGTCTTAGAGAGATGTGTATTTTTTTAATTTAAAAAAAGTTGCATCACACTGCTCTTCAAAATAATGGTGTTATATTCATTTTCTCAGCCCTTTTCCAGCAGATCTTTACATTATGGTAAATAGTTTTGAAGTTCAGAGACTGAATGTCTTTGACATAAAATGTTTACAGCTTCCTCTTTCCCCCATCATTCAAAGTTGTGTATCAAAAATCAGTGTTGTGCTTTCCTGATACTCTGTGTGGAACTGCATAGGTCGACGTGACCTTGTGTGTTATTCCAGACTTGCCTCCCTCGATTGTCATGGACACAAAATTACTTGGCTGGCTGAGCAATAGTTCCCCCCCCCCCAGCTTAGTTCACCAAAACAGAACACAAGCAAATCTTCCTTGCTCAGGATTTTAAACAACTGAATCCATCATATTCAGCAAGTTCCTTACATATTTCTGGAACATCTGTCACCAGCCTAGAGGTTGCTATTTTTCCACAAACATTTTTTTAAATAATAAGAATTAGCCTGCCTGCTGTGCCTTTAGTTGTATAACCAACTCCTTGAACTTTGTGGTAAGTGCAACCCTTATTTCATAGATCGATTGGCAGATGACTGAGATGGCAGGGATCAAACCCACTTTATTTTCAATGTAAGAGCAAACTAGACAAAGGTCAGCATTGGGTGGATCAGTTCCATCCAACTAGGGTTGGTTCCTCCCAGTTCAGATCAGATCACAGATCGGACCAGATCACAGCAGCAGCAGTAAAAAAAGCAAATTCCATGCTTGGCATGATTAGGAAGGGAATAGAAAATAAGTTGGTAAGTGTTGTATTGCCTCTGTACAAATCGATGGGGAGACCACACTTGGAGTACTGTGTACAGTTCTGGTCACTGCACCTCAAGAAGGATATAATGGAACTGGAAAAGGTGCAAAAAAAGGCAACAAGTATGATCAAGGAAATGGAGCACCTCCCTTATGAAACCAGGTTGCAACGCCTTGGTCTCTTCAGCCTTGAAAGACAGCGTTTAAGGGGTGACTTGATTGAAGTGTATAAAATCATGCATGGGATAGAAAAGGTGGATAGGGAAAACTTCTTTTCTCTATCGCACAGTACTAGGACGAGGGGGCACTCCCTAAAGCTCATAAGTAAGAAAGTGAGGACAAATAAAGGGAAATGTTTCTTCACCCAGAGGGTCATTGGTTTATGGAATTCACTTCCAGAATAGGTCGTGACAGCTGTCAGCCTGGATAGCTTCAAGGCAGGATTAGACAGATTCATGGATGCCAAGTGTATTGGTGGTTATTGAAACGGATGTCCATGTGCCACCTCTATGTTAGTTGAGGCAGGCATGATTCCTTTGAGTACCATTTGTTGGGGGTCAAGGGAAAGGGAGGGTTTTGCCTTCTCTTTATGCTCAAGATCCCCATGCCACTGTGTGACACAGAATGCTTGATGGACTTTGGCCTGATTCAGCATGGCTCTTCTTATGTTCTTATGTTCTTATCACCCAAACTGTTAGCAACCCCCTGGTTACATAATTTTTGGCAACATGGATCTGGTTCTGTCTGTGCCATTCTGTGTGTGCTACCATCTTTTTTGGGGGTAATTTTTGATGATTTTTTTTTCATTATTTTTAGACTTCTCTTCATCCTCTTCTGTGAAAAAATCCCCCCCACCTGCCCACGGGTGAATACCAACCTTTATTTCTTCACCCAAAGCACATCTGAGCAACTCCTCAACTGTGTTTCAGCTTGAAACCACCTTCTGAGCATGCCCAGAAGTGAAATTACCAGAAGGGATGCATGCACGCGCAGTCACAATGCGCACCGGTAGCAAAGTGGAACACACACACACACACCAATCCAACTTGTGATGCTGAGATAAGTAAATTCATTTTCAAGCTTTGTAAACTGATCTTCTAAGTTCATCTTTCAACTATTTGAGGGCTACGGTGCATGTTTTCTTTACAGGAAAGCCCCTCTAGGTAAGTCACATATAGCGCCCGGAAGTTACTTATGTAGACTTCACTTGACACACCCACACCTGAAGGCCTGATTAACAAAATTACAATGACATCCACTAAACGGGTGATGGCAAATCTTTTTTTCCTCGGGTGCCGAAAGAGCTTGCGTGCGTGCTATCCTGCATGTGTGAGTGCCCACACCCATAATTCAATGCCTGGGGAGAGCAAAAACAGCCTCCCCTCCCCTGAGGCCCTCTGGAGGCTGGAAATGGCCTGTTTTCCACCTTCTGGTGGGCCCAGTTGTTGTGGTTAGCTCTGGCCCAGCTCCTGCCCCAAGGAATGTGGAGGTGGAGGTGGGGGAGACACCCACATGCTGCAGGCCTATTTTGCTCCCAGTAGAATCTGCCAACAGTCTCCTCTGACCAAGGAAGCGTGAGTGACAGGGAAGAGAGGAATTTGGAGGACAGCCCAGGAGGAGATCAGTCAGCTGTATCATCCCTGGATTCTGAACAAGAATTAATGACACATCTACGCATGCATGGAGTGATGCATAGGAGACAACAACTGAAGGATTATTACAAGAGAAAATGAGGCCACCTGTGGTTGGGTGGGGCTACTGTAATTAGTGCTACAGATAAAAGTGCAGCCTGGTGTTTTAGCCTCATGGCAGTTTATCTGATTCATTGTTTCGTCAAGATCGTGTTTTTTGCTATTCAGGATTGTATGTATGGACTCTCTGGGCTTTAGAATTGGACTCAATTTCCCAGTTATTGGGTGAGCAATTGGATTGCATTTCACCTGTGCCTTGTGTGTACCAGAAAATCCCTTTGACATTTAAAAAGGGAGCTGTTTCTTTTTTTCTGTTTATAAAAACGTTTGGGTTTTCCTTTCATCGTGTGGTGTGTGTCTTCCTGGACTAATTACCCTGCAATTACGGGCGGTTGAGACACGCCGGCAGAACACCAGTAGGCTCGTGTTTTGCCCTCCCCAGGCTCCAAAGACTTCCCTGGAGCTCTGGGAGGTAAAAATGCCCTCACCCATTCCCCTGGAGGCTCTCTGGAAGCCAAAACCACCCTCCAAGAGCCTCTGTGCAAGCCCAAAATCAGCTGCTGGCACAGACATGCACGTTGGAGCTGAGTTGGGGCAATGGCTTGCGTGCCAGCAGATATGACTCCATGTGCCATCTGTGGCACCTGTACCATAGGTTTGCCATCACTGTCCTAAACTGTTCTGAAGATGTTACTTAACCTGGTATTGAAATGTTCAGAAACCAGGGCACAAACCTTCATCCTCATGCATCGTGCGTTTTTTCCTGGTTATCCTATTTCTTCCCCTGCTCAATTCTCCAGCCATCTGCTATGACCTGCTGCCCTCCTAGCAAATGTTAATCAAGTTTAGAATGGAAGCTCATAAACAGAACTTTATCTTCCCTTCATGAAGTTGTATCATTTTGTCCAAGGGAATACAAGTTGTAATCTCTCTCAATTATTCTTCTTTCCTTGACTTCTGTTACATTAAACATTCAGAAGATTATAAAATTGGGGGTGGGCTACTGGGGGTTCTCAGGGGTTTGGGAGAACCTCTAGCTAAGATTCTGTGCAGTTTGGAGAACCCCCAAATCCCACTCCTGGCTGGCCCTGCCTGTCCATCCACCCACCCACCCGGTAGGGATTGCCGCTCCCGGTGCACTGTGAGCGCAACTCTGCATCTCTAGTGTGTGCATGTGTGCGTCTGAGATTTTGCTTCTGCACATGTGCAGGAAGCAAAATTTCACGAAGGGATGCACGTGTGTTTGAGATTTTGGTGACATTTGGCTTCTGTACATGCACAGAATTTAATTTAATTCAATTTAATTTATTAGATTTGTGTGCTGCCCCTCTCCAGAGACTCGGAGCGGGAAACAAACCCCCCCCACTGAAATCTCACCGTGTGCGTCCCCTCGCAAGGTTTTGCCTCCTACGCATGCGCAGAAGCAAAATCACACCAGAGAGACAGAGCTGCGCATGCAGCTCTATTTCCGCTACCGGTACGATGGTGTTGACTGTACTGGTAGTAACCCGCTATTGCAACCCACCCATCGAAGGAGTTCCTATGCGGCCTGTTTTGGATGCAGGTTAAGTGCAGGGCAAGGGTGGGCTACTGTCTGGATGGGGGGGCAACGCAATGGGGTAGCGAAAATGGAGCTCCTCCCCAAAGTACCCAATTTGCACTGAAAGATGTTGAAAGAAAATGTAGGGCGTCCTGCATAGTTCCCTCTAAGCTGAGCAGTGAGCAATTGCTCACTTAAAAATCATCATCAACTCAGAGTTTTCCAAACCTGCCTAGAAGCCGAGAGGGAACGAGTGAGAGGGAAGGAGAGAGAGAGGAAGAGAGGAAGAGAGAGAAACAGATAGAAAAAAGAGAGGAAGGAAAAGAGAAAGAAAAAGAATGGGAGTAAGGAAGAGAGAAAGAAAATCAAAATCTAGTTTGAAACTAGCTCAACTATTTAAGTGGCATTTTGATATTGATAGAGTTGCCCTATTATGAGCTCACTGTTATAGACACACAGTACAGTATTTTATTTTGAAATTCTCTGAGGCAAAACAGGGTGGGTTTTTTATTTGTTTGTTTGTTTGTTTATTTATTTATTTATTTATTATTTTTGTGCCTCCCAGTCCCGAAGGGAATGCCGCTCAGACACTATACTTTTCCACCCACCCCACCAAAAAATTAGAGGGAACACTGGCATCCTGCATAAGCCACGCCCACAGTGTGCTAGTTGGTAGCTCTTCACTGCATGGAGGCTATGTGAACACGGAAAATGGGCCTGCCGGAAGTTCAAGAAGGCTGGAAATGGGCTGTTTTCACCCTCTCGGAAGCTCGAGGAAAGCCTTCAGAAAAAGCCTTTGATGACCTTTTGATGAGCAAAGTCAGATTTGGGGAAGCCAGATTCACTTAACAACTGCAGTGATCCCTTTAACAGCTGTGGTAAGAAAGGTTGCAAAATGGGGCAGAATTCACTTAATTGTCTTGCTCAGCAGCAGAAATTTTGGGCTCAATTGTGGTTGTAGTTGCAGGTATACTCATACCTGAACATAAAAAAGAAAAGGCAGATTGCATCTGACTTTATATTTATATTTAGTGCAGATTAGGTGAAACCTGGCTCAATAGTAGTAATTTCGAGAGGGATCTTGGAGTCCTAGTCGACAATCACTTAAATACAAGTCAGCCGAAGCAATCTTAGGTTGCATTAACAGAGGGGTAGAATCAGTGATGGGCTACCAAAAATTTTACTACCACACCGTGGTCGTGGCTTATGCATTTTGGTTCAACATCTTTCAGTGCAAATTGGGTGCTCTGGGGTGGAGCTCCAAATTTTGCTACCAGTACTGCGTTCCTGACTGTACCCATAGTACCACTTTATAATACCTTGGTAAGACTACACAAAGGCTACAAAAATGGTGGAAGGTCTTAAGCATAAAACTTATCAGGAAAGGCTCAATGAACTCAATATGTATAGTCTGGAGGACAGAAGGAAAAGGGGGGACATGATCAAAACATTTAAATATGTTAAAGGGTTAAATAAGGTTCAGGAGGGAAGTGTTTCTAATAGGAAAGTGAACACAAGAACAAGGGGACACAATCTGAAGTTAGTTGGGGGAAAGATCAAAAGCAACATGAGAAATTATTATTTTACTGAAAGAGTAGTAAATCCTTGGAACAAACTTCCAGCAGACGTGGTTGGTAAATCCACAGTAACTGAATTTAAATATGCCTGGGATAAACATATATCCATCCTAAGATAAAATACAGGAAATAGTATAAGGGCAGACTAGATGGAACATGAGGTCATTTTCTGCCGTCAATCTTCTATGTTTCTATGTTTCTATCTGTATTGATTCATAAGTAAAAAGAAAATAATCAGTTACATATCTCTTTTTCATCACAATATTTACATTCAGACATTATCTTTTTCGCATATCGCTCAATATATACTGCTCAAAAAAATAAAGGGAACATTCAAATAACACATCCTAGATCTGAATGAATGAAATATTCTAATTGAATACTTTGTTCTGTATAAAATTAGGTATAATTTTGTATAAGGGTTTTTAACTGTTTTAATATTGGATTATTATATGCTGTTTTTATTACTGTTGTTAGCCGCCCCGAGTCTACGGAGAGGGGCGGCATACAAATCAAATCAAATCAAATCAAATCAATTCAAATAAAATAAGATAAGATAAGATAAGATAAGATAAAATAAAATAAAATAGTAAAGTAAAGTAAAGTAAAATAAATAAATAAAATAAAATAAAATAAAATAAAATAAAATAAAATAAAATAAAATAAATAAAATAAAATAATAAAATAAAATAATAAAATAAAATAATAAAGTAAAGTAAAGTAAAGTAAAATAAAATAAATAAAATAAAATAAAATAAAATAAAATAAATAAAATAATAAAATAAAATAATAAAATAAAATAAAATAAAATAAATTAAAATAAATAAAATAAAATAAAATAAAATAATAAAGTAAAGTAAAGTAAAGTAAGGTAAAGTAAAGTAAAGTAAAGTAAAGTAAAGTAAAGTAAAGTAAAGTAAAGTAAAGTAAAGTAAAGTAAAGTAAAGTAAAGTAAAGTAATGTAAAGTAAAGTAAAGTAAAATAAATAAAATAAAATAAAATAAAATAAATACAATTGAATGTGCATTTCTTCAGTTTCAAAAGCAAAATGGTGCTTTCGATTCCATGGGGGTATTGGTGTAGCTGTCAAAACCTCTTCAGAGCAGCTGGGATCATACAGCTGTCCTTTGCAGCTGCTGTACATTTTCCAATCCAGGGGGGGGGGGAAGACAGAATTGAAAGATACCCTTACATGTCCATCCCCATGAGTTCCAACACAACTTTTTGCCTTGGAACCCAAAACACTACACAATGCTAATTCATAGCTATATTATAAGGCACACTTTGTGTATCCATGATCAGGGGTCTCCTTACTGCAGGAGTGATTCAATTTATATTGAAAGATGATGTGTCTCTCTAAGTGTAGAATTGTGGATCTCCATTTACACAACTTCTACCGAATGAAGGGAAATGGAGTCGCCATGTCAGCTGTGATTCCGTTTCATTTGTGAAATATTCTGTTCGCCTGTTGCTTTTAATGAATGAAAACCCCAGAGAATTCTCCACTTAACTAGGCAATAAGGCCTGGCCTCAATAAGAAAGGAAAGTGCAAGAACAATACAATTTATGACAGTAATTGAGACCAGAATTTGAGTTGTGAGTGAAGCAGTTGTTAAGCGAGGCACCTATATGACTGTTTTGTTCAATGATCACAATTCTAGCTCTCCTAGTTGTGGGTCATTAAGCAATCACGTGGATCGTGAACACCAGTGTATCTTCATCTACTTCTCCTCTGGATCCTCCCATTTTACTCCAACAGCAACATCAGACCATATTTATTTTCCCAACTCCCTCTCCCTTTTATTATTTTTTATTGGATTTTTATGATACTTTATCTCCGTAATATAGCAGCTCCGGGCAGCTTACAATATACAGTGGTTCGTTCCATGACTAGGTTCTTAAATAGAAAAGTTTGTAAGAAGAAGCATTTTTTCCCATAGGAATCAATGTAAAAGCAAATAATGTGTGCAATTGGGGAAACCACAGGGAGGTTGGAGGCCCAGCAGATTCCTAGAGAGGCCCCATGGAGGCTCCTCCCTATCTTTTCCAGCCCTGTTTCCTCCCAGTAGATTCCTAGAGAGGCCCCATGGAGGCTTCTCCCCACCTTTTCCAGCCGTGTTTCCTCCCAGGAGATTCCTAGAGGAGGTTTCTCCCTGAGGGTAAGAATCTTTTCTACCCTGTCAGCCAACCCCAATGTCAGAGGACATTGGATCTTCTGGGGTGGAACTCCATTTTCATTACCCCACTGTGTCGTCCCCCCATCCGGGCAGTAGCCCACCCCTGGAAGCCACAGTTCCTTGAAGAATTAAATATATATAATTTATATATATATAAATTATAATTTACAGAGACAGAGAGACAGAGACAGAGAGACAGACACACACACACACACACACAGAGAGAGACAAACAGACAGAAAGACAGACAGAAAGACAAGATACCTATAGGTAGATAGGTAGGTGGATAGAGAGAGAGAGAGAGAGACAGACAGAGAGAGAGAGAGACAGACAGAGAGACAGACAGAGAGAGAGAGAGAGAGAGACAGACAGACAGACAGACAGACAGACAGACAGACAAGATAATGGTAGATAGATGATAAGTAGGTAGGTAGGTAGGTAGATAGACAGACAGACAGACAGACAAGGTAGATTGATGATAGGTAGGTAGGTAGGTAGATAGATAGATAGATAGATAGATAGATAGATAGATAGATAGACAGACAGACAGACAGACAGACAGAAAAGGTAGATTGATGATAGGTAGGTAGGTAGGTAGGTAGGTAGGTAGATGGATAGACAGACAGACAGACAGACAAGGTAGATTGATGATAGGTAGGTAGGTAGATAGATAGATAGATAGATAGATAGATAGATAGATAGATAGATAGATAGATTGATTGATAGATAGACAGACAGACAGACAGACAGACATGGTAGATTGATGGTAGGTAGGTAGATAGATAGATAGATAGATAGATAGATAGATAGATAGATAGATAGATAGATAGATAGATACACACACAGACAGACAGACAGACAGACAGACAGACAAGGTAGATTGATGATAGGTAGGTAGGTAGGTAGATAGATAGACAGACAGACAGACAGACAAGGTAGATTGATGATAGGTAGGTAGGTAGGTGGAGAGAGAGAGAGAGTGAGAGAGAGAGAGAGAGAGAGAGAGAGAGAGAGAGAGAGAGAGAGATTTAATTGCCAATTGAGCACTGCCCTCTGTAAAGCAGAAGACCTGGTTAACCAATCTTTTCCAACTACAGTACTGTACTGTACTTGGAACCATTAATCTCCATTTGTTCCTTTGCAGGTCAGATTGAATTCCGTAACCGAGTATAAAGGAAAAGGAAGCCGACATCCTCCTGGTGTTTTTCTTTATGGACAGGAACATGCGAGTGTGCACATTGTAGGAATTATTTGGCAACCCTAGATGGAAAATACGTTCATTGCAGGCAGCTGTGCGTGTAACTCAGTTCCTCAGTTCCTGTAGGGAGCCAATGATTCATCCTCCAAAAAGGGCTTTTGCTGATACAGGTTTGTTTTCAGAGGAAACATACACTGTGAGGTGGGATTGGTGATGATGGCAACGTCTCTGCTCCCTTACTAGAACCATTTCAATGAAGCAGAAGCAGATTGTTTGTATCTAGGAAACAATGGCTTCATGCTGTCATCCAGCACCAAATTAACAGAATAACAGAAGAGAATAGCAGAGTTCAAAGGGACCTTGGAGGTCTTCTAGTCCAGCCCCCTGCTCAAGCTGGAAACCCTGAAACATTTCAGAAAAATGGTTATCCAACTTTTTCTTTAAAACCACCAGTGTTTGAAAATCCACAACTTCTGGAGGCAAGTAGTTCTACTGATTAATTGTTCTAAGGTCAGGAAATTTCTCCTTAGTTATAGGTTGCTTCTCTTTTCGATTTGTTTCCATCCATTGCTTCTTACCCTGCCTTCAGGACAAGCTACTGGAGAATAGTTTGACCCCATTCTTCTTTGTGGCAGTCTTATATACACTGCTCAAAAACATAAAGGGAACACTTAAACAACACAATATAACTCCAAGTAAATCAAACTTCTGTGAAATCAAACTGTCCACTTAGGAAGCAACACTGATTGGCAATCAATTTCACATGTTGTGGTGCAAATGGAATAGTTGTGCAAATGGAATAGTTGTGCAAATAAAATAGTTGTGCAATTAAAATATTCAATGAGAATATTTCATTCAGATCTAGGATGTGTTCTTTGAGTATTCCCTTTATTTTTTTTGAGCAGTATATTATCTTATATATTGGAAGACCAATATATCTTATGTTGTGGTTGGCTCTGGCCCAGCTCCTGCCCCAAGGAATGTGGAGGTGGATGCAGGGGAAACATCAACATGTCATAGGCCTGTTTTATTGCCGACAGAGTCAGGTAGTACAGTTTCCTTGGATGAAGAAGAAGGTGGGAGTGACTTGGAAGAGGGGGGCTTGGCACACAGCCCAGGAAGCCAATCTCCATTATCTTCGTTCAATTCGGATGCGGAAGTCTTGGACTCACGCAGGCGCAGAGTTATGCGTAGAAGAGAGGACATATTACAGGAGATAAGAGAGGCCACCTGTGTTTGGGTGGGGCTCTAGTAATTAGAGCTGCTGATACAAATAGCAGCGTGTTGCTTTCGCCGTTGTGGAAGATTATCTGATCGCAGTTCTTCAGGACCGTGCTTTGCTGTTTTCCGGACTTTGTTGATTTTTCACGCCTTTGAAACCAAAGCAGAACAAAGTGTGTGTGTCTCACTTCGTTGGAGGAAGGAGGGCTGTGATGTTTCTTCACAGCTGCTAGCTAAGTACTTAAGGACTGATTAAGGGAATTGTACAGCCTACAAGGTTGTTTTGGGACAAGTGCTCTTTGCAATACAAAAAGGGTGCGTTGTTTCTTTTGAATTTTGTGATAAAGAACATTGTTTTGAATTTTCAAACATGTGCATGGCTGAAATTTGTACCTTTGAATTTTCGGGAGGCTCATCCCAGAGAGCCTGGCAGAACATCTTATATTTTATATATTGGAAGACTGCTATCATGTTACTCCATGTCCTTCTTTTCATACTAGACATACCTAATTCCTGCAACCTTTCTTTGTATGTTTTAACCTCTAGTCCCCTTTGTTCTTCTTCTCTGTCGTCTTTCTAGAATCTCACCCAAATGCAATCACTTTGTCCACCACAACGTGTTTCATCTTTTAAGACCTTTCTTGGAAAAACAAGGTAAAGGCATCAATTTAAAAATATGATGTCAAGGAGTTATGTGCATCCACCTGCAAGTTAAGATTGTCAAGCTGCCAAGTGCAGGGGATTATATTGATTTATACACATTGTAAAGGAAATGCATTCGGCTTTTCAAAGTGAAGAATTACCAGGGTGGTGGGGATAGCGGTGGTACTGAAGGGTCTTGCATGAAATGGCAACATAGGAGAGATTAAAGAAACACAGAATTTTAAGATGAGCAAGACAAGAGTGATTGTGATAATACCCGTTAGAAACTCAAATACAGTGGCCAATTTTATAGGGTGATTTGAGTTATTACTTTGCTGGCTTCATCTACAGAAAACCTTTTAAAATAAGCTTGGCAGCCAATGTACTTGGCTGATCTTGAGCATGGAAGTAAGGTAGAAAAAGAATTCTTTTGCCGAAATAAAAAAAGACACACACATGCCAGATGTTGTATTTCTAATAGAAGATCAGCCACAAAGGAATTTAAAAGAATTCTCCCCTGCAAATAAAAATAAGATATTGATATCAAATTTATTTCATATCCATTCAGAAATAGATTTCATGTAGTCCTCAATTTACAACTGTTCACTAATTTATGACCATTTTTCACACTTACTACTTGTTGCAGCATCCTCATGGTCACATGATCTACATTTGGATGTTTGACAACTGGTTCGTATTTGCTAAGATATTCATAAACTGGGAGAGCCAATGGTAACAAGGTCAGCCAATGAGTAGGCATAGCAACTAAGTCAGCCAATGGGAGCTAACCACTTCTGAATCTGCGCAGAGAATCGAAACTGGAACTTAAACATAAGGCTGGGCATGGTTCAGTCACCACTTAGTTCTCTTGTCCACGCTGCACTCTGCCCATTCTGTACTCTCTGTGTTTGTCTGCTCTGCTGAAGTGAAACTAACTGCTTGTGTTTACTTGAAGAAGTAATCTGCTAATGGTATTATAAATTCATCTGTTATTATGTTTACCAAACAGTTATTGAATCTAGCTGAATCAGTCATCTGTGTGTGCTTCTGGTTTTGATTTTGCAACAAACTCTAATAAATGTATGTATGTATGTATGTATGTATGTATGTATGTATGTATGTATCAGATTTATATGCCTCCCCTCTCTGGGGATAATATTTATGATGGTTACAGTGTCCCAAGGTCAAGTGACCTTGTTACTAATTTAACAA
The DNA here is from genome assembly GCF_031021105.1 of Erythrolamprus reginae. NCBI lineage: Eukaryota > Metazoa > Chordata > Lepidosauria > Squamata > Dipsadidae > Erythrolamprus > Erythrolamprus reginae. The sequence continues at coordinate 173,175,435 of NC_091952.1, forward strand.
CTGCAATGGTTCGCTTAACAAATGTGGCAAAGAAAAGTCATAAAATAGGGCAAAACTCACCTAGCAAATTTCCCATTTAGCAACATAAATCCTGGACTTGAGGACTACCTGTACTTTTCCAGAGGCAGTTTTTATTTATTTGTCTTATTTATTAATCAATTGTATACGGCTGACCATCTCACCAAAAGCTACTCTTTGCGGTGAACGACGAGATAAAATATTTGCTACTGTTTTCATGAAAAGCACTTTGGCATTCTTCTTTGCTGAAATTCATTGAACCATTTGCTTTTTTATCGTTTGCTCAAGAAGAACGGAGTTACAAAATGCGTTGGGCGGCAATAAATTGTAATATACTGTATATCAATGACTGGTAACAGAAGGTTCTTATCAGCTACTTCTGTATAGAAAGAGATTTCTTTAATCTCCCCAAAACTCTGCAATTCCCAGGCTGTTTCGTTGAAGGCAGAATTATTCAGCATTAGGACCAGGCATTACTATTTTCTCGTGAGAATTAATTTATTTTTACTGTACCATTGACTGAGCAAATTAAGTGGAGCTGTGGGGCAGAGGGAAGCACACATTCAAGACAACTGTAGTATGTACTGAGTATTGTAGTACTCAGACAAAGTGTTGGAATGCCCTTGTGGATCTCAGCACAAGAAGCACTTTATAAAAAAGAATCAGCCAAGACTTATCGGAAATTGTCCAAACAAAAAAGGAGAATATAAGATAGAAGTCTAAATATCAATTGATTGCAGAGGGATTTAGTTTCCAATGGTTTTCCTATATAGAGCTGAGAAAAAGATTTTAATTAGGCAAAAGAACTGAACAATACAAGAATTGGAATTAAGTGCAAATGGTGAACATATCATTGTTTAACTACATAAGCTTTTACTGAAATTTGAAACAGGAGAACAATTTAATGAGTGCATGATAAAATGGGCTAAGAACTTTGGTTACAATATACAGATGGATCAATAGGAAAACATACCAATAGTGCTTAGATTTATATACCACTTCCTAGTGCTTTACAGAACTTTATAAGCAATTTACAGAGTCGGCATATTGACCCCAACAATCTGGGTCCTCACCTTACCGACCTCAGAAAGATGTAAGGCTGAGTCGACCTTGAGCTGGTGAGAATCGAACTACAGTGTATTGGCAGTTGGTAGAATTAGCCTGCAATACTGCATTCTAACCACTGCGCCATCCTGGCTGCTATGGAGCTCAAAGGACTGAAATTTATATTATATTATAATGTAAAAGATATTTTTAATAAAATGATATACCTTTGGTGTATATTATATCGGAAGAATCTATAAAGGTATTTCAAATTTAGGTTGGAAATGTGGATAACATGAAGGGTCATTTTATCATGCTTGTTAAAAACAGTAGAAAATTTTGGATTCAAATACACGTGGTGATAAAAATAATTTTATAGATTAATGTCTATGAAGATTCTCAGTCATCCTGATCATGGTTGTCCCAAAAGTGCTCTTTCAAGAGGCAACTGGACTTTCTTATTTTTCTTCAACTGAAGCCAACATTTTTCTTGCTGGGATTAATGGACAGCAACTAGAAAAGGTTTAAGGACAATTGGTCTTTTTACAATTGGTCTTTTGGGGTGAAATTATTATATTTTATTTTTTTTAATTTTTTTGTTTTGTCCAATACACAATAATACACAATGAGGGTTATAGAGGATATAATCAGGTAGAATGTATAAAAAGGGGAATAGAGGAGAAAATAAAGGAGTAAAATATAACTATGAAAGAATAGCAGGAAAAGATATAGGTATAGAAGAGAAGATATAGGAGATATAGGAGAGACAATAGGACAGGGGATGGTAGGCACTCTGGTGCACTTATGTACGCCCCTTACTGACCTCTTAGGAACTTGGAGAGGTCAACTGTGGATAGTCTAAGGGTAAAGTGTTAGGAGCTAGGGGATGATACTATAGAGTCCGGTAGTGAATTCCACGCTTCGACAACTCGATTACTAAAGTCGTATTTTTTACAGTCAAGTTTGGAGCGGTTAATATTAAGCTTATATCTGTTGTGTGCTCTTGTGTTGTTGTGGTTGAAGCTGAAGTAGTCTTTGACAGGCAGGACATTGCAGCATATGATCTTGTGGGCAATACTTAGATCATGTTTGAGGCGTCTTAGTTCTAAGCTTTCTAGACCCAGGATTGTAAGTCTAGTTTCGTAGGGTGTTCTGTTACAAGTAGAGGAGTGAAGACAGAGCTCTTCTGGTGAAGTATCTCTGGACATTTTCGAGGGTATTAATGTCAGAAATGTGGTATGGGTTCCAAACAGATGAGCTATATTCTAGGATGGGTCTGGCGAAAGTTTTATAAGCTCTGGTAAGTAGTGTGAGATTGCCAGAGCAGAAGCTACGCACAAAAGTAGAAAATTCTAACATACCGATAGTGGAAAAATGATAGTGGAGAAAGTATAGGCCAGGAGTGTCAGACTTGCAGCCTGCGGGCTAGATACATCATGTACTAGCCACACTCACCCCGTTTAGTGAAGGGAGAAAAAGTCATGATTCAACACGTGACAACAATGTGACGTTGCGAGTTTGACACCCCTGGTATAGACCATAAAGAAGAAAATTGAATAGTAAAGTTAGAGAGGAAGGGTAAAATATAAATGCTTCTAACTGCTGTAAAGGAGTTCGGAACACGCAGGGAAGAAATGCTACTGATTCGGCCCAGTTTGGGCATACTGGTAGCAGCGGCCGCCCGTGGTTTGGAGAACCAGTAGTGGTGGCAGCACGAGGCTCCACCCACCCATCACCATGTTCTTTTTTAAACCCTCTGCACATGTGCAAAGTCTTCTGTGCATGAGCAGAAGGTGAAAAAGCATGTGCGACGGTAGTGCAAGCACAAAGTGTGCGCTTTCGAACCAGTAGGGAAAGCAAGTAGATTGCACTGCTGGGAACAGGCTTATGTATAACTTTTCCTTTTCTTTCTTTCTTTCTCTTCTCTGGCTCTTTTTATATCTTTCTCTCTTCTTCCATTCTTGTGCTAGTTATTACTTTTCTTTTTTGTTTTACATTTGTGCTGTTTTTACTTTGCTAATAGCTTCTTTAATCTAAATTAAAAGAAAAAGAAAAGTGTTGGATTCTGAAGAATAACATTTTATACTTTTTCTCCCAAATCTCATTAAAAAACAAAAGTTTCCTTCCAGTCAGTCCTATCTTTTTTTTCTTTCTTTTTTTAAGAATAGGATTCTTTATTGGCCAAGCATGATTGGATACACAAGGAATTTGCGGATTATGGTATATTAGTTTATGTATAAGCAACATACTAAGAACTTTAGTTTATATATGCATAGTACTTAAGATTTTGAAAATTCTAACCCAAATTTACTAGACTTTTTAATATTCAACATATATTCAATTATGTATTCAATGGTGGACATTTTAGTTAATTTGTTGAATTTGTTTTTATATGGGTAATATTAATGTCAACATTAGTTTAAATATACTGCTTGATGATTATGGTAGAATTAGTTTATGTATAAGTAACATAATAAGAATTTTGTTTCATCTACATATATTAGTAAAAATTGGGAAAACTTTAACTCAAATTTATTAGATTTTTTTTTAATATTCAATATATAGCTAACTATGTATTCTTTTTCTGTATTTGAATTTACACTTTCAAGATAAGCGGGGGAAATGTACCCCCACTTTATGTTTAATGTTTGTATGTGTGTTTGTTTATTTTAAAAAATTAATTAAAAAAAATTGGGGGGGAAAAAAAGGAATTTGTCTTTGGTGCATGTGCTCTTCGGGACATCTTTATGCTGTTTTCTTGATAGTAAAACAGAGGTGATTGGTCATGAAATTATTCTAATTTAGAGCACCAGTATTCCCTGGAGGTGTTCTATTAAAGTAGCAACTAGGGCTAGGTTCTTCTTAGCTTCTGGACAAGGCTTCTTGTGCAAATTCTATCATAGGTAGAATACTAGAAAGAAATGGGCAAAGTTCTTAATCAACTAAAAGGGTTTATGACATGATTTTAAGTTTTTAGCTGCATATGTATGAGATATATTCAACTTGATGTTTGAAAGAAAGGCAAATATAAATATGTGTTCTGCTGGCGTGTTTCAACCGCCCGTAATTACAGGGCAATTAGTCCAGGAAGACACACACCACACTATAAAAGGAAAACACAAAAGTTTTTATAAACAGAAAAACAGAAACAGCTCCCTTTTTAAATGTCAAAGGGATTTTCTGGTACACACAAGGCACAAGTTAAACGCAATCCAATTGCTCACCCAATAACTGGGAAATTGAGTCCAATTCTAAAGTCCAGAGAGTCCACACACAATCTTGAACAGCACAAAAACCACGATTTTGACGAAACAATGAATCAGATAAACTGCCACAAGGCTAAACCAGCACACTGTTCTTTTACAGCAGCCCCACCTTTTACAGCAGCCCCACCCAACCACAGGTGGCCTCATTTTCTCTTGTAATAATCCTTCAGTTGTTGTCTCCTATGCATCACTCTACACGTGCGTGGATGTGTCATTAATTCTTGTTCAGAATCCAAGGATGATACAGATGATTGATCTCCTCCTGGGCTGTCTGCCAAACTCCCCTCTTCCCTGTCACTCACGCTTCCTTGGTCAGAGGAGGCTTTGTCGGCAGATTCCATCGGGAGCAAAACAGGCCTGTGGCATGTGGATGTTTCCCCCACATCCACCTGCACATTCCTTGGGGCAGGAGCTGGGCCAGAGTAACCACAACAAATATGTCCTGAATTCGGGATGGCGCAGTAAAGTGCAACACTGCAGGCTACTTCAGGTAACTGCTAGCTGTAGTTCAGCAGTTCAAATCTCACCAACAGCTCAAGGTTGACTCAGCCTTCCATCTTTTCGAGGTGGGTAAAATGAGGACCCAGATTGTTGGGGGCAATATGCTGATTCTGTAAACCACTTAGAGAGGGCTGTAAAAGCACTATGAAGCAGTACGTAAGTCTAAATGCTATTGCTATTGCTATTTTAGGAATTGTAACTCAGTTCCATTTTCAGCAATTCTATTAAAATGCATAAAACTTAAGAGGGCTGAGAAAAATACACCATCCTGTGACAACCACAATAGAAAAATACTAAAATACCTATGTCAATTTTGTGCTCTCAGATGCTAATGGAATACAATCCCAAGACCTCTAGAGAGGGTGAGATTTACAGACATCAATATCCGAAACGGAAACTATATTAAAAAAAGACCAGCTCCTTTTGTGCCATTAAAAAAAATGATATTCAATTGCAAATGTTACATTGAAGATGAGTAATACTTTTATTTCATTAAAATATAATGGAAATGTATTTTGTAAAAGAGTTAGGGTTTTCAATAACTTATTAATATTTACAATTGCAAATGTTGCTTTATACTTATAATACAAAAGATTCCGAAAAGCTTTAGCAATGGCGAAGATGTACCATATACTTCCCAGCCCAGGGGGGTGGAGGGGAACAGAATTAATTAATAGAATGTACGGATTTCTATTACGTTATGGACATTAATATACATTGCAAACATGTGTTGGTTTAATACTGCCTTCACTGTCATTTCCCAATCCTTGTAAACTACAGTTTGGCATCAATAATTCACTGTGCTCTAACTCTAAAATACAGAACAACGGTTCCAGAACATCCTGACAAAGGAAGCAATGGTTGAAACACCTGCAGATGGGCCTCTTGTAAATAATTCAATCGCTATGAGTTTGAATGCTACCCTGTGAGCTCTATCTCAAATGAACGTTAAGGCAAAAACACTCAGCAGTTTTAAGCCCCTGTTTGGCTGCTGTGTTTTCGTGGGAGAATCAGTTCTCTTCCTCCGTCCATGTCTCATTCGTGGATTTAGCTCTGTGGATTTTACTTCTGCCATACCTGTTGTGTATTTTTGTCTTCTGACTTATGGCCACCTGAAAGGAAGGTCTAAGAACCACAAGGGTCACTCTTTGGAGGGAGTGATTGTATTCTCAACAAATGAGTACAGAAGTTCAATAAAGGCTACATATCGGCACTGTAGGCCCTCAATCTCCTATGCCAGCGACGGCAAAACTTTTTTGGCTCGGGTGCCAACAGGGTGTGCGTGTGAGCGATAGTGTGAGCGGCAAGTCTCACACCTATAATGCAATGCGCTCCTCCATATGCACGGGCACAATCCCCGCGCTGCCTCCCTGCGCATTCACTCAGGCCTCACTGAAGCCTCCAGACTTCCAGTAGGCCCATTTTTTGCTGACCTCAAGTTTCAGGAAATTTTCCTGAAATCTGGGGAGAGCAAAAAACGGCCCAAATGGAAGTTCAGAAACAAACTTCCAGTTGGCTGGTTGGGTTGTTTTTTGCAGTCCCCAGGCTTCAGGAGGCTTTCCTGAAGCCTGCGGAGAGCAAAAACAGGTGAAAATTAACAGGCCAGCACACACATATATGCTTGAGCTGACATGGGGCTACCTTTGAAAAGTGTTCGGAAACTTCAGATCGTGCAGAATGCGACAGCGAGAGCCATTGTGGGGCTTCGTAGATTCGCCCACGTTTCTACAACACTCCGTGGCCTGCACTGGCTGCCGATCAGTTTCCAGTCACAATTCAAAGTGTTGGTTATGACCTTTAAAGCCCTACATGGCAATGGACCAGAGTATTTCCGGAACCGCCTGCTACCGCACGAATCCCAGTGACCGATAAGGTCCCACAGAGTTAGCCTTCTCTGTGGCGGCCCTGGCCCTCTGGAATCAACTCCCCCCCTGGAGATTAGAATAGCCCCCACCCTCCTTGTCTTTCGCAAATTACTCAAGACCCACCTATATTGCCAGGCATGGGGGAACTGAGACACCTCCCCCAGGCTTTTATATTTTATGTTTGGTATGTATGTGTTGTATGAAACATAGAAGTCTGACGGCAGAAAAAGACCTCATGGTCCATCTAGTCTGCCCTTATACTATTTTCTGTATTTTATCTTAGGATGGATATATGTTTATCCCAGGCATGTTTAAATTCAGTTACTGTGGATTTATCTACCACATCTGCTGGAAGTTTGTTCCAAGGATTTACTACTCTTTCAGTAAAATAATATTTTCTCATGTTGCTTTTGATCTTTCCCCCAACTAACTTCAGATTGTGTCCCCTTGTTCTTGTGTTCACTTTCCTATTAAAAACACTTCCCTCCTGGACCTTATTTAACCCTTTAATATATTTAAATGTTTCGATCATGTCCCCCCTTTTCCTCCTGTCCTCCAGACTATACAGATTGAGTTCATTAAGTCTTTCCTGATACGTTTTATGCTTAAGACCTTCCACCATTCTTGTAGCCCGTCTTTGGACCCGTTCAATTTTGTCAATATCTTTTTGTAGGTGAGGTCTCCAGAACTGAACACAGTATTCCAAATGTGGTCTCACCAGCATTCTATATAGTGGGATCATAATCTCCCTCTTCCTGCTTGTTATACCTCTAGCTATGCAGCCAAGCATCCTACTTGCTTTCCCTACCGCCTGACTGCACTGTTCACCCATTTTGAGACTGTCAGAAATCACTACCCCTAAATCCTTTTCTTTTGAAGTATTTGCCAACACTGAACTGCCAATACAATACTCAGATTGAGGATTCCTTTTCCCCAAGTGCATTATTTTACATTTGGAAACATTAAACTGCAGTTTCCATTGCTTAGACCATTTATCTAGTAAAGCTAAATCATTTACCATATTACAGACGCCTCCAGGAATATCAACCCTATTGCACACTTTAGAGTCATCGGCAAATAGGCAAACCTTCCCTACCAAACCTTCCCCTATGTCACTCACAAATATATTAAAAAGAATAGGACCCAGAACAGATCCTTGTGGCACACCGCTTGTAACCTGACTCTGCTCAGAATACTCGCCATTAACAATAACTCTCTGATGTCTACGCTTCAGCCAGCTGCAAATCCATTGAACTATCCAGGGATTAAGTCCAATCTTCACTAATTTATCTATCAGCTCTTTATGTGGAACCGTATCAAAGGCTTTGCTGAAGTCCAGGTAGGCAATATCCACGGCACCACCTTCATCCAACACCTTTGTGACATAGTCAAAGAAATCAATGAGATTAGTCTGACATGATTTGCCTTCAGTAAAGCCATGCTGATTTGGGTCTAATAAGTTATTGTTTTTTAGGTGCTGATTTATCCTCTTTTTGAGTAGAGTCTCCATCATTTTAACTACAACTGATGTCAAGCTAACTGGCCTGTAGTTACCAGCTTCTTCTCTACTGCCCTTCTTGTGAATAGGCACAACACTGGCCATTCTCCAATCCTCAGGAACTTCTCCTGTTAACAAGGATTGGTTAAAGGTATGGTTTTAATTGTTGGGGTTTTATATATCTTTTCTTTTAATATTAGATTTGTTTACTGTTATATTGTTTTTATTGTTGTTGTGAGTCTTCAGAGAGGGGCGGCATACAAATCTAATAAATTGAATTGAATTGAATTAAGGCAACACCTTGGGTGTCCTCAGATATGGCTCCGCATGCCACTTGTGGCACGCATGCCATAGGTTTATCATCACGGTCCTATGCTATTATTACAGGAAAAGGAGTTCCTGTTCAGCTATCACATAAGATGCCGTTACTTTCCTACTGAAGTGATACCTATTTATCTACTCCCATTTGCATGCTTTTGAACTGGCAAGAACTGGGGGCAAGAACGGGAGCTCACCCCATCACGCAGCGCTTGGGTCTTTCCAGCCAACAAGCCCAGTGTCTTGACTGCTCAGCGATACATGATGTCATGCTGGACACATGACCACGGATACCTCTTTGGACAGCGCTGACTCCATGGCTTTGAAACAGAGATGAACACCACTCCCTATAGTCGGCAACGACTAGCAAAGTAAAAAGGGACTCCTTTATTTTGACCACATCACATAAGATAAGGTGGGGAGGAAGGTTGGTGCTTAAAGAGAAGAGTGGGGCAACTTTCAAATAATGATAGCTGTACTAATAAGCTTATTGCTGAGTGAGTGGTATGAACAACAGCTTGCATTCCTATTATAAATGGAAGAAGATACTCTCTCCTTGCACAGATATTCAATTCTTGCCACCTGTAAAATCAGATTTTTCTCTGGGCTGAAGCTCATATAGCACATGCCAGTGAGGTGCCACAGAATGCAGTTTTTTTGTGGCACATAATTCGTAACATTAAAACCATTCGATAACGTGAATCTGCCCCACCAAACTGTCAACTTCACTCCATATTCCTTTTGTTGTCATTTGTATTTAAGGGAGCAGGGCTGAAGATTACTCACCACGAAAATCATACTTTTGGCAAGTTACTTGCACTAGTCCATGGAAAGTTAAGTGACAGGAAGAAATGTATCCCACCTGTGTAAACATTAATACTGAGAATTGCAAAGTGTTCCTATTGTGGAAGGAAAAAAATCATGGGAAGTTTCGGGGAAAAAACCGTCAAAAGATAGGATGGACCATTTAAAACTCACCAGCATTTCCCTTTCCCTTAGAGCTACAATTTGCTTTTGTTTCACTATTATTATTTATTTACGGAGAAAATGATAGTTGCTCAAAAGATTAAAATCCTTGGTTTCAAATTAAGTCAAACTAAGCAGTTAATTCATCAGCTTATTTCTTGTAGGCACACATTACATAAGGCATCACTTACTCTGGAATACTTCCCTGTAAACGAACTACTGGACATTTCTTCCAAGCCGTCATGAGAAATGGAAAAAAATAACAATCCTCTCGTGTCTGATCATAATGAATCTTTCAACTAAAAAAGAGGTTCAAAATGTTGGATGGGATTAGAGACCACTTGACAAAAGAGGAACATGAATGTTATTTTCAGATTTCTCTGTAACTATTGGTACCGCTGATGCTTTGTTTCCATTTTGGTATCATCAAAGTTTTATCAGTACATCACTCAAGTCTTTGAGTCAACGTAGCTTTTGATGTCCTTGCTTCATTCTTTTTTGGCCATATAAAAACTCCTTTGTCCATTAGAGGAGAAAAGAGTCCTTGCAACTTGACCCAGGCAGCCACAGTGGAGAATCAAACAATGATTTCAGCTTTAAGGTTTACCTTTTGTGGGAATCCTTTTCTGTCTTGCCTTATATGCTTGTGGCAGGCATGACCGGTGCAAAGCTTGGAGGACACTGAATGCCCCAAGGAAAGACAATTGCCTGATGCCAGGCGTGAAGTCTGTTTGACAATCTCAGTCCAATATATCCGTTTCAAATGGAACCAGATGATAGTATGACAAGTTGGTGACATAAGCTGTTGGGTCATCAGCATCCTGCAACTCAGGGGTAAATTCACTAACATTTTCAAACCTAAAAATGGACAAAACAAAGAACTGTCATTCATACTGGAGGCTTCAGTTTCCGGTCACAATTCAAAGTATTGGTCATGACCTTTAAAGCCCTACATGGCATTGGACCAGATTACCTCCAAAACCACCTACTACCGCGCGAATCCCAGCGACCTTTGAAAAGTGTTCGGAAACTTCAGATCGTGCAGAATGCAGCTGCGAGAGCTATCATGGGCTTTCCTAAATATGCCCATGTCACACCAACACTCCACAGTCTGCATTGGTTGCCGATCAGTTTCCGGTCACAATTCAAAGTGTTGGTTATGACCTATAAAGCCCTTCATAGCACCGTACCAGAATATCTCCGGGACCGCCTTCTGCCGCACGAATCCCAGCGACCAGTTAGGTCCCACAGATTTGGCCTTTTCCGGGTCCTGTCGACTAAACAATGTCATTTGGCGGGCCCCAGGGGAAGAGCCTTCTCTGTGGCAGCCCCGGCCCTCTGGAACCAACTCCCCCCAGAGATTAGAACTGCCCCCACCCTCCCTGTCTTTCGTAAACTACTCAAGACTCACTTATACCGCCAGGCATGGGAGAGTTGAGATATTTCTTCCCCCTAGGCCATTACAAGATATGCATGGTATGTTTGTGTGTATGTTTGGTTTTATAATAAGGGTTTTTAGTTGTTTTATTATTGGATTGTTACATGCTGTTTTTATCATTGTTGTTAGCCACCCCGAGTCTACGGAGAGGGGCGGCATACAAACAAACAAACAAACACATACATACATACATACATACATACATACATACATACATACATACCACAACATACAATAAAGGAGATACTGACACAAAAGGAGATACTAGTTTATGTTTCTATGTTGTAACACCACCAAGATAATAGCCAGAGCTTTGCTGGCTGAGGAATTCTAGGAATTGAAGCCCACAAGTCTTAAAATCGCCAAGGTTGGAAACCCCTGATATACGGTAAGTCATTCACCCATTAGAATTTGGGGAATCTACATGACTGGTCAAATTTAACTGTCTTTTCAAGAAGATTATCCAGTATGAGCAATCTACAAGAGAACCTGTATAGATACCGCTGGCCTGTGGAATTTGAACACCTCGATATTTGTTTGTTATTTGTCAAACATATATAGGATAGTAGTAGTTTATATAAACATAACATAAGTAGAAAGCAATGATAAAAGAGGACAATAGGGCAATAGGACAGGGATGGTAAGCACAGTGGTGCGCTTATACATGTCCCTTACACACCTCTTAGAAATGGGGAGAGGATGACTATAGACAGTCTAAGGTTAAAGTTTTTGGGGTTTAGGGAAGAAACCACAGAGTCAGGTAGTGCACTGTTTTTCAACCAGTGTGCCGCGGCACACTAGTGTGCCGTGGGACATGGTTAGGTGTGCTGCGAAACTCAGAGAGAGAAAGAAAGCAAGAGAGAGAGAAAGAAAAAGAAAGAAAGAGAAAGAGAGAGAGAAAGCAAGAGAGAGAAAGAGCGAGAGAGAGAGAAAGAACAAGAGAGAGAAAGAAAGCAAGAGAGAGAGAACAAGAGAAAGAAAGCAAGACAGAGAGAGAGAGAAAGAGAGGGAGGGAAGGAGAGAGAGAGAAAGACATAGAGGGAGGTAGGGAGGGAGAGAGAAAGAGAGCAAAAAAGAGAGGAAGGAAGGAAGAGAAAGAAAGAGGGATGGAGAGAAAGAAAGAGGAAGGAAGGGAGAGAAAGAGGGAGAGAGAAATAGAGCGAAAGGGAGGAAGAGAGAATTTTTTTGTCCAAACTTTTTTTAGCGCCCCCCCCCCGGCCGCACTCAATGTGCGCCAGGGTTTCGTAAATGTAAAAAATGTGCCGCGGCTCAAAAAAGGTTGAAAATCACTGAGGTAGTGCATTCCAGGCATTGCTGAAGTCTATCTAAATTGTGTCTATTGTTTTACCCTGATCGGATTGAGTGGTCCATATGTTTTTGCAGTGTAAAAGTTGCAAATTACAAAGAGCTGCAAGTACAAATACGACACTAAAGATGAGGTTTAATTCCAGGGTAAATGTATCCAAATACAGAGCTTTTTGACAATGATACATCAGCCATATTAGCATCTTGGTTAATTTGTTCTGAATGTATCAAGCCTTGCAAATGGCCAGGTTGGTATCACAAACTGGTTATAAAATGTGAGAGAACATGTGGGACAGTAAAACTGGTCTCCATTTCAGTTATGGACGACTGAGGTTTAAACAATAGATAAAAAAAGATATAAATTTGTGTTCTCTGCCACAAATCTCTCTTTTTTTAACACTTTCTATGAGATTAATCATTCGCCTATTTTAGAGTAGGTTGTTTATTGGATAATGGTTCATCTGCACATTTTCTGACTCATGATGTTTACTATGGGCTGATCGTAACCTGAATTTTTATGTACAAGTTGATCATTTCAAACTATCATAACTGCAGCAACAATACGGTGTACAGATAAAAGCCACCAAGGGAAGAGAGTGCCACCTACTGAAAAATTTAAAACATCTTGTTTTGAACGATTCCTATTGAGTACTATCTGCTTCCTCTTTAATCAAAAACCACGTCACTATTCTCTCACAAGACTGAAAGTTCATCCGTGCGGAGCAATACAGTATAGTCAATATGTTATTCAATCCTGTCTTTAGATTAAATGCACAGAAGTAGAAATGGCACTATTGTAGTTTGGGATATGTAAAATGATTGAACAAAATGTTTAAATAACAAAGCACACACACATGGTGAAATTCAAAAGTTTCCCCTACTGGTTCTGTGGGCATGGCTTGGTGGTCATGTGACTGGGTAGGCGTGGTTTGGTCATGTGCACAAATCTCCTATCTTCTCAGAAATATTTTTTTAATATTGGACTTAATGATATGACTTCCTTGCTGTGTTAATAGTAATGAGGACTATATGAAAAAAAATTGCTAGATTAATCCATGTGAAACCAAGTAGGAATCTGTGACCAATCCACAACATATATATGCAAAATATATTTAGCAGTAATAGTATTTCCATCAGTAATGCAATATTTTCTTTAAAAAAAAAAGGAAATGCTATCTTTCCAGTTTTTATGCAATTCACATTCTTCATGCTAAATTTCTTTTAAGAATTTATCCTCATTCCCATTTTAAATGCAGAGGCATATTTGTGCCTGAGATTTATGCACCAATCCAATACAAAGAGAAGTCTTTAAACCAAGTGTTTTAAAATCTTTTTTTTTTTAGATCACACAGACAAAATTAAAAGAGCAGGTGGGAAGTAAATGGAGGACTTGGGAAAGTAATGATTGAGGAGAAAAAAATCATGAGAAAAGCAAAGATGCTGTCGTAACTTTGAACAGTTGCTAAGTCAACTGTTATAAGTCGAGAACTACCTGTATTCACCAGATTTATAAAGACTACTTTAATCTTCAGTGAATGAGCCCCCTGACCCCTGTGAATGGAAAAGGATGGGGGACTTAGAAGTATCTGAGCTGCAAGAAAGGCATTGACCTCTGATCCTATTTGGACTACAATACAAGGAAGTGACGATACACCATCTTCCTTCTCCCTAACAGGAGTTCAATATTTTGTTTCTCACTTACACTCAGTGTGGGGGAGGAAAAAGAGGAGGTGGTTTTATACCTACAGGCGAGGGTGTATATCTAGGGGTTACAATTACTTACAAGTGTTCTGCTGAATCAGTGTCCAAATGTCTTTCTTTGCCATTCGGTAGACTGTGATCGATTACTATTGTTTCTGTATTAGCTAAACAAAATCCATTCGAACGCATGATTTCTGGAGAAAAAGAAAAGCGAAAGTTTACAAACCTGACCTATATTCCTAAAACCTACATGCTTAAAGGTAAGTAGAGTACAGTGGTACCTCTACTTACAAACGCCTCTACTTGCAAACTTTTCTAGATAAGAACCAGGTGTTCAAGATTTTTTTGCCTCTTCCCAAGATCCATTTTCTACTTACAAACCCGAGCCTCTGAAACTGTAACCGGAAAAGGCAGGGAGAAGCCTCCGTGGGGCCTCTCTAGGAATCTCTTGAGAGGAAACAGGGCTGGGAAATGCTGGGAGAAGCCTCCATAGGGCCTCTCTAGGAATCTCCTGGGAGGAAACAGGACCTCCACCCTCCCTGTGGTTTTCCCAATCACATGCATTATTTGTTTTTACATTGATTCCTATGGGAAAAATTGCTTCTTCTTACAAACCTTTCTACTTAAGAACTTGAGGTACCACCGTATCTTGTTTCAGGGTGTACCATCTAGGGCAGGGGTAGGGAACGTTGGCTCTTCTGTGACTTGTGGACTTCAACTCCCAGAATTCTTGAGCTAGCATGATTGGCTCAGGAATTCTGGGAGTTGAAGTCCACAAGTCATAGAAGAGCCAACGTTCCCTACCCCTGATCTAGGGCATCTGTCCCCAAATGGTGGTCCATGGACCACTGGTGGTCCGTGAGAAAAATGTTGCGGTCCACAGAAAAAATATTTGCATTTTTAAAATATTGCACTAAATACTATTTATAATTTTTAAAAAATCATATTGGTAGTCCATGGGATTTAAAATTATGAATTTAGTGGTCCCTGAGGTCCAAAGGTTTTGTGACCCCTGGTCTAGGGAATTTACAGAATTGCTATTAAAACTCTCAGGAAATCCCAATTCCCTGCTGCTTACTCAGAAGTACACACATACTATCTACTGTGGACCTCTCCCGATTCCTAAGAGGTCAGTAAGGGGCATGCATAAGTGCACCAGCGTGCCTTCCGTCCCCCGTCCTAATGTTTCTCTCTTATTAGTATCATGAGAAATGTTTATCTGGGAACCCCAAAGTTTTTGCTCACTATTTCTAGATGATCTGAATTAGGTAAGGCATAACTAAACCTTCTTAATGTATTCTCCCTATCTAATGCTTAAACATTTACTGTAGATGATTATTGTATCAATTCCAACTTTGTTTCCTCTGTTCCCCACACCAGGAAATGCTGTTAAACTTGATTTATTGCAAGAAGGAAAGAAAAGTCACAGCCTTGTTCTTCTCCTTCCTATTCAGGCTGATGAGGGACCGTTTAGGGAAACGAGGGCTTTTTCATTCAAACTCTTTTGATGATATATGTGGCTCAAGCAAACATGCTAAACAGATCCAAAGTGAAATGTGATCGGAAGGCCTCCCCCCCCTTTTCTCCCTAACCCTTCTTTTGTAAAATTAAATACAGTGATACCTTATCTTACAAACTTAATTGGTTCAAGGATGAGGTTCTTAAGGTGAACAGTTTGTAAGATGAAACAATGTTTCCCATAGGAATCAATGGAAAAGCGATTAATGCATGCAAGCCCAAAATTCACCCCTTTTGCCAGCCGAAGTGCCCATTTTTGCTCTGCTGGGATTCCCCTGAGGCTCCCCTCCCCTTCCCAGTGAGGGGAGCCTCAGCGAAATCGCAGCATCACAAAAACACGGAAGTCCTCAAAACCCCACCTCTGGACCTTTTGCGATGCTGCAATTTCACTGAGGCTCCCCTCACTGGGAAACCCTACCTTCGGACTTCCGTTGCCAGTGAAGCGCCCGTTTTTGTGATGCTGGGATTCCCCTGCTGGGATTCCCCTGCAGCATCGCAAAAACACAGAAGTCCGGAGGTGGGGTTTGCCATGGAGGGGAGCCTCAGGGGAATCCCAGCAGCACAAAAATGGGTGCTTCGCTGGCAACGGAAGTCCAGAGGCGGGGCATCCCAGCAGCAGGGGTGGGTTTGTAAGGTGAAAATAGTTTGTAAGAAGAGGCAAAAAAATCTTAAACACCAGGTTTGTATCTCGAAAAGTTTGTATGACGAGGTATCACTGTATTATCTTATTGCATTCTATCTGTTCTAGCAAACCTACCAGATACATTTGCCTTGCGAGATTCTGAATTCAACAGCACATCAAGAGAGGTCAAAGGAATTTGTCTGATTTCTCCATTCATTCCCCCACCCCAAAATAGTACACAAAGCATGGCATGAATAATTACAATGAATATATTTATATTTTATCCTTTCCATTCTGCAATAACCAAGGACACATTATTTTCTTTGATGTGCAGACCTAGAAACACCATTCAATATTACATTTCAGTTCACAAAGGGCTTCAAGCAACAGTGGGTTGCTACCTGTATGGTAGAGGATGGTGCATCGGTAGCACAAGGCGCACTGCATGTGCATCTTTGGTTCTCTTACATGCGCACGCGCATGTGTCACAGCATAGTTTTGCTTCATGCGCATGCACAGAAGCAAGATCTTGTGAGGGGATGCGTGTGTATGTGTATGAGAGATTTTGGTGGGTTTTTGCTTCTGCGCATGCTGAGACGTGTTGATAGCTTATCTTCGGAACTTTTTTCCTCCCTGAAGCCTGCTAGGCCAAAAATGGGGGATTGCATGGGGATGGGGTCTTTTTGTTTCCAGCAGGCTTTTTGTTCCCTGCTAGGTCAAATATGGGAGTGGGTTTGGAACAGTGATGGGCTCCTACGGGTATGGTCAGGTACACAGTACCAGTAGCAAAATTTGGAGCTCCACCCCAGAGCACCCAATTTGCACTGAAAGATGTTGAAACAAAATGCATAAACCACCACGGTTTGGAAAGAAAGAAGAAAGAAAGAAAGAAAGAAAGAAAGAAAGAAAGAAAGAAAGAAAGAAAGAGGGAGAGAGGGAAGGAGGGAGGAATGGAGGGAGAAAGACAGAAAGAGAGAGAGAGAGGAAGGGAGGGAGGGGGGGAAGAAGGGAGAGAGAGGGGAAGGAAGAAAGGAAGATAGAAAGAAAGAAAGAAAGAAAGAAAGAAAGAGGGAGAGAGAGGAAGGGAGGGAGGGAGGGAGGAATGAATGAATGAATGAAGAAAGAAAGAAAGAGAAAGAAAGAAAGAAAGAAAGAGAAAGAAAGAAAGTGGGAGAGAGAGAGAGAGAGGAAGGGAGGGAGGGAGGAAGAAAGGAAGGAAGGAAGACAGACAGACAGCAAGAGGGAAGGAAGGAAAGAGGGAGGGAAGGAGGGACAAAGGAGAGGAAGGAAGGACTACAAACTTGGCACTAGAGGCAGCTTCAGGGGATAATCCAGGGTTGGAAGGGACCTGGAGGTCATCTAGTCCAACCCTGCTCCAGCAAGACATTGTTAAAGTGAGTTTCTGTCTTTTGATTCCTCCAGTCACGACTACATAGCCCCACCCACCCAGTCACATGACTCCACCAAGCCATGCCCACTAAACCACACCCACAGTATAGTAGGAAGTACAGTATGTTTAGATTTCACCACTGGTCACAACTGCTAAGAATTCTAGAAGTTGAACTCCACATACAACTGGAGGCTGCCCCAGTCAGGAATGTTGATCCTTGTGGTGATGGTAATCAATTATTCAGCCACTCATAACTTATGAAGAGTTATTCATAACACTTCATAACCCAAAAGACATCACTTTCAAAAGATTGTCAGGAATTGCTTGCGTTTTCTTACTCTTTATTTATTTTATAAATACTTGAAAGAAAGTGTAACAAGAGAGGACAAATCCTTATATCCTAAGATTTTTAATAATATTGCTTCTTCATTGCTTATTTGACCCCTATGACAATCATTAAGTGTTGTACCACATGATTCTTGACAAATGTATATTTTATTTTATGTACACTGAGAGCATATGCACCAAGACAAATTCCTTGTGTGTCCAATCACACTTGGCCAATAAAGAATTCTATTCTATTCTATTCTATTCTATTCTAAAGAGTCAAGAAGAATAAAAGAGCAGAAAAGTACGGTAATAGAAAAGAGATTTGCAAGCTGCATAAAACTGAATAAGAGTTAAGATTAGATTGGTACTGCATATAAAGGTGACTTTTAAAATCAATTTAGCACTTTAAAACCATTCTAAAAATCAAATCAATATTCATTAGTACAACAAGGCAGTCAATAGGATAAACATCATTGCCCGAATAAATAATTAATAGGTACTTATGTGTAATCTGAGAAAGCCTGCCCATATTATAATGAATAAAGCTTTATGTTAAGAGAAATCCAACCTTAGGATGTGGTAGAAGTGCATATGCCCAATTACGATCTATAAATAGCTTCCAGGTTAAATTCAATTCAGTACTAGATTATTAACTGCTTATATAAATTATTGCATGCTCATGCTTGTCATTAGTATGTTTGTTTGTTTGTTTGTTTGTTTTATTTGTCAAACATGTATAGGTTAGTAGTAGTTTATATAAACGTAGCATAAGTAAAAAAGTAATGATAAAAGAGGACAATATGACAGTAGGACAGGGATGGTAGGCACAGTGGTGCGCTTATGCACGCTCTTTACAGACCTCTTAGAAATGGGGAGATGTCGACTGTAGACAATAAGAACATAAGAAGAGCCATGCTGAATCAGGCCAAAGCCCATCAAGTCCAGCATTCTTTTTTTGGAACTCAACAATTAGGTAAGTATATTGTTCTATGTTTGAGTTGCCCTATGTGTGCAACCATACAGATAATGAATTCTATGGGCATTTATTCTTAAAAACACAAGTCTAAATGTAATACGATTGATTCGACGTTGCTCAGGGAAAGGTTTACCTAAGCAAAGATCTGGATCAGATTTCAAACTGGGAGACTGACAATAACAAAATGTAACATCATTTCAGCTTCCCAGGTGTTGATACATGTAGCTTAACAACCGGTATCGATAATAGAAACATAGAAACATAGAAGTCTGATGGCAGAAAAAGACCTCATGGTCCATCTAGTCTGCCCTTATACTATTTTCTGTATTTTATCTTAGGATGGATATATGTTTATCCCAGGCATGTTTAAATTCAGTTACTGTGGATTTATCTACCACATCTGCTGGAAGTTTGTTCCAAGGATCTACTACTCTTTCAGTAAAATAATATTTTCTCATGTTGCTTTTGATCTTTCCCCCAACTAACTTCAGATTGTGTCCCCTTGTTCTTGTGTTCACTTTCCTATTAAAAACACTTTCCTCCTGGACCTTATTTAACCCTTTAATATATTTAAATGTTTCGATCATGTCCCCCCTTTTCCTTCTGTCTTCCAGACTATACAGATTGAGTTCATTAAGTCTTTCCTGATACGTTTTATGCTTAAGACCTTCCACCATTCTTGTAGCCCGTCTTTGGACCCGTTCAATTTTGTCAATATCTTTTTGTAGGTGAGGTCTCCAGAACTGAACACAGTATTCTAAATGTGGTCTCACCAGCATTCTATATAGTGGGATCATAATCTCCCTCTTCCTGCTTGTTATACCTCTAGCTATGCAGCCAAGCATCCTACTTGCTTTCCCTACCGCCTGACTGCACTGTTCACCCATTTTGAGACTGTCAGAAATCACTACCCCTAAATCCTTTTCATTTGAAGTATTTGCCAACACTGAACTACCAATACAATACTCAGATTGAGGATTCCTTTTCCCCAAGTGCATTATTTTACATTTGGAAACATTAAACTGCAGTTTCCATTGCTTAGACCATTTATCTAGTAAAGCTAAATCATTTACCATATTACAGATGCCTCCAGGAATATTAACCCTATTGCACACTTTAGAGTCATCGGCAAATAGGCAAACCTTCCCTAATTAAAATTATAGTGGTAAAATAACATTCAGAACAGAGAACAAGTCTAAAGTGAGTAACTGTTGTTGGTTCTTCTAATGAATAATCCAAAATCTATCCTGGGCATTCTGATCCTTCTTTTTTATGCACATCGAAACGTTTCACAGACAAAAACATAATCCAGTAGTTACCATTACAATACCTGCTGCACAAGTAACACCCCACCAATAATGTCTATAGCAGTGATGGTGAACCTTTTTTCCCTCGGGTGCCAAAAGAGCACGGGCATGCACTATCATGCATGCACGAGTGCCCATACCCATAATCCAATGCCTGAGAAGGGCGAAAACAACTTCCCCAGGAACAGGCTGCTTTCTCAATTTCTGGTGGGCCCAATAGGCTCGTGTTTCGCCCTCCCCAGGCTCCAAAGGCTTCCCTGGAGAAGGTAAAAGCATCCTCCCCCATCCTCCTGGAGGCTCTTTGGAAGCGAAAAATGCCCTCCCAGAGCCTCTGTGTGAGCCAAAAATCAGCTGGCTGGCACACACATGCACGCTGGAGCTAAGCTAGGGCAACGGCTCACGTGCCAGCAGATGTGGCTCCGTGTGCCACTTGTGGCCCCTGTGCCATAGATTCACCATCACTGGTCTATAGGAACCCAAAATGAAATATAAACTGATTTTAGGGAAAGAAATGTAAGCATGAAAACAGTTAAATTTTCTGAGATTGTAAAATCTCATGAGATTGAATAACTTTATAAAACTGAATGTTAAAAAAAAAAAACACTGTAAAGTATTCTTAAACTCCACCAGTTCATATTGAGTTTGTATTGAGATGAATCACAATTCCTCTTGCTATCTAATGCAGATTAAAGCAAACCACTTAAACCTTACCAGATATTTTAACTGGACTCTGGAAACTTGGTTGGATTTTATGGACGTTGTCGTTTTTTAACACTTGATCTAAAGGAGATCTTTCAAAAAAGGTGAGGACAACTTCAGATCGGGAATACTGAAATAAAATTAACAAAGACAATTATAATCACCGGAGGAGGTAAAATAACATTTGGGGCATATTGCATGGGCCCAGTTAGAAACCCCTTTGTTCAATCTTTAGCGCTTGCAAATAGGACCAAGAAAAATTTCTACTTGAAACTCTACAGGTTTATATATATAATGATAAACCTGTAAAGCATCTTCAGGCTGGTGCTTCTGTCCTTGTTCTAGAGCGAACACAGCGAGACCTGAGCTGCCTTCCTTCTATAAATACTGGTGGCTGGGTGTGGTTTGATGGCTCAGCAATTGCCTGCTGTGTAGAAACTTCCTGGTGAGTCAGTGGGGTTACACTTGGGGTCGTTAATTTAACTGAGGTATGCTGATTAGTTAATGATTGTGGATTAGGGGTGATATCATTAACTAATCAGCATACCTCAGTTAAATCTGAAGACGAGTGGGACCTCATCGAAACGTTGCCAGAAATTTCTAAATCCTACATGGGAAGAAACCCGAATATACCAAGACCGTCATACCTGTACCCGTGAAAATCTATGAAAACATATCTATCTATCTATCTATCTATCTATCTATCTATCTATCTATCTATCTATCTATCTATCTATCTATCTATCTATCTATCTATTAGATTTGTATGCCGCCCCTCTCCGCAGACTCGGGGTGGCTAACAACAGTAATAATAGTCTTCGGAGAGGGGCGGCATACAAATCTAAGTAATAATAATAAACAGCATATAACAAATCTAATGTTTAAAATAATTAAAAACCCTTATTTAAAACCAAACATACACACAAACATACCATGCATAAATTGTATAGGCCTAAGGGGGGAAAGGGTAGTTCAGTTCCCCCAACCCTGACGACAGAGGTGGGTTTTAAGGAGCTTACAAAAGGCAAGGAGGGTGGGAGCAATTCTGATCTCCGGGGGGAGCTGCTTCCAGAAGGTCGGGGCCGCCACAGAGAAGGCTCTTCCCCTGGTTGCAGACCAACCTTCTAATGATGCCTTTCACACTGGCTAGGAACACTGCAAGTTGTAGTTCCAACAAATATAAAGATTGTGGAAATTTGAAGTGGGTAAGGAGCTTAACAGAAAGTAGACCATCTATTGAACTGCATACTGTACCAGCTGTATTGAACTGCTAAAATTCAGCAGTAAACTATTGATAACTGGTTTTTTGATTATTTTTAATTTTGGCAGAAAACAAACAAAAAGACACTTAAGTGTTTAGGTTTTACCCACCTAGAATATAGATAGATAGATAGATAGATAGATAGATAGATAGATAGATAGATAGATAGATAGATAGGATTTGTATGCCACCCCTCTCCGTAGACTCGGGGCGGCTAACAACAGTGGTAAAAACAACATGCGACAATCCAATACTAAAACAGTTAAAAACCCTTATTATAAAACCAATCATACATACAAACATACCATACATAAATTGTAGAAGCCTAGGGGGAAAGAATATCTCAGTTCCCCCATGCCTGACGGCAGAGGTGGGTTTTAAGGAGCTTACAAAAGGCAAGGAGGGTGGGGGCTATTCTAATATCTGGGGGGAGTTGGTTCAAGAGGGCCGGGGCCGCCACAGAGAAGGCTCTTTCCCTGGGTCCCGCCAAACGACATTGTTTAGCAGTGCCTCAGAGAGAAAGTCCAGAGAGTGGTAAGGACAGCTGAGAAGATTATAGGAAGTTTTCTTCCTGTTATTCAGGATGCTGCTTATAAGCTCTATGTGCTTAGAGCTCAAAACATTGTTGGAGACGCCACACACCCATTTTACGGTCTGCTTCTGTTGCTCTTCTCTGGGAGGACGTCTCCTATAACCCACCAGGTCTCCTATAACCCACCAAGCCCACTTTAAGGTTTACACTACAGTTTCGGTGTTAACCTGTTACCTAGGCTAAAATGCAGCCATTTGTGGCTCTCTTCAAACCATAATTCATAAGACTAACTTAGTGTATACAGTAGTCCCTCACCTATCGCTGGTGTTACGTTCCAGACCCGGCCGCGATAGGTGAAATCCGCGATGTGGAATTTATCGACTGATAGTACTTATTTAAGTATTTATATTGTAATTGTTTGGTAAGTTTTCATTGTTTTAAGTGTTTATAAACCCTTGCCCCACAGTATTTATTTTAGATACAGTATTTAAATACAGTATTTACAATTTTAGATTTTATTTTTTTTAAAAAACCTGCCGATCGAGTTCGGCGGGCTGTTTAAATCTGCCGATCGACTTCCTCAGAAACCCGCGAACCAGCGAAGATCCGTGAATGATTTTTCTCATTAATATTTCTTGAAAACCCGCGATGAAGTGAAGCCGCAGTAGGTGAAGCGCGGTATAGCGAGGGACTACTGTATTTTAAAATTTCTTCACTGGTTTTTCATGTCTCCCAGGTAATCGACATCGAACAATTGAAAAAAAATCAACATTGCCACTGAAGTTTATCATTCCTCTCACTTACCTTCCAAGGCATATTTATAATATTCTTTAGGAGCTTCTCTACCTCGTTCAGCCTGGCTTCTATGTCATGAGACTCTTTAATGGTAATTAAGCCTAGAAAAAAACGAAGAAGAAAATCTGAGGGAAAGTTACATTTTATCCCTGATTATACACATTTCAACCTGTATTTTAGGTTCTCAATACAGTGGTACCTCTACCTAAGAACGTCTCTACTTACGAACTTTTCTAGATGAGAACTGGGTGTTCAAGATTTTTTTGCCTCTTCTCAAGAACCATTTTCCACTTACAAACCTGAGCCTCCGAAACTATAACTGGAAAAGGCAGGGAGAAGCCTCCGTGGGGCCTCTCTAGGAATCTCCTGGGAGGAAACAGAGCCAGAAAAGGTGGGGAGAAGCCTCTGTGGGGCCTCTCTAGGAATCTCCTGGGAGGAAACAGGGTCTCCACCCTCCCTGTGGTTTTTCCAATCGCACGCATTATTTGCTTTTACATTGATTCCTATGGGAAAAATTGCTGCTTCTTACAAACTTTTCTACTGAAGAACCTGGTCACGGAACGAATTAAGTTTGTAAGTAGAGGTACCACTGTATATAAGAATATAACTGATATATATATATAGCCTTGGTGGTGCAGTGGTTAGAATGCAGTACTGCAAGCTGCTTCTGCTGACTGCTAGCTGTAGTTCAGCAGTTCTAATCTCACCAGGCTCAAGGTTGACTCAGCCTTCCATCTTTCCGAGATGGGTAAAATGAGGACCCAGATTGTTGGAGGCAATATGCTGACTCTGTAAACCGCTTAGAGAGGGCTGTAAAGCACTGTGAAGCGGTATATAAGTCTAAGTGCTATTGCTATAGCTTCAGTATATAAGAATGAATGAGACAAAATAATCCCCACTTACACATATAAAAGACATGTGGCTAACCAAAGTTATCTATATACTTTAACCCGGGGGTAGGTTCCACTTATGTTCACTACCAGTGTGAATTGTGACATTTTGCGCTCATGTGTGTCCACTCACAATCCTTTCTACCATTTTTACTTCCACGCATGCATCAGAAGGTGGTTTTAGGTCGAAACACAGCTGAGGAACTGATCAATTGTGCTTCGGATGAAGAGATAAAGGCTTTTTTCACAGCTGAGGACAAGGAGAAGCCATACAAACAATGAAAAAATTGCCAAAAATTCCTAAAACAAAGATGGCAATGCTCATGGACCAGCACAGGCCGGACCAGATCTGTGACTCCAAAATTACATCACCAGTGGTTTGGGTGATCTGGTCTGAACCGGGAGGAACTCACCCCTCCTTTAACCCTTTGCCAAATCCACCATTGCTCCTAACAATAACAGCTTAAAGAGAGAACACTTTCAAGTTTTTAAATGCCCCCTTATCTCATATCTTTTAATGTGAATATAAATCACATAATTGGCCAGAATATTCACCTATCTTTTAAAAAGCACCAAGAAGGAGAATTTAAAACTATCTGAAGCCTGAGCTTTATAGATTATAATACCACAAATAAGACACAACGGATCTTTTTCCAGAGGGTCATCTGGATCTAGAGCCTCGGTGGTGCAGTGGTTAGAGGGCAGTACCGCAAGCTACTTCTGCTGATCACCGGCTGTCAGCAGTCTGGCAGATCAAATCTCAGTAAGCTCAAGGTTGACTCATCCTTCCATCTTCCAAGATCGGTAAAATGAGGACCCAGATTGTTGGAGCCAATATGCTGACTCTCTGCAAACCACTTAGAGAGGGCTGTAAAGCACTCCGAAGCAGTATATAAGTCTAAATGCTATTGCTATAAATGCTATAACTCTCTGGATTACACCTTCACCTTGAACGCAAAGGTTTCTCTCTGTAAATCCTCAGCGCTGATCTACAGAAGAGAAGAATAATTTAAGACTTTCTATCAGCATGGATCCCCGGAATATGCACCCCTCTATTTTGTGCTATTATTAAAGAATGATTGTGTGGAAAGCACATTGCCTCCCGCCTGTTAATGAGGTAGCAAATGAGACTCAGACACCTTGTCCCTTACTGCAACTGACTACAAAACTATTATATCCTGACTAGCTCAATCTTAATAACTTTTTTTTTTCTTCTTAATTTGCTAGTTTCCTCTGACATCTCAGCAGAAGCCGGCGCTGGGCTGACTTTGAATTATCTTATTTTATTTATTTTTTATTTATTTATTTTGTCCAATACACAATTAGGGTTTTAGTGTGTGTGTGTGTGTATGTATATATATATATATATATATATATATATATATATATATATATATGTATGTATGTATGTATGTATGTATGTATGTATATATATATATATATATATATATATATATATATATATACATACACACACACACACACACACACACACACACAGTAAAATACATGATGAAGGTTATAGAGGAGATACTCATAGTAAAATATATCTAAGAAAGAATAGAAAAGAAGGTATAGTAATAGAACATATCAATGAAAGAATAGAAGAAGAGATGTAGGAATAGAAGAAGGTATAGGAGATATAGGAGAGCAATAGGACAGGGGACGGAAGGCACTCTAGTGCACTTGTACTTGCCCCTTACTGGCCTCTTAGGAATCTGGATAGGTCAACCGTAGATAATCTAAGGGTAAATTGTTGGGGGTTTGGGGATGACACTATGGAGTCCAGTACTGAGTTCCACGCTTCGACAACTCGGTTACTGAAGTCATATTTTTTACAGTCAAGTTTAGAGCGGTTAATATTAAGTTTAAATCTGTTGTGTGCTCTTGTGTTGTTGTGGTTGAAGCTGAAGTAGTCGCCGACAGGCAGGACGTTGCAGCATATGATCTTGTGGGCAATACTTAGATCTTGTTTAATGTGTCTTAGTTCTAGGCTTTCTAGGCCCAGGATTGAAAGTCTAGTCTCGTAGGGTATTCTGTTTCGAGTGGAGGAGTGAAGGGCTCTTCTGGTGAAGTATCTTTGGATATTTTCAAGGGTGTTGATGTCTGAGATGAGATATGGATTCCAAACAGATGAGCTGTATTCAAGGATGGGTCTGGCAAAAGTTTTGTAAGCTCTGGTAAGTAGTGTGAGATTGCCAGAGCAGAAGCTTGGAGGGTAAGTTCGTTGGATCTGGTTTGTACTTGGGCAGAAACCTACCAAGAAATACCAGAATTATAGGCCAGAATGGAACATTCACGGCCATATCCATATTCTCACCTAAAATACTGTACAACACAAATGTATTGTGTCTAGTACTCAAGACTGACTTGATGAAAACTTTGCACTTATATTTGTTTGTTTAAATTTCCAACTTTAGAAAATCTCTGAACATGAGGTCTTTCCACTGCAATTTGGTCAGTATCCAATAGAGGGAGCCATATCTCCACACTTCCACTACTTCTAAATATTTATGGAACCTATTGGAACACAGTTCTGCTAAATTTGTCCCATTACATGTCCTCACACCATCTATTACATAAATTACACAGATTTGCCTAATTTTGGAAAAATATGGAGAAAACTCCAGAAAAAGTAATAATTAATAACATTTCTGATTGCTCCAATATGTGCAAACTGACATTAGAGCTAAGAGGTCAAAAGTATTCAGAATATTACCAAACGTGGGAACAATGGTACAAATGGATGGAATTAAGAAAAACAAACAGGAAAACTATAAGTGACAGTCAGAGTTAATAGCAATGGAAAATATAAATACAGAAATCATGTAAGGTGAAATAGTAATATATAATTAAATTGATTGACATCTCAAGTCGAAAGTAATATTATATAACTACACTGTTCAAAAAAATAAAGGGAACACTTAAATAACACAATATAACTGCAAGTAAATCAAACTTCTGGGAAATCAAACTGTCCACTTAGGAAGCAACACTGATTGACAATCAATTTTACCTGCTGTTCTGCACATTCAACTTTGTACAGAACAAAATATGCAATGAGAATATTTCATTCATTCAGATCTAGGATGTGTTCTTTGAGTGTTCCCTTTAGTTTTTTGAGCAGTATATATTGACTGATGTGCGAAAAAGATAATGTCTGAATGTAAATATCATGATGAAAAAGAGATATGTAACTTATGAATCAATACAGATAGAAACATAGAAACATAGAAGATTGACTGCAGAAACAGACCTCATGGTCCATCTAGTCTGCCCTTATACTATTTCCTGTATTTTATCTTAGGATGGATATATGTTTATCCCAGGCATGTTTACATTCATTTACTGTGGATTTACCAACCACATCTGCTGGAAGTTTGTTCCAAGGATCTACTACTCTTTCAGTAAAATAATATTTTCTCATGTTGCTTCTGATCTTTCCCTCAACTAACTTCAGATTGTGTCCCCTTGTTCTTGTGTTCACTTTCCTATTAAAAACACTTCCCTCCTGAACCTTATTTAACCCTTTAACATATTTAAATGTTTCGATCATGTCCCCCCTTTTCCTTCTGTCCTCCAGACTATACCGATTGAGTTCATTAAGTCTTTCCTGATACGTTTTATGCTTAAGACCTTCCACCATTCTTGTAGCCCATCTTTGGATCCATTCAATTTTGTCAATACTGTATCTTTTTGTAGGTGGGGTCTCCAAAACTGAACACAGTATTCCAAATGTGGTCTCACCAGCGCTCTATATTTATATTTAAGATACTGTTTTTAATGTTATTTAAAAAACCAATAAAGTCTATTTCAAAAAAATAAATAAATTACACAAATGGAGAGACCTAAACTAGTAGACCACCTCTCAGTTAAGTGCCTCCCTTCTGCATTCAGCAGAGAAGCAACCAACTAGCAACGCAAGATACATTTTGAAGACAGAAAAAGGAAGGCATATGAGGAGACGATGCTCCTGCACAGAGAAAGCTAATTGTTCAGCAGATATTAGGTGGTATTTTATCTCATTTGACAATGCAAATGAAAGTGTAGGGAACGTTATGCTATGGAGAGGCATTTAATCCCAAAGCAACTTTCTTACACTTTGAAACAGCACAGCCAAGACACAGTCTGGATATCAGAGATAAATTCAACAGAAATCTTCCACTTAGCCAGATGGCCTAATTCATTTGGGTCTCATGGCTTGACTTTGGCTTGAGCCACATGTAGATACTTGGGATATTGGTAGAAAAATCCCCAAACCCCCAACACTTTACCCTTAGATTATCTACGGTTGACCTATCCAGATTCCTAAGAGGTCAGTAAGGAGCGAGTACAAGTGCACTAGAGTGCCTTCCGTCCCCTGTCCCATTGCTCTCCTATATCTTCTATTCCTTTCTTCTATTCCTATATCTCTTCTTCTATTCTTTCATTGATATGTTCTATTACTATATCTTCTTTACTATTCTTTCTTAGATATATTTTACTATGAGTATCTCCTCTATAACTGTCATCATGTATTTTACTATGTGTGTGTATATATATATACCCACTAAAACCCTCGTTGTGTATTGGAAAAAATAAATAAATAAATAAATAAATAAAATAAAAATAAATAAACCATCTGTCCCGCTTGCTATTATCTCCAGCTACAAATGGACCTGTTTTTTGAAAAAAATGGGGTGCCCAGTGTATTTGGAAGGCCTGCAGAGTGCTCCCGGGGGCTTGCAAAAGCAAAAATACCATTGTTTTGTGGGGAAAAGACTTTTTTTTTTTTACAAAAATGGGGGCATTTTAACCTTCCCTCAGCCCCTATGAGCAGTCTGCAGGCCTCCCAAACCCTCTGTACACCCCATTTTTGCAAAAACCAGGTGTTTTTGCCTTATCCCAGGTGCCTGGAGCATTCTACAGGCTTACCAAACCCTCTGTGTGCCCCTTTTTCACAAATATGGGTGAAAAATGAGTTGCACAGATGGTTTGGGAGGCTTGCAAAGTGCTCCATGGGGATGAGAAGGACAAAAACTTTTTTTCTTACTTACCTCTTTGAAATATTGGTGCGTCTTATACACTGGTGCATGTTATAGTCTGAAAAATACGGTAAGTACTGTGTTGTTGAGCAAGTGTGTACATATGATTTAGAATTATTCTTTTCTTCTGAATATTACATAGGCTATGCCTCTGTATATGTAATCTGTATCTAAAATATAAATGCTAACAGTCCAGCAAGATCTGTTTTCATGTGCTTATTTAGTTCCTTCCTAAAGACTCAACAAGGAAAGAAAAGCTATAGTTTCTGTTGTGGTTAGCTCTGCCCCAGCTCCTGCCCCAAGGACTGTGGATGTGGGGGAGACATCCACATGCTGCAGGCCTGTTTTGCCCCCGGTGGAATCTGCTGATGAAGGCTCCTCTGACCAAGAAGACATGAGTGACAGGGAGGAGGAGAGTGGGGCAGACAGCTCAGGAGATCAATTATCTAGCTCCTCCTTGGATTCAGAACAAGAGTTAATGATACAGCCACGCATGCGGAGAGCGATGCATAGGCAGCAACAACTGAGAGATTATTATCAAAGAAAATGAGGCCACCTGTGGTTGGGTGGGGCTGTGGTAATTAGTGAGGCTGCTATTTATAGTTTGGCCATTGTGGAGGATTATCTGGTCGTTGTGTTTTGTGACTGCTTTACTGACTTTGACCTTTTGTGTGCTGCTTTTTCCCCGCTTTGAAACTAAACCAGAGCAAAGTGTGTGTCACTTTGTGAAAGAAGAAGGACTGTGAACTGCCTCACAGCTGCAAGCTAAGTATCACAGAACTGATAAGGGACTTGTACAAATTACCAGTTTGTTTGGAGACAAGTGCTCTTTGCTATACCAAAAGAGGGCTTGGTTTAAGTGAATTTTCATTATAAAGAACATTGTTTTGAATTTTCAAACGTGTGTGTGTCTGAAATTTGTACCTGTGAATTTTTGGGAGGATTCTACCAGAGAGCCCGACAGAACAGTTTCTATTTTTTGTTTTGTTTTTTCACATCCAGCCAGCAAAAGACCAAATTTGCAGGTGAATTTTAAAATATTGGGATGGGTGCAGATAGTTTAATATTCCTGCTTGCAAGATTGGCTTTAGGCATGGACAGCACAGACTTAAAAGATATTTAGTTTTAAAAATAACTGCTTAATGACTTGTCTGGTATTAATATAATGGTTTCAGCCAGAATGTTCTCCCGCCCTGGAGGAGGTAGTTTGGTCAAAAGAATTCTACGCTGTGGGAAAAATTGAAAACGCAGAGCCTGTTTTATTTTTCCTACGTTCTGATTAATTAAAATGTCTCTCCTTCCAAGCAAATTACTGCTCAATGTTCAAGAAAGACTAGGGCTGCAAAATTAATCTAAAACGTGATTAATTCCACACACACACCCCCTCTCGAAAATAGTAATTTATTTTAGGTACAACAAAAAGTGAGAACTATATTTTTAATATAGAGTCCTCGGAGAGGGGCGGCATACAAATCCAATTAATAAAATAATAAAATAAATACTGTGGGCATATTAGTCTCCCATTTTCTAAGCTGGCACATGTATTGGACTACAATACCTGTAGATGAAAGTTATGGAAAACGTATCCCTCTCTGCATCATCGTTCCTTTTTTGGCAGTGGTCTGGCCCTTTCCTGGCATCAGACCAGATTACTTACAGGACCGTCTTCTGCCTCATTTATCCCAGTTTCAGTCAGTTCCCACAGAGTTGGGCTTCTCCAGATCCCATCAGCCAGACAATGCTGTTGGGTGGGGTGTAAAGGAAGAGCCTTCTCTGTGGCGGTCCCTCCGGAGATTCGCACTGCCTGCACTTCTGCAAGTTCTTAAAACTCACATCTGCCAACAGGCTTGGAGCCATTGAGCCTTAATATCTAGCCCCAGCCAATGACTGAATGTATGGTGCATGATGGGATGAATGTGACTGATTGATTTTAAGTATTAAGTATTTTAACTTAGATTTCTTACATGTTTTGTATTAATCTTTGTTGTGAGCTACCCTGAGTCTAAGAAGAAGGGCGGCATAGAAATCAAATGAATGAATTAATTAATGAATTAATCAATTAATCAATTAATGAATTAATCAATTAATAAATTAATGAATTAATCAATTAATGAGTAAGTAAGTAACCTAACTAACTAACTAACTAACTAACTAACTACTTAACTAACTAACTAACTAACTAACTAACTAACTAACTAACTAACTAACTAACTAACTAACTGGCAGCCAGGGGAATCCATGGAAGGTCCAAAAAAAATATCGAACTGATAGCAGTATCCATGCAATTAGATCACAGTCAACTGCTTCCAAATTGACCTTTTCAATCACCCCCTGTCCTTATCTGTGCGTAAGCATGAGGACAACCTATGGACAGCATAGCTTTTTTGAAAAAAATAACAATCCAGAAATTCATCAAAATGGCTTCATTGAAATTTGAGCAGCAAACCCCCCCAAAGAGGCATCATGATTATTCATGAATTTTTCCTATTTTACTTTAAAACTTCACCCTCCAATTGCCTCCAAATTCCACCCCCCCCCCTTTGGAAAGAAATCAAACCAAACAACTAGGGGCACAGACTGTGGAAAAAACTATATTAATTTTTCAAGATGCTATTGAATTTGATGCAGTGGTGGTATTCAGCCGGTTCTATCAGAAATGGACAAAACAGTGGGGGGTCCCACCCATGTTTTTGAGGTTATGCACATGTGCAGAGGGATTTGTGCATGTGAAGAGGAGCTGTGTGCGAGCGAAGCAAGAGAGCATGCATGCTCACATTTGCGTACCAGTAGGGAAGTTAAGTGAATATCACCCCTGATTTGATGTTTCCTAAAGTTGGCTTTTATTTTTATCTTTATAAATAGTGTTGGGCTAACCGAACCCGCAAAGTTCAGGCTTCTACCAAACTTTGTGGGGTTCGGTATACCGAACCTGAACCCAAATTTTTGCAAAAGTTTGGCAAAAGTTCAGGTTCGGGAGAGCGCCAGGGAGTGCCGCCACCCAGCTGTCACCTTCCGTAACAGCTGGGGGGCTTCCCGGCGTTCTCCGGAACCCAAACCCGAACTTTTGCCGAACTTCCGAGTTCAGCGTTCGGGAGAACGCCGAGAAACGCCCTGGCTGTTTCTGAAGGTGACAGATGGGCGGCGGCATTTCCCGGTGCTCTCCCGAATGCCGAACTCGGAAGTTCGACAAAAGTTCAGGTTCGGGTTCCGGAGATCGCCGGGAAGCACCCCCACCCGGCTGTCACCTTCCAAAAAAGCTGGGGAGCTGTCGGCTGGTCAGGTGGCGCAAAAGGAGGTGGGGAATCCCATGAGGGGATTCCAGGGGTGGAGATTTGACGTCACTGAGACGTCCTTCCTGGCTGGCCGAAATGTGGACTCCAGGAAGGACGTCTCCATGACATCAAAGCTCCGCCCCTGGAATCCCCTTGTGGGATTCCCCACCTCCTTTTGCGCCTCCCGACCGGCCGACAGCTCCCTGGCTGTTCTGGGAAGCGCCGCCACCCAGCTGTCACCTTCAGAAACAGCCGGGGCGCTTCTCGGCAGTCTCCCGTACGCCGAACTCGGAAGTTCGGTGAAAGTTCGGGTTCAGCAAACAAACCCGAACCCGAACTTTGTTGGGTTAGCCCAACACTATTTACAAATATGTATTAAACTCATGTTTGGAACTTCATTCAGTAAATGCTAACAAGCACACAGTACATACACACAAAAACCTCTCTTGGATTTATGCCACAACCTTTGGACCAAACAGCAATGGAGTGCGTTCTAAAATTAACCACAAGTTACTCTGAAATATGTTAGTATGATTGCTGACACACAAGAAGGAAATGAGGGCTATGCCTATTTCCTCTCTCTTTAAAGCGCCATCTGAAAAATCAGTGCATCCTGCCACTTACTCATAGTTTGACAAACATCTGTTCCTCCACACACTGAGTATGCATATTCTTAAAAGTGCTTTCAACAAAATTCCATTTATCTCCCTGCTGTGGGAAAAAGAAAACAGATGAACAACCTTATTTTGTGGAATTGGGATGATTGCATCTGTGTTCAGTGTTTTAAGCAGAATTTTATGTAATATTGTCCTGAGTGGCTGACTTGAGAAACAGCAAACTAGCAATAGCAGTTGCATTTAGACTTATATACAGCTTCACAGGGTTTTACCGCCCTCTCTAAGCGGGTTACAGAGTCAGTGTGTTGCCCCCATGAAACTGGATCCTTGTTTTACCGACCTAGGAAGGATGGAAGCCTGAGTCAACTGTGATCTGGTCAGAATTGAACTGCTGATCTCCGGAAATCTTGTCCAATACTGTACTTTAAATATACTCTATGGTTCAGTGTGTACTGATAACTGCATCTTCACACAATTTCATTTATGATTTTGTGGCGTGTTGTGATGCATGGTGTAGTGATATGGTGATATGGTGTGATATGGTGTGATGTTATGTTATATGACATTATGTTATGTTCAATGATCCCGCTATATAGAATGCTGGTGAGACCACATTTGGAATACAGTGATCCCTCGAGTTTCGCGATCTCGATCTTCGCGAAACGCTATATCGCGATTTTAAAAAAAATATTAATTAAAAAAAAAACCACTTCCGGGTTTGGCTTCGGGAGTCAGCTGGGAAGCGGCGCGGCTGTTTTAAAAGGTCGCAGCCGGCCTGGGGGGCTTCCCAGCACCCCCCCCCCCGAACCCCCAACCTGGGTCTTCCCGGCCATCCACGCAAAGGGGAAACCCCGGCTCCTCGTTGATGCCTGCCGCTCGCCCGCCCGCCAGCAAGAGGGGGAAGACCCAGGGAAGGTTCCTTCGGCCGCCCAGCAGCTGATCTGCTCGGTAGCGCAGCAGCAGCGAGGAGCCGAATCGGGGTTTCCCCTTTGCGTGGGCGGCGGGGAACGCAAACTCCACCATCTACACATGCGCGGCCATAGCAAAAAGGGCGCGCAAGCGCAGATGGTGTTTTTACTTCCGCAACCCTACATCGCGAAAAATCGATTATCGCGAGGGGTCTTGGAACGGAACCCTCGCGATAATAGAGGGATCACTGTACTGTGTTCAGTTCTAGAGACCTCACCGACAAAAAGATATTGACAAAATTGAACGGGTCCAAAGACGGGCTACAAGAATGGTGGAAGGTCTTAAGCATAAAACGTATCAGGAAAGACTTAATGAACTCAATCTGTATAGTCTGGAGGACAGAAGGGAAAGGGGGGACATGATCGAAACATTTAAATATGTTAAAGGGTTAAATAAGGTCCAGGAGGGAAGTGTTTTTAATAGGAAAGTGAACACAAGAACAAGGGGACACAATCTGAAGTTAGTTGGGGAAAGATCAAAGGCAACATGAGAAAATATTATTTTACTGAAAGAGTAGTAGATCCTTGGAACAAACTTCCAGCAGACATGGTTGGTAAATCCACAGTAACTGAATTTAAACATGCCTGGGATAAACATATATCCATTGTAAGATAAAATACAGGAAATAGTATAAGGGCAGACTAGATGGACCATGAGGTCTTTTTCTGCCGTCAGTCTTCTATGTTTCTATGATGGGCTACTTAAATTTTTACTACATTGTGGGCGTGGTTTATGCATTTTGTTTCAACATATTTCAGTGCAAATTGGGTGCTCTTCTAAAATTATACACATTCAACCTCATTTACTGCAATAGGAAAAATATACCCGGACACCAGAAGGGGAAAAAAAAAAAATTTTTTTTACTACCGGTACTGCGTACCTGACCGTACCCGTAGGAGCCCGCCACTGATTATGTAACATGCTGTGAGCCGCCCCGAGTCCTCGGAGAGGGGTGGCATACAAATCCAATAAAATAAAATAAATAAATAAATAAATAAATATGTTATATGCTACGTTGCTTTTATATTGTGGTACACCATAAGTGTGATGAAGAAGAAAAGTTGGGATCATTTTCTTCTGGCAGCCGGCAGTCAGCAGAATTAAGCTGCAATACTTTTTCTAACCACTGTGCCACCATAGGAAAACCAATGTAAAAAAATCTGTAGCATTAATTGTTCCCATGTAATAACTAAATTACTCATACATATGCACAATGTGTAGGAGTGTCCTTATGGGCTGTGGAAAACACCTCTCTTGCTTTACATTTATAATTACTATGGTAACCAGAAAAATTTCTGGATACTTTGCCCAGTGATTGAAATAGGCTGCATTCCCAAAATATATTTGAACGGTTAGAAACCTTTTTCTTTTGCAGATACAACAAAGGTGGTTTTGTTGATTTCTTCAAGGGATGCCGTTTGATATCATTTTGGAGTCGTAATTGTATATTGTATCCATTCCAGCAATATACTGTGATATCTCATACAAGCTCCCCTTATTGGAGCAAGGAAAATGATTGTATCTAATGTGAAGAACACCAAAAGAGTCCTCTGGTTGAATTTGCTTGACCTATGACCATTTGTTCAGCAACTGTTTGCAGCACTGAATGAATGATGGTTAGGAAGAGGGAGATTGTGAGACCACATTTGGAATACTGTGTTCAGTTCTGGAGACCCCACCTACAAAAAGATATTGACAAAATTGAACGGGTCCAAAGACGGGCTACAAGAATGGTGGAAGGTCTTAAGCATAAAACGTATCAGGAAAGACTTCATGAACTCAATCTGTAGAGTCTGGAGGACAGAAGGAAAAGGGGGGACATGATGGAAACATTTAAATATGTTAAAGGGTTAAATAAGGTCCAGGAGGGAAGTGTTATTAATAGGAAAGTGAACACAAGAACAAGGGGACACAATCTGAAGTTAGTTGGGGGAAAGATCAAAAGCAACGTGAGAAAATATTATTTTACTGAAAGAGTAGTAGATCCTTGGAACAAACTTCCAGCAGACATGGTTGGTAAATCCACAGTAACTGAATTTAAACATGCCTGGGATAAACATATATTTTATCCTAAGATAAAATACAGGAAATAGTATAAGGGTAGACTAGATGGACCATGAGGTCTTTTTCTGCCGTCAGTCTTCTATGTTTCTTTGTTTCTATGTTTCTAGGATCAACCCTTGGATTTCTGGCTGACCTAACACCTCTGCAATCATGTGATTGTGATGTGAGCACTTGGCAACAGGTTTCCACTTATGCCCAGTTACAATGTTCTGTGATCACATGATTATCATTTGCAACCTTCTCTCCTAGCTTCCCCAAGAAAAGGAGTCGCCTAAGACCACGGGAAAAGAGAAATTTCTCATGGTGTTAGGGACTAAAGCTTTTATTCTGGCGCCTTGGAACATATATTTACAATCTGACCAATCAGGCAGTGTCCCTCTGACCTTTCTGCCAATCAGCTTAAAGCTCTGTTGGGAGAACTGGCGCTAGACTTATGGTTGGGGGTCACCCCAAGATGCATTATGGGTCGCAGCATTAAAAAGGTTGAGAACCACTGCTTAAGTCTAAGGAATTGCATAACTGGGTAATAATCTTTCATTTTGGGGAGAATAATAATATAAAGTCTATGTATTTACTTTATATAACATTAACCATGCAAAAGAATGGATGGGGAGCCTTTCCTCTCCATTGAGACAACATCTGGTTATACACTGTATAATTAATTGAATTGTCTTAGTAATACATGTGTGAATTAATTGAAATCTATGGGGACTTAAATTGGTTCTGATTACTTTAAGTACCTCTGATGGCCATGGATTTATTCTAAAAACTGCTATGTTTGCAGAGGTAAATACAGTAAAGTTATTACTGATGGAGAGCAGTATTTGCACTGATATTTTATGATGTAGAAGTCAATTAGCTATTTTCCACAGACAGTAGCTGCTGTTGCTATGCTGCAGCTATAAAGATTAGTTTCACAACAGATAAATTGCATCAACTGTGACACATTTTATTGTGCCAATGTCAAGAGTCCATTAAAAAAAAAAAAGCCCTGGCTGGTAAACAAGAGATGGAACCCTTTAATTATCTGACTGAAAGTAAGTTTTTTAGCTGTATAGTTCTCCTGTAATTGCTGTCGTTTTTAATGGTGGGAGTAGGTGGGGTGTTGAACATCGTGAGGCGCAATACACAGGATCAGAAGCTTGTTTGCATTTTTTGTAATAATCAGCAACTTTCGTGCATTTTGACGAAGCAATCTTGCTGATACACTGCAAATATATTAGCCATTCCTAGCATTGTTTTTAAAGTATACAAGTAGCCATTTTGGGACCAGCAATTTGGTCATTAAGCAAAACGGTCACTAAGGTCCCATCTTGTTCCGGCTGAATGGATATGAATGTTTAATATTAAGGGTTACTTTTATTGTTTTAATTGTGTTTATATTGCTGTTCGCCACCCAGAGTCCATAAGGAGTTGGATGGCCTATAATTCTCAATAAATAAATAAAGATAAAGATTAAAGATTAAAGATTAAAGATGATAAAGATAAAGATAAAGATGATAAAGATAAAGATAAAGATAAATAAATGAAAGCATCGTGATTTTACAATTTTACCTCAGCTTTCTGCTGCTTTATAGTCACACCTCAGACATTTTTAAATAAGAAGACTGGCCTCAAAGTTACTTTTTCATTCCTGGGTAATGGGAAATGTTAACTAAATGAATCAGTTCATAAGAGAAACACTGCCTATAAACTAATAGCAACCAAGCTGGCCTTACAAATAAAAAGTTACTAGTCCACATTTTTGTCTGCTAGGTATGAGTAGCCTTTTACTCGTGATGAGAAATAACCTTTTTGTTCAGAAGATGCAGTAGCTCTCTGCAGAGGAAGGGTTTCCATTAACTACCTCTGCAGCTGTTTATGTTGCCTCGGGCTGCTGCAAAGAGCTCTCGATTTTTCCACACATTTTTCAGGTAAGCTCAGGGAAAAAGAATAATGCTCCTTCCTCCCTCAATTTTTACAAAGGGCGCCTCTAGGTCAGGAGTATCAAACTCAATTTCATTGAGGGTTGTGTTTGACCTCATGGTGCCAGAAGGGGGCGTGGCCAGTGTGGACATAGCCAGCTCAATATCACTTGTGTCGAGGTGACTAGAGTCTGCCACATTCACCTCAGACAGAACTCTGCCACAGAGAGCACTCTGCCAGCGAAAACACACTCCCAAGCTCTATTTTGGGCTCCCGCAACCCTCTGCCAGTGAAAACGGAGCTGGGGAGGGCCACCCATGGCACTGGTAGAGGCACTACGGGCTGCTCCTTCACTTTTTCTAGGGCAGGCCCACAAGCCAGATCTAAGCACCTGCAGGCTGAATCTGGCTCCTGGGCCTTGAGGTTGATACCCTTGCTCAGTGATGGGCTACCAAAACCTTTACTACCACGCTGTAGGCGTAGCCTATGCATTTTGTTTCAACATCTTTCCGGACAAATTGGATGTTCTGGAGTGGAGCTCCATTTTCGCTACACCATAGAAACATAGAAACATAGAAAGCTGGTGAGACCACATTTGGAATACTGTGTTTAGTTCTGGAGACCTCACCTACAAAAAGATATTGACAAAATTGAAAGGGTCCAAAGATGGGCTAAAAGAATGGTGGAAGGTCTTAAGCATAAAACATATCAGGAAAGACTTAATGAACTCAATCTATATAGTCTGGAGGACAGAAGGAAAAGGGGGAACATGATCGAAACATTTAAATATGTTAAAGGTTTAAATAAGATTCAGGAGGGAAGTGTTTTTAATAGGAAAGTGAACACAAGAACAAGGGAACACAATCTGAAATTAGTTGGGGGAAAGATCAAAAGCAACATGAGAAAATATTATTTTACTGAAAGGGTAGTAGATCCTTGGAACAAACTTCCAGCAGACGTGGTAGATAAATCCACAGTAACTGAATTTAACATGCCTGGGATAAACATAAACAATTCTATTGCTATAGCTGTATTGTCTTTTCAAAGGAACTAAACTATCTTCTCACCCATTCTGAAACTTCCATCTCAAATCCTGCAAAGTAATACACAAGATTCACTAGGTGCCTGGCACAAGAAATATTTTGTCAAAATATTCCCATTAAACAATATTTAAATCTACCGCAAAGTATT
The DNA here is from genome assembly GCF_031021105.1 of Erythrolamprus reginae. Lineage (NCBI taxonomy): Eukaryota > Metazoa > Chordata > Lepidosauria > Squamata > Dipsadidae > Erythrolamprus > Erythrolamprus reginae. Next base: position 173,214,717 of record NC_091952.1, read on the forward strand.
AATATTGAGTGTCTATGGAGATTCTCAGGCATCCAGGTCATGGTTGTCCCAACTGTGCTTTTTCAAGAGGCACCGGACTTTCTGGTTGCCTCTGGAAAAAGCACTTTTGGGATACTTTAATACTGGGACTGAAGAACTGCAGTTTTGTTGGTTAGCAAGTTTCCACAGCAGTACCGCAGATTTGACTGCAGATGGCAGCTTGGGACGGTGAGTCTCTCCAAAATTCTTTCAGCTTCTTGCTTCCAGCTGAGGAGAAACCAATGTGGGAATCACTTCACATTTCCAAGATCAGAAAAATGAAGCGAGAGCCCAAACAATAGTATGAAGATTACGTGGCAGAAGCAGAAGAAAGTGAAACTATGTGAATCCCCAAGAAACAAACTGCAATACTGTAGATTACCAGGGACACCTGAAATTTAACTGAAGATAACAGCTCTAACACTGCTAAAACACTTACTCTGTCTAACAAATATAAGAACCCCAAGGGAATTAATACTCTGGCTCAGAACTTTCTCAGTAAGCTAAGCTGCACTTCTATTACTATTAGTTTTTTCCTATCATCCTTTTCCTCCCACTTAGGACTGTATTACTATAACTTGCTGCTTGTATCCTAAGATTTTTATTAATATTGATTGTTTCTTCATTGCTTATTTGACCCCTATGACAATCATTAAGTGTTGTACCACATGATTCTTGACAAATGTATCTTTTTCTTTTATCTACACTGAGAGCATATGCACCAAGACAAATTCCTTGTGTGTCCAATAACACTTGGCCAATGAATAGTGTGTCTGCAAGAATATAGATAGTCTTCGATTTACAACAGTTCACTTAGTGCCCATTCAAAGTTACAACGGCACTGAAAAAAACTGACTGATGTCAATTTTTTACACTTACATCCCCATGGTCACATGATTTACATTTGGATGCTTGGCAACTGACTCACATTTATGACGGTTGTAATGTCGCGGGAGGTCATACGATCCCCTTTTGCAACCTTCTGACGAGCAAAGTCAATGGGGGAGACCAGATTCACTTAACAACAGGGTTACTAATTTAACAACTGCAGTGATTCACTTAACAACAAGGTTACTAATTTAACAACTGCAGTGATTCACTTAACAAATGTGGCACAGAAATGTCATAAAATGGGGCAAAACCTGCTTAACAAATTTCCCACTTAACAACATATATTTTGGGCTCAATTTTGGTCGTATGTCAAAAATTACATGTACTGCAAGAAGTTCAGGACATAGAATTCTTTTTTTCTTCCTAGTGCTTTCCTCCAAGTATAAGGTCTTTTTTGGGTGGGAGGAGATAAACTAAGCGTTGATCGATTGCTTGTGTCAGGAATTGATTGACCGGGTTGTCACCAAGCTTGATATCATGGCCTGAGAGGCACCCAGACAGCTTTCATCCTTAAGGTGGAACTAGACTCACAGATTTCCTGCCTAATCTCGTGCCTTAACCACTATTCCAAAGTGATTTTGCAAAAAAAATATATAATGAAATGAAAGCTAAATCTTGCAAAATTTGCCCAATTCATTTGAAATCTTGTGCTCTTGGCCAATCCTTTGTGTTATTGCCAACTCAGATTCTGAAAAGGAAATTTTAAAAAAGCAGCCAGTTCCCGAAATAATGAACAAACCCTGGCTGTGGAGCAGGGGCAAAATTCAGCAGGTTCTGGAGAACTGGTAGCGGAAGTTTGGGTAGTTCACATAACCAGCAAATACCACGTCTGGTTGGCCTCAGAGTGGGGTGGGAATGGAGATTTTACAATATCCTTCCCCAAGAGTGGGAAGGAAATGGGGATTTTGCAATCTGATCTTGTGTAGCTTCTTCTCTGGCAACATTGCACTGCTAACCGGAGCTTACAAAACATTTGTTAGACCAATTTTGGAATACAGCTCACCTGTCTGGAACCCACCTTGGATATCAGACATTAAAACAATTGAGAGAGGAACTCTGAGGTGGCGAGGAGGAGCACGTGCTTTTCATACACCCTTCTCCCATACACAGCACCAGAGAGACAAACCCAGGTAGGCAAGAGGGGGAACGCCACCGAAAGGCTCCTCTGGTACCCCAGAAAAGCCCGAGATGGCCATGATTAAAGGGGGAATGGCAGGAAACTGTCTGGACCTCTGTGCCGCTCTCAAATTTTCTATGAAACTTTTCCAGGCTCAGGTTCTTAAGTAGAAAATGGTTCTTAAGAAGAGGCAAAAAAATCTTGAGCACCCGGTTCTTATCTAGTAGAGGCGTTCTTAGGTAGAGGTACCTCTGTACCTTATTCCACCAGACTTGAAATACTGCAATTAGACAATTTATAACTACGTTGCCTCCGATCTGATCTAACTGTAGTTCATAAAATCATACACCAAAATGTCCTTCCTGTTAATGACTACTTCACCTTCAACTGCAGCAATACACGAGCAAGTAATAGATTAAAACTAACTGTGAACCGCTCCAAACTCGACTGCAGAAAATACGACTTCAGCCATAGAGTGATCAATGCATGGAATGCACTACTTGACTCTGTAGTTTCATTCCCGAAACCCAAAAACTTTAACCTTAGACTGTCTACAGTTGACCTCTCCCCGTTTCTAAGAAGTCTGTAAGGGGTTTGCATAAGCACACCATTGTGCCTACCATCCTTGTCCTACTTTCCCATTGTCCTCTTTTATCATTACTTTTTATTTATGTATTTTTTTTTTATTTTTTTATTTTTTTATTTATTTATTTATGTTTATACAAACCACTACTATCCTAGACATGTTTGACAAATAAATAAACAAAATAAATAAAAAATTTCCTTCCCCCAGGAGGTGGAAGGGAATGGAGATTTTATAATAGCCTTCCCCTGCCACACCCACCAAGCCACGCCCACAGAACAGATAGGGAAAAATTTTGAATTTCACCCTTGCTGAGGAGTTCCAGGCAGAAGAAATTGTGCCACATTGGGTGCAGTAACCAAGAGACACAGCTGCCCCCGGTCTCTAAAGATGAGTCGAAGCTGCCACTCCCTCTTAGTGCAGAGGGTCATTGGGAGGTGAGCAGAGCTAGAAAGAAACCTCATCCTTCCAAATAACCAACACGAGGCTGCTATCTATCTATCTATCTATCTATCTATCTATCTATCTATCTATCTATCTATCTATCTATCTATCTAATTATCTATCTATATCTATCTATCTATCTAATTATCTATCTATCTAATTATCTATCTAATTATCTATCTATCTATCTATCTATCTATCTATCTAATCTATTTATCTATCTATTTATCTATCTATCTATCTATCTATCCATCCATCCATCCATCCATCTATCTATCTATCTATCTATCTATCTATCTATCTATCTTCCATCTGTCCATTTATCTATTGGATTTCTATACCGCCCCTCTCCAAAGAAGAGAGGAAGAACCTCAATCCTTTCTTAAGGTAACAACCATGTCTTGACCTACAGTTTGGAATTTTCATGTTTGTAACTCTGGACCTGGACTGGTTGACAACCCTGTCTGGTTCTTGTGCCTGCTGTTGTTGACTTGGACACTTTTCTCAAGGCAAGCTTCCTGGTCTTTGGGGGACTTGATTTCTCTCCTCTGTGCCTTCATGCTTGTACACACATTTCCTTGGTCACTTGTTTATTTGTTTAAAAACTTTCTAGTAAAATTTGCAAATCTCTCTGGGGGTTGTATGCATGTGGCCTAAGACAGGATACTTTTATCTCTCTCTTTTTTTTGTTACATACGCTTAAAAATAATATTAATGTGTTTTGGGAATACCGTCCAGAAAGAGTCATGATGATGATGATGATAATAATAATAATAATAATAATAATAATAATAATAATAATTTATTAGATTTGTATACTGCCCCTCTCCGAAGATGCCAATAAGCATCACATAATTAATGCTGATTTACGCACTGGTCTTTAAAAGCCTTTGATGATATTGTAAGGGCATGTACAAAGAAGAATGATGGGAAATGCTATTGCACGCCCAGCTGATTTCTGATAAATAGAAGACTTAGTATATAGGCTAGCTCCTGCTGGTAGCCTCATCAGAAAATTAAAGGTTCTTGGAAATCTTCTGATGAGGCCATCAAAAGCATGAGATAGCATTATGCAGTTAATGCATATTGAGAATAACTGTAATTCCAAATACAGTAGTGCAATTCAGAACTGCAATCTGACAATGATGACATAAGTAAGTATCCTGATGATATTAATTAGTTCCTTACCTACACAATACAATATCTCCCTTTCCCCTCCCTTCATCCAGTGTCATAAAAGTCAGGTTAAAAACATCATAGGAACATATGCTAGTATGCTCAGCTTAGTATGCATAGTATGCTAAAGCTTAATTAGTTTTAACCCTGGCTTATTTATGATCATAACATTATGAAGTTCACCCATTTGCTTCGTAATCCTATTCTATAGATAGATTGCGCAATTAAAAGTACTCTAAGGGAAAATCAATTTCTAAATTGTTACCAATAAGCTTGACAGTGACACCATTCAAATATACTGCTCAGAAAAATAAAAGGAGCATTCAAATAACACATCCTAGATCTGAATGAATGAAATATTCTCATTGAATACTTTGTTCTGTACAAAGTTTCACTTGATTGACAAGCAAGTGAAATTGATTGTCAATTAATGTTGCTTCCTAAGTGGACTGTTTGATTTACTTGGAGTTATATTGTGTTGTTTAAGTGTTCCCTTTATTTTTTTTGAGCAGTGTATATTGTGGTCAACTGATTTCTAATTCTACTGACCAAAGGAAGCTCCATCTAAGTACAGTGTGTGAACTCTGCCCTTGGATAATTTAATCCTTTAATAAAATGTGATCATCAACCAACTAGAGAAGTTATGGTATTCTTCTAAGTTATATCTACTGGCCATCATATAGTTGCCAACTCAAAAGACTTTGCAACATTCAGCAAGGTATTATTTGCACTGCTATCCAGACTTCCAAATCTGAGCCAACTTCTCCAACCAGAGAAAAGAAAAATGCACAAATCCAGTCACACCAGCTTAACTTAGCAGCCCAAGAAACATTTATCTATTTATTATTTGGATTTCTATGGCGCCCTTCTCCAGGGGACTCAGGGTGGCTTACAGAATAAAAAATACAAAATCAACAATATAAAATCCTATGCTAAAAGCTACATTTACGATGCCAAATAATTAAAACCTACTCTTAAAAATCCAAACATTCAAAACATTCAACCGACATTCGTCTCCATCAAAATCATAGTATTCAGCCGGAGCAGATATCAATGCTCAACGGCCCCAGGCCTGTTGGCAAAGGTGTGTTTTTAAAGCCTTATGAAAGGCCGGGAAGGTCGGGGGCAGTACAACTCTCTGGAGGGAATTGGTTCCAAAAGAATCAGAGCCACCACAGAGAAGGCCCTTCCCCTAGATCCCACCAGGCGATATTGCTTGGCTGACGGGACCTGGAGAAAACTGACTCTGTGGGATCTGACCGGCCGCTGGGATACAGGAAGCAGGCGACGGGATATTCAAATATTATTTGATCTATCTATATCAGTAGAAAATCAGTGTTGTCAAGATGTTTTATTCCTTATGAGGATTTCCAGGCATTTACAACCTGACCACAAATGTTCAAATTTCTCTAAGGATGATAACCCAGAGCAGAGAACTAATTATGAAGCTCTCAGCTGTGATTTTATGCTGCCTAGCCAGGAGATCAGTCCTTAGAGTTGCAGAAACAGTGAACTCTGTCCATTTTCCTTCCTCGATATCTCTCTATTCAGCGGCTTCAGCAGCAACTATGTACCTCTTGTGTACACAGAGCCCGAGTATCCCGTTCAGTTTCCCAGCAATCAGAGCCAAAGTACAACCACAGAATTAACAACAAGACTGCCTGCCAAGGATTTCAATGTGACTTGACTGCACTGCTTGTTCTTACGGCCATCCACTTGCCGTCTTATACATGACCCCATGCAAAGCCACACAAGGAACAAGCAAGGCCTTCCACAATGTAGCATTTCATTCTTCTTACAATCATCATAAAACACAACTGTAACTGAGGCTACAGGGACAATGAAATGGAGAGAAAACATTGCAGAAAGGGGTCTATATTTAAGTTTAATTTTATATCAACAATGAATATATTTCATCTATCTATCTCTATCTATCTATCTATCATCTATCTATCTATCTATCTATCTATCTATCTATCTATCTATCTATCTATCTATCTATCTATCTATCTATCTATCTATCTATCTATCATCTATCCAGGGCCGCCGATAGACCGGTACTACTGGGAGTCCCGTCCCGGGCCCGGCGAAATTGACCAATTAGAGGGGCCCGCAGTCAGCAGCTCCTTGCACATGCGCAGACTGTCACCTCAGCAAAGAAAAAGGCCGGGCCTTTTACTTTGCTGAGGCAGCAGGCAGCAGGCAAAAGAGGGAGGGTACAGTCTGTGCATGTGCAAGGAGCTGCTAAATTGGCGCCAGAAGGCCCCTAATTGTTCAAAAAGTTGTGAGAAGAGGAAGCTGAGCTTCCTTCTTAGCGCCTTCCAAGTTTTCCGGCAACTGCAGCGCCCCGCCCGGCTGGAGCTTCCCTGGCGGCTGCAGCAGGTGAGCTTTGGGGTTGGTGGGAGGGTAGCGGCAGCGGAAGGGCGGCGCACAGCGGGAGGGTGATGGGGGCGGCAGCGACAGCCGCAGCGGGTAGTAGCCCCCCTCTCCCCCCTCTCTCCCTCTCTCTTTCTCTCAGCAGTCGCAGCGGGTAGTAGCCGTGGGGCAGCAGCAGAGTGGTCAGCTGTGAGGCAGAGCTCTGGAACAGAGGCACTGACCGCAGCGGCTGGACAGCATTTACGGCGTCTAGCAACACGGTCTAGCCGCCGCCGTCAGTGCTCCGTTCCGGAGCTCTGCCTCACAGCTGACGACCTTGCCGCCGTCGAGAGAAAGAGAGAGAGGGGGGGGAGAGAAAGAGATAGCAAGAGAGGGAGAGAGAGAAAGAGAGGGAGAAAGAGAGAGGGAGAGAGGGGGGAGAAAGAGAGAGAAAGAGATAGCAAGAGAGGGAGAGAGAGAAAGAGAGAGGGAGAGAGGGGGGAGAGAAAGAGATAGCAAGAGAGGGAGAGAGAGAAAGAGAGAGGGAGAGAGGGGGAGAGAGAGAGAAAGAGAGGGAGAGGGAGAAAGAGAGAGGGAGAGAGGGGGGGAGAGAAAGAGATAGCAAGAGAGGGAGAGAGAGAGAGAGAGGGAGAGAGGGGGGAGAGAGAGAAAGAGAGGGAGAGGGAGAAAGAGAGAGGGAGAGAGGGGGAAGAAAGAGATAGCAAGAGAGGGAGAGAGAGAAAGAGAGAGGGAGAGGGGGAGAGATAGCAAGAGAGGGAGAGAGAGAAAGAGAGAGGGAAAGGGGGGAGAGAGGGGGGAGAGAGAGAGAGAAAGAGAGAGGGAGAGAGAGAGAGAGAGGAGATAAAGGAAGAGGAGTGATAGAAAGAAAGAGAGAGAAAGAAAGAGGGATAGAAAGAGAGAGAGAGTGAGAGATGCTCAGTGAGCCTTTCTTTGAAGTTGCCTTTCTTTCTTTCTTTCTTTCTTTCTTTCTCTCTTTTTTCTTTTTCTCTCTTGCTCTCTTGCTCTTTCATTCTTTTTTCTTTCTCTTGCTTTCTTTCTTTCTCTTGCTTTCTCTCCTTCCTTCCCTCCTTCCATTTCTTTCATTCCCCCTCTCTATTTTTATTTCTCTTTCATTCTCCTTTCTTTCTTTCTTTCTTTCTTTCTCTTTCTTGCTTTCTTTCTTGCTCTTTTTCTTTCTCTCTTTTACCTTCCCTTCCTCTATTTCTTCTTTTCTTTCTCCTTACTACCTTCTTCCCTCCCTCCCTTCCTTCAGTCCTTCCTCTCTTACTCTCACCTTTCATAAGTTTCCTTGCTTCCTTCCTCTGTTCATGTCCCTTCCCCCTTTCTTTCTTTCTTTCTTTCTTTCTTTCTTTCCTTCCTTTCCTCCCTCCATTTCTTGCTTTCCTTTTCCTTCCTCCCTTCTTTCCTCCATCATTCCCTTCTTTCACTCCTTCTCTCTTACTCTCCCCTTTCACACCTTTCCTTGCTTTCTTTGCACCCTTCCTCTGTTCCTGTCCCTTCCCTCTTTCCTTCCTTCCTTCCCACCCTTCGTCCATTCATTCACCCATTCCTCTCTTGATCGCCCCTTGTACCATTCTACCCTCCCTCCCTCCCTCCTTCCTTCATAGCTCGCCCTCGCCTTTCTTCCCTTCCTTCCAGATGGGAGTGCCCCCTCAAGACACCTGCCTGACTGCTGGTACCCTGCTTTTTCTCTCCCCTCGTCCTTTCCAGCTCCTCGCGTTTGCTGGCTGGGGAATTCTGGGAGTTGAAGTCCAGATATCTTCAAATTGCCAAGGTTGGGAAACACTGGCCTATGGGACCACCTCGCTTGGCGTGAAGCGGGAAATGATCCCCGGGGGATGGAGTGGCTTGGCGACTTAAAATAGTTTTAAAATGGCGGGGGGGGGGGCAGACACTTAGGCTGTATGGGGCCCCAAAATTCCTGATGGTGGCCCTGCATCTATCTATCTATCTATCTATCTATCTATCTATCTATCTATCTATCTATCTATCTATCTATCATCTATCATCTATCATCTATCAATCTCTATCTATCTATCTATCTATCTATCTATCTATCTATCTATCTAACTATCTATCTATCTATCTCCGAAGACTAGGGGCGGCTCACAACAAATTTTACGGATGTTTTTTCTACTTTTTGTTAGCCTTTTTTCACATTTAGATAAATTTAATCACCATAATAAATCTATGATTTTTTTCTTTACTGCGTACCACTGTCATTTTTCTTTTCTTTTCTTGAGTTTCTTTGTATTTCATTATTAAAAACAAACTATATCTTTTACAAAGATCCTTAATCTTTTTTTCTTTAATTGTCTTTATTTTATTTCAGTTAAAATCAACTCCAAAATGAATTTTAAAAAGGGGGGTTTATATATCTTGGTCTGGGAATATCATCCAACGAAGAGAAGTGTTATGATAAATATTTGTAATATAGTATGCTAACTTTTTCAAGGTGTTTTAAATGCATTTAAATATTTGAAATATTTGACTTCTACAAATGTTACCAAATAACTGGGAGTCAAAAACCCTTTGTTAGAACATATTTACACATCAAATTAAATCTGCTTATGAGAAAAGGATTCATTACTTGAATAGATGCATAACATGTTGGATGGAGAAATGGATGAAACATATAAATATCAAATGTAAAACTTGCCAACATGGTGATTACATCATTACTACAGAGTCAAGAATGCAAAAATTTGTCCTTAACTGCACTTTGTGACAAGTGTTTTTCTTCACCTAGATGCTTGTTCGATTTTGAACAGAGAATCAATTTATCACAAGGATAAGTTATTATTATTATTATTTATTGGATTGGTATGCCACCCCTCTCCGCAGACTCGGGGCGGCTAACAACAATGATAAAAAACAACATGTAACAATCCAATTTAATAAAACAACTAAAAACCCTCATTTTAAAAACCAAACATACACACAAACATACCATACATAACTTGTAATGGCCTAGGGGAAGGAATATCCTAACTCCCCCATGCCTGGCGACAAAGGTGGATCTTGAGTAATTTGCGAAAGACAAGGAGGGTGGGGGCCGTCCTAATCTCTGGAGGGAGTTGATTCCAGAGGGCCGGGGCCGCCACAGAGAAGGCTCTTCCCTTGGGGCCCGCCAAACGACATTGTTTGGTCGATGGGACCCGGAGAAGGCCAACTCTGTGGGACCTTATCGGCCACTGGGATTCATGCGGTAGAAGGCGGTTCCGGATATTGGTTCTGAGGATCTGCTCTGTCATGCCACCTGAGTCATTTTTGTTTCAACTTTTGTTTCTTAAAATGAATGGAGGGTATTTTGGGGGGCTCCACTATAATTATAGCATTGCTTTTGCAGAACCAGGTAAATTCGGTCCCTGCAACACTTATAATCTTGAAAGAGCATGGAAAAGCTGCTGACAGCACATTTCGTATGTATGGTACTATTTTAAAGCATCTATTTTAATGTATGTTTCAAGGTGTCCAATAAGTGATTTAAGTCAATGTAGTAATTTAGAAATTTGAAGGAGCAGAATAAGGCTGGAAGGGACAAAAATTTTATGTTATATTTTTATTTATTAAATTTATATGCAGCCCAGCTCACTGTTCAAGCAACTTGGGTGGCACAAGGCAACTCTGGGAGGCTCAGAAAGATCACCGGTCCTTTCATTTTGCTATCACGGATTCCTGGATTAATGTCACTTCATCTGAATATCAGAGTGTGCTTCACTTATCCTGCTGCAGTAACTGTTTATCTACTTGGGTAAGTAAACATTTGATGAATTAGGATGCCCAGCACTCATACCAGCTACACACAGAGGTGATTACTGAGAGTCCAAAGAACAAACAGGACTAACAAGCATCAACAACCAGTAACTGGTGTCCATAAAACAAAACTATGACGCTATTACTTTGCTGTTTGCCTGTTATCAGCATCCCTACCAGTTATGAGGCTAAAATTTAAAGTGCATTGATAAAGTTGAGAACCCCATGCCAAAAATCAGAAAATCTGAATAAACGAACATTACATCACAACGCCCCATACAACAGCAACCATAACATAGAAACATAAAAGATTGATGGCAGAAAAAGACCTCCTAGTCCATCTAGTCTGCCCTTATAATATGTCCTGTATTTTATCTTAGGATGGATATATGTTTATCCCACGCATGTTTAAATTCAGTTACTGTGGATTTACCAACCACGTCTGCTGGAAGTTTGTTCCAAGCGTCTACTACTCTTTCAGTAAAATATTTTCTCACATTCAGTAAAATATTTTCTTCTATTATTTTCTGCATTTTATCTTAGGATGGATATATGTTTATCCCAGGCATGTTTAAATTAAGTTACTGTGGATTTACCAACCATGTCTACTGGAAGTTTGTTCCAAGCACCTACTACTCTTTCAGTAAAATATTTTCTCACATTGCTTCTGATCTTTCCCCCAACTAACCTCAGATTGTACCCCCTTGTTCTTGTGTTCACTTTCCTATTAAAAACACTTCCCTCCTGAGCCTTATTTAACCTTTTAACATATTTAAATGTTTCAATCATGTTCCCCATTTCCCTTTTGTCCTCCAGTCTATACAGATTGGGTTCATGAAGTCTTTCCTGATAAATTTTATGCTTCAGACCTTCCTCCATTTTTGTAGCCTGTCTTTGGACCTGTTCAATTTTATTAATATCTTTTGTAGTTGAGGTCTCCAGAACTGAACACAGTACAGTATTCCAATTACAGTAAAGTTTCATTTTAGGAATGTACTTGTTCAACCCTCATAATTAAAGGGCAGTGCAACAGGCCAACTGTTTTCAACACCCACAGATGCCTACCACCATCACCCCCAAAGACCCACACAGGAATTCAAGGAGGTCTAGCCACGTGGCTCTCTACCCCTTCTATTCCTACAGTCCTCCTTCTTGGCTAAGGGGGAAAAATGAGGTTATGGCCCCATACATTCCCATCCTCGCTCTCAAGTTATTAGCAGAAAAATAATTATCGCAAGTATTTCGTATTATCATTTTTGTGGTGAAGCCTTGGGGTGGCTGTTTTGCGGCTGTTTTAGTATTCCCAGAGACATTATATCGATCATGAATGTCAACGACTAACTGAGACGAAGAACAAGTTCTGAGTCTATGCTTGAAATAGGGTTTCCTGCCTGAGCAGGGGAGTTGGACCAGATGACCTCCAACATCCATTCCAAATCTCTTGTTCTGTTCTATGGAGGAATGATTAAGTCTGACTGAGACTAGGACCAAGTTCTGAGTGTGTGTTTGAAATAGAGGTTGGACTAGGTGACCTACAGGGTGCCTTCCAACTCTTGTTAATCTGTTATGGTGACAGGTGACAAACTCAATCATTCTTCTGTAAGAACGGAGCAGAACAAGAGATTTGGAATGGATATTGGAGGTCATCTAGTCCAACCCCCTGATCAGGCAGGAAACCCTTTTTCAAATATTCACTTAGAACTAAGTCAGACTCAATGATTCTTCTGTAGAACAAGAGATTTGGAATGAATATTGGAGATCATCTAGTCCAACCCCCCTGCTCAAGCAAGAAAGCCTATTTCAAACATACACTCAGAACTGGTCCTAGTCTCAATCGGACTCAATCTAAACACGATCTAAGTATTGCCCACAAAATCATATGCTGCAACGTCCTGCCTGTCAATGACTACTTCAGCTTCAACCGCAACAACACAAGAGCACGCAACAAATTCAAATTTAATATTAATCGCTCCAAGCTTGACTGTAAAAAATATGACTTTAGCAATAGAGTTGTCGAAGCGTGGAACTCATTACTGGACTCAGTAGTGTCAACCCCTAACCCCCCAACATTTCTTCCTTAGACTATCCACGATTGACCTCTCCAGGTTCCTAAGAGGTCAGTAAGGGGCGTACATAAGTGCACTAGCCTGCCTTTCGTCTCCTGTCCAATTGTCTCCCCTTATCCCGTATATCATATATCTTTTCTTCCTTTCATATATCTTCTCCTCTACTTTTATATCTTTTCTTTATATATAATACTTCATGTCTATCCTCTTCAATATGTATTGTGTATTGGACAAAATAAATAAATAAAATAAATAAATAAATAAAATTCTTCTGTAGAACAAGAGATTTGGAATGGATATTGGAGGTCATCTAGTCTAGTCCAATCCCCTGCTCAAGCAGGAAAGCTTATTTCAAACATACACTCAGAACTGGTCCTAGTCTCAATTGGACTCAATCATTCCTCCGTAGGACAGAACAGAGTCAGTCTTTGACATTCATGATCAATAGAAGGCCTCTGGGCATACTAAAAGAGCCTCCCCACCACCACACCAAGGCTTCACCACAAAAATGGGAATAGCAAACACTTGTGACAAGCAGGAGACCCTCCATCTAGAAACAAGATTAGAGACACTCTGCCTTATCTTGGTTCGCTTCCCTGTACTTACAAGGAAGGATTCAGAGAAAACGTCGGGTCTATTTAAGGCTTCGGCAGCAAACAGGTTTAGAAAGGAAGCGAAAAGTTTCCACACACACACACACATACACACAGACACATCCCGATCCTTCAACTGTGGCGCGAAGGAAGCGCCGCTCCTTCTCAGGGAACTTCCTCTCGCCTTGTAGCGACGTGGGCAGAGGATGGACGGAGTAGGGGAGGTGGGGGGGGGTTGAAAGTCAGAAAACGAGGCGCGTCCGTCAAACCTTGGAGGAAGGGGGACTGTGACAGCTCGGGGCGATCCTCCGGGAAAGAGTCCAGCAGGCGCTTGAAGAGGCGGCCCAAGTCCGAGTAGCTGCGGTGCAAGTAAAGGACGTTGCGGTCCGACCACTCGGTCCGGATCTCGAAGAACTCCTCCTCGTCCCCGCGCCGGTTGACGATCAGCCTCCGGATGCCGTTCACCCAGCAGCCCCGCACGTACATGTTCACCAGCGAGGTGCCCTCAAACACAGCCGAGGCCATCCCGCATAGCAGCCCCGGTGGCGAAGAAGGGGGGGGGGGGGCGGCGGAACTCCCTCCTGTCCTTCGCTTAATAAAAGCCGCCCGGCGGAGCCACCATGGTCGGAGCGGGCGTCGACGACGGCACAAGAAGGCGCTGCCTTCAAGCTCCGCGCAGGGCGGCCAGAGGCGCCTCCGGCATTCTTCGCCCAGGAAAAAGAAGAGGAGGGGAGGTTCTCTCAGCCGTCCTCCTCCGCCGCCGCCGCCTCCTCTCCCTTGACTACAGTCGCCCTTTTCTTTTTTTTCCCCGCCGCCGCTTGCTAAGTCATAAGCGCGGGCTGAGGCGGGAGGAGCTGTCGGGCAAAACCCAGACCGGGCTTCTTCTGCTGCTGCTTTTCAAGCCGAAGGGAATGGCAGGCTTTTTCCTCTCTCTCTCTCAGGGTGGCGTCGCGTTGCTTCTTGTGGCTTTTGACGCTTCCTTCCTCTTTTCGCTCCCTCTTTTTCCCCCTCCTTTGGCGACCCTCCTGAACGTTTGGGAGGGCAGAACCGAAGAATCCGGTGTTTGTAAAAGTCGCCGGAGTTTGGACTCAGGCTTTCTTTCTCTCCCCACTATCCGAGGGTTTTCAACATGTCCCGCTCCTTGGACTCTGTATTACGTCTGGTTCTCGTGGCAGAGGAGGCGCTAGACGGGGAGTTTTCTCGGTCAGATGTTAGCAGGGTATTGATTTTGGCAGAGGCAGGCGTTTTAAAAGGAGGAGATCCTGTGGAGGCTACAGCTTCAAATCTCAGTGAGGATATGGCTAGCTGATGAGAGGAAACGACCTCGAAATAGACATATACAGTACTAGACTCCCTTCATTTTCAGTTCAGCAAAAACGGGTCTACAAAAATGGTGGAAGGTCTTAAGCATAAAACTTATCAGGAAAGACTTCATGAACTCAATCTGTATAGTCTGGAGGACAGAAGGGAAAAGAGGGGACATGATTGAAATTTAAATATGTTAAATATGTTAAATTTAAATATGTTAAATATGTTATAAGGTTCAGGAGGGAAGTGTTTTTAATAGGAAAGAACACAAAAACAAGGGGGCAACATATGAGGTAAGTTGGGGAAAAGATCAGAAGTAACATGAGAAAATATTTGACTGAAAGAGTAGTAGATGCTTGGAACAAATTTCCAGCAGACCTGGTTGGTAAATCCACAGTAACTGAATTTAAACATGCCTGGGATAAACATATATCCATCCTAAGATAAAATACAGGAAATAATATAAGGGCAGACTAGATGGACCATGAGGTCTTTTTCTGCCGTCAATCTTCTATGTTTCTATGTTATGTTATGTTATGTATGTATGTATGTATGTATATGTAATCTGAGTGTATCTGTGTGTATCATAGTTTTGCTGCTAATGAAAAGGAAGGAAGACTATTGTAGATTTATTTCAAGCTATTTTGCTCTCATTACCTAGCCATACCCTTACTGGGATTTGAACCCAAGACCCCTCTCACAGTTGCTAATTTGCATCCTAATCAATCCAGACTCACAAACCACAGCTGAAAAAGCCAAGTAGAGCTAATCCTAGACTTACAACAGTTCGTTTATTGGAACCATTCATAATTACTACAGCGGTGAAAAAAGTGACTTGTGACAGTTTTTCACAACTTCTGCATCATCCCCGTGGTCACTTGATCATACTTCAGATGCTCTGCAACTTGTTGTTCATGTTTACGACAATTGGTGTGTCCCGGGTTCATGTGATCACCTTTTGCGTTCTTTTGACAAGCAAAGTTATTTTTTTAAAAAACCCAGATTCACTCAACAGCTGGGTTACTAACTTCACAATGGCAGTGATTCACTTAGTAACAACTATGGCAAGAAATGTCATAAAATGTGGCAAAATTGCCTTAACAAATGTCTTACTTAATCACAAAAAATTTGGGGCTCAGTTGTGATCGTAGCTCGAGGACTATAAGAACCAGCTATAAGAACCAGCTTCTGCTAAACCACCTCCATGTACAATGAAGCATTTCTCAGCATCCAAAAAGATTGACTCGGAGAGAACATATTCTATGGTTAGCTTCAGGTTGGCTAGTCTTGGGGCCAGTTGGTCTCCTTTGCAATCAATGGGGCATGGTGACCTTCCTTAAGATTGGAAGATGGCACAATGTACAGTGCCCTATGTTTCTTCAAGTCATGGATAACTCCAAGCCACTGCCTCGTAGTCCGTCTATTTTTCCTGACAAGATTTTCAGAAGCTGTTTGCCATTGCTTGCTTCCTAGGGTTGAGAAACAGTGACTGGCCCAAGATCATTAGCTCACTTCATACAAGACTAGAATTCCTGGTCACCTGGTTTTTAATCTAGCTTCAGGTGGCTAGTTTCAGGTTGGCTCAACCACAGCCCTAAACTGACCGTCTAAACTCAGGGCTACCCACAAAACATTAGTTGCCTGAGTTGAAACAGTCCTCCCTGTTGGCCTGGCATAATATCCCACACAGTTATTTTGGGCCCTGAGACCTAACCTCACAGCAATTCTCCTACCACTTAAAAACCAGTAGCAACAATTACCAATTAGCTGCTCTGTCATGACATCCAACATCTGCTGACTGCTGCAGATACCTCACTGCCTAATGGTAGGGTCGATGTTGTGCCTTGCTACCACTTTAAATTCCTACTGTGGCCTGATTAAATAGAAGCTATGCCTAGTCATCCAACAGTGTTTGGAAGAGAGGATGGAAAAATGGTATCAAAGCCTATTCTTAGGTCCAGACACTGGGCTTTCCAGTGCCTGGTGATGAGGCAACTCCTACCACCTTCATGTGATTGTAGAATTTGCCTTCAGTTCACACAGATGTGCTAGGCATTCTTTTTTCTTCTTTCCCTCAACAGGAGATTGATTGATTGATTGATTGATTGATTGACTGACTGATTTATTTGTTTGTTTGTTTGTTTGTTTGTTTGTCAAACAATTATAGGATGGTAATTTGTACAAATAAAACATTAGATAAGTAACAATAAAAAGTAATGATACAAGACAATAGAAGAGTAGGACAGGGAGGGTAGGCTGTCCTACTGTTCTATTGTCTTCTATCATTACTTTTTATTGTTACTTATTTAATGTTTTATTTGTACAAATTACCATCCTATAATTGTTTGACAAATGCACTTATGCACGCACGCCCCTTACAGACCTCTTAGAAAGGGGGAGAGGTCAATTGTACATAATTTAAGGTTAAAGGTTTTGGGATTAGGAGTAGAAACCACAGAGTCAGGTAGTGCATTCCAGGCGTTGATTACTCTATTGCCAAAGTTGTATTTTTTGCAGTCTAGTTTGGAGCGGTTGACATTTAGTTTAAATCTATTTCGTGCTCGTGTGTTGTTGCGATTGAAGGTGAAGTAGTCGCTAACAGGTAGGACATTTTGGTATATGATGTTATGAACTATAGTTAAGTCGGATAGTTGATAACCATCCTGAAAGTGAGTCCCAAAAAGGAGTGGATGCAGCTATATCATTAAAAGCAATACTTAAATAACTATAAAGTACAGCAAGTGCCAGAATCCCATATGGGATAATCCATTCTGAGGTTCCACTAATATCAGCTGGCATGGGACGTACTTCCTAATGGATTTCAGCCAATATTACAGTATGCTTGGAAAACAATACTGTAATAGCCGTCAAAAGGACCAAGTAGGCGTTGCGTTTAATGGATATGTACAAATTGATTGATTTTTTCCTCTTTTTTTCTTTTTTCTTTTGTGTGTGTGTAAAATTGTTTGTCCTAAATGTTTATATGTTTTGTTTTTAGTGTGACTATTTCAATAATATTTTTTTTAAAGTAAAAGCTTATCAACAGGATTTCCTTATTTAGGAATTAAGTTATAAGTCAGCTCTAATGAAGCCACTTTTTCATTTTATTTATTTATTTATTTATTTATTGGATTTGTATGCCGCCCCTCTCCGGAGACTCGGGGCGGCTCACAGCAATAATAAGACAGCGTAGAATAATAATCCAATACTAAAAACGATTAAAAACCCATTAATATAAAAACTAAACATACATACAGACATACCATGCATAAAATTATAAAGGCCTAGGGGGAAAGGGTATCTCAATTCCCCCATGCCTGGCGGCAGAGGTGGGTTTTAAGTAGCTTACGAAAGGCAAGGAGGGTGGGGGCAATTCTAATTTCTGGGGGGAGTTGGTTCCAGAGGGCCGGGGCCGCCACAGAGAAGGCTCTTCCCCTGGGTTCATCCTTCTGTTCTTTACGGTTCCTTACATATCATGAGGAAACACCATTAAAAACTCTTGGAGAAGTTTACTAATAGTTTTTCAAACACATGTCCTACTGGAAATTAAAATATGTGAACAGGAAAAGTTTGTGGCCTCATTTCTAAGCTGGAAAAGACTTTGCTGTAGCTTAGTGCCACTGACCCACCACAGACATAATTAATGGAGGAAGTAAAGTTTTTCCCTCCTCCGCTTCAGGCTGGATCGGAGGAGATGCCTCATCAAACGCAAGCACAGATGTCTGCTCTTGGCTCGGGATTTCAGGAGGGAGACATTACAGATTTTACTTTTTTTCAGATTAACGTTGAGGAAAATCTGACGTGGGAAGCCGGGGCTGCAGAGCTAAACCTCTCGAGGGAAGACTAGCCTGACAATGAGGACACGGTGAATTGAGGCCTTGCATCATCTTCTCCAGAAAGCTGCCTTGGACCAAAGCCCAGGGTGATGCAATGTTGCTGGAGCGACCAAAGTTTTGGCTGCGAATGCCAGTGTTTGACAACAGTGGTAACGAGGGAGAAGAGGAAGTCGGAGGGTTTTGTTTTTGAAAAAAGGAAAGCCACATTGGAGAGTGGAATGGGGATGTGGCGGGGGGGGGAGGGGCCCCCCCATTACATTTCTTAGAATTGAGTGGGGTGATTTTAGGCCTGCCTGGAAAGAATGGGATGGCATTTCAAGGAGTTTGGATTGTTCCCCGTTGATTTTAAGTTTAGTTTAGTTTAGTTTAGTTTATTTAGATTTGTATGCCCCCCCTCTCCAAAGACTCGGGGCGGCTAACAACAATGAAGAAAACAATGTAACAAATCTAATATTAAAAAGTACTCTAAAAAACCCCAATTTAAGAGACCAATCATACCAACAAGTATACCATGCACAAATTCTATAAGCCATGGGGGAAGGGAGAAAAAATTTTCAATTCCCCCATGCCTGACAACAGAGGTGGGTTTTAAGGAGCTTGCAAAAGGCAAGGAGGGTGGGGGCAACTCTGATATCTGGGGGGAGCTGGTTCCAGAGGGTTGGGGCCGCTACAGAGAAGGCTCTTCTCCTGGGTCCCGCCAAATGACATTGTTTAGTTGACGGGACCCGGAGAAGGCCAACTCTGTGGGACCTAACCGGTCGCTGGGATTCGTGCAGTAGAAGGCGGTCTGATCCCAAGAAAGCACTTCCTTTTGTACAGGCAGATTGTTCCAACAAGGTGCAATTAGATTACATTCAGAAATATATATCATATGGGAGAAACTGTATATATGGCTTGAAAATTTTTTTAAAAAAAATTGACTTTTTTCCTCCCTGCGCATGCGCAGAAGCAAAATTTCACGAGGGGATGCTCACGTGCATGAGATTTCAGTGATTTTTCTGCGCATGTGCAGAAACTAAAAGTCACCAAAACTGCATGCGCGAGAGCATCCCCTCACAAGATTTCAGTGTTTTTGCTTCCTGCGCATGCGTGGAAGCAAAATTGCGCAAGCCTGCACACAGGGGCATGCTGAAATCAAGAGGATGTGTGTGCAGCACACCAGTTTGCAAGTAAGTGCAACCTGCCACTGATTACATTCCATGAGAGAGAAAGGATGGTGTCCAGGTATAAAATCCAGCAGGTTCTGACAGGTTCTGGAGAACCAGTAGTGGAAATTTTGAGTAGTTCAAAAAACCAGTAATGGAAATTTTGAGAAGCTCAAAGAAACAGCAAATACTGTACCACCTCTGGTTGGCCCGAGAGTGGGGTGGAAATGGAGATTTTGTAATATCCTTCTGAACTCTATTTTTCTCTGCAGAAATTCAGTTTCAGTTTAAAAACCTACCCCCTGTGTACTTAATCGGGGTATAAAGATGACTTAATAGCCAAAATAGCCTCTCCCACAACTGCCGTAAAATCATTCATATCTTGTCCTCAGCCGATAAATAAGGGATACTTAAATCATCATTAACTATTGAAGTAACATTCACCTCTTTATTCTAGTTCTAACCATGATGTAAAAAAAAAAATCTGCCAACTGTTGTTGTTTTGGAGACAAAAATCAGGTGATCAGTAATATATTTGGCTTCTTTGACCTCGGTGACTTGTAAACACACCTTGTCCTTTGGTCACTGACTATTCTTTCCTACTGCTTCTTTTCCAGATTTTGCTTGTTTCCCAAGTTCCTTTCTTGTCTGTCATTTCCACCCTCTTCTGTTTTTCATACAGGTTTCCCTTGGAATAAAATAAAAAGGGGACATTTGTGATTCATCCATTTTGATCATTCCTTTCACCCATTGTATGAGTAATGACAGCTTACCAGGTGAACGATGCCATTCCCCCTCCATTCGCCTCTCACAGCCGGCTCCCCCCACCGCCCATGCTGCTGCCTTTTGCCCCAAGAGAGCGAGGCGAGCAAGGCGAACGGCGGCAGGCGGGCGGTGGGGGGGGCAAGCGGTGGCGACAGCGGCAAGCGGGCACTTGTTTGCCCATTTCCGGGAGTTTTCGCTTCTGCGCATGCGCAGAAACAAAAAAAGGCCTAGAAATTGTGCTTGTGTACACGCAATGGGGGGAAGCAGAATTGTGTTTGGCGCACGCAATGGGGAAAAGCGGGGGCACGCTCCCGGCTTGTTCCATATTGGCCAAACCATTAGTGACCCGCTGGTGATGCAAGAATGGCATCACAGATCAGGTTCAGGCAATGCTGGTCCATTTTTGCGGAAATTTTCCCAAAATTTCTCAGTGTTGAAAGGCTTTTCCTCTTCTGCTGCTTGAAAAAGAGCCCTCCTGCCCAGAGAAGGCCTGCCATCTTCGACGCTACTGGTGTGCCCTGTGAGACCATAGTGGGCGTGCACACATCTGGCAGACACCCACATGCCCGTTGGCGTGAGATTTGGCTGCTGCACATGTCCAGCAAACAAAATCTGATGCGAGGACGAACGCGAGAGTGAGATTTCAGTGATTTTCACTGATATTTTTGCGCGGAAGCAAAACAATTGACAATAATCACTGAAATCTTGCTCGCATGAGCATCTTCATGGAAGAAGATGGTGATTTCCTGTGTACTTCCTGTGTCTCCCAGTACTTCCTATGTCACCCAGGTTGTACTTCCTGTGTCTCCCAGTACTTCCTGTGTCTCTCTCAGGGTAGGCCTCACACTGTGGCCATGCTCGCAGGATGCTTCCTGTACAGAGGTGAGGGCGTCCCCTGGAGAGAAAGGGAAGGAGGATGAGAGAAAAATGAAGAGAAATCTGCCCCCTCCCCCATCAATGGTGTCCCGCTTCAGCAACTTAAAAATCTGGTCACTTTAGTCTAGTAGCATATTGGCAAGGGTGGAGGCATAATCAAGGGAAAAATCAATTGTTTTTCCAACAGCAAGTGGAGAACACCATTCATCAATGACTCAGAAGACATACAATAGAAGCACAAAATGGATTAGCAACTGGCAGCATTGCTCATGCTGGCACCTGCCTTGCGCCGAGTTTCGTTTGGGTGCCTAGCAAGGGAGAACAATCCTTTGCACTGCACTATTTGTGCGAATGTAACATGGGAGCTGTGAATTTTCCTGGTGAATTGCTATGGATAGGGAGACCACAATAGTGCTTGGGAGGGCTATTCCCTCAACCACTCTTGCTAAGCTGGTGCTGGGATGCTTCTTGGTTTACTGAAGCACTCCAAGAAATCAAGCGCATGAGGAAATACCGTATTTTTCAAAGCACTCTCGTCACCACTGTTAGATCAGTAAAGACACTGAATCCATTAAAGCTCGACTTGCATTTATTAGACAAGAGCTGAAACGATAACCATTAACCAACAACTTTGGAACCCGTATCGCATCTCAGACATTAACACCCTTGAAAATGTTCAAAGATACTTCACAAGAAGAGCCCTTCATTCCTCCACTCAAAACAGAACACCCTACGAAACTAGACTTACAATCCTGGGTCTTGAAAGCTTAGAACTATGACGCCTTAAACATGATCTAAGTATTGTCCACAAGATCATACATTGCAATGTCCTGCCTGTCAAAGACTACTTCAGCTTCAACCACAACAACACAAGAGCACACAACATATTCAAGCTTAACATTAACCGCTCCAAACTTGACTGTAAAAAATATGACTTTAGTAATCAGGTTGTTGAAGCACGGAACTCATTACCGGACTCTGTAGTATCATCCCCTAACCCCCAACATTTAACCCTTAGATTATCCACGGTTGACCTCTCCAGATTCCTAAGAGGTCAGTAAGGGGCGTGCATAAGCGCACTAGAGTGCCTTCCGTCGCCTGTCCTATAGTCTCCTATATCTCGTATTTCTTCTCTACTATATCCTCTATAACCTTCATTGTGTATTATTGTGTATTGGACAAAATAAATAAATAAATAAATAAAAATAAAGAATACCAACAATGCGCACCGGCCAACCATTGTTCTATTTATACCTTTTTCAAAGCGGCGGCCAGACTAAGACAGCTGTTTAATTTTGGGCGCATTTGTCTCAACCAATCAGCGGCTGTTGTCGACAGCCGCTCAGGAGCCAGTCAGATTACTAGATTTAATTACTGTCAGACATAACAATAAGATGCACCTTTCCCCCTCTTATAAGAGGCTGGAAATTTGAGTGCATCTTATACTCTGAATGTAGTTATTTTTTAAAAAGCTTTTTCCAGCCCTAACGAGGTGCTAACAATCTTCCTGGCTCTTCCCAGCTTGCAGGTTTGTTTTCATTGCTACTCTCTCCCAAAAAGGTTTTTTTCAGCCCTAACCAGCGAATAAAATAATGTGCTGAGGTTGACCAGACTAAGAATGCTAGCCAAATGAATACCTGGTAACTAAACCTGCCCCCTTATTTTCTTCCCCGAAAACTGGGGTGCGTCTTATTCTCCAAAAAATACAGTACAGTGTTCCCTCGATTTTCGCGGGTTCAAACTTTGCAAATAGCCTATACCACGGTTTTTCAAAAAATCTTAATTAAAAAATACTTTGCGGTTTTTTGTCTATATCACGGTTTTTCCTGCCCAATGACATCATACGTCATCGCCAAACTAATAATTTTTGCAAATAAATAACAAAAAAATAATTATTGTTAATAAATAATTATGTTTATAAATATCAGGATCACTAAGTGCCTTATTCAATGGTGAGTACCAATAATAATGGTGAGTAAATGGTTGTTAAGGGAATGGGAAATGGTAATTTAGGGGTTTAAAGTGTTAAGGGATGGCTTGGGATACTGTCCATAGCCAAAAATGGTGTATTTACTTCCGCATCTCTACTTCGCGGAAATTCGACTTTCGCGGGTGGTCTTGGAACGCATCCCCCGCAAAAATCGAGGGAACACTGTACTTGGAGTGGTGGAAGATCAGAAATGAAAATGGTCCACTATGCAGATGGACTGAAATGGAAACATGTACAAGCAGAGAAACATCAATGTGATTCCATATTTATTGAGTCTTTGGGATGCCAATCACCTTTGGGATGCCAATCACCTCTGTTATTAGGATGACTCAGTTCCTCTTAAGAATTCTGATCTAAATGTCTTCCTGTTGTTCACTGTGGGCAGTTTACAGGCGTGATCGCTCCCAGCCATTTTGAGGTAGACACCATATTGGTGGGTTCTCATGAAATGGCAAGGCAAGAATTGATGACATTGTTTGGAATTCTTATGAGCTTGTGATATCTGAGGAAGTGAATAAGATCTCCCGTGGAATGAATTCAACCACTTGCAAATTAGATCTGCACACTAATGATTCCCGGACAGGAAGTGGACTTGAAAGAGGAAGAAGCTTTCTTCTTTTTCAAAACAACTTTGTTTTAGCAAAATGCCCTAGACATCTAGTGACCAGTTTCCAATCTGCTTTTTAAGGTATGTTTGTAGAGATGGCGGTAATGCTGAAAGTACAGACAGCCCTATACATTAGTCAGATACTTTTCCTTTGGGATACTGGACCAAGTATGGTGTAGAAACCACTTTGGCAACTTCTATGGATGACCTGCAACAGGAATCCAAACACAGTGGTACCTCTACCTAAGAACGCCTCTACTTACAAACTTTTCTAGATAAGAACCGGGTGTTCAAGATTTTTTTTGCCTCTTCTCAAGAACCATTTTCCACTTACAAACCTGAGCCTCCGAAACTGTAACCAGAAAAGGCAGCGAGAAACCTCCATGAGGCCTCTCTAGAAGTCTCCTGGAAGGAAATAGGGCCAGAAAAGGCGGGGAGAAGCTTCTCTGGGGCCTCTCTAGGAATCTCCTGGGAGGAAACAGGGCCTCCACCATTACTGTGATTTCCCCAATCGCACACATTATTTGCTTTTACATTGATTCCTATGGGAAAAATTGCTTTTTCTTACAAACTTTTCTACTTAAGAACCTGGTCATGGAATGAATTAAGTTCGTAAGGAGAGGTACCACTGTAGTGTGATTTAAGATCTCCTAGTATGCTAGATCTATAAATAGTGGCATTGACAATGGTATCCTTTCATATTGGCTGCAGGAATTACGGATTAAGGGCAGTGGTTTGGTTCCTGTGGAGTAAATAAGGGAGGAGAAATGGAGCCTGCAGATAATAATAATAATAATTTAATAAAATTTATTAGATTTGTATGCCGCCCCTCTCCAAAGAATGCATATGGAGTGTTCCAAACCTGACCCTTTCCACTATATTTTTTATATTACATGAAGCCTCGGAATGAAGTCAACTGTGGCAGGAATCAGGATCCCCAACTCCTGGACCATGGACCAGTATTGGGCCAGGACCTGTTAGGAACCGGGCCATACAGCTGGAGATGAGCGGCAGGCAAGCAAAACTACACATATGTGGGATTTAGGTTGCGCGATTCTCTCTCCCAACCCCCTCCAGTCTATGGAAAAATTGTCTGGAAAAACGAAATTGGTTTCTGTGCCAATTCAAGATGGTCGTGGTTATCTTAGAAGCCCTATATCTGCTCCGATAGCAAGGATTAAGTATGGAGGGAGTAGACCAGTTGATTTTTTGCTGAAAGATCAATGGGACAGGAGCAATAGATTGACCGTAGTGTAAGTATGGCTCTCTTAGGATATTGTTTTATTATATTATTGATTTTATTCTGATTGTTTTTCAATATTTCTTTATTTTTCTATTGTTGTATTTATGTTACTTGTAAGCCCCTATACAAATACATATAAATGCAATAAATGAGCCAAGGGGGCACAGTGGGTAGAGTGCAGTACTGCAGGCCATTAAAGCTGACTGCTAGATCTGAAGGTCAGCGGTTCAAACCTCTTCACCGGCTCAAGGTTGACTCAGCCTTCCATCCTTCCGAGGTGGGTAAAAGGAGTACCTGGATTGTGGGGGCAATATGCTGGCTCTGTTAAAAAGTGGTATAAGCCGCCCTGAGTCTAAGGAGAAGGGTGGCATTAAAAAATAGAATAAATAAATAAATGATGGTGATGATGATAAATAATAATAATAATAATAATAATAATAATAATAATAATAATAATAATAATAATAATAATAATTGGAAGCTTCTCAAGGTGAAGCAAACTAAGGACCAGTACAGAAAAACTCTAACTCAATGTCGTATGGACAGTTGGTGGAACAAAGCATTGCATGGCCAGTTCTTGGAGAAGATTGAAGGCAAAGTGGATAAAGAAAAGACCTGGTCATGGCTTACAAGTGGAACACTCAAAAAGGAGACAGAAGGACTAATACTGGCGGCACAAGAACAGGCCATTAGAACAAATGCTGTCAAAGCCAGAATTGAAAAATCAACAGACGATCTAAAGTGCAGACTCTGTAAAGAAACTGATGAAACAATTGATCACATACTCAGCTGCTGCCAAAAGATCGCACAGACTGACTACAAGCATAGACATGATGCTGTGGCACAGATGATCCACTGGAACTTGTGCCAGAACTACCATTTACCAGTGGCAAAGAACTGGTGGGATCATAAGCCCAAAAAAGTTGTCAAAAATGAGCAAGCAAAACTACTGTGGGACTTCCGACTTCAGACTGACCGAATTCTGAAGCATAACACACCAGACATCCTGATTGTGGAGAAAAAGAAAGTATGGATCATCGACATCGCAATCCCAGGGGACAGCAGAATTGAGGAGAAGCAGCTAGAGAAATTAGTGAAATACGAAGATCTAAAAATCGAGCTGCAACGACTCTGGCATAAGCCAGTGAAAGTGTTCCCAGTGGTACTTGGAACGCTGGGCGCAGTACCAAAGGATCTCAGCGGACATTTGAAAACCATTGGAATTGACAAAATCTCCATCTGTCAATTGCAAAAGGCCGCTTTACTGGGATCGGCAAACATAATTCACCGCTAAATCACACAGTCCTAGGTGCTTAGGAAGCGCCCGACTGGTGATGAAATACGAAATCCAGCAGTGATCTTGTTTGCTGTGTTGTATTGACATAATAATAATAATAATAATAATAATAATAATAATAATAATAATAATAATTTTAAAAAATGGGCTTCTCAGCAAAAGCCACTTGATTGGGGAAGAGCGTGTTACCCAAGATCAAGATGAACTCAATCCTCCAATGCCTTTAGGAAGGCATTGAAAACAATCCTTTTTTTCTAAGGCAGATTTTATTGATAATATGTTATTAATTTTGTTGTTATGTTTTGGGCACATAAACTGTCTAGAGTCTGGTATGTGGACAAATTGATGTAATAAATAAAGTCATCGCAGATTGTGGTTTCTACATTATATTTACTTACCTCAGTGGAACAGTCACACAAACAACTCTGCTCATGTTGGCTATTAATATTGATTCATAATTTTCATCTTGGAAGCTAATAGACTTTAAAAAAATAAGATTAGGTTTGATAAATTAAGACTGCATCAATGTATATAACTGAATTACATCTCATTCAGTTTAGTATCACAATTACTTATAAATAATTTGTATAACATCTGGCTGGATCCCACCTGATTATTGCACAGATAGTGGATCGATTTCTTTCTAGGGAAAGGTTGTAAACTATCATGACATAAGAAAACCCCTAAAACCCATAGCCATTCAGTCTTGTCTGGCTTGAACCAAAGCCTCTTCTTCCTTATCCAGACCTGAAGTATCTCCAGGCAGTGATAAAGCATCGTGAACTGTTTACATCATTTGGAAAACCCAGGGCAGAGCTGATATTTTATGTCCATGCTGATGGATGACCTAACTCAACAGTTTCATGACAATTTTAAGTGGAACAAGAATAGAACTGTTAACCCTGTGGGGTAGCTGAGACAAGAAGCACAAGTAGAAATATTGGCTTTTACACACTGTTCTGCCGGCGTGTTTCAACCGCCCGTAATTAAAGGGTAATTAGTCCAGGAAGATACACACCACACAATAAAAGGAAAACCCAAAAGTTTTTATAAACAGAAAAACAGAAACAGCTTCCTTTTTAAATGTCAAAGGGATTTTCTGGTACACACAAGGCACAGGTTAAATACAATCCAATTGCTCACCCAATAACTGGGAAATTGAGTCCAATTCTAAAGTCCAGAGTGTCCACACACAATCTTGAACAGCACAAAAACCATGATCTTGACGAAACAATGAATCAGATAAACTGCCATGAGCCTAAAACACCAGGCTGCACTTTTATCTGTAGCACTAATTACAGTAGCCCCACCCAACCACAGGTGGCCTCATTTTCTCTTGTAGTAATCCTTCAGTTGTTGTCTCCTATGCATCACTCTATGCATGCGTGGATGTGTCATTAATTCTTGTTCAGAATCCAGGGATGATACAGATGATTGATCTCCTCCTGGGCTGTCTGCCAAACTCCCCTCTTTCCTGTCACTCACGCTTCCTTGGTCAGAGGAGACTTCGTCGGCAGATTCCATCGGGAGCAAAACAGGCCTGTGGCATGTGGATGTTTCCCCACATCCACCTGCCCATTCCTTGGGGCAGGAGCTGGGCCAGAGCTAACCACAACACACACCAATTGTACAATCTGCAGCTCTCTCTCCTGCCTGCCACGTTCATTCCCACAGAGCATTAAAGAATCAAGCCCTGGACTTCCTTATCCTCCTGACTGACTAAGCCATGAGTGTCAAACTCACAGAGTCATGTTGCCATCACATGACGTAGCGCAACATTTTCCCCCAGTTTGACATCCCTGAACTAAACTGATCTTGAAAGAAGGACAACAATAAAATAGAGTAGAGTAGAACAGAACAGAACAGGATATAATTATTTTATTGGCCAGGTATGATTGGACACACAAGGAATTTGTCTTGGTGCATATGCTCTCAGGTGCATAAAAGGAAATATAGATTTGTCAAGAATCATGTGGTACAACACAATGATTGTCAATACATAAGTACTGTATGTTTCCTGTTCCTAATCTAAACCCTCAACTGGCTCAAAAGAGAACCATGATTTGACAGTATTGAAAATTGCCAAGAGATCTAAGAGAGCCAAAATGGATATACGTACTACCCCCATCCCAAGCCCATCAAAAGTCAATCAATGCCATAAGTACTATGGCCCAGTTTGAAACTCATCTGTTAGACGTCCAGATAATCCACTTCTTCCATAGTTCTTCTGAACAACCTTTCTTTAAAAGGGGATGGTTGGAAACTAGACAAAGATGACTGAACAGGCATTATATAATATATAGTATATGCCTCCCTTCTGACTATTAAAAGTTATGTGGGGTTATGATTGTGTAGTATCAATTGTTTTTAAGATAATAGGTTTTAGTTATAGTTTTAATTATTAGATTTGTACCTGCATTGTTTTATTGTTGTTGTGAGCTGCCCCGAGTCTCCGGAGAGATGATTGATGATGATGATGATGATGATGATGATGATGATGATTATTATTATTATTATTATTATTATTATTATTATTATTATATAAGCTACTCCATCTTTCCATCCTTGGTAGATGTTTTTGTAATGAAACAAGTAAAAAAAAAACAGTAATGAAACACAGAGTGCCTGAAACCCTATAAAATGTTGTGCATGACACAGTATGTATGATCAATAAAAGACTCAATTTTATGAATTATTTATAATGATTTGACATCTATTTTTTACAGATGAAAAAGAAATATCAACATACATTTGACCAATCCATATGTAGAGTAGACCTTCAACGCCTAGAATTTCCCAGCCAGCCATTAGTTGAAGTCCACAAGTCTTAAAGTTGCAAATGTTGGACTTTCCTGCAGAATATTATGCAGGGGTAAAATTTAACAATTTTCCCTACCAGTTCTATGGGTGTGGCTCGGTGAGCATGGCAGGGGAAGGATACTGCAAAATCTCCATTCACACCTCCATACCACCAGCCAGAGGTGGTATTAATGATTCTCAGAACTACTTAAAATTTCCATTACTGGTTCTCAGAACTTGTCAGAACCTGCTGAATTTCACCCCTGATATTATGCTGTGTTACACAAGTTCTCTGAGACTAAAGTATCAAGAAATTGAAACCAAGACCATAGTATTCCAAGCCATCTTTCTTTCCACAAAGGTGGAAAGGTGGTATAATTTGGTTTAGGACTACGGTATATAATTCTTGAAGAAATCTGTTGATGTACCTAGAATTATCTGCAGCAAATGACAGCTTGCCTAGAAGAAATACAAGTTTAAAAAATGATCAATCTCACAAGGATAAAAATAGTGAATTATCATCATGGTATTTTGTTGAAGATGAAAATATCTAACTTTGTTTTTCTGCTATGTCACCCCGGTGCTTAACGGTTTCCTTAGGCAATTTATCTTAGACTTTTTTCTAAAGAGAGGATGATCATTTATATTCAACTATTTCTGCAGAGAATTGAGAAAAGAAAAGGAAATCTATCTGTTTCACCAAGGGTAATTGGAAATATTATCCACACCCCAAGGGACAGGCTTCTTAATAAATACAATTTTCTTTCCTCTCTCAATTTCTTAATGCCTTTTATTTATATTGAGAATAGAAATGCTAACCATCTTTGAGAGCTCTAAATGCACAACTTCCGATATTATTTCTGCCTTAAGAAGTATAATCATCAGAATGTGTCAGCCACTTAAGCGACTATTTCTAAAATTTATCTCTCTTATTAAAGGAATAAGCTGTTGCTTGAACAATAATATTGATATATTCCAGAATATTTAAGACTTTCAATGTTTAGTCCCCAAATACATTTCTTCACATCATGTGATATTGAAGAAGTGACTCTCAAAGATGATCTCTCTAAAAGATAAGCCAGTTATCTGAAAACAAAAGTTTTGAACATTTTTATTGAAAAGATTGGTAGAAATGTTTGGTAGAAATTGGTAGAAACCAAGTTTGACACGATTCTTTTTAATGTACTCGTTTATGCATTCATTTTTTCCAATATACAGTGATACCTCATCTTACAAACCCCTCGTCATACAAACTTTTCGAGATACAAACCCGGGGTTTAAGGTTTTTTTGTCTCTTCTTCCAAACTATTTTCACCTTACAAACCCAAGCCGCCGCCACTGGGATGCCCCGCCTCTGAACTTCTGTTGCCAGCGAAGCGCCCATTTTTGCGCTGCTGGGATTCCCCTGAGGCTCTCTTCCATGGGAAACCCCACCTCCAGACTTCCTTGTTTTTGCGATGCTGCAGGGGGATCCCAGCAGCGCAAAAATAGGCGCTTCACTGGCAACGGAAGTCCGGAGGTGGGGTTTTGAGTGTGAGGAAACCCCACCTCCGGACCTCCATTGCCAGCGAAGCACCCGTTTTTGCGCTGCTGGGATTCCCCTGCTGGGATTCCCCTGCAGCATCACAAAAACACGTAAGTCCAGAGGTGGGATTTCCCATGGAGGGGAACCTCAGGGGAATCCCAGCAGTGCAAAAACAGGCGCTTCGGCTGGCAAAAGGGGTGAGTTTTGGGCTTGCACGCATTAATCGCTTTTCCATTGATTCCTATGAGAAATATTGTTTCGTCTTACAAACTTTTCACCTTACAAACCTCATCCCGGAACCAATTAAGTTTGTAAGATGAGGTATCACTGTATAGGTAGTCCTCAACTTACAACAGTATGCTTAGAGACCATTCAAAGTTACCATGGCACCATGGAAAAAAATGACTTATGACTATTTTTCACACTTAGGACCATTGCAACTTCTCCGTAGGCACGTGATCAAAATTCAAATGCTTGGCAATTGCTTCATATTTATGACAGCAGCAGTGTCCTAGGGCCGTGTGGTCAACTTTTGCGACCTTCTGACAAGGAAAGTCAATGGAGAAGCCACATTTATTTAACAATGGTGCGAGTAACAATGGTGCGAGTAAAGAAAGGTTGTAAAACCCACTTAACAACAGAAATGTTGGGCTCAATCGTAGTCATATGTCAAGGACTTCTTGTATTAATTTCCCATCTTTCCTCTGATCAGGAGTTCCAGGCAAGACACATATTTTCTTCTCCAATTTATCCTGGCAAGAATGACTGGTCCAAAAGTCACCTCCATGACAGAAGATGGACTTGAACTGGAGTTTCTCCAGTCCTACTTCAACAGCTTAATTACTGGTTCCTCAAACAACTTGAAATTTGAGACGTGAGCCTCGCACTCTAATTACTTAAGAATAAAATCATTAGGGACTGCTGCCCCACTTATGTAAACCCTGTGAAAATTGAATAATTGAGAGTTGCCTAGTGATGATCAGATGTGCATATCTCATGTGCAAAAACTTGCTAAGACATGAATAAAGACTGTGTGGATTCCAGTTATTGTTAGACTGAAATTCCCTCACTAATAGCCATGATCTTTTGGAGTGAGGGTAATACAAAGATGATGTCAATTCCCATATTAGGATGGAGAGGGGCGGCATACAAATCCAAGAAATTATTATTATTATTATTATTATTATTATTATTATTATTATTATTATTATTCATCCTGGAATCTCACTGTCTGAGTTACCTAACAGTGTTAATTAAAGTTCAGTTAACAAGTTTAGGATTATTTTACAGTTCAATGTATTACCGCATTATACAAACGCAGACAGTTTGGTAATCAGGTTAGAAAAAGTGCAGAGAAGAGCGACAAAGATGATTAGGGGATCAGAGGCTAAAACATATAAAGAATGGTTGCAGGAACTGGGCATGGCTAGTTTAATGAAAAGAGGGACCAGGAGAAACATGATAGCAGTGTTCCAATATCACAGGGTTGCCACAAAGAAGTCAACCTATTCTCCAAAGCACCTGAGGCCGGGTAGAACAAAAAGCAATGGGTGGAAGCTAAACAAGGAGAGAAGTAACTTAGAACTAAGGAGAAATTTCCTGGCAGTTAGAACAATTAATCAGTGGAACAGCTTGCCTCCAGAAGTTGTGAATGCTCCAACACTGGAAGTTTTAAAGAAGATGTTGGGCAACCATTTGTCTGAAATAGTGTAGGGTTTCCTTCCTAAGTGGGGGGTTGGACTAGAAGACCTCCAAGGTCCCTTCCAACTGTTGTTGTTGTTGTTATTATTATTATATTATTATTATTATTATCATCCTCATATTATTATTATTATTATTATCATATTATTATTATTATTATTATTATTATTATTATTATTATTATTATTATGTGGCTGTGTTATTATGATGGAGTATGCAGCCGAAACAGAAACAGGGAGGATTGGCAGTGGTAGTATTGCAGTTTCCCAATGAGGAGGCAGTACATTCCAGAGAGAGGCACATGAGGCAAGAGACTGAAGGTAGGGCATGTCATTTAATAGGGTCCTGGGGTTGGTTTTTTTGCAATTTCTTTTGTTTGTTTGTTTGTTTGTTTGTTTGCTTGCTTGCTTGCTTGCTTGCTTGCTTGCTTGCTTGCTTGCTTGCTTGCTTGCTTGCTTGCTTGCTTGCTTGCTTGCTTGTTGGATTTGTATGCCACGAGGACTCGGGGCGGCTCACAACATATCAAGCAATATACAATGTACATGTCCAAAAACCCAATTAATATTGCTAAAAAAAATAAAAAACTCTAATAACATTAAAAATCATTCATTCCCATTCATACAGCAAGACATAGACTGCGTACCAGACTTTTCCAGTGAGGGGGTTCTAAAACTATGTGGTTTTACACCAAGAATTTAAATTTGCTGTTATTTTCACAATTGCACAAAGTTAGCACAGTCCTGATGGCCTAGGGAAGAAAAGGTTCAAGGTAGCCACATCCTGGAACAGTGTTGGTGAACCTCTTTAGCACCGACTGCCAAAAAGGGAGTGTGTGCATACTCACACACTCATTTGGGCTAGAACCCGAAAAAGGAACTGCCCAGGGCATATGCGCGTGTGCCCGAAAATAAACTTCTGGTTTCTGGCACAAGCATACACGCCAGCCAACTAGTATTCCATGTTTCTGGCATGCATGTACATGTGACAATCAGCTGGCCGGCGTGCATGCTCATGCAGGAAAACCAAAGACCAGCTCTTCCAGTTTCCAGCACTGCCACACGCATGAAGGCCATTTGATCATCACACATGCGTACGTGCCCGAAACCTGGAAGAGGAATGGGTGATGCTGCGCATGCCAGGTAACATGGCGACACGTGCTACTTTGGGCACACATGCCATAGGTTTGCCATCACGGCCCTAGAACTTCTCAAGGTGTATCAGTTAGATTAGAAGATTATAGTGGTCCCTTGACTTTTAGTGGGTCCGACATTCGCGGAAAGGCTACACCACGGGTTTTCAAAAAATATTAATTAAAAAAATACTCTGTGGTTTTTTTGAACACCTTGGGTTTTCCCGCGGCTGCCCGATGTACAGTACTCTGTGTTTTAACTCTCCTCCTCCCCCACCATCCCAGCAGTCCTGCTTCTTTAAATAAAAGCTCCGCTTTCACCCCAGCCTCCTGATCCCTTCAGAGCGTAGGTACGCTCAACTTGAAGCCAAGCCTTGTGGGTGGACAAGACCACCCTAACATGCCCGAGGGGGGAGGAGCTGAGGGCATTGTTGGGTCAGGGGCGTGGCTGCCTCTTTTTCCACCACCGCTGCTTACTGTGCCCGCCGCCACCACCTCTTCTTCCCCCACCCACCTAAGCCATCTCCCTTAGTGGTAGCGTCCGACCTCCCAGCTGACTGGCCTGCAATCCCGGTTTCGAGTCCTGGCCTGGATCCCTCTTGCCTTGAACTTCCCCTTCCCCTGCCCTGACCCTGAACACCGGTGCTGCTGCCACTGCCGCCATGGGAGACGCCGGCAGCGAGTGCAGTAAAGCACCCACTTGCCAGCCTGTTGCCCCTGCGTGTTTTGGGGGTAAGTAAAACCAGGAATGGAGGAGGGAGCGGGAGGAAGGAAGGAAGGGAGTGTCTCTACTTCACAGAAATTTGACTTTCGCGGGCGGTCTTGGAATGTATCCCCCGCAGAAGTCAACGGACCACTGTATAGCTTTTGTGTTACAAAGATCTATTAAAAGGTAAAGGTTTCCCTGTCAGTCGTGTCCAACTCTAGGGGAGGGTGCCTAGTAGTGGGCTGCTGTGTAGACAGTCTGGTACCCAGTTCCAGTTGGAAAAATGGAGATGCAGACGCCTCTCCATTTCCCTGATGCGTGCACATGCATGTACACATGAGATTCAGCTTCTATGCATGCGCAGGAAGCACAATCTCACACACTGACACTCGTGTGTGCAAGGTTTTGCCGTTTTGGGGCTTTTTTTTCCTTCTTCCACACATGCATGGTAGCAAAGGCGGAAATTGGCAAAATCTCGCATGCGAAAGCATCCTCGTGCAAGATTACACTTCCTACACATGCGCAGAAGGCAAATCTCATGCCAGCATGCAGACACACATGTGAGAGAGATGCACACGTCCGTGCCGGTCTTCGGGAAGAAGGGTGTCAGTATCCGAAGACAATTCCATGTTCATGTGGTCAGCATGTTTATATGGCAAAGATGCATAGAACACTACAGATTCAACAACTACGGTAGTAAGGACAAAAGTCTGGGTAGGAAATAAAGAAATGCTTCTGAATGCAAGTTGAATGCAGGGGCTGAACTGTTCTGCCAGGCTCTTTCACTTTCATCCATTCATAGAAGAGATGGATAGCCTCAGGCCTGAAACAGGATTCATTTAAGGACGTCTTCATTTTTTTTCAAATAGGGGAGAGGACACTTAGTAACTTACAAGGCCAGTGGGTTTATCTCATCACCTTTTTGTTAATAATGTACACAGAGAGAGAGAGAGAGAAAGATATACATATATTCCGATTTCCAGTAGCATATACCATGTCTGAAAGCAGTCTGAAACATTCTCACTTCCACCCTTTTAATAGTAATGCTGAATTTCATATAATGGATGAGACTAAGATTCATGCCATTAAAACATCTATCATAAAAGTTCACGGATGCATGAATAGCCTCTGAAGCCAGCTGTATCAATGCCATAGGGTGATTGTGTTCCATCTAAAAGATAAAAAAACACAATGTTGTCTTGTGTAAACCTCAGATAACAAGGAAATTGCCTACAGAATTGCAAGAATTGCTACAAGAATGGTGGAAGGTCTTAAGCATAAGACTTAATGAACTCAATCTGTATAGTCTGGAGGACAGAAGGAAAAGGGGGGACATGATCGAAACATTTAAATGTGTTAAAGGGTTAAATAAGTTTCAGGAGGGAAATGTTTTTAATAGGAAAGTGAACACAAGAACAAGGGGACACAATCTGAAGTTAGTTGGGGGAAAGATCAAAAGCAACGTGAGAAAATATTATTTCACTAAAAGAGTAGTAGATCCTTGGAACAAACTTCCAGCAGACGTGGTTGGTAAATCCACAGTAACTGAATTTAAACATGCCTGGGATAAACATATATCCATCCTAAGATAAAATACAGGAAATAGTATAAGGGCAGACTAGATGGACCATGAGGTCTTTTTCTGCCGTCAGTCTTCTATGTTTCTATGTTTCAAACCATCTTATAAGCCTCAAGGCTGAGCAATTATTTCAGGCATAATTCTAGCTTTTGAGGAAAAATCATAACTTTGCCGTTCTATTTGAAGGCGAGCTCTTTCAACTTTATGTATTCAACATATTGAAAAACTTTTCTAAAATCTTGAATGGGCATTTAGAAAAGGTAATATCAAGGGCCTTTTTCGATGTATGGGTAATAGATCAAATGAACTTCTTGACTAATACATGGCCCTTCTGGATTTATCATTTTAAACATTTCATGTCAAAGCAAGTATAAATGATTGGAATGTCTGACTAACATAATTAGAGATGTAAATGACTTCTCAGAAACTAGAGCATTAGACTATGTAATTATTATACATGATACACATGGAATTATTTTACTTTAAACGTACTGTAATACACAGCATTGTTATGAAAATCTTAACTTCAGGCCAGCATTTTTAAAACCATTTTATTTATCAGATTTTGAAACTGCCCAATTCTCTCACAGAGATTGACTATTTTTTGTAGAACATTTCTGTTTAAAACAGTTCTTTATTGATACTTTTTAATAACACTTGGAGGGATGAGTCAATGACCAATATTTATTCAGCTACCATTCCCTTATGAGGGTTATTTCTAATTATCTTAATTCCCAATTTATTCTAGCTATGCATTGTCTGCTACCGATTCTCCAGAATCTGCTAGATTTCACTCTTGGATAGCAGATGAAGTGGGAATGGAGAAGGAAGGAAGCAGGTCTTTTGCTATCAGCTCTCTGATGTCTGATGGAGTGATCAGTACGTCTCAACCTTGTTAATTTTAAGATGCGCAGAGCTCAAGTCCCAGAATTCCCCAGCCAGCATGCCAAATATTCTTAACATACTGCAGTAATTACTCAGCTCATTAATGCAAGAATGTCTGTGCCACACTTAATAACTGTTACATGAGTGTTTTCTACCATTAGATGAATTATTTTATTTATTTATAATAATAATAATAATAATAATAATAATAATAATAATAATAATAATAATAATTTATTAGATTTGTATGCCACCCCTCTCCGAAGACTCGGGGTGGCTCACAACAATAATTTATTTGTTTGTTTATGTATTTGTTTTTTATTTACTTACTTACTTACTTACTTACTTACTTACCTACCTACCTACCTACCTACCTACCTACCTACTTATTTATTT
This sequence comes from Erythrolamprus reginae, assembly GCF_031021105.1. NCBI lineage: Eukaryota > Metazoa > Chordata > Lepidosauria > Squamata > Dipsadidae > Erythrolamprus > Erythrolamprus reginae. The sequence continues at coordinate 173,251,524 of NC_091952.1, forward strand.
ATTTATTTATTTATTTTTATAAGCTGCCCATTCCTGACAGACTCAGGGCAACGTACATGAATAAAACATGTATTTTTATGTGTTACACCTGCTGTATTCTCCATTGGGTGCCTACTTACTCTCTTACAATCCCTTTCTCTCCAATATACTAACTAGAGCATACAAAACTTTCGCCAGATCAATCCTTGAATACAGCTCATCTGTCTGGAACCCACACCTCATTTTGGACATAAACACTTTAGAAAATGTCCAGAGATACAGTACTTTACTAGAAGAGCCCTCCACTCCTCCACTTGCTACAGAATATCCTACGCAACTAGACTTACAATCCTAGGTTTAGAAAGCTTAGAACTACAGCATCTTAAACATGACCTAAGCACAGCCTATAAAATCATCTGCTACAACATCCTTCTTGTCAACGACTACTTCAGTTTCAACCACGACAACACACAAGCACACAACAGATACAAACTTAAAGTAGACCGCTCCAAACTTGACTGCAGGAAATACAACTTTAGTAACGGAGTAGTTAATGCATGGAACTCACTACCTGACTCTGTAGTATAGTCACCTAACCTCCAAAGCCTTACCCTTAGACTATCCACTGTTGACCTCAACCGTTTCCTATGAGGTCAGTAAGGGGCGAGCCTAAGTGCACCAGCGTGCCTACCGTCCCCCTTCCTAATGTTTCTCTCTTATTAGTATCATGTAAACATTGTTATATCTTTGTATACTACCAATATGTACTTAACTAACACAATTCAAAGTGTTGGTCATGACCTTTAAAGCCCTTCATGGCATTGGACCAGAGTACCTCCGGAACCGCCTGCTACCGCACGAATCCCAGCGACCGATAAGGTCCCACAGAGTTGGCCTTCTCCGGGTCCCATCGACTAAACAATGTCGTTTGGCGGGCCCCAGGGGAAGAGCCTTCTCTGTGGGGCCCCTGGCCCTCTGGAACCAACTCCCCCCGGAGATTAGAACTGCCTCCACCCTCCCTGTCTTTCGTAAACTACTCTAGACTCACTTATACCGCCAGGCATGAGGGAGTTGAGACACCTTTCCCCCAGGCTTTTTTATACTTTGTTTTATGTTTGGTATGAATGTGCTGGTTGGTTTTTTAAATAATGATAGGGTTTTATATGTTTTTAATATTAGATTTGTTCCACTGCTATATTGTTTTTATTACTGTTGTGAGCCACCCCGAGTCTTCAAAAATCTAATGAATACAAATAAAAATAAAAAATAAAATAACTAACTAACTAACTAAATAAACAAACAAACAAACAAGCAAGCAAGCAAGCAAGCAAGCAAGCAAGCAAGCAAGCAAGCAAGCAAGCAAGCAAGCAAGCAAGCAAGCAAGCAAGCAAGCAAGCAAGTAAATATCTCTACTCTATAAGTAGGGAGTGACAAGCAGCATCTCCTGCGTGCAAGTGGGGAGGGGGAAACAATCTCTTAGGAAAAATTGCCTAAATCGGGGCTGTCAAACTCCCAGTCTACAGTTTGGATGCTTCATGTGCTGGCCACATCCACACCCAGTTTAGTAAAGGGGGGGTTGTTCCGATACGTCGTGTAATGACGCTGTGAGGTGAGTTGGACACCTCTGGCTTAAATAGACTGCTTGTTTAAGCTATATCTCCATCTGCAACACAGCAAAAAAAAAAGTAGTGGGGGGGGGGAGAACAGATCAGGTACAGAAGAATTTGCTTAAAGAGATCACTTGTTCAAGCGATCTCTCCACTCTGCAAGGAGAGAAAAAAAATATGGGTCAGGCCAAGGACAATGCAGACTGACTGACTAATGGTGAACATGTGATTGAAAGGAAGATATTTGAGGATCATAAATGCATACCTTAATTGCAACGTAGGGCTTTTTTCCCCATCACTGTCATAATGAGACTGTCCATGTGAGGTCTACCTGTATTATGATGGTTTACTACTCCTCACTTCCATTCAATAATGGATGTACATATGTTCTGTTTTCAAGGTAATACTCTTTATATCTGATGAAATGGACTACAGTGTTCCCTCGATTTCCGCGGGGGATGCGTTCCGAGACCGCCCGCGAAAGTCGAATTTCCGTGAAGTAGAGATGCAGAAGTAAATACACCATTTTTTACTATGGATAGTATCACAAGCCATCCCTTAACACGTTAAACCCCTAAATTACCATTTCCCATTCCCTTAACAACCATTTACTCACCATTATTACTGGTACTCACCATTGAATAAGACACTTAGTGATCCTGATATTTATAAACATAATTATTTATTAACAATAATTATTTTTTTTGTTATTTATTTGCAAAATTTATTAGTTTGGCGATGACGTTTGACATCATCGGGAGGGGAAAAACCGTGGTATAGAAAAAAACCCGTGAAGTATTTTTTAATTAAAAATTTTTGAAAAAACGTGGTATAGGCTATTCGCAAAGTTCGAACCCGCGAAAATCGAGGGAACACTGTATACGGTCCACATGATCTTGTGTCATAACAAACATGGCATAACTATGAAGCCACAAGATTTCTTTTAGAAAAATGGAAAACCCAGAACCTCTCATGCATGCCATCCTGTGAACCTATGGACAAATTAGGAAACCACAATACAGACAAAATATGGTGAAACAGACTGGCTCCAGGATGGCAAAGCAATGGAACAGGGCTGTATATTTTTCCCTTATTTATACAACTTATGAATTGACTATGCACATGTCCAGTCAGTGAAGTAGTGGAAGCAATGTGCCGGTGCCTGGAGGCTGTTAGGGTTTGGATGAGTGTCAACAGGCTCAGACTCAACCCTGACAAGACAGAATGGCTGTGGGTTTTGCCTCCCAAGGACAATCCCATCTGTCCATCCATTATTCTGGGGGGGAGGAATCTTTGACCCCCTCGAAGAGGTTTCGCAACTTGGGCATCCTCCTCAATCCACAGCTAACAATAGAACACCATCTTTCGGTGAGGAGGGTGTTTGCACAGGTTCGCCTGGTGCACCAGTTGCGTCCCTATTTGGACAGGGAGTCACTGCTCACAGTCGCTCATGCCTTCATCCCCTCGAGGTTCGACTACTGCAATGCTCTCTACATGGGGCTACATTTAAAGAGTGTTCAGAAACTGCAGAATCTGGCCACGAGAGCTATCGTGGGGCTCCCTAGATTCGCCCACATCTCATCAACATTCCGCGGCCTGCATTGGTTGCCGATTAGTTTCCGGTCACAATTTAAAGTGTTGGTACTAATGACCTATAAAGCCCTACATGGCATCAGACCAGAATATCTTCAGAACAATCTTCTGTCGCACGAATCCCGTCGACTAAACAATGTCATCTGGTGGGCCCCAGGGGAAGAGCCTTCTTTGTGGCAGCCCCAGCCCTCTGGAATCAACTCCCCCTGGAGATCAGAACTGCCCCCACCCTCCTTGCTTTTTGTAAGTTACTGGTGATCCACCTATGTTTGAATGTTTCTGGGAGGCTAGAATAGAGTACATAATGGAGCGCGCAACATTTTCTTTCAAGGCAGAAGCAAAGTTATAGTCAGAATTCATTTCTGGAACTTATAACTTAATATCACTGCATATAATTTATTTCCTATCTCTTCATCTACTCAATTCCCCATCAGCAACCAATAATGTGGGGTTGAAAAAATGTTGATGTAATGGATCTTATTTCAGGGCCAGAAGAAAGAGAAGAAGCTACACAGGAAGACTGGCTTTATTGCCTTTCATTGATGGCTGGTAAATTATTAGTGAAGAAATGGCAATCTTAAATTCAGGACAACAACCTAGGGAGGGAAAACAACATGATCAATTCTATATTCTTCTATATTCTTCCTTCTATATTGTTGCTATCCATCTTTATTCCCATGGAAAGGGTACCCAGAGAATGGCTTTCGTGAAAAATATTAATCTACGTGTAGATACAAATAAGATTCCTCCTAAAATAAAGGTAATGGAATAACCTAGAATTATTTGCAAGGTTACAAAGGGGGAAAAAATCTGGAATGTTGATCTAGCTTAAATACAGTCAGTCCCCAGGCTTTGCCCAAATGGCACAATCTAAAAGAGAGAGAGGTCAAATAAAGGATAGTGAGCTGAAAGGCAAGTACGAGTTAAGCTGGAGCTTTAGCAAAATAAGATCCTTTACAATTTCTATTCCCACAGAAAACATTTACTGTACAATTATTTATAAATGTAATGAATGTATTAACGTGGAAATTGTATTAGTTGAATAAACAAGTAATAAATATCGCAAAAGAACTTTTGTGTACCAAGTGTGTTAGACATCAATTCCCGTAGTTTCAATAGAACACACATCTAGAAACCAAAAGTAGGAAAATATTACATGAAGAAAAATATTAATAGCCAAGCATAAGTCCTATAAATTGCATCATTATTTTTGTAGACTCAATCTGGATGATTCAATAGAGCTGTTGAATAAAAGATTAAGCCACCTTATAGAAAACCCTATGTCACTATTTTGTTAAGCTGAAATAGATTTGATTATCATAAACAAATGTGTCATAATAAACTTGAATAAGCTTTTAAGAATTCAGTGCACACCCATTGGTATCTAGACACTAAAGGAAGGACATTCTTCCCTTGCTAAGTCAACCAGTTGAATTATCTGCATTCATCATTTCTGCTTTGAAAGAATATTTTGATTCATTAGAGCAGCTGTCATTCTAGTTAGTTCAGTTAGCTTGCCTTCCAGGTATGTTCACTGGGACCTGCCCAGGATATAATTTCATTGCTTTAAAGGATGTAACATCAGAAAAAATATAATGCATCTGAAGTGGGTGTGCCTATTCCCAGTTTGTTTTCTGATCCACGCTTGTAACCCTTAGAATGTATTTTGAAGGTCTAAACACTGAAACTTTTCAAACTACAGTGATACCTTGTCTTACAAACTTAATTGGTTCCGGGACAAGGTTCTTAAGGTGAAAAGTTTGTAAGATGAAACAATGTTTCCCATAGGAATCAATGGAAAAGCGATTAATGCGTGCAAGCCCAAAATTCACCCCTTTTGCCAGCCGAAGTGCCCGTTTTTGCACTGGTGGGATTCCCCTGAGGCTCCCCTCCATGGACTTCTGTGTTTTTGTGATGCTGCCGGAGAATCCCAGCAGGGGAATCCCAGCATTGCAAAAACGAGCGCTTCACTGGCAACGGATGTCCGGAGGTGGGGTTTCCCAGCGAAGGGAGCATCAATGAAATCACAGCATTGCAAAAACATGGAAGTCCTCGAAACCCCACCTCCAGACCTCTGTGTTTTTGCGATGCTGTGATTTCACTGAGGCTCCCCTCGCTGGGAAACACCATCTCCGGACTTCCGTTGCCAGCAAAGCGCTCATTTTTGCACTGCTGGAATTCCCCTGCAGCATCACAAAAACACGGAAGTCTGGAGGTGGGGTTTCCCATGGAGGGGAGCCTCAGGGGAATCCCAGCAGTGCAAAAACGGGCGCTTCGCTGGCAACAGAAGTCCGGAGGCGGGGCATCCCAGTAGCGGTGGTGGATTTGTAAGATAAAAATAGTTTGTAAATAGAGGCAAAAAAATCTTAAACCCCGGATTTGTATCTCGAAAATTTTGTATGACGAGGTGTTTGTAAGACGAGGTATCACTGTACAATGATAAGCCAGAGTTTCTGGTCCGATGGGAAAGTGAGAAAGTTTATATAATAGATCCACATATTGCTAAAGGGTTGATTCAGCTATTACCCTGTTCTACAGAAAGTGTTGAAAGATTTTTCCTCAGGTTGCATTTCACTCAGGAGCTATCACTGTTTTTTGTTTTGTTATGAGCAAATATTATAGATCTAACAAGATAAAACTTCCCCTTTGGAATTCAACTCATTTCAAGTGTTAAACCAGTGACCTGAAAGATCTTAGATAGAAATCCCGTCTATGAGCCATCATTTGCCTAAGATGGAAATTATATCTTAGCTATTTGGCACCAAAGTACTGTTTATTCTTTCAGATTAGGTCTGTTCTTTTGCAGGACCAATGGGGAGATTAGCTCTTTCTATGTGTGCTCAGCCTTTGTCTCTGAATCTGCATTCCAGATAATAACCAGTGGTGCCAGTATATGACTATAACTTAATGTGAATGGAGCCATTTGAATGGTGCTGATGAATGGATGCTTCATTCTGGAAGTTATCCTTGTTGATGTAATGATATGGATACACAGCATGGCTCCAAAAAAGAACTACAGGATCTTTTCCAATCATAGGATCTACATGGGTTGAACAATTACTCCATGGGAAAATTTATACAGCTCATCTGCTTCAATGTCTTTTGATACTCACAGACTTCAACTACTGAGGCAACTTCTGTTTTTTCTCATTATGCTCAAATGTGAAACCCAATAATTTCAGATGATTTCATAATTGAAACAGTTAATTTTAGCAGCAATTCCTCTCCAGCCCTAGTGTAACTAGCCAATTAGATTATTGGCGAGGAAATTACCTTAAGTAAAAACAAAACAGAAATTATAGTGCTGTATTTATAGATATCCATGGGGACACAGATTGAGAAATTTCTCAGTATAAACCACAAACTGGTATACACAGAAAATGAAAATAGTTCTGTTTGAGAAATAGGGCTACAAGTTACACAAAATAATTCATCTGAAAGCTCAGAAAGAAAATACAGTATTAGCAGAAACAAATCCTTGTATTATACTCTCATACATAGAATATTATCTTGGCTGAGAATTTATAACCAAATGTCATCATTACCATCATCATCCTCTTCCTCCTCCTCCTCTTTTTAAACATTTTTGCTCCTCCTTTTCTACATTTTTTTGTTCAGAGGATCTCTCCAAGCAGGCTCATGTTTCTTCCTGGTTTTAGATGACTACTTAAGAAAGTGGAGTTGCCATCATACATGGCTCAAAATTTGACTGAATGAAATTATTTTCTTAGATGTTGAGGCAATAATGGTAGGGTAGCTCCACTGGATATTGTTTATGAATCTAAAACAAAAAGGGGATTATGTATTTTTTGAACATTCAGATTTAAAATTCATTTTTCAATATCCACAAACTAAAAACATTAAAAAATATCAAAAGCAAGCATCAGATCAACTAGAGGAGTTATAGCATTTGTTTAATCTCATCCAGAATCAACCTGATGTATCTTTTTGAGGATGGGGGCTATTGCAAGAATCTTCTTAGTAATACATAGTAATGATAATAAATAGACAATGGGCTAAAAATAAAACCATATAAGAACGGATGTAGCTTCCTAAGGACATTATCCTATGTATAATACAGATCTATTACTGAGGTCGGTGATCTAGAAATAGCATAAATGAATGCCACCCAGTTTATGCCTGAATGGCAAATTCCATAGACAGAGGAATCATACAATTCCACAACTTTATACTGCAACCAGTGAAGCAGACTAAAATTAAATGGTACAATTGCTGTCATATCTCAACAGTAGAGCCATTGAGTGTTTTGTTATGTCTAGAGAAATAACTGAAGAAATGTGTTGCAGTATAAAACCACTTATAGTTATTTCCAAGCCAACAAGATTTATAAGAATCCTGTAAAAGGAACATCAGGTGGAGATATACTATTTAGGCTTTCTGCATTACTAAACTAAAATGATACCTCACAAATATATTAAAGATGTGTTAATACATTTTAAATATATTAAAGATGTGCAGAAAGTAGGAACACTATTCCATGTGTTCCTACTTTCTGCAGCATGAAGATGCTCCACAGACTTCTTACACAGGACATCTCCTAATGTTGCCTCCATCTCACTTCCAGCCCTCAGGTAAGAGAAGCCAGTTAGCTTTGATGTCACAAGGTAGAAGTAATAGCTTCCCTCTTAACCTGGTGCAAGACTTCTTATGAGGATAATTTTGATGCCCAAAGAACATGACAATCTAAGTCAGGGGTGTCAAACTCGATTTCACTGAGGGCTGCGTCAGGGTTGTGTTTGACCTTGGGGGGGAGAAAGGGGACATGGCCAACTTGACATCACTCATTTCGGGGGGCATCTAAGGCAGCTCAAGTGTTCTACCAGCAAAAACGAGCTCCCAAGCTCTGTTTTTGGCTGGGACAGCCTCCTGCAGCCCTCTGCCAGTCAAGACGGAGCTCAGGAGAACCTCATGAGGCCCTCCTTAGTTCTATTTTCACTGGTAGAAGCCCTTGGGTTGGCCTTTTGCTGTTTCCAGGGCAGCCCCATGGACCAGATCTAAGTACCCTGCAGGCCAGATCAGACCTGTGAGCCCTGAATTTGACACCCCTGGTCTAGGTCAACCATCTGCTTGGGAGTCCAGTTGGCCAGCAGATCTGTTGGAAGACTTTCCTTTCCTTTCAGATTTCTGGGCTTTGTAGCTATGATGTTGCTTTGGGTGAACCCTGTCTTCCAAAACTGCTTTATTTGCTGTTTCTAAAGAAAATATTACATGATAGCTCTGTAGAGTTGGAGTAAGAATATCCAAAACACTTTTGCAACTTAATTCTGGCTCTTCAATTATTTATTTAGCAGCTGCATCTGGGATATACAAATCAAGGTGACCACTACATGGTAGCCAAAAGAGACATAATGTATTCATTCTTTGCTACCAATTAGGGATTGATAGATAATAGAATAGAATAGAATAGAATAGAATAGAATTCTTTATTGGCCAAGTGTGTTTGGACACACAAGGAATTTGTCTTGGTGCATATGTAGTGATGCGCAAACCCAACGGTGTTCGGGTTCGGCAAGTTCAGATGAACTTTACGCAAAATTCGGCCGAACCCGAACTTGAACCCGAATGGGGAATCCCTCCCATGAAGAGATTCCGGGGGCGGAGCTTTGATGTCACCGGCAGGTTACTAAGGACACCAAGGTGATCACTTCCTGGATTCCATGGAATCCAGGAACTGATCACCTTGGCGTCCTTAGCAACCTGCCAGTGACGTCAAAGCTCCAAACGCTGAACACAACCTCGAACTTTGCCTGAAGTTTAAAAAATAATCGGGTTCGTGTTCGGCATACCGAATACCACAAAATTCGGTATGGACCCGAATTGTGCAGGTTTGGTTCGCCCATCACTATGCATATGCTCTCAGTGCACATAAAAGAAAAAGATACATTTGTCAAGAATCATGGGGTACAACACTTAATGATTGTCATAGGGGTCAAATAAGCGAAGAAACAATCAATATGAATAAAAAGTCTTACACTGATAGAATCCTAAGTGCGAGGAAAAGGATGATAGGAATGATAAGAAAAAACTATAATAATAGAAGTGCAGATTTAGTAAAAAAAATTGACAGTGTTGAGGGAATTGAGAGTTAGCGACGTAATGAAATGGGTGGATGTCCTTGAGGATGTAAGGGAAGAGATGCTGCCTAGGACACAATAGGGCAAGAAAGACAGGAGCCCTCAGTGGCTTAACAATCAGGAACTTAGGAAGAAACTGCCATAATAGTTCAAGCAGTTAAAAGTGGCAGCAGGAGGTTGGAACAGCTGACAGGTACTGATAAGCCTTATCCTAATTGAAAGATTAAAAAGATTTTTAAAAATCTGAATGGGCAGATTTCTTGGAGCACACAAGCACCAACCAGCATATATTCATATGGTAATCGATGGTCATTTTCTGTTGGTGATTTGGGACTGGAATTTCAGCCAAAGAAATCAAAGGCACTGCCTTTATCGTCTTGCACAGTAGAATTGTAGGATCAGAAATACAACAGAGACCCATTTTGGATGCACATTAAGGATATTAATGATTCTGACTGGCTCAAGGTTGATTCAGAATTCCATTCCTCTGAGGTTGGTAAAATTGTTTGGGGCAATATGCGAACTCTGTAAACTGCTTAGAGAGGGTTGTAAAGCACTGTGAAGCGGCACATAAGTGTAAATGTTGTTACTATTTATTTTATTATTTATTTATTATTTAGATTTGTATGCCGCCCCTCTCCGTGAACTCGGGGCGGCTCACAACAGGCATAAACAAATCGTACAAATCCAAATAGTTTCAAATAAATTTAAATATTTTTAAAAAGTTTAAAAAAGAACCCCGATATACTAACAAGCACACACACAAACATACCATACATAAATTGTACATGCCCGGGGGAGATGTCTCAGTTCCCCCATGCCTGACGACAAAGGTGGGTTTTAAGAACTTTACGGAAGGCAGGGAGAGTAGGGGCAGTTCTAATCTCCGGGGGAGTTGGTTCCAGAGAGTCGGGGCTGCCACAGAGAAGGCTCTTCCCCTGGGGCCCGCCAACCGACATTGTTTAGTTGACGGGACCCGGAGAAGGCCCACTCTGTGGGACCTAATCGGTCGTTGGGATTCATGCGGCAGGAGGCGGTCTCGGAGGTATTCTGGTCCAATGCCATGAAGGGCTTTAAAGGTCATAACCAACACTTTGAATTGTGACCGGAAATTGATCGGCAACCAATGCAGACTGCGGAGTGATGGCGAAACATGGGCATACCTAGGTAAGCCCATGACTGCTCTCGCAGCTGCATTCTGCACGATCTGAAGTTTCCGAACACTTTTCAAAGGTAGCCCCATGTAGAGAGCGTTACAGTAGTCGAATCTCGAGGTGATGAGGGCATGAGTGACTGTGAGCAATGAGTCCCGGTCCAGATAGGGCCGCCACTGGTGCACCAGGCGAACCTGGGCAAACGCCCCCCTCGCCACAGCTGAGAGATGGTTTTCTAATGTGAGCTGTGGATCGAGGAGGACGCCCAAGTTGTAGACCCTCTCCGAGGGGGTCAATAATTCCCCCCCAGGGTAATGGACGGACAGATGGAATTGTCCTTGGGAGGCAGAACCCACAGCCACTCCGTCTTATCTGGGTTGAGTTTGAATCTGTTGACACCCATCCAGGCCCCAACAGCCTCCAGACACCGGCACATCACTTCCACTGCTTCGTTGACTGGACATGGGGTGGAGATGTAAAGCTGGGTATCATCAACGTACTGATGATACCTCACCCCATGCCCTCGGATGATCTCACCCAGCGGTTTCATGTAGATATTAAATAGCAGGGGGGAGAGGACCAACCCCTGAGGTACCCCACAAGGGAGAGACCTCAGAGTCGACCTCTGACCCCCCACTAACACCGACTGCGACCGGCCGGTAAGGTAGGAGGAGAACCACTGAAGAACAGTGCCCCCCCACTCCCAACCCCTCCAGCCGGTGCAGAAGGATACCATGGTCGATGGTATCGAAAGCCGCTGAGAGGTCAAGGAGCACCAGGACAGAGGATAAACCCCTGTCCCGGGCCCGCCAGAGATCATCCATCAACGCGACCAAAGCAGTTTCCGTGCTGTAACCGGGTCTGAAGCCCGACTGCTGGGGACCTAGATAATCGGCTTCTTCCAAGGACCGTTGGAGCTGGAGCGACACCACCTTCTCAACAACCTTCCCCATAAAGGGAAGGTTGGAGACTGGACGATAGTTATTAAGTACGGCTGGGTCCAGGGAGGGCTTCTTGAGGAGGGGGCGCACGAGCGCCTCTTTATAGAGAGTTGGAAAAACTCCCCTCCCCAAGGAAGCGTTGGTAATCTCCTGGACCCAGCTCCGTGTCACCTCCCTGCTGGCCGAGACCAACCAGGAGGGACATGGATCCAGTAAACAGGTGGCGGAACTCACAGATCCAATGGCCTTGTCCACTTCATCAGGTGTCACCAGATCAAACTCTTCCCAGACAGGTGGACAAGTACGTGCCCCAGTCACCTCGACTCCTGGAGTGGGATGGGCATGGAGATTTTACAATATCCTTCCCCTGCCATGCCCATCAAGTGATACCCACCAAGCCACACAATGTCTACAAGTCACGCCCACAGAACTGGTAGTAAAAAAATAAAAAGGATTTCACCACTGATGCAATGTGAGCAAAATGATTTGTGCCAATGTGATTTTCTAGTCTTTCACAGAGAAGGTTCACAGATAACATGATATTCTAGTGCAGTGATGGCGAACTTTTTTTCCTAGGGTGCCGAAATTGTGCACATACACAGGATAGCGTGCAAATACATGCACAATCTATAATTAAATGCCTCATGCGCCACATCTACCTGTGCATGTGACCCCTGAGTATGCACATACAAACCCATGCACTTCCCCACGCATGCGCACATGACCACCTTTCTGCACCCCATTTTGGCCCTAGTAGGCCTCCCTGAAGCCTCCAGAGGCCAGAAATGGCCCATTTCAAGACTTCCGGTAGGCCCATATGTCACCCTCCCCAGAGGCTTTCTTCTTCCATTGTTGTAGGGTGTATTAGGGTGTATTAACCAAATCTTGAAAGTTTGTTCAAAATCTTTTCTGAAGGACAATAAGGCTATAGTGGAGCTGTTCTGAGTTTCTTTATTATACTCTCTAATTCTCCAAGACTGTGTAACCCTCTTACCTCCTTCTCAAGGTCAGAGTTCAATTTGTCTTTACAAGATGACAGGCGTTTTGACATTTCCTCAGAACTTATCTTTCCACAGTTTGTTTCCCCGAATGTAAGAAATATGTACCTGCTTGTATACAGAGATAGACAATTTATCTGCGACAATGCATTGAAAACAAAAACCACTTTTTCATAGCCGGCCTTAAGTCAATCTTGATTCTATACAGATGAAAGAGAAGAAGTGTCCTCTTCTATCAAATAAAATCTAGAGTTATTTCTTTTACATGATAGGAGTGATTGTGGAGAGGCAGTGGAAGAAAACAGAGGCATAAACAATCAAGAGACTGAAGTGGCCACGTCAGCAGACAGCTTATCTCAAAAATAACACTTCAGCTCAGGTGATGAGAAATTTGGGAAGAAGCATTTTTAAGGTATTCAAAGAGACTCGGCCTCACAATAAACAAGGTTGGAAAAATTCTTATTACAATTTTATTTTAGTATAGCTAGGCCTCAACTTACAACCAGTTGCTGTTGTGGTTACCTCTGGCCCAGCTCCTGCACCAAGGACTGTGGATGTGGGTGAGACATCCACATGCTGCAGGCCTGTTTTGCCCCTGGTTGAATCTGCTGATGAAGGCTCCTCTGACCAAGAAGACATGAGTGACAGGGAGGAGGAGAGTGTGGCAGACAGCTCAGAAGGAGATCAATTATCTAGCTCCTCCTTGGATTGGGAACAAGAGTTAATGATACAGCCACACATGCGGAGAGCGATGCATACGCAACAACAACTGAGAGGTTATTATCAAAGAAAATGAGACCACCTGTTGTTGGGTGGGGCTGTGGTAATTAGTGAGGCTGCTATAAATAGCAGCCTGTGGGTTTGGCCATTGTGGAGGATTATCTGATCGTTGTGTTTCATGACTGCTTTACTGACTTTGACTTTTTGTGTGCTGATTTTTCCCTGCTTTGAAACTAAACCAGAGCAAAGTGTGTTTCACTTTGTGAAAGAAGAAGGACTGTGAATTGCCTCACAGCTGCAAGCTAAGTATCACAGAACTGATCAGGGACTTGTACAAATTACCAGTTTGTTTTGGAGATGAGTGCTCTTGGCTATACCAAAAGAGGGCTTGGTTTAAGTGAATTTTCATTATAAAGAACATTGTTTTGAATTTTCAAACTTGTGTGTGTTTGAAATTTGTACCTGTGAATTTTTGGGAGGATTCTACCAGAGAGCCCAACAGAACAAATATGCTATGCCATGCTATTCCTATGCCATTCATGGAGTCATGAAGGCAGTTTCTTTATGCAGTCATTTATATTTGGATCCATTTTAGTGAGGTTGAAATGCAGATGATGTAAAACTCCCTTCCAAATAAAGAATGCAATATTCTTCAGAGTTTTCTTCATGAAAATAACTGCTATGTAAATATCATGGGTTTCGTGGTATGCATAACATTCCGCCAACCTCCTTTAACACTGCTTGACTTTCAGTATTATGTTCAATGTCTGCAATATTCTCCATACCTCTAGATATTCATCCGGTTAACTTTTAACCTTAAGCCAATTCATTTAATTTTGGATTCCAAAGAAAAGAGGTTCAAATGGCTTGGTCATGCTTCTATTAAAAGGATCTGGCTGAATTCCCACTGACATTGTTTGGAGAGGAATGAGAAGCAGAAGACAGTCAAATATTGTTTTCTTCAGTCAAAGCATTTTCCCCAAGTTAGGAAGCTAGTACATGTTTCTAGGAACCCTTTATTTAAAAATATTTAAGGGCACAACCCATAGACTAAGCAACAATGATCAAATTTCTCTTGGAATTTGGTACATTAATATTCCTTTATTATTGTGGCTGTGCAAATCCTTTTAAGGAAGTGCTTAGCAAAGTATACAAATACATATACATTGCACCAGAGACGGGTTTTAACTTACCTCACAATCGGATGGCTTCCTCCCATGCTGTGTGGCTGTGTGTACGTGTGTATGGGCAGGGCCAAAAAACAAGCATAAAATAACAAAAAAAGCCAAAACCAAGATGGTGGCACATGCGCAGTAGTGAAGACTCAGCTTCTGCGCACATGCATAAGCAAACATCATTTTAAAAAAAGATGGCGGCTTCCACGGACCAGCACCGACACAATTGGCTTTGTGACATTACCATCAGTTTACTACTTGTTCTTATAGAACCAGTGCGAACCGGGAGGAATCCACCTCTACATAGTGCCTCTTTTTGCACTGCTGAAAGAGTAGCTTCCCTTTCTAGACTTCTGAAGCCACTTTGAAAACATCTCCTGCATGTGCTTCTGCACCTTCTCAAGGAATTTTTAAAAGGAATTACATCACCCTATTTATTATGTCATTATTGTGATGGGCTCAGCCGTCATCCCTCTGAACTGCATCTTTTATTGCTGGCATGATGCACCGTATTTGGTTACTATAATCCATCAGCAAGATGATTTGCCACTCCTATGTTGCTAGTCTTTACTGACAATGAAATAGCTGCAAAACTCTTGTCCTCCTTCAATGGTCCCCAGGAAATACCGTATATACTCGAGTATAAGCCGACCCGAGTATAAGCCGAGGCACCAGTTTTTGCCACAAAAAACCTGGGAAAACTTATTGACCCGAGTATAAGCCGAGGTTAGAAAATGCAGTGGCTACTGGTAACTTATAAAAATGGAAACCAATAAAATTACATTAATTGAGACATCAGTAGATTAAATGTTTTAGAATATTTATTTTAAAGAAAACCAAAATTAGCTCTGTAAATTTAAAAGAGGGTAAACGAAAGCAATCTGGTAATAACAATAAATTAAAAAATAAAAAAGTAGCTCAATCAGCAACCAAGCTAAACCTATTTCTAAACCTAATCCAGGGGTCTTTAAACTTGACAGTTTTAAGACTAGTGGACTTCAACTCCCAGAATTCCTGCACCAGCCATGCTACCTCAGGAGTGGGAGTTGAAGTCCACAAGCCTTAATCTTTCCAGGTTTGAAGACTTGCATTTCTAACCCTAACCCAGGGCTCTTTAAACTTGACAGTTTTAAGACTAGTGGACTTCAACTCCCAGAATTCCTGCACCAGCCATGCTACTTCAGGAGTAGGAGTTGAAGTCCACAAGCCCTAATCTTTCCAGGTTTGAAGACTTGCATTTCTAACCCTAACCCAGGGCTCTTTAAACTTGAGTTTTTAGAAGCCTGGAGAGAGTTCATGCTGTCCCCCCCCCCCCCCTCTTTAGCTTGCTGGCTGGCTCGTTGGCTTGATCTCCCACCCCTGGTCCTCCCTCCTCCTCCTCTCCCTTTATTGCCCCATGTGTTGTGCAGGGAAGCAGATTTGCTAAAGAGATCCACTTGGGACAGCAGCAGGGAAATGAGGAGGTGGAGAGCCAGAATAGCCCACAGCCGCGGGGGAGGAGGAGGAAAAGAAAGAGCTGCCCTCCTCCTCCTTCTCCTCCTTCCCCTGCTGCCGTACCAAGTGGATCTCTTTAACAAATCTGCTTCTCTCTCCGGCTGGAGGCTTCTAAAGCCTGGAGAGAGTTCATGCTGTCCCTGTCCTCCCCGTTTAGCTTGCTGGCGGGGCGCCCTCTTGTGGTGATTCGGCGCCCTCTTGTGGTGACTCGAGTATAAGCCGAGGTCAGGTTTTTCAGCCCATTTTTGGGGCTGAAAAACTCGGCTTATACTCGAGTATATACGGTACTTTATTTTCTGATCCCTTGACCTCTTGGCGTATACTATGTTGGAAGAAAAACCCAGGCCCATTCCAAGCCCAGAATAAAATGAAGGCTGAGTGGCAAGAAATATTCTGTTTATTGGTGAACAGAACCAAAACACACAGCGTGCAGTTCTGGGACAGCTGACAGAATGGAGTTGAGAGTAGAGTGGGTATTTATTTATTTATTTATTTATTTATTTATTTATTTATTTATTTATTTACTTACTTACTTACTTACTTACTTGTTTGTTTGTTTGTTTGTTTGTTTGTTTGTTTATGTTCTGCCAGCGTGTCCCAACAGCTCGTAATTACAGGGTAATTAGTCCAGAAAGACACACACCACACAATAGAAGGAAAACCAAAAGTCTTTATCAACAGAAAAGCAGAAAAAACTCCCTTTTAAAATGTCAAAGGGATTTTCTGCTACACACAAGGCACAGGTTAAATGCAATCCAATTTCTCACCTAGTAACTGGGAAATTGACTCCAATTCCAAAGTCCAGAAAGTCCACACACAGTCTTGAACAGCAAAACCACGATCTTGACAAAGTATGAATCAGATAAACTTCCACAAGGCTAAATCAGCATGCTGCTCTTTTTATCTGTAGAACTAATTACAGCAGCCCCACCCACCCACAGGTGGCCTCACTTATCTCCTGTAAAAATCCTTCAGTTGTTCTCTTCTATGCATCACTCTCCGCATGCGTGGGTCTGTCATAAGTTCATGGCTGGCTCTATAGGCAAAAGGGGAAATGTAGATCCTAGGTGTTTGAGCTAATCTTGTCTTGCCTAATTGCTTATCTGGAGTTTCTGTCTGACCCAGTCTTTCTGAATAGATTACCAAATCTACATTTGTAAAATGATTTCCTTAGTTTCTGTTTAGGGCAGGGAGACTGATGCTGGTTTCTGCTTCTCTTAAGATTTTTTCCCCATTTCTCCTTTGGGGGAAATATTCTATCCTGCCCTTTTAATATTCCCCCAAATATTTCATTCTTTAAGAGGGTGGGTGGGTGAGTGCTCACTTTCTACAGCTACCCCAAGCTCCTTGAAGTAATATATGCCTTTCACCTTAGGAAGCCCATTACCTGAGACCCAGGACAGCAGCCTCAAACAGCCCTGCAGTCTGCTGACTGGCTGCTAAATTACTTTGACTTGGCTTGGATTTTGGACTCAAGGAGAAAATTATATTATTTTTTATTTTATAGCTTTTTAAAATAATGACAAAAAAACCCCAGGAAAACCCCACACAAAGATTTAAAAAAATACATTATCAAAGAAAAAGAAAGACACATAGAAAGTTATTTAATTTTTCTGGAGGAGGGAGTCTCAACTGTCTGACTTCTTCTTTTGCCCTCTAACTCTCACGAGTACTTAATTTGATCAGTGTGACACCTTGTTAGTTTGACACCTTTTCCCTGAGGCTGAGGGAAACCAACAAGGTCTCCCTTGTGCTTGAAGAGCTGGGTTCCCTCAGATGTCTATTTTATACACTTCTAGCTGGCTTCCCCAACTCTTGCTGTATCCTCCCTCTCCCCCTTGTTAATTTTGTGTTTTTTTTTAAATATACTGTAATCCTTTCCTTTGCTCTTTCCTGATCATCTCAGCTTTTCTTCACTCCCACACTGCCCACTCCTCTTCACTTCCCTTGTATGCAGCTGCAATTAGCACTTAAGGGTAATTTTCATACTTACAAGTGGGCACTTTTTAATTTTTAAAAAATATTAACTGGCATTCCAGGCTCACGAACCATTCAACATCCCTTTCTGAATAATCATCCAGCTGACTTTAACAATAGAAGAAGCTATTTTTGAAATAGAAACATAGAAATATAGAAGACTGACGGCAGAAAAAGACCTCATGGTCCATCTAGTCTGCCCTTATACTATTTCCTGTATTTTATCTTACAATGGATATATGTTTATCCCAGGCATGTTTAAATTCAGTTACTGTGGATTTACCAACCACGTCTGCTGGAAGTTTGTTCCAAGGATCTACTACTCTTTCAGTAAAATAATATTTTCTCATGTTGCCTTTGATCATTCCCCCAACTAACTTCAGATTGTGTCCCCTTGTTCTTGTGTTCACTTTCCTATTAAAAACACTTCCCTCCTGAACCTTATTTAACCCTTTAACATATTTAAATGTTTCGATCATGTCCCCCCTTTTCCTTCTGTCCTCCAGACTATACAGATTGAGTTCATTAAGTCTTTCCTGATACGTTTTATGCTTAAGACCTTCCACCATTCTTGTAGCCCGTCTTTGGACCCGTTCAATTTTGTCAATGAAATGAATGAGACTCAGACAAGGAGTACAAGATGGTTCCGTTTATTCAGCTCTCTCGAAGTGACTTCAGCAAGGAACGCATCTGAGCTGTCAGTGTCAAAACAGCCCTTTTTATACCTTTAAGGCTCGCGCCTAAAAGAAACGGCCGTGCGTCTTAGCCAATCAGACGCGGCCAAGGTTTATTCATAGTTTAAACAGTATTTACAAGATCTTTTCTTTTACAGAGTTTACATTGGTTATATACAGACTTAACACCCCTCCCTCATTAGTTGAGTCAAACTGTCAATCAGTGAGCCAAGTGACGTAGTCCTCCAATCGATTGGGCCGGCGTGACGTGCGCTCAGACCTGCGCAGATCATTACCGGCTGGTATGTCTATGGTGGAGGTTGGCTCGCAGTTGTCTCCTGTCCGCGGCTGGGCCCAAGTTGGGGCTCTGGCCTGCGGAGACAAGTATGCTGATGGCGCACCGTGCCCAGAAGAGGAGGAAGGCTCGGCGTCGCTGGAGGATGCATCTGGCCGTGGTAAGTCCTTTTGTAATTCCAAAAGTTCGAGTTGCGAATTAATGTCTGCTTGGGGGGAAGAATTTCCGTTAGCGGCCGGCTCTTCATTTGGTGTTATGCGCCCCCTTAAATGATCGATGTGCCGCCTCCATGTGCGGCCATCTTCCAATTGTACCACATAAGATTTTGGGGCTGTTTGTTGCATTATTTTTCCTTTCAGCCAACTCAACCCCCCATCAAAATTTCTAGCAAAAACAAGTTGCCCTAGGTACATATTTCTTTCAGGTGCTATACATGTTTCATCATTTACATTTTGAGTACAATAACGAGGGTGCAACCTGTCCAGGGGGGACCTTATTTTTCGACCCATTAAAATCTCTGCTGGGCTTTTGTTTGTGATGGAATTTGGGGTAATATGCTGCATTAGTAGAAATTGATCTAATTTGTGTTGTATTTCCCCTGGGCCTGCCCTGCGCAAGGCTTCTTTGGCCACACGTACATAACGTTCTGCAAGGCCATTAACCCATGGCGAGTAAGGGGATGTGAGTGCGTGTCTGACCCCTAAGTTGCTTAAAAAACACTCAAATTGTCTGGCAGTCAATTGTGGCCCGTTATCTGAAACTAGGATGTCTGGGCACCCATGTGTGGCAAACAAATGGTATAATGCCTTAATGGTGGCACAAGTAGTAATGTTTTGCATAGCAATGATTTCCACCCATCTGGAGAAAGCGTCTACCACAATTAAAAAGTTTTGAGTTCCAATAGGCCCTGCGAAGTCAATATGAATGCGGGACCATGGCCCAGTGGGTCTTTCCCATTCCAGAGGTGTTGTTTTCGGGGGATTGGGTCGTGACTCCTGGCAAGGGTCACAGTTTGCTACCCATTGCTCAATGTCCCTATCTAAACCTGGCCACCACAAGTAACCCCTGGCTAAACCCTTCATTCTAACAATGCCTGGGTGGCCTGCATGCAACATACTTAGTACCTTCTGTTTTAATGTATTGGGGATGACCACCCTGTCACCCCATAACACGCATCCCTTCAAGTAGGATAATTCCAACCTCTTAGATTTAAATTCTGACAGCCCAGTTTCCTCAGAGTCTCCCAGCCATCCTTTTTGAATACAATTGATTACTTTTAACAATAGTGAATCCTTCTTAGTGTGCTCAGCCACCTCTTTGGCAGTGGTCAGGCAGTTTTCCTCAAGGTCAATTAGTAAAACATCCTCTGTGGGGGTTGGATCTGAGACTAACTCGGGCATGGGGCATCTACTTAAGCCGTCAGCATGGTTTATTGATTTTCCCCCCTTATGTGTTAGTTGGTATTGGTATCCAGACAGGAATAGAGCCCATCTTATTAATCTAGGGGACATGAAAGGAGGAGTTGGTTTATTGGCAGCTAGAAGACCAAGCAGGGGTTTGTGATCTGTTATTAGTTCAAAATTCCTCCCACAGAGATAGTAATGGAATTTCTTAACGCTAGAGACTAGGGCCAATGCCTCTTTGTCTAATTGGCTGTAATTTCTCTCTGCCATGGACAATGTTTTAGAAAAGAAGGCGATGGGGGCCTCTGTATTGTTTGGCATTATGTGAGCTAATACCCCGCCAACCCCATACGCCGAAGCATCGCACGTGAGCCTTATGGGCAAAGTTGAGCTATATTGAACCACTACGCTTTTAGAGGTCAATAACTGTTTTATTTTATGGAAAGCTTCGCGCTCCATTGTGCCCCAGGTCCAGGGAACTCCCTTCTGCAGCAGTCGGTGTAGCGGTTCTGCTGCCGTTGCCTTCTGTTTCAGAAAGACAGAATAAAAATTAAGGAGGCCCAGAAATGCTTGGAGTTCTGTCTTATTATTTGGCTCGGGTGCTTTGGTTATGGCCTCTAATTTATCTGCTGTGGGGTGTATTCCCTCACTGTCTATTCTATAGCCCAGAAATTCTATGCTATTGGCTCCCCACACACATTTGTCTGGTTTTACTTTTAACCCCTTAGCTTGAAGTCTAGCCAACACTTCTCTGATGCGCATGTTTAATTCTGCTTGGTTTTTTCCTGATATAAATATATCGTCAAAATATGGGGAGGTTCCTTTTATACCTGCTAATAATCGTTCCATGAAACTTTGGAAAATGCCTGGGGCGGTGCTGACCCCGAATTGCAGGCGGGTGCACCTGAAAGCACCCCTATGGGTCACTATGGTCTGGGCCAGGGATGTGGCCTCATCGACCGGAAGCTGTTGGTACGCTTGCGCCAGGTCGATTTTTGAAAATACTCTCCCTTCCCCCAAGGAATGTAGCAATTGTTGGACTACTGGGATCGGGTATGGATGGTGTTGAAGGGCTTTATTGATAGTGGCTTTGTAGTCTGCACAGACCCTTAAGGAGCCATCAGGTTTAACTGGGGTGACTATGGGGGTTTCCCATGGCCCTTGTTCTACAGGGACTAAGATGCCCTGGGCAATCAGTTTGTCCAATTGGATGTCTAGTTTAGGCAATAGCGGTAGGGGTACCCTGCGAGGCTTAAGTCTGACTGGGGGTACCTTGGGATCTAGAGAGAAGGAGATAGGTGCCCCATTATAGGTGCCCAAAGTAGGGCTGAAAACCTCAGGAAATTCTTGGATAAAGTTAGGAATATCAGGTTCAGCATTTACATGACAAAGACCCAGTATTTCAATACCCAAAGGAGACATCCATGTTAACCCCAGGAGGGAGTGTTTGGCCCCCTCAACCACAATCAGAGGAAGAAAATATTCACAATTTTTAAATTTTACAGGCACATCTACTTTCCCCAAAACAGGTATGACATTACCTTGAAAATCCCTTATTATTAAAGTTGAGTTAACAAAGTCAGTTTTAAGAAAATTTGGCATATACATTTTGAATTTGTCCCAAGGCATAATAGAATGCTTAGAGCCTGTGTCTAATTCTAGGTTACAGGGTTTGTTATTTAAAAGTAGCGAGATGATAATCTTGTTCCCGCCTTTAGCAGTTGCGCAATTTACGTAAGTTTGTGCTTTACCTCGTGCGTAGTCACGGTTAGCGGTAGAGTCGTTTCTGCGATTGAAGCCTCTGGAAAATTTGTTGTCTCGCGGTTGTTGTGCCTGGTTGTTGAAACGTTGTTGGCGGGGTGTAGAGAAGGACTCCTCTGGAAGGGGCGCTCTGCAAGCCTCGGCGATGTGCCCGCGTCGATTGCAGCGGCGGCAAATGGCGTCCCTGAAAGGGCAACGCTGTCGTGGGTGATTTCCTCGGCAACCGGGGCATGGGTTGGAGGGACGTTGGTATCTGGGTTGTCTGGCTTGCTCGGATGGCAGCAGGAGACAGGTGTCGTCGTCCGTGGCAGCTGGGCTGAGGTCATCTGTGGTTTCGGCGCGGGAAACAGCAACGGAGATTTTGGAGACGGTCTCCTTCTTTTCGTGTTCCTTGAGTTCTTTGGCGGCCGCGTCAGCTACTTCGGCTGTTTGAGCCAGCTTGATAACTGACTGAAGCGTTGGGTCGTCCTCTGTCAGGATTTTGTTTCGGACCGTCGCATTCTTCATCCCAAAGATTAGAGCGTCTGTGAGGCGAGCTTCTGGGCTGTCAAATTTGCACTTTGACAGTACCGTGCGAAGTCTCGTGGCGAATTGATTGATTGTCTCAGACTCACGCTGGGTCATCCTGGAAAATTGATGTCTGTAGACTACGGCAGGCTTCGTTGGTTTGAAGTGGTTTGCCAGTCTTGCTTGGAGGTCGTCCCACGGAACGGATTTAGCTGGAAGCGGGTCGGTGAGCGTTTGGACGAGGTCAAAAATCTCAGTCCCGCAATAGTTCAAGAAGATCGCCCGCTTCCTGTCGTCTTCAGCTTCTCCCATTCCTGCCGCTTGTAGGAAGATTTCAAATTTCGCCATGTAGGCGTCCCAAGACGACTTCTCGGGGTCGAAGTAGTCGGGAGCCCGGCCGATCTGGAGGTGATTCATGCTTGACTCGTGGATTCTTCGTTCTCTCGTCGCCAGTGAAATGAATGAGACTCAGACAAGGAGTACAAGATGGTTCCGTTTATTCAGCTCTCTCGAAGTGACTTCAGCAAGGAACGCATCTGAGCTGTCAGTGTCAAAACAGCCCTTTTTATACCTTTAAGGCTCGCGCCTAAAAGAAACGGCCGTGCGTCTTAGCCAATCAGACGCGGCCAAGGTTTATTCATAGTTTAAACAGTATTTACAAGATCTTTTCTTTTACAGAGTTTACATTGGTTATATACAGACTTAACAGTCAATATCTTTTTGTAGGTGAGGTCTCCAGAACTGAACACAGTACTCCAAATGTGGTCTCACCAGCGCTCTATATAAGGGGATCACAATCTCCCTCTTCCTGCTTGTTATACCTCTAGCTATGCAGCCAAGCATCCTACTTGCTTTTCCTACCATCCGACCACACTGCTCACCCATTTTGAGACTGTCAGAAATCACTACCCCTAAATCCTTCTCTTCTGAAGTTTTTGCTAACACAGAACTGCCAATGCAATACTCATATAGGTATCCAGTGATGGTTTCCTATGGGTACGGTCAGGTACGCAGAGCCGGTAGAAAAATGTTGGTCAGGTACACAGAATCAGTAGAAAAAATTTGATTTATTTCCCCCTCCTCCCTTCTAGGCTCTGGGTATGTTTTTCCTATCGCAGTAAATGTGGTTGAATGTGTATAATTTTAGAAGAGCTGTGCGTACATGTGTGTGTACATACATATACAGGTTTTATAACAGATAATGTATATTTTTGTGTGCCTGTGTGTAATATGTATGTACACATATGGCATACATACACATATTTTTGTGTGCCTGTGTTTAATATGTATGTACACATATGGCATACATACATAGAATTAAATAGTATATTTTGGATGTTCAGTAATAGTAAATAGATAGGGAAATTGTATCTCTTTGAGGCAAGGAGAGGCCAAGCACCCTAACCCTAACCCAAAATCTTGACGTGAGTGACGTCAAGTTGGCCACCTTTAAGCTAGCCACATGACTTTTAAGCCACTCCCCGGTCACATGATCATCAAGCCACTCCCACTTGGTCACATGGCCATCAAACCACACCCACAAAATAAGACACGCCCACAGTGTGGTAGTAAATTTTTTTACAGCTCTTCACTATGGGCATCCCTCCTATTTACAGCAGTTTATTTAGCGACTGAAGTTACAATGGCTCTGAAAAAGTGACTTGTGACCGTTTTTCACAGTTTACGAGCTCTGCAGCATCTGCACGATCATGTGATCAAAATTTAGATGCTTGGAAACTAGCTCATATTTATGACCGCTGCTGTGCCCTGGGATCCCATGATTTATCTTTTGCAACCTTCTGACAAGCAAAGTCAATGGGGAAGCCAGGTTCACTTATCATTCAAGTTACAAACTAATCAATCAACTGCAGTGATTCACTTAACAGCTATGGCAAGAAAGGTCATAAAATGGTGAAAAACTCACTTAACAAATGTCTCACTTAACAAAAGAATGTTTGGGCTCCATTATGGTTGTAAGTCGAGGGTATCTTGAATGCGTTACTGGTAGACTTTGACTTACAACCATTATTGATTCTACAATTTTATTCCAAAGTTACTACGGATGTAAAGCAGATCACCCTGTAACCATACCCAATTTTATAAACATCTTTGCAGTGCTTGTTTTGTGAATGCCGCGGCCGTTAAGCAAATGCTGTAGTTATTAAGCAAGCCTCTTGTTTGCCAGGTGGTATATTTTTCTACAAACTGGAAGCAAGCACTGGTTTCAGGCAAAAACATTGTTAATCACGGTCATGTGACTATGGGATGTCGAAAATGGCCGTAAATGTGTGCCATTTGGCAAGCACTCAAAATTCAGTCACATGACTTTGGAGAGGGCTGGGCACTGGAACTTTGAGTCTGGGCCATAAGCAGTGAAGGGCTGCCAAAATTTTTACTACCACACTGTGGGCGTGGCTTATACAGGACGCCCTGCATTTTCTTTCAATGTCCTTCAGTGCAAATTGGGTGTTCTGGGATGGAGCTCCATTTTCGCAACCCATTGTGTTCCCTCCCATCCAGGTAGTAGCCCACCTCTGGTCATACATAGCTTTTTGAGGTCTCTCATAACTATGAACGGTTGCTAAGCAACTGTTCTGTCGGGCTCTCTGGTAGAATCCTCCCAAAAATGCACAGATACAATTTCAGACACACACACACATGTTTGAAAATTCAAAACAATGTTCTTTATACCGAAAATGCAAATAAACAGAGCACTCTTTTTGTATAGCAAAGAGCACTTGTCTCCAAACAAATTGGTAATTTGTACAAGTCCCTTATCAGTTCTGTGATACTTAGCTTGCAGCTGTGAGGCAATTCACAGTCTTTCTTCTTTCACAAAGTGAAACACACTTTGCTCTGGGTTAGTTCCAAAGCAGGAAAAATCAGCACACAAAGATCAAAGTCAGCAAAGCAGTCATGAAACACAACGATCAGATAATCCCCCACAATGGCCAAACCCACAGGCTGCTATTTATAGCAGCCTCACTAATTACCACAGCCCAACCACAGGTGGCCTCATTTTCTTTGATAATAATCTCTCAGTTGTTGCTGCCTATGCATCGCTCTCCGCATGCGTGGCTGTATCATTAACTCTTGTTCTGAATCCAAGGAGGAGCTAGATAATTGATCTCCTTCTGAGATGTCTGCCCCACTCTCCTCCTCCCTGTCACTCATGTCTTCTTGGTCAGAGGAGCCTTCATGAGCAGATTCTAATGGGGGCAAAACAGGCCTGCAGCATGTGGATGTCTCCCCTACATCCACAGTCCTTGGGGCAGGAGCTGGGCCAGAGCTAACCACAACAATATTGGATAGGTTGTACTTTGTCCTGAGAATACAGTATCCCAAAATTGAAAGATCCCATCTTGTCCTCTTACATAACATACAATGACGAAAGGGACATATAGCATACATTTGTGAAACCCTTTGGGTCAATCAGTCTGTCTCAGCTCAATCTACCTAGCAGGATTTGGGAGAAGGAGGGAATAGGAGGGAGAAGCAAAAAAAAGGTGGGATAAAAACCTAATAGCTAAATGCATTCCAATAAAATCTTTCTGTTACAAAATTATAAAATGCCACTGTTTTCCCTCCTTCTCAGAAGCTACATGTTATTTGCTGTCATAGTAGTCCATGCCAGTAAAAATTCTTTCTCCAATGAGAAAACTAATGCCACCCAAGCTGTTACGTATTGACGCAAGGAGCATGGATTTGCATAGCTGCCGCTGATTGGCTAATCTAGCGGTGGGAGAAATAAATTGCTGTCAGTGGCTAGCAGGCTTCAGAGAAGTCCTGAAAAGTGGCTTCCCTGCTACCTGCCGGCAGTCTGTATTAGTTATGGCTAACAGACAATAAAGGTGCTGGACTGTTCCTGTTTATTTGTTTGTTTGTCAAACATGTATAGGATAAGGTGACCAGATGTCCCGCTTTTAATGGGATAGTGCTGCTTTTTAGGAATTTTTCCTGTGTCCCGCGTTGTTTTTTAAAAATCCCTCTTTTTTCAGGCAGCCAGTGTGCAGAAGCACACTTGCTCGCTCCAGCTCCGCAGCACCCCACCGCCACCGCCGTGATGTCCCTTGCCTGTCCAGCCCTCCTCCTGCTGGGCTTGCTGCAAGCTGGCAAGCCGACCCAAGCCGCTTCCATGTCCCAAACTGACAGGCCAAACCTGTCCTGACACTGTGGGACCCACAACTCCTGCTGCAGTTCTCCCTCAAACCCTCCAAGCCCTCCAGCGATGCTTACAAGACAGGGGCCCTGCAGACGCCATGAAAGCCGCCACCCTCCATCAGCTATGTTTTCATGGGGAAGAACAGGCAAACTTTTTTGAGTACAGTGTTCCCTCGATTTTCGCGGATTCGAACTTCGCGAAAAGTCTATACCACGGTTTTTCCCCACCCGATGACGTCATATGTCATCGCCAAATGTTGGTCTGCTTTTAATAAATATTTTCTTAATAAACTTTAATAAATAAACATGGTGAGTAATAATCTAAATGGTTGCTAAGGTAATGGAAAATTGCAATTTAGGGGTTTAAAGTGTTAAGGGAAGGTTTTTGATACTGTTCATAGCCAAAAATAGTGAATTTACTTCCGCATCTCTACTTCACGGAAATTTGACTTTCGCGGGCGGTCTCGGAACGCATCCCCCACGAAAAGCGAGGGAACACTGTATTATGAATTTTTTCAGTCATCTGTCCGTCACCCCTCCGCTCCCGCCACCACCGATGGTGTCCCGCCGTACCTAACTCATGACCTGGTCATTTTAGTATAGGATAGTAGTAGTTTGTATAAACATAACATAAGTAAAAAGTAACAATAAAAGAGAACAATAGGACAATAGGACAGGGACGGTAGGTACAGTGGTGCGCTTATGCATGCACCTTACAGTCCTCTTAGAAATGGGGAAAGTTAAACTATTAACATCTTGTTAATAGCTTAACAAGACAATGGAGAGCAGTAAATAATGAAAAGGAGGAATGTCCTGCAGCCCAAGGTGAACAATGATGATGATGTTGTGAGATACCCAACAAGGAGTCCTGCATCTCCTGGTGAAGATTCCAAGGTTCCAACTCCTACAGGAGCAACCAAGGAGTCAATGAAGTATAGTAGATTGTATCCATAGAGGGGGAAAAGTGGTTACAGGTCATGTTTGTGCCATAGTTAGGGCAAATAATGAAGAGTCTTTAGAGGCAATTAATTATACATTCAATGTTCTATATAGGGATAGCATTCCAGAGAAGATAGACAGAATATCCAAGCAGCTGCTCATATACTGACTCTTCATGCCAGCCCTGTGTTTAACCATGCTGACAAAAATACAGATAGCCTTCCAAATCTTATATTCTAGGGCAGTGATGGTGAACCTTTTTTGGTTTGCTTGCCAAAAAAGGGGGAGCGTGGGTAGGTCATACGTGTGAATGCCCACACCCATATTTACATGTGAGGGGGTCCCTGCGAGTGCACGTGTGACCCTCTCGCCCCCTCACGACATTTATTTATTTATTTATTTATTTATTTATTTATTTATTTATTTATTTATTTATTTATTTATTTATTTATTTATTTATTTATTTATTTATTTATTTATTTATTTATTTATTTATTTATTTATTTATTTAATTGATTTATATGCCACCCAACTCCCAGAGGACTCTGGGCGGCTTACAGCAAAAACATCTTAAAAACAGTTTTAAAAAACAATTTAAAACACCTTATAAAAATATATGTCTCATTTGCTCAACGACTATCTTCTTGCTCAAGGACAGGGGGTAGGCAAAATCGGCTGCTCCACGACACGCGGACCTCAAATCCCAGAATTCCTGAGCCAGCATAATTTGGCTTAGGAATGCTGGGAGTTGAAGTCCACAAGTCACAGAAGAGCCAACCTTGCCTACCCCTGCTCACGGATATTGCAAGAGAGTAATGGCACACCTGTTTTTTGCTCTCTCAAGGCTTCAGAGCATTTCTAGGATTCTGGGGAGGGTGAAATGGCCTCACCCCCCCCCCCACAAGGCAGAAAATGGCCCATTTGCCAACTTCCGATTGAACTAAAGGCCCATTTTTCTGCTCTCCCCAAGTTCCAGAGCCTTTCTAGCAGTCTGGGGAGGAAAAAAATGGCCTCCCCACTCCAGAGACTCTCCAGAGGCTAAAGATGGCCCATTTTAACTTGGGAAACAGGCCATTTCTGGCCTCCAGAGGACCTCTTCTGGGGTGAGAAAGGCTGTTTTCACCCACCCCAGGCTCCTAGAAAGGCTCTGAAGCTTGGGGAGAGCAGAAAACGGGCCTTGCCCACCTCCTCCGGAATCTGAAATCAGCCTGCTTTCCAACTATCAGTGGGCCCAGAAGGCCTGAAAATCAGCTGGCTCACATGCCCACCGATATGGCTCTGTGTGCCACTTTTAGCACACGTGCCATAGGTTCACCATCACAGTTCTAGGCATCTGTTGAAATTACAGTTTCCAGAATCGCTAGTGAGTCCAATTGCTCTGATGAGGTTGAATTTAATTGAAGGAGGTTTTCATATTACAATATTTAGTGTCTGATTCTGGTTTGAGAAAAAAAATAGCTTGGATGGAAAAGCTCCAAGGTATGATATAGTGCAATCAATTTAATCTGATTCTCCAGTATTATTAGACAATCCTCTTTCAATATGCAAAGATTATTATTTACAAAAAAAAACCCCACACTGGTAGCTTTTAAGAGCAGTTGGAAACCTCTCGTTGCACTGTAAGAACAAAACGAAACTATTAATAAATTTTTAAAAGAAACTTGTAAATGTTACTATTAATACCTTTTCAAATTAATTATATACAAGATGTGCCTAATATTTAGAGTCTTGGATTCAAGGCTGTCCATCACACAGTTGCTGAGATATGTTAACTGTAATTAAAGCATTTGGGTGGGAGGTAATTTTCCTCCTTTTCTTGGCTAATTAAAAATAGACTGAGGTTGCGGAGGCATAAGCTCTGCAGAGAAGCTTTGTATTCTATTTGTAATTATAACTAATTTTCTGCTTCAACCCTTTCAGCTTTACTAGATGAGAAATCCATGTGCTGGACCTTGGGGTTAGGGCTGAAAATATATATTCAAGTTACCATCCATGGGTAACGGTTTTCATTAAAATTCTAAAGAATACACATACACGCTAACATGAAATCAACTATCAGGTTAAAGCAAAGTGCTGCAGATTTTTTTTCACGACTGAAAAGGAACTATGTCAAATATATACTTCAAGCCCACAATGCAATTTGGGTGAGTGGGAAGGAGGAACATCTAGCTGTAGTGAAAATATTTTTAAATGCCACTGAAAAGCGTTACTGTTCTACAAAGTTATGCAAGCATGGTGTAAGCCTGATTCTCATGGCCTGCTCTTTAACCCTAACATACCATGGACCCTAGAAACATCTGGATGAATCAATTAAGAAACTGTTATAGAATATGACTCTCTGGTTTTAATAACTGACTGTGTAGGGTGCCTTTACCTCTTGCAGGTCTAGTATCTGAAATATGAACATTTAGAGATTATACAATGGTACCTCATCTTACGAACGCCTCTTCTAACGAACTTTCCAAGATACGAACCCGGTGTTTAAGATTTTTTTGCCTCTTCTTCCGAACTATTTTCACCTTACGAACCCAAGCAGTTGCTGCTGGGATGAAGGGGTTTCTTTTTTTCCCCTTTTTTGAAGAAAGAAAAGGGAGGGGCTGCTTGGAGTAGGAAACATTTTGCAGAGAACAACGTGCTTGCAAAGGAACTGTAAGGGTGTCTTTTTAAGAAAGAAAAGGGAGGAGGGAGGGGCAGCTTGGGGTAGGAAAAATTTTGCAGAGAACAACATGCTTGCAAAGGAACTGAAACGGTGTCTTTTGAAGAAAGAAAAGGGAGGGGCGCCCCCCTTGCCTTTCTTCCTTCCCACTCACCCTTTAGCCTAGCCTTGCTTCTTCCACCCGCCCCCTTTAGCTGCTCCGCCCTGCCCTCTGATCGCCTCCCTTCTAAAGTTTGGGATTTTCCTGAAGGATTTGCACTCATTATTTGCTTTTACATTGATTCCTATGGGAAACGTTGTTTCATCTTACGAACTTTTCACCTTACGAACCTCCTCCTGGAACCAATTAAGTTCGTATGATGAGGTACCACTGTACATTGTAATATAATTCCGATGAATTAAAACTTCATTTTTATTGCATGAATACATATAGTTTTCTCTTGTCTGGTCTGCACTTCTGTTCTCTGCTATATTTTCATCACTGGGTCCAGGGTGAAATCCAGCAGGTTGTAACAGGTTCTGGAGAACCGGTAGTAGTATTTCTGAGTAGTTCAGAGAACCCATAGGAGAAATTTTGAGTCGTTCAGAGAACTGGCAAATACCACCTCTGGTTGACCCCAGAGTGGGGTGGGAATGGAGATTTTGCAATATCCTTCCCCTGCCATGCTCACCAAACCATGCCCACAGAACCAGTAGTGGAAAAAAATGGATTTTACCATTGATTGGGCCTCAAGATATTTTACAACTTGAAGCAGAGTAGAAAATGAGTAGACTCTTTCCCACTCCAATCAAGATACATAGAAGCTGAACCGGGCAAATGGCTTAGGTATAATTATTTGCTTTTTAATAAGATTTGTATTTTAAAATGTTAGTGATCAGGCCTGGCAATTGTCAAGAGTGAGGCCCTCGGGAACCTTGGTCATTCCAGGTCAAAAATTCAGGATTCTAGACCTAATTCATTGGAACAGTTTTCTGGAAGAGAAATTAAAAGGAAGTACAGTAGTCCCTCACCTATCGCTGGTGTTACGTTCCAGACCCGGCCGCGATAGGTGAAATCCGCGATGTGGAATTTATCGACTGATAGTACTTATTTAAGTATTTATATTGTAATTGTTTGGTAAGTTTTCATTGTTTTAAGTGTTTATAAACCCTTCCCACACAGTATTTACAATTTTAGATATTTTTTTTTTTTAAACCTGCCGATCGAGTTCGGCGGGCTGTTTAAATCTGCCGGTCGACTTCCTCAGAAACCCGCGAACCAGTGAAGATCCGCGAATGATTTTTCTCATTAATATTTCTTGAAAACCCGCGATGAAGTGAAGCCGCAGTAGGTGAAGCGCGGTATAGCGAGGGACTACTGTATACATGAAAGAGAGTTTCTTGCTTTAATCTGTCTTGCTACAAAATGCTTATTAAAACTGTTTCTGTTGAATTGTAACCCATATTTTCAAGTTCTACAAAGCTGCAGATGTTGACTTTTTTTTAGTTTTTATTTTGAAAGGTAAAAAAATTAAAATCTGATTACA
Source organism: Erythrolamprus reginae (assembly GCF_031021105.1). Lineage (NCBI taxonomy): Eukaryota > Metazoa > Chordata > Lepidosauria > Squamata > Dipsadidae > Erythrolamprus > Erythrolamprus reginae. Next base: position 173,283,179 of record NC_091952.1, read on the forward strand.
ATTTCACTGAAAGGACGTTATTACGTGTATAGTAATACAATTCCCATTGTTATCAAGAAAAGTTGTTTTGCCATTTTAAACATGGAAAATGGTGCATTTGTAACCTTAAGTTCATTTCTTCTTCTTCTTTTCTACTCCTCTTCAACCTTCTGAATCATATGAAAAATCCATGGCAACATTTTGACATTCCAGCCATACTCTTACAATACCGTCACAACGGAAAAAAGAATTGTCAGAAGTTCTTAATAATTGTGGAATAGAAAAAGAGAAATCTCATCCATACTTAAAATCAATTTTTCTCTTTATTGTTAATGGAGGTTTGGAAGAAAACACGTAGGTTTTAACAAGTAACCACATTGCATTAAAATAGGAAAAAGTATTACAACATGAACAAAGGAGAAAGGGAGAAAACAGCAGGGTTCTCAAGGAACCATAAAAAATAAAGAACAGCTTTGATGTAAAATGAAAACAAATATATATACATACACAAAGATATATAAAATTTAAAAAACATTTGAATTTATTAAATTAAATAAATGATATATTGAAGTTTTAAGGATAGTTTTATATTAAGAAATTTAAAGGACAAGGTTTTTTAGAGTAAGTAATTGATTTTAAATATTTTATTATATTGTTACATTAGATATAATGAAGTAGATTTTAAAGTGTATAATTATATAGTATAGCAGTATTTTAAGAAATTTTAAGTATAAGCTTAATTGGCTTTAATTATCCTAATTATATCATTAAAATGAAAATATAAAATTGAAAATATAAAATTGAAACGTTATATTTTAATAGTATATTAATATTAGAATTGATTTTAACGAAATGAACTGTAATATAAAAATGGAAATATAGATGTAGAATGTTGTCAATTGTTTTTCTGTATGGATCTGATTACAGTTAGAATTTTTTCTTTCTGTATTAGTTAGACTTCTATGACTAGTGGAGCAACTGTAGCTCCTTTAAATGTTAAATGTTGTTTGTGTTGTTTGTCTGAAGAAAAATCAATAAAAAAAATTTTTTTTAAAAAAAAATTGTACTCCATGTCTTTATTTTCATCTCATTATGTAATTACAGCTTCATATTTAAGATGGAAGGACAACTATTTCAATTTGAATTAAGGCTAAGTTCCCATTCCTGCAGGCCCTGTTCTAAGGTGGGATACACTGTCACTTCAGACTCTTGGCATCCACCTGTCCCCTATTTATATTTACCTAAGAGATGTCTTTTTTTATTCAGGAGATGTCAGTTCATTCTCTGGCACTGAATTCAAAGGAAAAGCTTATTTGGCTGAAACCCCCAGAGTAGCAAGTGATCACAGCAAACAATGCTTCTGAGATGGACAAACGCAATGACCTGATATGAAATAGCTTCCATTGAATGCTCTCTCCAAATCCAGTGGCAGGTTGCTGTAAAAACTATGACATTCATTTATTTTGAACTCAAAATGCAAGTTAATAGAGCAGAAAATCTTGTTTTGTGTCTATGGAATACTTCAGACAATGTTTTTTTCAAGAGTTAGCTGCAGCAACCTTCCTGTTGCTGATGCAGTTCAGAAATTGAAATATTAATCTTACGGCTATGGCTTTTCCTATTACTGCCATATTTTGTGCAAAAAATCCAAGGATTGTCAATAGGACTTTATAGTGCATATACAGTGGTACCTCTACCTATGAACGCCTCTACTTAAGAACTGAGGATTTTAACTTGTTTTTCGCTGATAAAGTCGCTCAGATCCGGACAAACCTCGACTCCAATTGGATAGCAGTGTCGGCTGACAACGAGTCAGTCGAGGTGACTGGAGCCCGTCCTTCTCCATCTGTCTTGATGGAGTTTGACACCTGGTGACACCTGATGAAGTGGACAAGGCCATTGGAGCTGTGAGTTCCGCCACCTGCCTACTGGATCCGTGTCCCTCTTGGCTGGTTTCGGCCAGCAGAGAGGTGACACGGAGCTGGGTCCAGGAGATTGTCAATGCTTCTTTGAGCATTGGGGGGGTTCCTTTCCAGCCCCTTACAAGGAGGCACTTGTGCGCCCCCTCCTCAAGAAGCCTTCCCTGGACCCAGCTGTACTTAATAACTATCGTCCAGTCTCCAACCTTCCCTTTATGGGGAAGGTTGTCGAGAAGGTGGTGGCACTCCAGCTCCAGCGGTCCTTGGAAGAAGCTGATTATTTAGGCCCTCAACAGTCAGGATTGAGGAGAGGCCAAGCACCCTAACCCAAACCCAAACCCTTGAGGTGAGTGACATCAAGTTGGCCACCTTTAAGCCAGTCACATGACCTTTAAGCTACCCGGTCACACGATCATCAAGCCACTTTCACCTGGTCACATGGCCAGCAAGCTACACCCATAAAATAAGCCACGCCCACCATGTGGTAGTAAAAAAATTTGCAGCCCTTCAGTAAGCTGTTCCCGGTTCCCAGGAAGTTTCTGTGTGAATGAGATATGCCAGATTGTATCAACAACAAAAGTGAAGTCAAGTTAAGAATAGAAACCCTTAATTTGAAACCAAAAGAATGTCGACTTTAAGCCTGAATGATTTAAGGTTGCCTCTGGGATGGGATGGGGGATGAAATGGAAGGTACTGTATGTCATGAGGTTACTGCACACACAAAAAGAGGTTGCTCAGGCATGTCTATGGCATGGTTAGATACAAGCAAGGACAGGCAGTAAGAATTTTGTTGCCTGAAGCATGGTGTTGCCTCTGCTCCGTTCTTATTGTAGAAGGTGACTGAACTTATAATAGAGATTTCACCACTGTTGATGTGACAGCATTTGCCAGCTTGGACCAAGAGGGTAGGTTAAGCAGTGTTTTCAAGCAACCCATAGTTCTGTCCATCGGTTGAGAGGAACAACCAGGGATCTGCTATAGCTGTGAGTTTGATGCCAGGTGTTTGATGTCGTTACCATATTCTTCCTAAATAGTAGGGCTGGACTTGGTCAAAAGAGGAGATGTGGTTCTAACAAAATTGATAGCATGTTACATACAGCAAGACAAGTCTGACTCTCCTATTATTGTAAAATGGGGCACATTACTCCCTTCTCTTTTTTCCTTGTCTGACTTGAATGCCTGATTTCCCCCCACCTTTCCTTATTTTATTGATTGAAATTTCATTCATTTTAATTGGCTCTCCTGTTTGCCTTTTGTGCTTCTTCTCTCTGAAAGCATTACCTGTCTCTAGAAACAGCTGAAGGCTAATTTGAGGCATGAAATGTTTCTGCCTGTTGCAACTTGCGTCATTTAAGAGAAACTGCTAAACTTTGGGTTCTTCATTTCCTTCTTCAAGGTCTGTTACTGAGATAAATTTTGGCTCTGTTGTGGTCATTAACTGTACATTAACTGTACTAGCCAGAACTAAGGAACATGATGCTAGTGGATAGGTCTTCAACTTGGCACTTTAAGACTTGTGGACTTCAACTCCCAGAATTCTCCTGCCAGCATAGCTGGATAATAATTCTTTCTCGACTTATTAATCAACCACATCCTCTCTTTTGGACAAAAGGACCATTTTTCATTTTTCTCTTGCTTTCATGCAATGATTAGATTTGTGGTTGTCTTATTTTCAATGCCCCATATTTTGAGGGGAATATAAGATACTGTACAGCTTTTTCCTCCCTAAAAGAGGGCTGAGGACCTAACTAGATGCTAACAATCTTCCCAGCTCTTACATTGCAGGTTTTGTTACTGTCTTTGAAGAATGTTTTTCCAACCCTAAATCTTTGCAGGCTTTTTTTCATTGCTCTACTTGCTCCGAGTAAGTTTCTTTCCAGCCCTAACAAGGTAGTAATTGAAAAATACTCAGAGGAAGGCAACTGGTGAATTGGCAGTTTCTTTATTTTTCTCTCAGTCAGAGCAGGCAGGTTAAACAGATCAGTTAGGGTACAGTCACTAATTCTCTCTCAGAGAAAGTGGCGTGTCTTTTTCCCTATTTATAGGCTTCACAAAGCAACAAACCTTATTTGACATAGTAACAAATTCTCCCGCCGGAATGAACAGCCAATCAGGAGACAACATTCAAATCCTGCCCTTAGCAACTCTCTCTGCATATTTAACAGTAATGATTTCCCAGCTCTTATTGGCTTGCAGGCTCTTTCATTGTTACTCTGAATTAGGGGTTTTTTTTAAGCCCTAACTAGGGGGTAAAATAATGTGCTGAAACTGACCAGACAAAGGGCGCTAGCCAGATGAATATTTGGTAGGCAGATTTCCCCCCCCCCCCCCGCTATTTTCCTCCCCCAAAACTAAAATGTGTCTTATATTCTAGTGCATCTTATACTCCAAAAAATATGGTAACTCCCAACACTACTGAGTCAGTTTGTCTTCTGGTATATAAGTGTCTTGTGACTGATTATGGTCCATCATGGCAATCATTTTGTGAGTGAAGTCCTTTCCATAAAATGATGTCAGCATTTCAGAGGTCTTTATCAAATGACAGTTAAGCCTAACCTTTTGACAAAGAGAATCAGAATATAGAATAACAGAGTAGGAAGGAATGTTAAAGATCTTCCAGTCCAACTGCCTGCTGGAGCAGGAGACCCTATATCAGTGATGGCGAACCTTTTTTTGCTCAGGTGCCAAAAGTGCCATTATCCCATAATGCAATGCCCCCTCCATGTATACATGCACAACACCCACCCACCTGCGCATGTGCACAGACCACACGGAAGCCTCTAGACTTCCAGTAGGCCCATTGTGCTATTTTTGTGCCCTAGCAGGCTTCAGGAAAGCCTCCAGAGCCTGTGGAAGGCAAAAAATGGGCCCAACAGGCCTACAGGAAGTACACAACCCTGAGGGCCTTGTGCGCCCTCAGATAAGGCTCTGTGTGCCACCTGTGACACATGTGCTATAGGTTCACCGTCACGGTCCTATACCATTCTGGACAAAAGATTATCCAACTTCTTTAAAAACCCAAGAGATGGAGCCCATACAACTTCTGGAGGTGAGCCATTCCACTGATTAAATGTTCTCGCTGACAGGAAATTTCTCCTTAGTTCTAAGGAGAACTAAGTTGATTCTCTCTTTGATAAACTGCCCTCAGGTATTTTGGTGAATAGGTTGATTAGCATAGTCTTCCTCTCATCTCCCATTCTTAAGGGAGGAGAGGGGGGGAACACATCATAATCTCATGATGTTACATGTGCTGAATCTTAGAAAAATAAACAGCAATTCAGCATTAACTGTTCAGAGATGTCTCAGACTGGACTCTGTAACTTGTGTTTTGCTATATTTCATTAGTCTTAGATTTTTGTTTAAATAAGCATTCCCTTATCTAGGGTCAGTGTTCCTTCTAATTTTTTTTTGGGGGGGGGCGGAAAAGTATAGTGTCTGAGCGGCAGTCCCTTCGGGACTGGGCGGCACAGAAATAATAAATAAATAAATAAATAATAAACAAACAAACAAACAAATAAATAAAAAACCCACCCTGCTTTGCCTCAGAGAATTTCAAAATAAAATACTGTACTGTGTGTCTATAACAGTGAGCTCATAATAGGGCAACTCTATCAATATTTATTACTTAGACTTGTATGCCGCCCCTCTCAAAATGCCACTTAAATAGTTGAGCTAGTTTCAAACTAGATTTTGATTTTCTTTCTCTCTTCCTTACTCCCATTCTTTTTCTTTCTCTTTTCCTTCCTCTCTTTTTTCTATCTGTTTCTCTCTCTTCCTCTCTTCCTCTCTCTCTCTTTCCCTCTCACTCTTTCTCTCTCGGCTTCTGGGCAGGTTTGGAAAACTCTGAGTTGATGATGATTTTTAAGTGAGCGATTGCTCACTGCTCAGCTTAGAGGGAACTATGTCTAGGGTGGATGGTGGTGAGAAGAGAATTTACCTTTGATAACATCAAGGTTTTTTGTAGATGCCTTCTGTACATTGGGCCTGGCTCATCATTACAACATCCACCAATTAGAATATATACTATTTTGATTTAACTTTCAAGCCTTCAAAAAGTCAAGGGGTGCCTCGTGTGTTTAGCTCAGGGGTATTTAAATCTGGCCCTTGGGGCTGGACTGGAAATATCAAAGGATCAGCCTGTAATGCCTCGGCTGGCCAAAATGGGCTAAGTGCAGCCCCTCCACCTGCAGTCCATTTTCAGCCTCCCAGGCCACCAGCAGTACTTTGCCGGCCAAAACCAGTCTGCATGGAGGCCACAGGAGGCCTCCAGACAGCCCTTTTTTGGCTGGCAGAGTGCTGTTTGAGACCTGGGATGCTGAAAATGGGCTGCCAGTGGGTGGGGCTCAGAAGGCATCTGTGCAACCTGTTTTTTGCTGGCAGAGTGCTGCTGGAGGCCATGGTAAGTGAAAATGAGGTGCGGGAAAGCCACATGTGCCCCCCACCCCACATTCCATTTTGACCAGTAAAATGCTGCAGAAGGCTGTTCAGGCTGAAAACAGGGGCCTGTTTTGGCTGGCAGGGTGCTGCAGGAGCCTCCAGCTAATGGAGGAGAACTAAAATGCTGACGTGGCCCTCGAAGAAATCCAATTTGACACTCATGAGCTAACTGGTTTGTGAAAGACTCATCATCAGTCTTTCAAACTTACTTTGTACTACATTCTTTTAAGCAATAATATCATGGTTAGAACAGTGATGGCGAACCTTTTTTGGTTCACGTGCCGAAAGGGTTCGTGTGGCTGTGTTGGCATACATGAACGTGGAAACACTCCTTTTCTTTCCACCCACACATGTGCACGCCCCCTGTGCTGCCCCACACACATGCGCACAGGCCTTTCTGAAGTCTGGTAGGCAGTGGTGGGTTCATACCAGTGTGGTCCAGAGAGCTGCACTGTTGTGAGCCCACTGGCAAGGCATTTTTTTCAGTGGTGAGTTCATACCGCTGTGGTGCAGAGAGCCGCACTGGTATGAACTGACTGATTTTTGGTGATTATTTTTCCTGGCGTCCCGTGTCAGAAGAAACCCTCCCACCCCCACCCCCATCTTAACGCTGACCTTTATTCTTCATCCGAAGCACAGCCGAGGGTTCCTTCTACATGGAGATGCCAGAAACAAATCACCAAATATGTCAGTTCATACCAGTGCGGCTCTCTGAACCACAGCGGTATGAACTCACCACTGAAAAAAATGCCTAAACCAGCAAACCAGAAGTGCATTTTTCCAAATTTCTGGTTTGTCTGTTAGGGGATTTTTTTTGCCTCCGGGACTTTAGGGAATCTTCCCTGAAGCATCCAGAGAGCTAAATATCCTTTCCAAAGGCCAAAAATCAACTGGCAAGCGCACACATGCGCACTGGAGCTGAAACATAGAAAAGTCTCACGTGCCCTCCCATATAGCTCCACATGTCACCTATGGCACCCGTGCCATAGGTTTGCCATCATGGGTATAGAATGTCATATAATGTATTATGATCCAGCTATTGCTAAAGAATTTTAATTTTTTTTTTAAAAAAAATCTATTTTATTTGAATAAACAGATTTATGGCAATTGCCCACCCTTCTCTGAAGACAACGTGTCTTTCTGTAGCTGCCTCTGTCAATTGGCTGTTGCTTTAATTGGGCTACATGGCAACATATGACAGCCAAGTTCTAAACTATGACCTATGGGCTCTCTCTGCAGTATGCCTATTGTAACAAGGCATTTTGTAACTAGTTATGACTCACATGAATGCTAAATATGCTTCATTTCCTGGCTGTGATCCCATGATCTTGTGCCATCAACAGAGAAGGGTCAATCCTTCTGTTCATTGGACAAACAGCAATAACACTGAAACCATTCTATTGGAATGCAGTTAGCTAGCTACAAGAATCTGATTTTGTAATCTGTAGCTAGCTAAATTTGACACATGCCTAAACTTTGTTCTCTCCAAAAGTTTCCAAATGAAGACAAAGGTTAAGAAGTGTAATGCTTGATGGACAATTTAAGACCTAATAAATACATCAGCTGGACTTTATTATGCTTCCTGTAAAATTCTATTATCTTTCTTTTGGAACATTATATTGAAAAGATATGGATATGTCCATATGGAGGACTTATGAACTCTCCATGCAAGAGAGGAAATTCCAATTAACTTGTTTTTTCCTGGCACCTGGAAACAATAATATATAACATTCACAAACTCATTCATTCATTCATTCATATTAACACAAAGGGGGAGTATAATATATTCATTTATTTGCTTTCCATTCACCAATCAATCCTTGGATAGAAGTTCAGTAAAAATTCAGTGTGAATGTATCTAATCTATCTATGAGGGAATTAACAGTCTTCGGAGAGGGGCAGCATAAAAATCTAATAAATTATTATTATTGTTGTTGTTGTTGTTGTTGTTGCTATTGCTGCTGCTGCTGCTGTTGTTATTGTTATTGTTATCATACCTGTTATCCATTCACTCTCCCATTGAGAAGAATGGAAAATACCTGTAAACATCAGCTTCCTTAGCAGGCTTCCTTGCTGGACTTGAGGAGGGGAGAAGGCAAAGCTATTGCCCAAGGGTGGAAATCCGTCTTGAGAGCATCCTTTTCCAGGCAGGGGCAAAGAAGAAGAGCTGCTGCCCTCCTCTTCCTGTGTCTCCTGCCCAGCTTTCTCTCTTCTCTCTCCCCTTTGCCTCCTCACACTTGTTTACCTGTCCCAGAGAGTGCCTTCCCTCAGTGGTTTGTTTTCTTACCTCTAGGCCAGTGTTTTTCAACCAGTGTGCCGCGGCACACTAGTGTGCCGCAAGACATGGTCAGGTGTGCCGCGAAGCTCAGCAAGAGAGAGAAAGAAAGCAAGAGAGAGAGAAAGCAAGAGAGAAAGAGAGAGAAAGAAAGCAAGAGAGAGAGAAAGAGAGAGAGAAAGCAAGAGAGAAAGAGAAAGAGAGAGAAAGAAAGCAAGAGAGAGAGAAAGAGAGAGAGAAAGCAAGAGAGAAAGAGAAAGAGAGAGAAAGAAAGCAAGAGAGAGAGAAAGAGAGAGAGAAAGCAAGAGAGAAAGAGAAAGAGAGAGAAAGGAAACAAGAGAGAGAGAAAGAGAGAGAGAAAGCAAGAGAGAAAGAGAAAGAGAGAGAAAGGAAGCAAGAGAGAGAGAAAGAGAGAGAGAAAGCAAGAGAGAAAGAGAGAGAAAGAAAGCAAGAGAGAGAGAAAGAGAGAGAGAAAGCAAGAGAGAAAGAGAAAGAGAGAGAAAGAAAGCAAGAGAGAGAGAAAGAGAGAGAGAAAGCAAGAGAGAAAGAGAAAGAGAGAGAAAGAAAGCAAGAGAGAGAGAGAAAGAAAGCAAGAGAGAGATAGAAAGATAGGCAGGGAAGGAGGGAGAGATAGAAAGAGCAAAAAAGAGAGGAAGGAAGGAAGAGAGAAAGAAAGAGGGATGGATGGATAGAGAGGGGAAGGAAGAGAGAGAAAGAGGAAGAGAAATAGAGCAAAAGGGAGGAAGAGAGAGAGAGAGAGAGAGATTTTTTTGTCCAAACTTTTTTTAGCCCCCCCCTGCTCAATGTGCCCCATGATTTTGTATATGTAAAAAATGTGCCGCAGCTCAAAAAAGGTTGAAAATCACTGCTCTAGGCGGCTATGATGATTTTGTCGTTAATGATGATTTTGTCGTTAGCGGCTGCTCCGCACCTTTTGATCTTTCTCAGGTGCGGAGAAAAGCGACGTGAAGAGATTGAATCATCCACATCCTGGCACCAACAGAAACAAGTCTGTGACATTGTTGTGACATCACCAGCATCTTACTATCAGTTCAGGCGAACGAGTCCGAACCGGGAGGAACCCACCTCTGATTCCCGTACAAATAAAACTAATCATATTAAACTTTATTATTACATTCAATCAACTTACATATTTCTAATAACAATATTCATCCATATTACCCCATTGCCCTCAAATAAGACATCCCCTGATAATAAGCCCACATCGGGCTTTTGAGTGCATGGCAATATGGCCAAGCACTTATTTCAGGGTTCAGAAAATACAGGTATGAAGGTCTTGGCATATTCGGGTTTCTTCCCATATAAGTTTCAAAGATTTCTGGCAATGTTTCGATGAGGTCCCACTTGTCAACTTCAGGCCCTCTATTTATAGAGGGAAGGCAGCTCAGGTCTTGCTGTGTTCACCCTAGCACAAGGACAGAAGCACCAGCCTGAAGATGACGAGTGGGACCTCGTCGAAACGTCATCAGAAATCTCTGAAACTTACACAGGAAGAAACCCGAATATACCAAGACCTTCATGTATGTATGTATGTATGTATGTATGGGTTGGGCCAAGAGGCAAATAAGGAGCTGTGACCAATGGGAGCTCTCAGCGCACATAAAAGAAAAAGATACATTTGTCAAGAATCATGAGATAAAACACTTAATGATTGTCATAGGGTAAAAATAAGCTACCAGGATGCAATATTAATATAAATCATAAGGATACAAGCAATAAGTTACAGTCATACAGTCATAAGTGGGAGGAGATGGGTAATAGGAATGATGAGATGGTTAGATAATCATCATCTACCCATCATCTCTGGCTCACTGCAATAGTTCTGAATTGTTTCTTGGGGTAATTTAAAGCAAAGAAAAATCCTCTCTCGCAGTTCCGTCCCAGCTCCCCTTCTTCTCTCCTGCACCACTCTTAGCTGTTATTCATTAGCTGTTGTCCCAGCTTTGTAGCAGCCATCCTTTAGCCGCTGCTGCTTCTTGCCATGGCTGAGAGGGAAAAAAGCCCCTGGGTCAGACAGAAGAGTTGTGACTCTCCCTGACTTAACAGAGCTTCACTCACTTCCCTTTCAGGGCAGCTTAGGCTCTCTCCAGAGCCCGCAAACAGAAAGAGCTCAGCACAGGGGACGTGGAGACCGGTTCTTCTGTGTCTGAAATTGCTATGACGTCAACCGGAAGTCCATCATTAAACCATCTTTCCAGTCAACCTCCATGTTTGCAGTGTCTTTCTCCCAGCTTGGAACTGGACCAGATGGATTTTCCTTCCAATACTAACATGTCTTCAGGAAACCAGGTCAGGAATATCTGATTTAAGAAGTCTTGCAAAAGAACTTTAATATTTTGAAATTGAATATAGTTCCTGTTTCAGCTGTTTCCAACCAATTCAAAATATAGTGAAATCTAAATATGAACACATGTTGAAAGAATAGAGGCTTCAAGGGGGAAATTAAACTGTGGTAAAGTCACCATGATATATTGTTTTGATTCAGAAAATTGGTAAAATAAAACATACAGAAATCACTGGCAATCTCTTTATAGACACCTTTTATTGGTAAAGTATTCCTTATTGTATTTACAGCATCCAGGTGCCCTAAGAAATATATGTAAAATTCACACCAATATTCACTTTATTGCTATGGTTGCATTATAATACAAAATCTTGTACCATCAACATGCAATGCAGCTTTGGCAAAAGATGAATCTTTAGAAGGAAGGAATGAAAATAACTTCAAACACGGTTAATTAAAATATTATTACATACTATTCTGGAATTAGCCCATATTTCTCATCTTCACTTTATATAACAAGCATTTTGAAAAACAAGCAGCTGATTTTCTCTGCATTTGCTTGTTGCTTGAGGGCATGCTTGAAATCACAAGCTAAAATTAACAGAATCGGTTTCTATTGCTTTTCTTAAAACAAATAATTGCTTGTTAAATTTCGGCAGAGTCTAATTCCACCCCCCACCCACCCCCCAAAACTCACAGACACACACGTAATGTTTTCCTGATGCTTGAGGGCTGGATTGTATGTGGCTGTTGTTGGGACAAAAAAAGAGAAAAATATATATAATGATTGTGTATACAATGTATAAATATATGATATATTAATAGGAATGTAAATATATGATGTCAACATACCTGAAAATATAAAGATGTAAATATTTTTTTAAAATTATGGCAAAAAAGTGGCTGTTGAATATTTATCAATGCTATTGAACAATTATTATTACTACTTCCTACACCATATGGTGAAGTTTGTAATCTGTTGACTCAATTATCTGCAGCAAACAAGCATGTAACATTTCAATAAGCTATAACAAATGGATATGTAGGAAAGCCAAAAACAATTGGTGCACCAGTTGTGGCCCTATTTGGACCGGGACTCACTGCTCACAGTCACTCATGCCCTCATCACCTCGAGGTTCGACTACTGTAATGCTCTCTACATGGGGCTACCTTTGAAAAGTGTTCGGAAACTTCAGATCGTGCAGAATGCAGCTGCGAGAGCAATCATGGGCTTTTCTAAATATGCCCATGTTACACCAACATTCTGCAGTCTGCATTGGTTGCCGATCGGTTTCCGGTCACAATTCAAAGTGTTGGTTATGACCTATAAAGCCCTTCATGGCATCGGGCCAGAATATCTCCGGGACCGTCTTCTGCTGCACAAATCCCAGTGACAGTTAGGTCCCACAGAGTTGGCCTTCTCCGGGTCCCGTCGACTAAACAATGTCATCTGGCGGGACCCAGGGGAAGAGCCTTCTCTGTGGTAGCCCCCACCCTCTGTAACCAACTTGAAAGTGAAGTAGTCATTAACAGGAAGGGCATTTTGGTATATGATTGTATGAACTACATTTAGATCAGTTCGGAGGCAACATAGTTGTCAATTGTCTAATTCCAATATTTCAGGTCTAGTGGAATAAGGTATTTTGTTGAGATGGAGGACTCTCCTCACCTCTTTTTGGCAGTGATAATGGAATAAGAAGCTATAGGATTTTTAAATCATATGGGATTTGGGATGCTTACATGAGTGATGAGCTGCTTAAACTTTCATGCATTACTTTAAAAACAACTTAACATTTCAGGTAATCTTTCTTATCCTACTTAAAGAACATAGGTAAAGCATGTAAATGAATAAAATCTCTATATCAGCTCTTCTGATATAGCCATAGCAATATTTAAATCTAGGCGTCTCCCAGCAAAACTGCAACGTTTGTGAATAACTTGGGATCTTCGCTCCCCTCTTCCTCCCCAGTTTTCTCAAGTAGCAGATTTATTACAGGCAGACAGACATCAGCTAGCACAGCAGACAAAAGCCCTGCAGGTGATTCTTGGATTCTGTTCAGAAGGATTGTGGCGCTCCCTTATCTGAGGCCCTTTAAAGCTTTTGGGAGGCCCAGCTCCCAGCTCCAGCAGATGTCGGACTGCTGCTACTGAGGGAGAAAGATGCCATCAGAGTTCTGCCAGGAGGCTATAAAGAAAGTAGACAAAGGAAAGATGCATCTCTCTCAGAATAAAGAACATCTGTCTTCAGCCCAATTGGTTTTTGCCATGACTCTGCAAAACACAAAGACTCAGGTTTTAAGTCACGCTGTAAAACAAATGGCAGCTTTTTGGCAGCCACTATAATACACTATAATATAAATTATAAATTGTGTGTGTGTGTGTGTGTGTGTGTGTGTGTGTGTGTGTGTGTAGATTGTTCTGAGTTCGGGTTTTGCCCCGTGTAATATTTTGAATGTCTATGTTTATATATATATATATATATATATATATATAAACTTACGAAGTTTTCTAGATAAGAATCAGATGTTCAAGATTTTTTGCCTCTTCTCAAGGACCATTTTGTGAGCCGCAACAAGTTTTCGAAGAAGAGCGGCATACTAATAATACTAATAATAATAATAATAATAATAATAATAATTGTATATTATTATTATTATTATTATTATTATTATTATTGTTATTATTGTTGTTGTTGTTGTTGTTGTTGTTATTATTATTATTATTATTATTATTATTATTATTATTATTATTATTATTATTATTATTATTATTTTACACTTACAAACCCGATTCCTTGGGGCAGGAGCTGGACCAGACCTAACCACAACAGATTTTAATGGGCTTTTCATAGAAGAGGGCATTCATTACTCTCCAAAGTCCAGGAAATCAAGCAATTTGTCATCCCACTGATGTGAATAATGCAAACCAGGCCTTTTGTTATTATGAAGATGATGTACTTTGTGCCATTTACATCATTAGAAAAATGAAATAAATTACAACAAAATGTGATTCATTGCATGGGGAGCCATTACAATGAGGTTCGGAGAAGTAAAGTTTCTCTGTAGTATCACCAGTTTATTACAGTTAGGGTTGGTTTACTTATTTCTGTATATAATACTTCAGTAGAGAAATGTCTGCCCATTTAAGGAAACATTATAAGCAAATCCCATACAGAAGGGCACATTTTGATTTTAAAAAATTGGGAATCCAGAAGCAAATGAATGTTGGATAGAAACACACAATTCCAGAAACCTACATAAATAGATGTACAGAATCACAGAGAAAATGTGTCCTTCGGGAGTTGGCAGCATACAAATAAGTAGGTAGGTAGGTAGGTAGGTAGGCAGGCAGGCAGGCAGGCAGATAGGTAGGTAGATAGATTAGTTAGGTAGGTAGATTAGATAGGTAGGTAGGTAGATAGATTAGATAGATTAGATAGATAGATAGATAGATAGATAGATAGATAGATTGATTAGATAGATATAGATAGATAGATAGATAGATAGATAGATAACATAGATAGATAGATAGATAGATAGATAGATAGATAGATAGATAGATAGATAGATAGATAGATAGATAGATAGATAGATAGATAGATTTGGTAGGTAGGTAGGTAGGTAGGTAGGTAGGTAGATAGATAGATAGATAGATAGATAGATAGATAGATAGATAGATAGATAGATAGATAGATTAGATAGATAGATAGATAGATAGATTAGATAGATAGATAGATAGATAGATAGATAGATAGATAGATAGATAGATAGATAGATAGATAGATAGATAGATAGATTAGATAGATAGACAGACAGACAGATAGATTAGATAGACAGACAGACAGACAGATGTACATTTTTAGGAGTACAATAATAACATTGATCAGGAATGAAATTCAGCAGGTTCTGACAGGTTCTGATTAGTTTGGAGAACCAGCAAAAACCACTTCTGGTTGGCCACCGAGTGGGGTGGGAATGGAGATTTTGCAGTATCCTTCCCCTGCCAAGACCACCAAGTCAGACCCACAGAATCGGTAGGGGGGGGGAATTGAATTTCACACCTGCATTGGATACACAAATGCAGTGAAAAAGCTCCAGTTCCTGCATTTTGAAAGAAAAAGTAGCTTCCCAAGGCTATGGGTTCTAAGCAGCAGATAATGAATGGGATGGATGGTTTTACAAACTGCTCAAACGTACTTCACCTCTTGATGTTTATTGCATTCAAGGTGCCTGTTTACCTCTACAAACTTTTTGCTGGGTTTATAATGAGAGCCGAGACTGTTCTGAATGGGGAAAAAACCCACAGACATCAGAAAAGTAATTAACTTTCCCTGATCCTTTCTTCATTACCTGCTGTTCTTCCACTCAAAATGTCAGGTTTTCATTTCATTTCGGTGTCTGGTTTAATAGGAAAAATTTAAATATGAAATTGCAGTCAGAAAGTTAGCATGGGAGGGTTCCACTGGTATTTTGATCTACCACTTCATTTGCCCCTGTTATAAATAACCTGTATAAACAGATTGTAGAGGGAGAGTGGCTTCACCCCTTCTTGCATAACAGTGTTCCTCACATCTGCTGAAAATTGGACAAATCCAATTCCACAAGATCTCCAAGGTCTCAAATCCATTTACACAATTCATAGAAACTTAGAAGTCTGACGGCAGAAAAAGACCTCATGGTCCATCTAGTCTGCCCTTATACTATTTTTTGTATTTTATCTTAGGATGGATATACAGTGATCCCTCGAGTTTCGCGATCTCGATCTTCGCGAAAACGCTATATCGCGATTTTTCAGCAATTGTTACCATCTCGATCTTCGCGAACACTATATCGCGATTTTCCCCACCCGATCAGGTCACTCTCTTCCTTCCTTTCTCATCTTTCTTTCTCTCTCTCTATGTTGCTTCTTCCTCTCTCACACTCTCTTCCTCCCTCTCTCATCTCTTTCTTTCCTTCTCTCTCTTTCTCTCCCCCTCTTGCTCTCGAGCGGCCGCCTAGCAGCTGATCTGCTCGGCAGCGCAGCAGCAGCGAGGAGCCGAAGATCTTCGGCTCCTCGCTGGTGCTGCGCTGCCGAGCAGATCAACTGCTAGGCGGCCGAAGGAACGTTCCCTGGGTCTTCCCCGCCGCCTCGGATCCTCGCTGATGCCCGCCCGCCGTTTGCCGCTCGCCCCGTTCGGCGGCCGCACGTCCCGTTCGCCCGCCGCTCGCCCCGTTCGCCAGCTGCTCCCCTCGTTCGCCCCCCACTCCCCTCGTTCGCCCGCCGCTTGCCTCATTCGCCCGCCGCTCCCCTCGTTCGCCCCCCCACTCCCCTCGTTCGCCCGCCGCTCCCCTCGTTCGCCCCCCACTCCCCTCGTTCGCCCGCCGCTCGCTTCGTTCGCCCGCCACTATCGAACTTGCTATCGAGCCTGCTAATGAAATCCAACCCGCAGCGGCCCTTTCCCTCTCCAGGCTGCGGGAGGGGTCCGGAGAACAATGCCTGGCGCCGCGCTCCCGGCTGGGCTTTTTCCCCCCCATTTCCCCTCGGGTGGAATTTCAGACCCTCCGCCGGTTGGATTTCATTAGCAGGCTCGATAGCAAGTTCTTCCTCCCTTTAGAAAGCCCCGCAGCCTCCTCCGCCCGGCGAGGCCGCCAGCGAGGACCCGCAAAGCCGCCGCCGCCGCAGCGAGGCCAAGCCGCCCGCTCCCACGGCACGGGCTCCCAACACAGCGCCGCTCAGCCCGCCCTCGGCGATGCCTCCGCGGATCTGCAAACCCAGCCGAGCGACGCCTCTGGTCTGGGCGAAGGCAGTGGGCAGGCCCCGCCGCAGCAGTCCCCGCGGGCACCGCGCGCCAAGGGCCGGCCAGGCCGCCGGCCAACAAAGGGGCTCCCTCGCCTCCAGCGCGGCAACTTGGAGCCCGGCACGCCCCGCAGCCCTCGCCTCGCCCACCCCCGCCTGGCCGGCGCTCCGGCTACCCCCGGCTGAGGAAGAACCGAGTAGCCCCCGCCCTCCCCCGCCCGGCTCCCTTCAGCCCCCCGGGGCCAAGCGGGCGGGGGGCGGGCGGGACTTCGCCTGTCTCCGCCGCCAGCATCGCCCCTCCGGCGGGCCGGCCTCCCCCGCCCGCCTCTGCTGCAGCCGCCGCCGCCTCCCCGACTGGCACAAAAGGGCCCCGCCCACCCCGCCCCGAACCTTACCTTGCGAGTTTTTGGCTGCGGGGGGAGAAGTAGGATTTTCCTAACTCCCTCCCCCTGCAGCCAAAAACTCAAAGCCTGTATCCTGCCGCCCGGTTTACCCAGGACACGAGCGGCGAAGTGACTTGGAGGAATGGAGATCCGGCCCTTCACTTGCCCTCCCAGCAAAAGGCAAAGCCGCGCAGCTCCCCAGCCGCCAAAGGAGGCTTAACCCCACCCCTCTGTCCCACTCATCGCCCGTGGTCGGCATAACCTCCTCCTGCCTATCCCCGCTTTTCTGCCGGCCACGGGCGATGGGTGGGACAGAGGGGTGGGGTTAAGCCTCCTTTGGCGGCTGGGGAGCTGCGCGGCTTTGCCTTTTGCTGGGAGGGCAAGTGAAGGGCCAGATCTCCTGCCTCCTGCCTCCCCCCCCCCCCAATGTCTCCGCTGTAGCAGCTGCTACAATAGACTTCCACGCCTTTCGTCCGTGCCTGGCGGGAGGTGAAGAGTTCTTTGCCCAGTGCAAAGTTGACAGCAAGCAGTTCCGCAGTCGCCGAAGGAGGCTTAACCCGCCCGGTTTCAGTGGGGTTTCCCCGTTGCCCAGGGATTCCTGAACCCACCACAGCCACCTCCGTTCGGGCGAAGGAATCCCTGGGCAACGGGGAAACCCCACTGAAACCGGGCGGGTTAAGCCTCCTTCGGCGACTGCGGAACTGCTTGCTGTCAACTTTGCACTGGGCAAAGAACTCTTCACCTCCCGCCAGGCACGGACGAAAGGCGTGGAAGTCTATTGTAGCAGCTGCTACAGCGGAGACATTTTGGGGGGGAGGCAGGAGGCAGGAGATCCGGCCCTTCACTTGCCCTCCCAGCAAAAGGCAAAGCCGCGCAGCTCCCCAGCCGCCAAAGGAGGCTTAACCCCACCCCTC
Organism: Erythrolamprus reginae; assembly: GCF_031021105.1. Classification (NCBI taxonomy): domain Eukaryota; kingdom Metazoa; phylum Chordata; class Lepidosauria; order Squamata; family Dipsadidae; genus Erythrolamprus; species Erythrolamprus reginae. The sequence goes on from NC_091952.1 coordinate 173,301,166, forward strand.
TGTCCCACCCATCGCCCGTGGTCGGCATAACCTCCTCCTGCCTATCCCCGCTCTTCTGCTGGCCACGGGCGATGGGTGGGACAGAGGGGTGGGGTTAAGCCTCCTTCGGCGACTGCGGAACTGCTTGCTGTCAACTTTGCACTGGGCAAAGAACTCTTCACCTCCCGCCAGGCACGGACGAAAGGCGTGGAAGTCTATTGTAGCAGCTGCTACAGCGGAGACATTTGGGGGGGGGAGGCAGGAGGCAGGAGATCCGGCCCTTCACTTGCCCTCCCAGCAAAAGGCAAAGCCGCGCAGCTCCCCAGCCGCCAAAGGAGGCTTAACCCCACCCCTCTGTCCCACTCATCGCCCGTGGTCGGCATAACCTCCTCCTGCCTATCCCCGCTTTTCTGCCGGCCACGGGCGATGGGTGGGACAGAGGGGTGGGGTTAAGCCTCCTTTGGCGGCTGGGGAGCTGCGCGGCTTTGCCTTTTGCTGGGAGGGCAAGTGAAGGGCCAGATCTCCTGCCTCCTGCCTCCCCCCCCCCAATGTCTCCGCTGTAGCAGCTGCTACAATAGACTTCCACGCCTTTCGTCCGTGCCTGGCGGGAGGTGAAGAGTTCTTTGCCCAGTGCAAAGTTGACAGCAAGCAGTTCCGCAGTCGCCGAAGGAGGCTTAACCCGCCCGGTTTCAGTGGGGTTTCCCCGTTGCCCAGGGATTCCTGAACCCACCACAGCCACCTCCGTTCGGGCGAAGGAATCCCTGGGCAACGGGGAAACCCCACTGAAACCGGGCGGGTTAAGCCTCCTTCGGCGACTGCGGAACTGCTTGCTGTCAACTTTGCACTGGGCAAAGAACTCTTCACCTCCCGCCAGGCACGGACGAAAGGCGTGGAAGTCTGTTGTAGCAGCTGCTACAGCGGAGACATTTGGGGGGGGGGGAGGCAGGAGGCAGGAGATCCGGCCCTTCACTTGCCCTCCCAGCAAAAGGCAAAGCCGCGCAGCTCCCCAGCCGCCAAAGGAGGCTTAACCCCACCCCTCTGTCCCACCCATCGCCCGTGGCCGGCAGAAAAGCGGGGATAGGCAGGAGGAGGTTATGCCGACCACGGGCGATGAGTGGGACAGAGGGGTGGGGTTAAGCCTCCTTTGGCGGCTGGGGAGCTGCGCGGCTTTGCCTTTTGCTGGGAGGGCAAGTGAAGGGCCGGATCTCCTGCCTCCTGCCTCCCCCCCCCCCAAATGTCTCCGCTGTAGCAGCTGCTACAACAGACTTCCACGCCTTTCGTCCGTGCCTGGCGGGAGGTGAAGAGTTCTTTGCCCAGTGCAAAGTTGACAGCAAGCAGTTCCGCAGTCGCCGAAGGAGGCTTAACCCGCCCGGTTTCAGTGGGGTTTCCCCGTTGCCCAGGGATTCCTGAACCCACCACAGCCACCTCCGTTCGGGCGAAGGAATCCCTGGGCAACGGGGAAACCCCACTGAAACCGGGCGGTTTGGACTTTCCATTCCTCCAAGTCACTTCGCCGCTCGTGTCCTGGGTAAACCGGGCGGCAGGATACAGGCTTTGAGTTTTTGGCTGCAGGGGGAGGGAGTTAGGAAAATCCTACTTCTCCCCCCGCAGCCAAAAACTCGCAAGGTAAGGTTCGGGGCGGGGCGGGCGGGGCCCTTTTGTGCCAGTCGGGGAGGCGGCGGCGGCTGCAGCAGAGGCGGGCGGGGGAGGCCGGCCCGCCGGAGGGGCGATGCTGGCGGCGGAGACAGGCGAAGTCCCGCCCGCCCCCCGCCCGCTTGGCCCCGGGGGGCTGAAGGGAGCCAGGCGGGGGAGGGCGGGGGCTACTCGGTTCTTCCTCAGCCGGGGGTAGCCGGAGCGCCGGCCAGGCGGGGGGCGGGCGAGGCGAGGGCTGCGGGGCGTGCCGGGCTCCAAGTTGCCGCGCTGCCTTTGTAAACCTGCCCGAGGGAGGCGAGGGAGCCCCTTTGTTGGCCGGCGGCCTGGCCGGCCCTTGGCGCGCGGTGCCCGCGGGGACTGCTGCGGCGGGGCCTGCCCACTGCCTTCGCCCAGACCAGAGGCATCGCTCGGCTGGGTTTGCAGATCCGCGGAGGCATCGCCGAGGGCGGGCTGAGCGGCGCTGTGTTGGGAGCCCGTGCCGTGGGAGCGGGCGGCTTGGCCTCGCTGCGGCGGCGGCGGCTTTGCGGGTCCTCGCTGGCGGCCTCGCCGGGCGGAGGAGGCTGCGGGGCTTTCTAAAGGGAGGAAGAACTTGCTATCGAGCCTGCTAATGAAATCCAACCGGCGGAGGGTCTGAAATTCCACCCGAGGGGAAATGGGGGAAAAAAGCCCAGCCGGGAGCGCGGCGCCAGGCATTGTTCTCCGGACCCCTCCCGCAGCCTGGAGAGGGAAAGGGCCGCTGCGGGTTGGATTTCATTAGCAGGCTCGATAGCAAGTTCGATAGCGGCGGGCGAACGAGGCGAGCGGCGGGCGAACGAGGGGAGTGGGGGGGCGAACGAGGGGAGCGGCGGGCGAACGAGGGGAATGGGGGGAGAACGAGGGGAGCGGCGGGCGAACGGGGCGAGCGGCGGGCGAACGGGATGTGCGGCCGCCGAACGGGGCGAGCGGCAAACGGCGGGCGGGCATCAGCGAGGATCCGAGGCGGCGGGGAAGACCCAGGGAACGTTCCTTCGGCCGCCCAACAGCTGATCTGCTCGGTAGCGCGGCAGCAGCGAGGAGCCGAAGATGAGGTTTCCCCGTTGCCCAGGCAAAGGGGAAACCCCATCTTCGGCTCCTCGCTGCTGCCGCGCTACCGAGCAGATCAGCTGTTGGGCGGCTGAAGTAACCTTCCCTTGGTCTTCCCCACCGCCCACACGCAAACTTCACCATCTGCGCATGTGCGGCCATGAAAAAATGGCCGCACATGCGCAGATGGTGTTTTTACTTCCGCACCGCTATATCGCGAAAAATCGAGTTTCGCGAGGGGTCTTGGAACGGAACCCTCGCGAAACTCGAGGGATCACTGTATGTTTATCCCAGGCATATTTAAATTCAGTTACTATGGATTTACCAACCACGTCTACTGGAAGTTTGTTCCAAGGATCTACTACTCTTTCAGTAAAATAATATTTTCTCATGTTGCTTTTGATCTTTCCACCAACTAACTTCAGATTGTGTCTCCTTGTTCTTGTGTTCACTTTCCTATTAAAAACACTTTCCTCCTGAACCTTATTTAACCCTTTGACATATTTAAATGTTTCGATCATGTCCCCCCTTTCCCTTCTGTCCTCCAGACTATACAGATTGAGTTCATTAAGTCTTTCCTGATACGTTTTATGCTTACGACCTTCCACCATTCTTGTAGCCCGTCTTTGGACCCATTCAATTTTGTCAATATCTTTTTGTAGGTGAGGTCTCCAGAACTGAACACAGTATTCTAAATGTGGTCTTACCAGCGCTCTATATAGTGGGATCACAATCTCCCTCTTCCTGGTTGTTATACCTCTAGCTATGCAGCCAAGCATCCTACTTGCTTTTCCTACTACCCGACCACACTGCCCACCCATTTTGAGACTTCCTTCTTTCTAGAGTTCTAAAGCTGATTATTCCGGAGACCTACAGGAAAAATTCAAAAAAATTGAATATTGTGCAAAAGTTCATTTATTTTAGTAATGCAACGTGAAATATAATATATGAGAGAGACTCATTACATGAAAGGCAAGATAGTTCAAGCCGTGATTTATCATAGTTGTGATGATTGTGGGGTACAGCCCATGAAAACCCCAAATCCACCATTTCAGAAAATTAGAATATTACATGCAATCAATAAAACAAGAATTGTACCAGTGGTGGGTTCCTACAGGTTCGGTAGGTGACTGCACCAGTAGCTGCCACCATATTGCAAAATTTGTGTGTGACCGCTCCAGTGCTGGTCCGTCGGGCAGCGCCATTCTTGCATTTGTTGGCTTTTTTGCTTTCTGTGCATGCACAGAAACAAAATCTCACAAGAGGATGCTTGTGTGCATGCATGGAAACAAAGAATCACCAAAATTGCATGCGTGTGTCTCCCCTCACAAGATTTCGTCACGTTTTTGCTTCCTGCACATGTGCGGAAACAAAATCACGTAAGGTACACATGCCTGAATTAAGAGGATGCACACGCAGTGCGCTGGTTTGCAGGCAAGTGCAGGTAAACTTGCCTTATCTGAACCCTATAGAGTATCTATGGGGTGTTGCCAAGAGAAAAATGAGAGACATGAGACCTAGCAATGCAGAAGAGCTGAAGGCCGCTATTGAAGCATCCTGGTCTTCCATAATACTTCAGCAATGCCACAGTCACTTTCTTCTATTCCTATTCTATTCTATTCTATTCCTATATCTCTTCTTCTATTCTTTCATTGATATGTTCTATTCCTATAACTTCTCTTCTATTCTTTCTTAGATATATTTTACTATGAGTATATCCTCTATAACCTTCATCATGTATTTTACTATGTGTATACCCACTAAAACCCTCATTGTGTATTGGACAAAATCAATCAATCAATCAATCAATCAATAAAAGGCTGATAGCTTCCATGCCACGCCGCATTGGGGTGGTAATTGCTGCAAAAGGGGCCCAAACCAAGTTCTGAGCACATATGCATGCTTACATATACTTTTTAGATGTCCAATGTTGTTCTATGTACAATCCTTGTTCTATTGATTGCATATAAATCAAATAAATAAATAAATAAATAATATTCTAATTTTCCGTGATGGTGGATTTGGGGTTTTCATGAGCTATACAGTGTTCCCTCGATTTCCGGGGGGGATGCATTCCGAGACCGCCTGCGAAAGTCGAATTTCCGCGAAGTAGAGATGCGGAAGTAAATACACTATTTTTGGCTATGAACAGTATCACAAGCCTTCCCTTAACACTTTAAACCCCTAAACTGCAATTTCTCATTCCCTTAGCAACCATTTAGATTATTATTCATCATGTTTATTTATTAAAGTTTATTTAAAAAATTTTTTATTAAAGGCGGACAAAAGTTTGGCAATGACGTATGATGTCATCGGGTGGGAAAAACCGTGGTATAGGGAAAAAAACAGTAAAGTATTTAATTAATTTTTTTGAAAAACCGTGGTATAGCCGTTTCGCGAAGTTCGAACCTGCGAAAATCGAGGGATCACTGTACCTCATAATCATCACAATTATGACAAATCACGGCTTGAACTATCTTGCCTTTCATGTTATGAATATCTCTCATATATCACATTTAACTTTTTAAGTTGCATTACTGAAATAAATGAACTTTTGCATAATATTCTAATTTAGAAACATAGAAGGGGAAGAGATATGTTTGAAACATGAAATAATTGATTTAGTGATCGATGTATGAAAATGCAGGATAGAAAGCAAAATAATACACACACAAACAAGCATCATTCTTATATATATATATATATATTAATATGCTGGTTGCAATATGGACACTTGTTCTTCCAGTTTCATAATTCTTGGAATAATATGGAGAAACTGCATATTGGATGTTTGTGAAAGTTCAATTACTTCCCCTGAAGCAGGACATCCCTTTCACCCACCATCACACAGTCTTGTATGACCCCCTAACCCCCATGGGTAGACTTGGGAAGTGCATGGAGGAAGTTAGAATCAGTCTGGTTGACTTGACATACCGTATATTGTTTCTTTGGTAGAATGACTCCACCAGGTCTGATCTCTCATATGTAATAGAGGAAATGCTCTCTCTCTCTCTCTCTGTTTCTGTCTCTGTCTCTCTCTCTCCCTCCCTCTGTATGTGTGTGTGTGTGTGTGATTTAATGATTAAACAAATTCAGAAACTGGGCAGAATGAATTTGTAATTAAATATATGTACATCTGATCATAATTAAATAAAGCTTGAACTGAAAATCCCTCAATCTGAGTATATACCGTACACACTTATCTGACCAAAATATACTGGGAGAGCAGAAGTTTAGACATCACCCATTACTAAGCAATTGTATCAAATATTTGAAGTGCTCAAATATATCTGAAAGGTGTGTGTGTGTACGTGTGTGTGCATGCGTGCATGCACCCAAAGACAACAATAAATCCTATTTCCAGGTTGGGGATAGAGCAATTCTATATTTGCAAATTTCTATATACGGGAAAATTAAAGGTACATGGTACCTCTACTTAAGAACTTAATTCATTCCGTGACCAGGTTCTTAAGTAGAAACGTTCTTAAGTAGAAGCAATTTTTCCCATGGGAATCAATATAAAAGCAAACAATGTGTGCAAAACCATTAGGAAAAAAATAAAATCTCAGAATTTGGGCGGGAGGAGAAGGAGGAAGAAGAGGAGGAGGAGGAGGACAGTCGCTGCCAAAGGAAGAAGGTGAGTTGAGGGGAATCAAAAAAATCCAAAATTTTAAGGCTTAAAAAAAAAGAGGGATTCTGAGACAGTGAGGAGGAGCACACGCCTCCCATACACTGGCTGCTGCTGCTGCTACCTGCTGCCTCTTCCTTCCCATGCTGAAGGGCTCCCCTCTCTTCTCACTCACTAGCTTTGTAGTCAGCGCCTTTCTTTCGCTGTGGTGACTCCTCAGCTGCCCAGAGCGAAGGGAGCGTTTCTTTTCTCTGGGTGCTGGCAGAAGTTTATTCCCTGTCCAAACGCCCAGAGAAAGGAAAATGCTTTGTTTGCTCTGGACTGCCAAAGCCTCCTTAAGCACCATCAATGGCCGGAATTAAAGGGGGGAGTGCAGGAAACTGGCTGGGCCTTCATGCTGCTCTCAAATTTTCTGGGAAATTTTTCCGGGCTCGGGTTCTTAAGTAGAAAATGGTTCTTAAGTAGAGGCAAAAAAATATTGAACACCCGGTTCTTATCTAGAAAGGTTCTTAAGTAGAGGCATTCTTAGGTAGAAGTACCACTGTATATTGTTTTTCCTTCTGCTATGCTAGCTTTCAAATTAGGGAATTTCCCCTTCCATTCCAACAAGACCATTCCAACTGTTTTATTTCTACCAGAAAACCTAGGATAATTTATCCGGTGATCACATAACTTAGTTACAAATTCTGACTGATTTTTTTTATTTCTACGAAACACAGAATCATAGGTAGATATTCCAATTGCTTTCTTGTCACCCAGCTTGGCAAGATACTTTACACACACACACACAAATATACAGTACACACACATACAGACACACACAACTTTTGACCAAGAAGTGGGAAAGGAAACAAATAAGCTTCTGTATTCACACTACGTAAACAACCCATGGGAAATAAAGGCAGAACTGAAAGTAGATCTTTGTTCTATTGTGGACACATTCAGGCAGGCATTCCAAAGCACAGCAGTTTTCAGTTACGTAGCCCAACTCTTAAGTTAAAGCCACAGTGTTCTTTGCTCTGTAGCTCAGTTGCCATATGACCTGGTAACGCAGGTGTTTCCTTTTGCTCTGATGCATCCTCTGCACTTTGACTCAATGATCCAAATGGGACATATAAGACCAGAGGAGGGAGATCCTGCACCATGTGCCATCAGCTAGGATGTAGGGCCTAATGAGATGAATGCATATGTTTAACTAGAGACAGTGTAGCACCTTAAAGTTTTGGGGGTTTTTAGTTTAAAATAATTTTTATTAAGTTTTATACATTAAAAAAATAACATTCAAAAACCTATCAAGGCAAATACAAACATAGATCCAGCTATTTTTCCAGTAAGTTAACATCCAACTAATTTCTTCTTATTCATATGTTATAACATTTTATATCTATGCCTATATTCTAATATACACATTTTTGTTATAGGTCTGTTTTACTTTTTTCTATCCATTTATACCATGTTGTCCAGATATTATAATAATCTGAGTCTTTTTTATCATTTATTGCCATAGTTAGCCGATCCATTTCTGCACAATCATATACTTTCTTAATTATTTCTCTATCCTCAGGTATTTTTAAATCATTCCATCTTTGTGCGTATACAATTCTCGCTGCAGTCACAATATGGAGTAAGAGATATTTTATATTTCTTGAATAGGTTTTTCTTATAATACCCAATAAAAAGAATTCTGGAGTGAACTCAATATTTATTAATTGTTGTCATTTCCTGTAACCAGTTATGTACTTTTTTCCAATATTTTTTGGCTTCGGGACATGTCCATCACGCACGCTTTTTTTTACATTGTCAACAAGCCGAATTGCAATTTGGATATATTTTTGCCAATCTATTCGGGGCCAGGGTGGCACCTTAAAGTTTTAGGATGGTGGACGTTTAATTCTTTCTCCTTAATTCTGAGCACAGACAGTCCAGACAAATTCTCTTGTCTGGTCATATCATTTTTCTTTTTCATAGAAAGCCCCTACTGGTGTGGATAGATTTCCCCTGAAGCTATTTTATTAAATGCTTATATGAAAAAGAGCTTCCAGGGTCACAAGGCAGCTCAGGCAACCCCACAACTGTTATTTTTAGAAGAAGAACAACAAAACCCTCCATATTATATTTACACAATTAAGGATTCCTTTAGTTTAGTCATGGGAAGGCTTTGCAACCAAATTGGATGCATACTGCCACCCAGTGTTACATTTGTTAATGTGCAGCTTTTGAGCGTGGGAGAATTCCTAGGAAAAGAGCATTTTTTAAATCTGCGCTGGAAATAACTTAAGAGTGTGACAGTAGCTGCAGATAATCTCTTCTCTGTAGGTTGGCAGAAGTACAATAGGCAAGGTTTGTTTTTATTTTGCAGTCATAAAAAAACAAATGGTGATACAGTCAAAGCTGTATTTCAGGATGCTTTTGCAATTAATTTACAATGAAAGGTACACAAGGAGGTGTACATTTTTAACATATCTTCCCATGCTAATATACATTGCATACCTTTGAAAAGTGTTTGGAAACTTCAGATCGTGCAGAATGCAGCTGCGAGAGCAATCATGGGCTTTCCCAAAAATGTCCATGTAACACCAACAATCCGCAGTCTGCATTGGTTGCCGATCAGTTCCGGTCACAATTCAAAGTGTTGGTCATCACCTATAAAGCCCTTCATGGCACCGGACCAGGGTATCTACGAGACCGCCTTCTGCCGCACGAATCCCAGCGACCGGTTAGGTCCCACAGAGAGGGCCTTCTCCGGGTCCCATCAACAAACAATGTTGTTTGGCGGGGCCCAGGGGAAAAGCCTTCTCTGTGGCGGCCCCGGCCCTCTGGAACCAACTCCCCCTGGAGATTAGAATTGCCCCCACCCTCCTTGCCTTTCATAAGCTCCTTAAAACCCACCTCTACCGTCAGGCATGGGGGAACTGAGATATTCTTTCCCCCTAGGCCTTTACAATTCATGCATGGTATGTTTGTATGTATGTATGTTTGGTTTTACAATAAGGGTTTTTTAGTTGTTTTAGCATTGGATTTACATGCTGTTTTTTATTACTGTTGTTAGCCGCCCCGAGTCTACGGAGAGGGGTGGCATACAAATCCAATAAATAAATAAATAAATAAATAAATAAATAAATAAATAAATAAATAAATAAATAAATAAATAAATAAATAAATAAATAAATAAATAAATAAATAAATAAATAAATAAATAAATAAATAAATAATAATACATATGGTCCTAGAATTCACCATTTTAAAAAGGTAACTTTGTTTACCGAACTGCATCTCAATGTTGTTAAATGCAACTATTAAAGAACTACTGAAATCCACTCAGGGGTGCTGACAGTAAAAGCACTTAGACTTACATTCCACTTCATAGTGCTGTAAACAAAGATACCTTTTTAAATTCATATATTCTAGGGCCGTGATGGCGAACCTATGGCACAGGTGCCACAGATGGCATGTGGAGCCATATCTGAGGGCACGCGAGGTGTTGCCCTATGTCAGCTCCAGCACAAATGTTCGCACTGGCCAGTTGATTTTCGGACTTTCATAGGGCGGTGGGAGGCCATTTTTGCCTTCTCCAGGCTTTAGGAGAGTATCCTGAAGCCCGAGGAAGGCGAAAACCGGTGCAACAGGCCTATTGAAAGTTTAGAAACCAACTTCTGGTAGGCCCATTGGGCCTGTTTTTCACTATCCATAGGCTCTGAAGACTTCAGTGAGGTCTGTGTGCATGTGCTGAGGGAAGCACGGAGGAGTGGTTGTATAAGCATGTGGAGGGGGAAGGCATTGTACAGTGGTACCTCTACTTATGAACTTAATTTGTTCCATGCCAGGTTCTTAAGTAGAAAAGTTTGTAAGAAGAAGCAAGTTTTCCCATAGGAATCAATGAAAAAGCAAATAATGTGTGTGATTAGGGAAACCACGGGGAGGGTAGAGGCCCTGTTTCCTCCAAGGAGATTCCTAGAGAGGCCCCACAGAGGCTTCTCTCCACCATTTCCGGCCCTGTTACCTCCCAGGAGATTCCTAGAGAGGCCTCACAGAGGCTTCTCCCTGCCTTTTTCGGTTACAGTTTTGGGGGCTCGGGTATGTAAATGGAAAATGGTTCTTGAGAAGAGGCAAAAAAATCTTGAACACCTGGTTCTTATCTAGAAAGGTTTGTAAGTAGAGGCGTTCATAGGTAGAGGCATCACTGTATTAGCATGGGAAGATATGATAAAAATGTCAACCGTGAGCCGGTCAGGGTCGAACTGCTGGCATTAGCCTGCAATACCACATTCTAATCCAGTAATGGTGAACTTTTTTTCCCTTGGGTGCCGAAAGAGCACGCGGGTGTGCTATCGCATATGCATGAGTACCCACACCCATAATTCAATGCTTGGAGAGGGTGACAACAACTTCCCCTACCCCCCGGAGGCCCTCTGGAGGCCGGAAACAGCCTGTTTCCCAACTTCTGGTGGGCCTAGTAGGCTCGTGCTTCACCCTCCCCAGTCTCCAAAGGCTTTCCTGGAGCCGGGGTAGGGTAAAATGCCCTCACCTATTCCCCCCGAGGTTCTCTGGAAGCCAAAAATGCCCTCCCAGAGCCTCTGTGTGAGCCAAAAATCACCTGGCTAGCACACACATGCATGTTGGAGCTGAACTAGGGCAATGGCTTGTGTGCCAGCAGATATGGTTCCGCATGCCACCTGTGGCACCTGTGCCATAGGTTTGCCATCACTGTTCCAACCACTGCAGCCTCATGGCTCTTCATGGTATTGATCAGTGTGTATGTTGTGGTCCGTCAGTGGCCTGTGCAGCTGGCAGCAGAGTCAGACAACAAGGAGGCTGGCCAGGAACCTGGCCAGACCTGGAGTCTGGAGAAGGCTCAGTGCCAGAGGCAGGGATTCAGCCAGGGCCATTGGGGTGGTCTGTCCTACCTCCAGAACTTCCAGAGGCTGACACGAGTGAACCTCTGGAGGTTCTCAATGCATGCATGAACAGAGTTGCCAAAAGGCAAGAACAGTTCCAGAAGAGAAGGACTACTTGGGAGTAAGGCGTGGGGATAATTGGCCCCTCCCATAAGCTATATAAATGGAGAACACAAAAGGGTTCATTGCAGGAAGCAACTCCATTCATTTATAGTTCTCGTCATTGCAACTCTGATTCAGTTTTGTTCCTGTTTGAACCCGCAAATTGGTCCTTGTCAGTTTTCCGAAGAAGATCATGGTTCGTGTGTGTTATCTGCCTTTCCCTGAAAGACTTCCATTAAACTTGTTTTACTTTGTTTGGATTTATTATGATGGGTAATTAAAAGAATTATCAGCTGTTACAAATAAAAGAGGTTTGTGAGACGCCGCTTATGCCATTTTACTTAATCAGGAAGCCTAGGTCAGAACGGTATGTGTCAGAAAGTCAAGATAACCCCTACATCAGTGGTCCCCAAACTATGGCCCGCTGAGGCCATTTATCCAGCCCGCGTCGGAGTTGGGGCAGGGAGCAGCAACGAAAGTGCTCCCCGTTCCACTGCCAGCCCACCATGTGCCTGGGGGTGGGGAGGTTGAGCACTCCGCTGCGAACTTCAAAGAGGCTTGGCACCAGCCCATCCGCAGGGGGTGGCAGCAGTTCCCTCTCCTTCCCCACCACTTGTGTCTATCGCTGGCACCTCCCGCCAAGACGGGGATTGTGCCCAGAGGAGGCGGTGAGTCTCTGCCCGCTCGTTGAGGCACCTCCGCATCCAAAGCCAGAGCGACAGCGGTGAGAACGTCCCCCTCGATCTCATCTCCCTCGAGGTAAAGGAAGGCCTGCTGAAAGCCAAGCGGGGCACAACACACACACATACACGCACACACCCGCCTCCTTTTCCTTTTTGAGTTGCCGGCTCCCATTTTTTGAATGGGGATTGAATGGGAGTCCTGGGTTGGAGGGTGGAGGCTTATCAGGCGAGTCCTTCGTGGGGGGAGAGAAGAGGGAGGGTGAAAGAGGGAAAAGAGAGAGAGAAGTGAAAAGGGAAAGAGAAGGGAAAAAGAGGGAGGGAAAGAGAAGTGGAGAGGAAGGAAGGAGGGGAGGGAAGGGAGAATGAGAGGGAGAGAGAAAGGGAGGGAGGAAGAGAGAGTGAGAAAGAGCAAGAGAGAAAGAGCAAGAGAGAGAAAGCAAGAGAGAAAGAGAGAGAGAGAAAGCAAGAGAGAGAGAGAGAAAAGGAGAGGAAGGAAGGAGGGAGGAAAGGAAGGAAGGAGGGACGAAAGGAAGGAAGGAGAAATGGAGGGAAAAGGAAGTAAGTAAGAAGAAATGGAAGGAACAAGGAAGGAAGAATGAAATGAATGGAGGGACGGAGGAAGGAAGGACTTTGGGGAGGGGGTTAATTTTTTTTAAAAAAAATTCTCAACATACATTCAAACAATACAGTGTACCATCTAATTTTACATGAATAGAATGCGGCATTTTGTTAGTAACTAATATCAATCATCAAAAAAGTTGCAAAAGTTTTTTTTCTAATGTTGTCATCCAGGTACATACTTTTTTTAAAATTAAATTCCCTTCTTCAAAAAGTACAACAACAATTATATTTCTAACTTACTAACCATTATGCCAAAGTACTTCCATTTTTCTATAAACCAAGAAAACCTTGTATAGGCAATCAGATGTTAAGAAAAGAAAATTAAAAACAAAACATAAACATATATGAATTTCAGACTCCCCCCCCCCCTAAATAGTACGTTCCCATTTTGTTTTTTACTTTAAAATAAGGTATGTGCAGTGTGCATAGAGATTTGATCACAGGGGTTTTTTGTAGGCCAGCCCTCCAACAGTCCGAGGGACAGTGAACTGGCCCCCTGTGTAAAATGCTTGGGGACCCCTGCCCTACATAATCAAAGGCTCAGTTCTTTGCACATAAAGAGACTATGGCTGAATGGAAAGCCACAGGTAGTAAGGCAATGCAAAGTTTTCAGTTCCGTTTGGAAGAAGTGACTTGGAATGTATGAGATGGTGCACCTGGTATTATGAACTTCTGAGGACGGATTTAACAAGGTGCCAACCTCAGGAACTAAGAGGCAATCAACCACCTGAGGCTGACTCAGCAGGTGCAAGAGAAATTGGGTCACAAAGAACCCAGTACTGGCAAAGTGCCATACCCCAGGACATGTTGACAGCATCTAACAGCTGAGAAGAGACATCAGTAACCAGAACTGAGACACACTTGCATCTGGGCTAATTTAAGAAGAAGCCACTAGTGACAGGCCCTTGGTTAGAAAGGACTCACCAATCTCAAATCTGTGTCCCTGTATCCACACTTCCTACTCTGCTTTTTGACTGTTCTCCAAAGCACCTCAAGGGAGGAGGAGAAGCAATAGATGGAAACTAATTAAGGAGTGAAGTCACCTAGAACTAAGCAGAAATTTCCTAACAGTGAGAACAATTAGCCAGTGGAACAGAAGTTGCCTCCAGAAGTTGTGGGTTCTCCAACATTGGAGGTTTCCAAGAAGGGACTGGACAGCCATTTGTCCAGAATGGTATAGCCTGCTTGAGGAGGGGGTTGGACTAGAAGACCAATAGTTACCTTCTAACTCTGTCATTAACTCTGTTATAACCTAATTCTGACTTTCGACTTTTCAGCTTGGACCAACCAACTAGTCTCTCTGGTATTTGACTCCTAGACTGTCATGGACTATCATTCCCTTTCTGCTGTTGTGTCCAGAGGACAGTTAGGCCTTGTACCCGCCCCACATTCCTTGGGCGGGAAAATACTGTATCCTGATTGGTTGCCTCAGCCTGGCAGCCCGGGATATATATAGCTGCCAGGCACGGCCATGTTTTGTCACCGTTACCTCCTGTTAAATAAAGGATCGTTCTTACTCTAAGACTGCAGTCCTTCATTCCAGTAGGATTCAACAGCTGTGACCCATTTTCTCCAACTTGACTTCTATTTGTCTCTTACAGCTAGTCTCTGAATGCAGAGTAACACAGTAAAGTCAAGCTGACTCAGTTTCAATGTCTTAAGCAGAGACATCTTCGTAATGGCAAATAATGTTTCTAATGCAGCAAATCCAATCTTGCAAATCCAAATTAAATTGCATGAGATTCCAACTCTCTTCCATGTTGCACTTTCCTTGTCCAAAGCATGATAGATTACATTCTTATTTAAGGGGATTGTTCACGTCTTCAGTTTATTTGTATTATTGCCTTGTTGGATCAAGTTTAAAAATATATAAGGAGTGAAATTGGTGACATTTGTTTTAAGAAACCGTCAGCATTTGCAATCACCGCAACATTTAAAAGTACCATTTATAATAAAATCAGGGTTTTTTTCCCCCTGCACATATCAGCAGCTTTTACTAGAACAAATTAAAAGGAGCAAGCCGAAACATGCTCTTTTAATAAATGATTCTGAGTTCATTAATCCTGTCATTTCTCATTACAGTCAGGTATGTACATGCTAGAAAAGCACAGCAGTAGTTGTGGCCAAAATAACATGATAGCAGGCCAGATACATCATACATATAAGTGTCTAATATTTTAAGATTATTGCAAGTCTCGGTCCAGGACTGCACAGATGGCTCCTAAAATCCCACTGATTTCAATTCAATTTAATCAGCCCAATCATACAACTAGAGTAGAGTAGAATAACAGAATAGAACAGAACAGAATAGAATAGAATAGAATAGAACCATTGAGATATTGGAACACTATGTACTATCACATCACCTCTAAACTTTCTTTTCATTAAATTGGACATTTACAATTCCAGCAACCTTTATACATTTAAGCCTCCAGTCCCCTAAACATCTATTGCTCTTCTCTGCTCTCTTTCTAGTCTCAACCGCTTTTTTACATCATAGCAACTAAAATCGAATGCAGTGTTCCAATTGTGGCCTTACCAAAGGCATTATAAATTGGTATTAACACGTCACACGATCTCGATGCTATCTGTTAATTCAGCCTAGAACTATGTTGACTTTTTTGGCACACTGCTGGCTCATATTTAAATGATTGTCCACTAGGATTCCAAGATCCCTCTCACAGTTACTACTGTTGAATGAGGCACCACCTATACCAGTGATGGTTTATTTATTTATTTTTATTTATTTATTTATTTTGTCCAACACACAATGAGGGTTTTAGTGGGTATATACATAATAAAATACATGATGAAGAGGAGATACTCATAGTAAAATATATCTAAGAAATAATAGAAAAGAAGATATAGTAATAGAACATATCAATGAAAGAATAGAAGAAGAGATATAGGAATAGAAGAAAGGTATAGGAGATATAGGAGAGCAATAGGACAGGGGACGGAAGGCACTCTAGTGCACTTGTACTCGCCCCTTACTGACCTCTTAGGAATCTGGATAGGTCAACCGTAGATAATCTAAGGGTAAAGTGTTGGGGGTTTGGGGATGACACTATGGAGTTCGGTAATGAGTTCCACGCTTCGACAACTCGGTTACTGAAGTCATATTTTTTACAGTCAAGTTTGGAGCGGTTAATATTAAGTTTAAATCTGTTGTGTGCTCTTGTGTTGTTGTGGTTGAAGCTGAAGTAGTCGCTGACAGGCAGGATGTTGCAGCATATGATCTTGTGGGCAATAGTTAGATCTTGTTTAAGGCGTCTTAGTTCTAAACTTTCTAGGCCCAGGATTAAAAGTCTAGTCTCATAGGGTATTCTATTTCGAGTGGAGGAGTGAAGGGCTCTTCTGGTGAAGTATCTTTGGACATTTTCAAGGGTGTTAATGTCTGAGATGCGATATGGGTTCCAAACAGATGAGCTGTATTCGAGGATGGGTCTGGCAAAAGTTTTGTAAGCTCTGGTAAGTAGTGTGAGATTGCCAGAGCAGAAGCTACGTAGGATCAGGTTTACAACTCTTGAAGCCTTCTTGGCTATATTGTTGCAGTGGGCTTTGGCACTTAAATCTTTTGTTATTACTATACCAAGGTCTTTAACCGAGTGGGGATTATCTGTGATAATTTGATTATTCAGTTCGTATTTCGAGTTCAGATTTTTCTTCCCAATGTGTAGGACAGAGCATTTGCTAGTTGTGATTTGGAGTTGCCATGTGTTAGACCACTCAGAAACAGCGTCAAGGTCTTTTTGGAGAGTAGTTGTGTTATCGGTGGTGTTGAAGAGTTTTACATCATCGGCGAAGAGGACACAGTTGCTTGTGATGTAATCGCAAAGGTCATTGATGTAGAGAATGAAGAGCGTTGGTCCCAGTACACTACCTTGGGGAACACCGCTTTTAACTGGGACGGGGGTAGATATGGTGCTTCCTATTTTGACCACTTGTTGTCTGTTTGACAGGAATGCTGTAATCCAGCTATGGAGGGATCCTGAAATGCCATAGGATTTGAGTTTTAGGAGTAGTTTGTCGTGGACCACTGAATCAAAGGCTTTGCAGAAGTCAATATAACCTGGTTAACCTGTTCGGCACCGAGTGCTGAAACTGGAGTGTGTGTGGGCGCCAAAACACAGGAACCCAGAAGAGAGCAGCTGGCCAATGCGCATGCTCACAGCAGCCAGCTGCACTTCTGGATTGTGTTGCATGCATGCATGCACTGGAAACCAGAAGAGAGCAGCTGACCATTGTACATACGCACACCAGTGTGCATACGCAGGCACATGCTGGAATTCAGAAGAGCAGTTGGTGACGGAGCGCATGTCCAGAGAGAGGGCTCTGCGTGCCACCTCTGGCATGTGTGTCATAGGTTCACCATCACGGATATACCATATCTGTGCATTTGTTTTTTCTTGCTTCGATGTAGAACCTTACTTTTTTCACCATTGAATTTCATTTTGTTAGATAGCCCTCCAATGTTCAAGTCCGTGAACTAAGATCCTTCTGTACCTTAAATCTTTGAAAGCATCATACCAGTTGCATCTAAACCAACTCCAAACTATGCAATCACATGACATTAGTTGGTTTTGAGAGTGGGACTTTTTTTTTAACCCTATGCTACTTTATTTACATGAGAGCCCAGCTAGAGTTTTCATTTTCTCACCAGCAAGAATTTATATTAAAGAATTTAATTTATTCCCATTGGGAATAAAGGGAAAAAAAAAATGAATATCAACTTCTCCCCCTTTTAAAAAACAATGCAAACTTACTTTCAAAGAATGAATGCAAACTCTTTGTGAGTCTAGGAAAGGATCTGAAGCTTTGTCATCTGGGAAATTTCTCATTTTTCCCCGCAACATTTCTTTATTGCAAAGGAGGCACAGAAGTTATGTATGCGTACTTGTGCAGTGTATTTGTGTTTGTGTAGTGATATGTGTTTATATAATGGAAGACAATCCACCAAAAACTCCAGATCTAATTGACAGAAAGGTTAAAATATACTACATTTATTAAAAGTGAATAATTAGAAACAATTGAAATACACTATTTCACCAGAGTTAGCATAAAAACATGCTGTACACTGTACTGTATACTGTATTGTTCCACACTTAAATGACCTCAGATCAAATCCCAGGTTGCTCTGCATCTTCTCACCACACTCATATCCCGTGTGTGTGTGTGTGTGTGTGTGTCCCCGTCTGTCTCTGTCTCTGTGTGTCTGTCTGTCTGTCAGCCTAAATTCAGCTAGACTTTGTGAAGAAGTTGCTTGGATGGATGTGGATTGAGAAGGAAGTATAAAATATGTTCTGTTATCTAGTGCTCTCTTTCCTCAAAAGCAGCTATCCTTTCATCAACGGTGGAGGTGAGAATTTGACATATGGAAATATATACTTCAATTATCTGCTGAAACTTGCAAATCCAAGGATGGCTGGGGGAAAAGAAAACATTTTCTTAAACACCTCCAACTTCATCTAAGGACTCATTAAAAAAGTGTTGACTCAAAGCTGGGGGAGTCAATGATGGAACCATTTCTTTTAGCACAACATTATAATTGGTCTGCTTGAAAATCCAGATGAATTTTTCTTAGCACGGAACTGCAATGTTCTGGCAAATTATGAGAAAGGTGAAACCATTACTATTCATTAAATAGGCAGTCTGAGTAAATTAGTGTTGTAGCTGTTAAGGAGTGTGCAGAATAACCCTTGAGTTATCAAGGACACTTGCACAGAGGAAATGTGGGATTCCAGCAGATATCCAAGAGATATGAGTAATTACTCAATCATACAAAACAGATACATTAAAGTGTATAAAATAGTGTTTACCTTTAGCAAAGTCAAGTTAAACAGTCCGGTCATACACCTTCAAATCATTCAATATCTCTCGATACAATAATATTACAATCCTGTCTTTGTCTTACATATCGGACATACATTACAGATACAAATACATCAAACTATTATCGAACTCATAGAGCTTACTACATCAGTCACAGTGAATCAGCAGAAAGAGCAGAGAGAATCGTGCTTTCTGGCTCTCTCTTATGGCTATTTGCAACAGTTATAGTACTTCAATACAAGCAAACATTCATTGTTAGCTTGTTTATGTTGTGGTTAGCTCTGGCCCAGCTCCTGCCCCAAGGACTGTGGATGTGGGGGAGACATCCAAATGCTGCAGGCCTGTTTTGCCCCCAGTGGAATCTGCTGATGAAAGCTTCTCTGACCAAGAAGACATGAGTGACAGGGAGGAGGAGAGTGTGGCAGACAGCTCAGAAGGAGATCAATTATCTAGCTCCTCCTTGGATTCAGAACAAGAGTTAATGATACAGCTACGCATGCGGAGAGCGATGCATAGGCAACAACAACTGAGAGATTATTATCAAAGAAAATGAGGCCACCTGTGGTTGGATGGGGCTGTGGTAATTAGTGAGGCTGCTATAAATAGCAGCCTGTGGGTTTGGCCATTGTGGAGGATTATCTGATCGTTGTGTTTCGTGACTGCTTTACTGACTTTGACTTTTTGTGTGCTGATCTTTCCCCGCTTTGAAACTAAACCAGAGCAAAGTGTGTTTCACTTTGTGAAAGAAGAAGGACTGTGAATTGCCTCACAGCTGCAAGCTAAGTATCACAGAACTGATAAGGGACTTGTACAAATTACCAGTTTGTTTGGAGACCAGTGCTCTTTGCTATACCAAAAGAGGGCTTAGTTTAAGTGAATTTTCATTATAAAGAACATTGTTTTGAATTTTCAAACATGTATGTGTGTGTGTGTGAAATTTGTACCTGTGAATTTTTGGGAGGAGTCTGCCAGAGAGCCCGACAGAACAGTTTATATATTGCAAACCCAACTGTTTTATACAGAGTACTAACAGTGGCCAAGTGCTTAAGTGCGGTGGCTGAATCAGCAGAAAGAGAATGAAGACTAACTCTCCATGACCATTTTCCCTCTGCTGTGAAATTGCTCAGAAGTCTCTACTCTTAACTGCAATTTCATTAGAATAATAAAACGTGCATTGAAATGTCATTCCCAAAGGTGTTTTTTTTAAGAGGCAACTGGACTTTGTGTTTTTTCTTTGAAGACATTCTGCTTCTCATCCAAGAAGCTTCTTCAGCTCTGACTGGATGGTAGGGAATGGAAGGATTTAAACTCTTTGCAAACAGCCGGTCAAGGGAGTATTTACAAAGAGTATAAATACTTGAACCAGCTGTTTGCAAGGAGTATAAATCCTTCAATTCCCCACCTTCCAGACAGAACTGGAGGAACTTCTTTGATGAGAAATGAAACATCTTCAAAGAAAAATGTTTATATGCTGTAAGCCGCCCCGACTCCTCGGAGAGGGGTGACATATAAATCAATCAAATCAATCAATCAATCAAACAAACAAACAATAAAAACACAAAGTCCAGTTGCCTCTTGAAAAAAACATGTTCGAGACAACCATGACCTGGACAATTGAGAATCTCTGTAGACACTGAAATGTCATAAGGTAAACAAGACTTTCCACAGGCACATAAAACATTGCACAATGAATTTACAAAACGGGGATTAGATAACAAATGTTGCAATGCCATTTTTGTCATTTGACCCCTTGTGCCAACAGAGGGTCAGGATTTCTATACAGTATCACAGAAAATCTAACTATGAAAAAAGCATAGGCATAGAATATGGTAATTATGGTAATTATGGTAATTATGGACTATTTATCAGAATTTGCATTGCATTGAATAGATTGAGAGGCTTTAGAAACATTTTGGGGAATAGATACACAAAAACATTCCTTCCTTTCCTTCAATTATGCAACATCTATCTCTCGGACAATTCTCTCAAATCCTTTGGAACATGATCCATTGGGTTTTTTTTAAATTGTACCCTTCAAACTTAAAAGGAACCTCTGAATTTTCCAAGTAGAATTGTTGCCCAGATGATAAATCTATTTCAATTTTTTTTGCATGTGTATATTCAGAGGACACCCTGTGCTGTTGCCCATTCTAAGATGCCACACAACACAGGCTAAACTTTTTGTTGTTTTGCTCCAGCTTTCAGTGTCTGCTGTGAGTCTATTTTTGCTTATGATTCTCCTTCAGCTGAAGTTAATAATAATAATAATAATAATAATAATAGTAATAATAATAATAATTTATTAGATTTGTATGCCGCCCCTCTCCGAAGACTCGGGGCGGCTCACAACAATAATAAAAACAATGTTACAGTGGAACAAATCTAATATTAAAAGGGAAAAAACATATAAAACCCCATCATTTAAAACCAAACAACACATACATACCAAACATAAAATATAAAAGCCTGAGGGAGGTGTCTCAGTTCCCCCATGCCTGGCAATACAGGTGGGTCTTGAGTAATTTACAAAAGACAAGGAGGGTGGGGGCAGTTCTAATCTCCAGGGGGAGTTGATTCCAGGGGGCTGGGGCCGCCACAGAGAAAGCTCTTCCCCTGGGGCCCACCAAATGACATTGTTTAGTCGATGGGACCCGGAGAAGGCCAACTCTGTGGGACCTTATTGGTCGCTGGGATTCGTGCGGTAACAGGAGGTACTCTGGTCCAATGCCACGTAGGGCTTTAAAGGTCATAACCAACACTTTGAATTGTGACCGGAAACTGATTGGCAGCCAGTGCAGACCACAGAGTGTTGTAGAAATGTGGGCGAATCTGGGAAGCCCCACGATGGCTCTCGCGGCTGCATTCTGCACGATCTGAAGTTTCCGAACACTTGCTGTGCCCTCTTTCCCATTGCAAAATTCCATAGCAGATTTGGTTCCTAAGCAAATGGCAAAATGTGTGTTTCCCCTTTCTGACATAAAGGGAGTTGATCAGGGAGGACTTTATAGGAGCTACATTTTTAACCCTGCTCCTATGCTCGGGTCTATATGACCCGAAATGAAATTTGAGACCCTGTAGATTATTTGTCATGCAGATCTGAAACTTGTGATTGACTTTTCCTCATTTGATGGGTTCTTACTATGAGTGTGAGTTTTTTCGTTTTGTTTTACTCTTTGCTACATTCGTTACACCCAAAACAATACAAGTGTATAGTAAAAGCGAGCACAACAGCAGGGTTAAACAAATAAATTTGTTTTGAGCACAGGAACAGTTACCTTTGGTGTTATTTACTTTATTAAAAAAAACCTTTGGTGAAGCAGTTTATTGAAGAAAGACTGCATTTAGCTGCATATGAAATGCAGTCATTTCAAAGGGAAGCAAACAGAGAGAGAAAAAACAGCAAAAAATATATATATTGTATACATAAAAACATCTACACACCCATAGGAAATATAACAACCTAACAAACATTCTGGTGACAATTCTTGGTAGTTCTTGACCTCCTTAAGGTCCAGAACTTGGGAGTCCTATTGCCCAGGATGTATAAAAAAACTGATATTCTCTTGCTTTCTGTTTTTCATTGGATCAAGTTTTCAGGATTCAGGTTTGGTTAGTTTGGAGAAAAGGACTAGGAGTGGCATGATCCAGTACGTGAAAGGCTACCACGAAGAAGATGGGGTCAACTTCTTTTCAAACGCACCAGAAGGCAAGAGAAGAAGCAACCTGGAATTAAGGAGAAACTTCCTAACAGTGAGGGCAATAAAAGCACTGGAACAGCTTCAGATGTTGTGGGTACTTTGTTGGAATAAAAACCCAGTTCCAGTTCCAAGCCAGGAATAAAATGGAGGCTGATTGGAAAGTAAGTTTATTGATGAACAGAACCACGACACACACAGCCTGCAGTTCTGGGACGGCTGACAAAACAGAGTTGAGAGTGGGTGGATTTTTATACCTTCTTTCAGCTTTGTATTTGAGATTCCTGTTCATGTGCAAGAATGTTATAGAATAGAATAGAATATTCTAACAGCTATTGTCAGATTCCTATGGCTCCCTCTATAGGCAAAAGAGGAAATGCAAATCCTAGGTGTTTGTCCCAGCTAATCTTGTCAACATTTCCACTTGCCTAATTGTATTGCTTATCTGTCTGACCCAGTCTTTCTGACTGGACTACCAAATTTGCATTTCTAAAAGCTGGCCTCCTCAGTTTCCACTTGGAGCAGAGACTTGGACTGGTTTCGGCCTGCCTTAAGATTTTTTTCTATCTATCTATCTATAAATCTATCTATCTATCTATCTATCTATCTATCTATCTATCTATCTATCTATCTATCTATCATCTATCTATCTATCTATCTATCTATCTATCTATCATTTATTTATTTATTAAATTTGTATGCCGCCCCTCTCCGTAGACTCGGGGCGGCTCACAACAGCAATAAAACAATTCAAGACAAATATAATAATTTTAAAACATTTTAAAAACCGTTATTAAACAGACATACACACAGACATACCATACATTTGTCCTTCAGGGGAAATATTCTATCCTGACTTTTTTTAATATGCCCCAAAAGGAGGGTGGGTGGGTGCTGACTTTCTACAGTTTCATCACTGGGAATTTTTAAGAAAAGGCTGGACAGCCACTTGTCTAAAATGGTATAGGGCCATGATGGGGAACAGGTGGCAGGCAGTGCCATATCTAAGGGCACATGAACATTGTCCTGTGTCAGCTCTAGCGTTCATGTGTGTGTTGGCCAGATGATTTTTTGTCTTCTGGAGGGCAGGGGAGGTCGTTTTTGCTCTCCCCGGGCTTCAGGAAAGCCTCTGGAGCCCATGGATCAGGGGCGGGCAATTAATTTTGCCAGGGGGCCACATGAGAAATTGGGATGGTTTTAGAGGGCCAGACTAATATAATTAACTCAGTTCTACTCAATACTATATATTATTGGGTAAAACTGAGTTAATTATATTATAATTATAAATTATAATTACATATTATATTATATTATATATATAATTATATATTATATTATATATTTCTCCTTCCTTCCTTCCTTGTTCCATTTCTCCTCCCTCCCTCTCTTTCTCCTTCCTTCCTTCCTCCCTCATTTCTCCTTCCTGGTTGGACCAGCCTCTGCGAGCCGGTCAGACAGCAGGCGGGCCACATGCGGCCCCTGGGGCGCCACTTGCCCAGGTCTGCCGTGGATGGTGAAAAATAGCACAATACTGGAAATCCAGAGACTTCAGTGAAGTCTTCACGCATGTGAAGAAGAGATAGGGGCAGTGCAGGGGGGGGTGCAAGCATGTGGGAGGGAAGGGCATTCCATTACGGGCAGTAGTGGGTTCGTACCGGTATGGATAATTGTGTGCAGCTCGGTGTTTCTGGCATGCGAGAGTTTGCTTCAACCCATGTGCAGGAAGCAAAATCTTATATGGGGATAAATGTGCGTGAGATTTTGGTGATTTTTTTGCTTTTGCACATGCACAGAAGCAAACTTGCTTGGATGCGCACAATTATCCATACCGGTAGGAACCCACTACTGATTATGATTATGCACTATTATATTATATTATTATATTATAGTGTGTACTGGTAGGAACCCACTACTGATTATGATTATGTACTATTACTGTATATTTATATTATATTATATTACATTATGTGCCGGTAGGAACCCACTACTGTACTGATTATCATTATGCACTATCGTGCATGTGCATGCCCTTTTGGCACCCAAGCAGAAAAAGGTTCGCCATCACTGGTATAAGGTCTCCTGCTTGAGCAGGAGGTTGGACTAGAACAGTGTTTCCCAACCTTGACAACTAGAAGATATTTGGACTTCAACTACCAGAATTCCCCAGCCAGCCTCTGAGAATTCTGGGAGTTGAAGTCCAAATATCTTCAAGTTGCCACGGTTGGGAAACACTGGACTAGAAGCCCTCTAAGGTTCTATTCTGATGTCCGGATTGCTAACCCTATTCCCATTTTATTCCTGCCCTGATTCCTATTCTATTCTGCCATACCCGGGGCAAGAACATTCATAATTATATATGCGAAATAGAAAATTAACGGTCCTTCTTCTCAAGGTTGCGTCGCACACGCCGCACTTCATGCGCGTCCTCAACAAAGAGCCGTCCACGAGAGTCACCCTTTATTCGTCCGAGGATCTCCTACTCCTCGGAAACTATCGCCCTTCCTCTAGACTCGCGATGTTTACGTCATTTCCGGTTTGCTGAAGCAACTAAGCCTTGCTGTCGCCTCGACGTTTTGTGTGTGTTCGTAGTACGCATGCGCTACTCGTCAATCTCCTCACCGGCCCTCAGTGGCGGCGACGAAGGAGAAGAAGGAGTTTGGGAGTTCAAAATGGCTGCCCCGACGTTGGTGGAGTTGGCAATGCGGGGACACGGGTAAGGCTGTGCTTTAAAAAAAAAAAAATTATTTAAAGAGGATAACTACGCCTGGCCTTGTTTAGCCGCGCTCTACTTAACGAGGAAATGGCGGGGGGGAAAACCAGCGAGCGAACGCGCCACTGACGAGCTGTTATAACGGTCGCGGGGAGGCCTTTCATTGGGCCTGACGCCGGAGTTCTGGCTCCTTCACAAGTACGCAGGCCGGGCTCGTCGTATTTAGTCGTACGGTTCTGACCTTCCTGTCGCTTTATCGTTTCGCCGCTCAGTTTTGGGAGAGGAAGAAGACCTTAACACAGATACTTGGAAGCTCGTCCGAGGCTTTTAACGGCTGCTAACTTCTAATGCCCTCCGCACGATTCTCTGAGGAGATTGGGAGTTAGGAAACACTCTCCCGCCGACTATTTCAAAATAAATTCGTCTTTGTCCTCATTAAATCGTGTCTGGAAGGATTGGTGCTTTTTTGGTTTTCCTTTCTAAATATATTTCCAAATAACCTATGCGCACATGCACAGGAGAAATAACCTTACCAGTGATCGGGCTTTTATTTTTTTTAAATAGAGGAACGATATAACAACAAAAAAGAGAGATCAAATTAAGTGTTCATGTGTACACTTCTTTCAAAATGAATTTAAAAGGATTTTATTTTTTTTATTTTTTTAAAGGGTAAATGGGACTTGGGTTAAAATGGGAATGTGTAAGCCTCCATTTTGGGGGAAGGGGTTTGGCAGCTGTTAAAATTGATACATTGTATCTCTTATTCTGGATGTTAATTTTTTTGCTTTTCACTGTTTATTCTGATGTGTTTCAGGTAACAAACACACAAACAGGTTGCTTGTAAAGTGAGATATGTTGCTCTTTACGAAGGTTTGGCACAAATTGTACTCCCCCATAAACTATGATGGACTACAGTAGTATTACATAGGGTTAGAAGAATGTGATCTTTCTCCTTGACTGATATAACCACTTGCACTAAGTTCCAATGTGTTTATAGACTAGTCCGCATTATTCCACTGTGGGTTGGCTATAGTGTTGAAGACCAATGGAGGTGGGCTCCAACAGCATAATGAATTGGCTAGTATTAGAGTCTAAGGCAGGGGTAGGCAAAGTTGACTCTTGTATGATATGTGGACTTCAACTCCCAGAATTCCTTAGCTAGCATGATTGGCTCAGGAATTCTGGGAATTGAAGTCCACAAGTCATAGAAGAGCCAACTTTGCTTACCCCAGTCTAAGGTGCTTTTTACAGAATTTGTAGAAGAAAATTTGTCAAATTCACTGAAATTGGCCAAGTTTCAATAGCTGTAAATAATTTTACATATAAAAATGACATGCTAAATAACTTTTTGAGCGTCAGTAAAGTGGTGTCTAAATGTTAAACTTCAACTTTAAAGTTCTATTCCAATTGATTAGAAAGTTGCTAAATACAATGAAACAACTGCAATGATTTCATCCCTCAAATAATAATGATCAGTTTCTGATATGTCTGTACAGTTGTTCACATGCCTTGGTGTTTTTCCTTCTTTGCACATATTGGCATTTTTGTTCATTGTCCTTGAATCACTACCCATCTAATATTTCGAGATGAAGGAGGTATAGTAGAAGAGACTGAGAAAAGCAGCATCTCTTTAGTGCTCCTCCACCTTCTCAGTGATACAAAGGTGATCTCTTGCTCTTCACCATTCCCCACTCCAGATTTTTTTTAAAAAAATTGTCTATTGTCCCACCAGCCCATCCTATAGCACCCCATTTGGATTTTTTTTAAAAAAAAAAATCAAGCCAGACTAATTTTTATATTAGACATTAGTAAGGGCAAGCTGAATTGGACATGTTTACACTTATGAAATTAATTGCTACTTCATCATTCAAAGCTAGATTCTATTGTTTTCATAAATCATGCCCATCATTTGGCCAGACAAAACTTATCTGAGGGCAGGATGGCATAAAAATATAACATTTGGTGGAGGTGGTGCCTATTCATTCTCCTCATTTTCTCAAGGGGTAAAGATATTGATAAGGTGAGATTTCTGATTTAAAAGGGTAATCCACATATGTACTTTAGTCCCACCTTAGGTTTGAAAACCAGCTGGGTGACTTGGCCAGTCACTTTCAGCCCTCACAGGATTGTTTTGTGGAAAATGGGAGGAGGAAGGAGTGTTAGATATATTCACTGTCTTTAGTTGTTTATAACAATTACAATGAATTCTGAATTAAATACAAAAGCTAAAAATTCTGGCATGGAAATAAATGTTATAAGAATTTTGTAAAGCATGTTTCAGTATTGGAATCAACAGATTAATAAGCCGTTAAATAATATGCAGTTGCAAAGTATTTTAAAAGGTTTTTTTGAACAATCTCCTGTAAAATACCATATACTTTAAGTGCCAGAGTTTTCTGTAATAGAACATATGGATCTTTGAAAATGTTCCATTCACTCTTGTTAAAGACAAGTCAAAGAGAGAATGTTTTCTACTGTCACAAGATGGCAAATCTGATTCCTTTTCATTTCATTTACTCTTTTCTTTGTCATTTCTGCTTTTTATGTGAAACCATTTCCACTCATTCTCTAGTTTACCACTTGAATTCTATCATGTGACATTTATTTATCTAAACAGTGGAAGTAAACATATGTACACCCAGCAGATCATTTGCCTAAACTGATTTAAATTATTTAAATATCTCAGAATTGCCTGATTGGAAAATATAGCATAAAGAATATTTTGTTGATTTAAATTTATTGAGTGTCTGCTTTTTGAAATATATTTACAGAATTGAAGAAGCTGATGTATCTGAGCGAAGTGCAAATGAAGAAAATGGAGATATTTCAGAAGGAGACCAACCACAAATAAAACATAGTCGACATAAAAAGAAGAAACACAAACATCGAGGCAAACATAAGAAACACAAACATTCTTCAGAAGAAGATAAGGACAAAAAGCATAAACATAGGCACAAACGTAAGAAACATAAACGAAAGGAGGTTGCTGATACTTCTGATAAAGAAGATGGGCCAGCAAAAAGAACTAAAATTGACTTCTTAGCTCCTCTGGAAGATTTAGAGAAACAAAGAGCATTATTAAAAGCTGAACTTGAAAATGAGCTAATGGAAGGAAAGGTTCAATCTGGAATGGGATTAATATTACAAGGATATGAGTCAGGATCGGAAGAAGAAGGAGAAATCAATGATAAAGCAAGAAATGGAACTAGATCTGCAAATAAATCATCAAATGTTAAGGGAAAGCTTGAGATTGTAGACAATAAAAGTTCAAAGAAACGCAGTAAGAGCAGATCAAAAGAACGGACTCGACACAGATCTGATAAAAAGAAAAGCAAGTCAGGAGTTGATGGTATAAAAGAGAAAGCTACTAGAAGTAAATCAAAAGAAAGGAAAAAATCTAAAAGCCCGTCTAAAAGAACAAAGTCTCAAGATCAAATAGGAAAGTCAAAATCTCCAACCCTTAAAAGGCGCTCTCAAGAAAAAAATAGGAAGTCACGGTCTCCGCCTGAAGATAAAATTAAAGCAGAAGATAAGATCAAATCAAGAGAGCGTAAAAAATCTCCGGTTATTAGTGAAAATAAAATTAGAGATCGTAGCAAAAGATCCAAATCTCCAATAGAACAAAGAAGCAAATCCAAAGATAGACAATCAAGATCTAAAGATCGAAAATCCAGGAGATCTGAAACTGAAAAAGAAAAGAAGCTCATCAAATCACCTTCAAAAGATATGTCATCAGGTAAAGAAAACAGATCTCCTAGTAAAAGACCTGGTCGTAGTCCTAAAGGAAGAAGTTTATCCCCAAAGCCACGAGAAAAACTAAGACGCAGCAGATCACCCCTGCTTAATGATCGCAGATCTAAACAGAGTAAATCACCATCTCGGAATCGGTCTCCTGGTAGGAGAGCAAAGAGCAGATCAGCAGAGAGAAAAAGAAGAGAACCGGAAAGGAGACGTTTTTCTTCTCCCAGGTAATGCTTTTTTTAAAAAAAAAAAAAAATTTATTGGTTTTTATAGGTTTACATAAAACAAACATATAACAGTGCACTGTGCATGTGCCCATCACCTAACAAGACTCACCCCCCATCACCCCCACCACCCCTCTAAGAGGATTCAAAAAAAATTCTCCCAGGTAATGCTGATGGAAAAAAATAATGACCAGTGGTTCCCAACCCTTTTCTGGCCATGGCCCATCTAAGCATATCTAAAATCCTGATGCCCACCTCCCAGTGACATAATTTTTACTATTGAAAAAGTGAATTGCTCACATGGAGGAAGTCTAAATGGCCATTAACTTGGTTTAAACCAGGTTCCAATTGCTCCCATTAAAAATCAAATTGCTCCCCCCCTCCCCGCCAAACTTCTGGCTGGGCTGTTTTTGCCTTCCCCAGGCTTCAGGAAAGCCTCCGGACCCTGTGGGTGGCAAAAAATGGGCCTATTGGAACTTTGGAAACAACTTCCAGTTGGGCCATTTTCATCTTCCCCAGGCTTCAGGAAAACCTTCTGAAGCAGCTTAGGGAAGATAAAAAAATGGCTCAACAGGTCTACCAGAAGTCCGGAAGCTTCAGTGAGGTCTGTGTGCATATGTGGGAAGAACAATGGGGGTGGGTGGAGGTGGCAAGGTTGTGGTGCGCATGCACAATGGGAAGGGTATCACATGATGGGTGTGAGCATGTGTACTCTTGTCACCCGAGCAAATAAAGGTTTGCCACCACTGGTTTAGACATTATTCACAATTGTTGGAGTGGGTGAAGGATAATTTTTGCCAATATTCCTCGCATGCTCCAAAAATCTGTGTTTGGGATGGTTTGATTATGATATGATATTAGGGATGTAAGAAATCAGCAAAGTTTGCGTCATTTCCTGGCTGTTAGTTATATTGCAAGCTGTCCATGAATAATGGATCCTGTTCTAGAAGATGAAGTCTGGGAGGACCTAAAGAATGTGCAATAAAAGAAATGTTTATGTTATATGCAATAGAATGGGTAAGTTGGCAGTGAATAGAAAAATCTTAGAAGGCATAAGCACGTGATTTGTTTGTTTATTTATTTTTGTAGTGCCAGTCTGTGACTTGTGTTATTATGAATTGACTCATGGTTTCTCCTGCAGTGCTATTCTGTTATTTTCAGTAGAAACTACCTGCGTAATGACTACTACTATACCAAAAAATCAGCAGATTAAAGATAGTTTTACATAAGAATATATTTTACCAGTACAGTAATCAAACTCAAGGAGAAGAATATCTATGGCAAGAGTCAGTGTATCTTGAAGGGATTTAGAGCAATGTATATCATACAACTGCCATCAAGTCTAACCATGTTTTTGGGGGTTATTTAAGATATTTAAGCTGCTCTGAGTCCATTTCAGAATGAGTGGCATATAAATACAATAAATAAATAAATATCTGTGTTTTGGGGTTCAATGCAAATGATTATAAAAGAGCTACTCTTTGATAATAAGGGCAAGTTGAAGAGGCAGTGCAGTTCAGAGATTAACAAGGGAAGTATCAGGGGTAAGCACCTGATCTGGTCCTAATTAGCAGAAAAATTGCTGAGTTGTATGACAATCAGGTGTGGTTGTATTGTTCAGAACAGAAAACACATTGAATATAGTAATATATTTCTATTTTGAGAATTCTGATTTGACTAACATTGTTTCTTAAAAAAGACATTAGGCTTGTCCTCTTTATTCCTCTGTACTTGTAGTTTACTAGCCAAACGTAAACAGGGATTAGATCAAGGTTCGACAAACCCAGGCGCCTGGTCGCCAGTGGCGCCTAGAAAATGTTGTCTGGCGCCTAGAAGGGCGCTGCGGTGCCTCGGACCTCTCCGCTCCTGCCCGATGCCGCGGTTTCTGGCGCTCTCCTGCTGGGTCCCAAAGAAGGCAGGCAGGAAGGAGACCTCCATTCTTCGCGCCTTTTTCCCGCCTTCCTTCTTTGGGGCCCAGCAGGAGAGTGCCAGAAATCGCGGCATCGAGCAGGAACCGGGAGGTCGGAGGCACCGGCACGGCAGCGCCCGCCCTGCTGAAGGTCGGAGGCACCGGCACGGCAAGTGTCCTTTGGTTGCCCGGCGGGAGGGCACTGGCGGTGGGAGCGAAGGATTTATACTCCTGGCGGTGGGAGCGGGGGGGGGGGCCGCGGCTGCAGCGGCACAGGCAGTCGCGGGGAGATGGCGGGGGGAGGGGGGGCGGCTAAAGCGGCCCCGGGCACCGTTCCCTGTACGCTTTTCCAGGGGCGCGCAGGGAGCCGCGGCCACCCGCCCGCCTACCGGATTTCCCTCCGCGCGGCTGGGGAGGTGGATTCGCCGCCCCCGCCAGCCCGATCTCCCTCCAGTGGCTGGTGACGTAGTTCTACCGCCCTCGCCAGCCTGATCTCCCTCCGTGGGGGGGTGGGGGGCGACGAACCGACGACCGGGGGCTGTCCGTCCGTGTTGGGTGGTGCAGGGCAGGCACAGGCAGCCCCAGGGGAGAACAAGGGAGGGAGAGAAAGGAAAGAGAGAGTAAGGGAGGGAGAGAAAATTGAATGAAGGAGGGAGAGAAAGAAAGAGTAAGAAGCAGAAAGGATAGAGAAAAAGGAAGAGAAAGGGAGGGGGAGAAAGGAAAGAGGGAGGAAGGGGGGGAGAGAAAATTGAATGAAGGAGGGAGAGAAAGAAAGAGTAAGAAGTAGAAAGGATAGAGAAAAAGGAAGAGAAAGGGAGGGAGAGAAAGGAAAGAGAGAGAAAGGGAGAGAAAGGGAGGGAGAGAAAATTGAATGAAGGAGGGAGAGAAAGAAAGAGTAAGAAGTAGAAAGGAAAGAGGGAGGAAGGGGGAGAGAAAGAAGATATGAAGGAGGGAGAAAAAGAAAGAGAGATAGGAAGGAAAGAGGGAGAGAAAGGAATGAGAGAGAAAGGGAGGGAGAGAAAGGGAATGAAAGAGGGAGAAGGGGTGAGAGATAGAAAGGATAGACAGAAAGGGAGAGAAAGGAAAGAGAGAAAGGGAGGGAGAGGAAGGAAAGAGATGAGAGAGGAAGGAGGAGACAGAGGGGGTGAAAGCGATGTCAGGTGGAGACTCGGCAAAAAACCAAGTTTGCTTAAAAAAAATTCTGGCTCCTAAATTTTTTGGCTGGCTCCTAGATTCTGAACAACTTTGTCGACCCCTGGATTAGATAACTATAATGTAAATTAAAATATTTTTAGTAAACAATCCTCAGGTTGCTTAGTATACTGTATTGGAAACTAATGAGTGCTTGTATTGCTATAGTTTTATTTTGAGAATCAATTCAGTGATATCTGTCAATATGCTTAAACTAGTGTGCAGTCATTGAATATATTAAGGGGTTTTTTTTCATTTTAAAATATAGCATATTTTAAAAGAATTTCAAATTCAGTGGAATTTATTTCTATATACAGTGGTACCTCTACTTAAGAACTTAATTCGTTCCCTGACCAGGTTCTTAAGTAGAAACGTTCTTAAGTAGAAGCAATTTTTCCCATAGGAATCAATGTAAAAGCAAATAATGAGCACAAACCCATTAGGAAAAAAATAAAAGCTTGGAATTTGAGGAGGAGGAGAAGGTGAGGTGAGGTGAATAAAAAAAACTTTAAGATTTTTTTTTTTAAAAAAAGAGGGACTCTGAGGCTGCGAGGAGGAACATGCGCCTCCAATACACCCGGCGCGTGGTTGCCTCCAATACATGGCGGCTGCTGATGCTACCCACTGCCTCTTCCTTCCCATGCTGAAGGGCTCCCCTCTGCTCTCATTTGCTCGCTTTGTAGCAGGTGCCTTTCCTTCGCTGTGGTGACTCCTCGGCTGCCCAGAGCAAAGGGAGCACTTCTTTTCTCTGGACGCTGGCAGAGGTTTATTCCCTGTCCAAGCGCCCAGAGAAAGGAAAATGCTTTGTTCGCTCTGGACTGCCAAAGCCTCCTTAAGCCCCACTGGCAGCCCAGAAAAGCCCAAGATGGCTGGGATTAAAGAGGGAATGGCAGGAAACTGGCCGGGCCTTTGTGCCGCTCTCAAACATCCTGGGAAAGTTTTCCGGGCTCGGGTTCTTAAGTAGAAAATGGTTCTTTAAGTAGAGGCGTTCTTAAGTAGAGGTACCACTGTATTTTTATAAGATGAAATTCACAAATTATATGAAAACTGATCAATCAACAGATTCTTAGATTTTGAACCTCTTGACTGAATTTTTGGTGATGTTCGTTTTAGTTTTGTGTGACAGGCATAAGTACAGAATCAAATTAAAATACTGAATTGACCCCAAACTTCCATATTTAATATATAAACAATAATATCAGTAATCTTTTAATTATGATTTAATGTAAGATTTTTCATGAGTTTGGTTGGATTATAAGTAACTATAAGAAATGCATTTTTATCAATATGCTGTTTGCATACCTTTTCTGATAACTTGTAAATGTCATTTTATTAATTATTAAATCATTAAACTTGGAAAAACAGTTGTCACACTTAGGGATTTACAGAAAGGAGATAAATAAGGAGGGATCTGATTGAAGTATACAGAATTATAGATAGTGTGAATAAAATTTTCCAAAATTCTAGAATCAGAATCATGAAACTGAATACTGGAACTACCAACACAGAACAAAGGATTTTTTAAAAACTCAATGCATAATTAAACTTTGAAAATAACCAGCATGAAAATTTAACTAGCTGTCAGCTTGGCTAGCTTCCAAAAAATGATAAGACCAATTCATTTAAGTTATAGGAAACAATGGTTATTAACCTTGATGGCTATGTGACTGCCTCTGAAGGCCATCTGTTGAGTGGGGGACTATTAAGCTTCTTTGCTCAATTGGTTGGCTGCTGTAACAAGAAACAGCTGGATTAGATGGTTCAATGTCTGATTTAGTAGGCCATCTCTGTTCTTATGTTGAAGTCTATTTCAACTACAAGAAGTCCAGATCCAATTCCCCAAGTTTAATTTAAGATTTAAGCTACAGTAATGAAAACAAAAACTTTTTCAGTGATGAGAAGCTTTTGAAACGTGGGGAAAACAAAAGCAATTGGTCTTATCAGAGGATTTCTTATTTTGGGGGAAACGGCACTATATCTTCAATTTTATAGTCCAGAATCAGGTATATTGCTGAAATGTAAGGCAGTATATGGAAAAGAAAAGAATAAATTGCTGAGGAAAGCAAAAAAATCTGATAACTATCAGATTTTTTTTTGCTTTCCTCAGCAATTTATTCTTTTCTTTTCCATATAAGAAATGTTCATTTTTTGCCTCCCTCAGATGACATACACACACACTTCCTTTTAAACTGTACATAGTTATTTATTTTCAAAGGCTTCTTTCTTGAATCATTTTTCTAAATCACACATTTCAATTTTTATCTACCACACAACCAAATTATTGTAATCATTGTAAAGCTATCATTACAGAGTCTGCCTTTCATAGCTTTTTTTTTTTAAAAAAAAACCTTCTCCTTAACATTTAAAAATATATTTCTACAACAATTTGAATTACAGAGGAACCTGTTGTGAAATTTCACTTTATTATTTCTAGACTAGTTTTACAACCGTAATCTGCAATTAAGTATACTATTCTGTTGCCCATTTTTACCAATTGTCAGCAGGGTAGGAATACAATCACAATTGGAAGTTTAAAATATACTGTGAGTAATGATGGAATAAAACAACTGCTTGAGATTTAAAATACATGCTAAAGGGAACTTTCTAGTGAATCTTATGCAGGTTGAATGCATATAGTAATGCTATTTTTGCTTAGTCTCTGGCTGGTAGAGACCTGGACCATCTCTGCAGGTAGATTCTAGTCCCTAATCTAGTTTTCTGGATTGTACATGCTCCATTTGAGGAGCTATTCAATAAAATTGCTAACATAGATCCAGCTTCTGCAATCCATCTGAGGATCAATCAAAATTGCCAGGCTTTCTAGACCCATTTTAGATTGTTAGCCACAAGTACTCTTGTGGCTCCTGTTTCTTTTTACAGAGTTTTGTTTTTATCTGTTCAGCAGCCCCCATTTTGTTTGGGAAACTAACTGATTTCTATTCTCAGGTTCTGCTTATCAGCTCACTAGAACAAAGTGATTGTTTAGTTGTTTGGGCTCTTCATGATAGAGTCACAAAGAGACATAACTCCTCTAGGCTATTGTGCACATTAATAATTTTAGTATTGTTGGCATCACTACAAACTTCAAAGAAAGTAGTGATATTTTTTACTTTATTACATGTTTTTTAAAATGTCCCTAATAACTACATAAACACAAGTGTATATCAAGTTACAGTTTAAATATTTAATGTAAATTTAGATGCTGATAAATCATGTTTCATTCTTTAGAAATAACAGTCTTTAGTGTTATTTAAGTTTCCATTTTCTAGATTATTGGTTTTAGAATGTAAACTAGGAAATAGGTCTTGAGTTATATTTTATTCCTTGTCAGTTATAAACTTAACTCAAAGATTGTGAAAATTTTCAAGCCTAATATCCACTAAAGCAGGGATGTCAAACTTGCAGCCTGTGGGCTGGATGCATCATGTACTGGCTCCGCCCCACCTTGTTTAAGGAAGGGGGAAATACATAATGTGGCGGCACTGTTATGGCGCGAGTTTGACACCCCTGCTTTTAAAATTTGGTCAAAGATCAGATTGCTAATCATCAGAAAAGATGAAATCCTAAATCTGAGTTAAGTAACAAAATCATCTTTTTGCTAAATTTTTAAATTTATCTGTTAAATATTCTTTTCTAGTTTAATTTCAGATTTAACTTTTAAAGTGGCTTTCATCTGAGATTATAATTCCTTTTTCTTTTTTACCTGTTTGAAGAACACGAACTAGAGATGACATCCTCTCAAGAAGGGAGAGATCAAAAGATGCCAGTCCACCTAGATGGTCTCCTTCGAGAAGAAGATCCAGGTCTCCAATTCGACGAAGATCTCGCTCTCCACTTCGACGTAGCCGGTCTCCAAGAAGGAGAAGTAGATCTCCTCGGAGGAGGTATATAAGGTTTATACTTTGTAAGCAAAATAAACACTGTACAAGTGGTATTTTCCATTAGCATGAGGGAGTTGATTTTCTTCATTTGGCTTCTACCGGTCATCGGAATACATTGGTATCCTGAAATTTCTTGTCCCTCTGAAGCAGATTGTGAGAATGTGTAATGCTCTGGAATAGGAAATATTGTGTTATCTTTCGTTATATGATGCAGTGCAATCATATCTGTATGGTAAAAAACAATGAATTATTTTCAAGGTGAGTTTACTTTTTCCAAGTTCATAGCTGAAACTTCATGTCAGATTATTCTATATACCTTTTTGGCAGTAAATATTTGAATAAAAGTATGTTATCCTATTATGGCTGGTAAAATAGATATGGTTGTTAATCTAGATGTTTTAAACTACAGGTTTTGCAATTTCTGATTGTCTGCCATACTGGCTGTACTTGAAAAGTTTTAAAAGACATCATGATAGCATGGCATTACTGCTATATCAAAAACTTTGGTATCTTTTCAGTGACATATATGTGTGCCCCCTTTTAAACAATTTTAGTCTTTGAATTATAAAATAATAGTATTAAACAAAATGAATATGATTGTTATAAAAGTACATATTTTGTTAAATCCATTTTCAGAGACAGGGGTAGACGTAGTAGATCTCGTTTGAGAAGGCGATCCAGATCACGAGGTGGCCGTAGACGACGGAGCAGGAGCAAAATAGAAGATAAATTTAAGGGAAGCCTTTCAGAAGGAATGAAGATAGAGCAAGAATCTTCATCTGATGAAAAGTAAGTGTTGTATTTCAATATCTCATATGGTGAGATACCCTAGAATTATAAGAAGCCTTAAATTGTGAGTTTAAGCTAGGACATGAAGTATATTGTAATGGATTTGCTTTGTTTTGGTCATTATGCTGTTCCAGTGCTTTTTTCATTAAGATGGGATAGAAACATTTTTTAAAGTTGTTTTAAAACTCTAGAAACTGGTTTGGTATTGAAGCGGTTTAATAATATAGCTGAATATTTACATATTATCTATGAAAAGTCGTAGGAATGAGTGAGGTACTGGATGATTGTTGGATGCTAGATATCTGTATCAATACTTTGAGAAATCTTTAGAGTCGATCATAAGGAGAACTTTTTGTAAGCACCTTAAAAGCACAACAGTGTTCCGCATGGATTTGCCGAGAACAATTCTTGCTAGACTAATCTTATCTTATATTGACCCCCCCCCCAACTATGTTGTTTGAAAAATGATACAAATATAATTTATTTTAATTGTATCAAAGATTTATCAAAATATTAATAACCACTTAGTTTGCTTAATGACTCCCCCCCACACACACACATAAAATAGGGTTATTTGCTTAACAGTCCACACAATTTACTTCCATAGTTCCAGGGTAAATTAC
Source organism: Erythrolamprus reginae (assembly GCF_031021105.1). NCBI lineage: Eukaryota > Metazoa > Chordata > Lepidosauria > Squamata > Dipsadidae > Erythrolamprus > Erythrolamprus reginae. The sequence goes on from NC_091952.1 coordinate 173,338,384, forward strand.
CATAGTAAGTTGATTACTGGTATAATAATGGAAATAAACATAATTTAGGTCATATAATTTTTATTTATTGCAATTTTTTAAAATCCCACCTGCATTATTTATATTCCTTCCATTTCCCCAACAACGAGGCAGCTTCATTTCATTACGAAAGGAGGAAAAGTGTTTCCAGTTCCCTGGAATTCCTTAAAATGAAATAATTCTTGTCCATAAAAGTATAGAACTTCCTGATAGTGATTGAGTTGAGAACTATCAAATGGACCTGCATCCCAACAGTGGTGGAGGTGGGGATCCACTTTTCCCTCTAACCAGCTTCCTTCAGGAAGACTTTCTAATTAAGAATCTTTTAAAATATGGTAAAGAAAAACAGCTGTTGCCCAAAGACAAAGTTGAAATTTTCTGTGACCGTCAGCCCAAGAATGTTGAATGTTGTTTTGGAAATACGTGTTCTTGTATCAGTACATACAGTACTAAGATGTCAAATGGTTAATTTATATAACAATAGCCTTGAAGACTTCGATGTTGAAGAAGAAGATGAGGAAGCTCTAATTGAGCAAAGAAGATTACAGAGGCAAGCAATTGTGCAGGTTTGTTATGTTGCTAATTCTATTCACATGTCATGTACACAAGGTTGTAATTGTAATTGTCAGGTGTTAAAATAGTCCTATTCAAAGTTGTAATGGCTCTAAATGACATTTGTCAAAACATTTATAATGTAGAGCCTTTTTTTTTTAAAGATAACCTTTATGGATTGTACAAAAGAAATATTTGCAATTAATGAAAAAAGAGGAACTCTACATACAACTATTGTATGTAGAGTTACATGTCTGCTCATTATGGATAGAAAAGATGTCTCCATGTTGAATCATTGTCTTGTTCACTTTATCAAGGCATTAGCTCAAACAGCTGCTGTACATTATTACAGTCAGTGGAGTGATATAGTGAGCTTCAAAACTGATAGTTCATACTCTCTAGAGCAGTGATGGCGAACCTTTTTTTGTTCACATGCCAAAAGTAGGGGGGGTTGTGGGTATGCTAACATGTGTGCGCGTGCCCACACCCCTTCCCCACACGCATGCACAACACCACCACCACCACCCCCGCTGCCACCCGCGCATACACACAGGCCTTTCTGAAGCCTGGTAGGCAGTGGTGGATTGCTACCGATGTGTTTCAGAGTGCTGCACCAATATGAACCCAGTGATGCTGAAATTTCCCGCAATTTTTTTCTGGCGTCTCTGTGTCAAAAGAAGCTGTCCCACCTACTCTTGTCTTAATGCTGACCTTTATTCTTCGGCCGAAGCACAGCTGAGAAGTTCCTTCTCAGGAGATGCTAAGAAATAAAATTGCCAAAATTGCATCAGGGGGTTCCTACTGGGGCTTCAGGAAGCTTCTCTGAACCCTGTGGAGTGCAAAAAACAGCATAATGGCAAATCGGAAGTGTGTTTTTCCGAATATCAGGTTTGTCCGTTGGGGGATTTTTTTTTTAATCTCCGGCGCTTCAGGGAAGCTTTTCTAAAAAGTCTGGAGGACAAAACTGCCTTTTCCAAGTATGAAAATCAGCTGGTGGAGCTGAAGCACGGAAGTCTCGCGTGCCCTCCCCTATGGTTCTCTGTGCCACCTGTGGTACGTGTGCCACAGGTTCGCCATCACGGCTCTAGACTATGACTTACCTTTCCAAACATTTTCTGACATAATTAGTTGCTACTGTGTATCTCCCCACATATGTGGCAGCCAAAAGAGGAAAGTAGTTAAGAAGTAGAAGAAAGGGCTAGCATAGTAAATGCCAGGCTATCACAGTTTGGGATATACAATGTGAAACAGATTTCTCAGTGTAGAATTGACTGAATGCATATTTATTTATTTATTTATTTATAAATCAAATTTAGAGGCTGCCCATCTCACAGAGTAACTCTGGGCAGTGTACAGTTAAAAGTCCTTTGGGATTGGGCAGCATAGAAGTCGAATAAATAAATAAATATATGTAAATAGTATATTTCAATAGGAGGTAGTTACAACAAGTAAAAGGTGTGTTGGGGTGTGTGTGCTTTTTAAGGTACAGTACTTATAAAATTCAAGATTGTGTGCTCTAAGTGATTTGGTAGAGCCAGATATTCAAACGCTTCCAGAAAGGTATCTGCCATGTAGAGCTTTAAAGCACACAACCAAATCCTTGAATTGGACCGGGAAGCAAACTAGTATCCAATGCAACTTACATAACAAAACATTACATGCATCACCCTTTGGGCACCCAAATTTGCTTTCGCAGCCACGTTCTGTACCGCTGCAGCTTCATGATGCTTTTCAAGGGTAAACCCCATGTAAAGTGTATTGTCATATTTCAAATGGGAGATGACCAGGGCATGAGTGGCTGAGAGAAGGGCCTCCATATCCAAGAATGGACATAACTTGTGCACAACAGGAGCTTGATTTGCTTTTATAGCATAATCTTAATTGTAGAGAGATTGCTTTTGGGCTTCAGGAACTCAGTAAAAACATAGAAATATAAAATGCAGATATATAGTGCAAGAGATGCAGTGAATAGATTCTTACATAATGCTGGAGGAAGTGTACATAGCATTTTTATTTAGCTCATTATCAAATCCAATATTAATTATGGCTGTTTTCCTTTTTAGAAATATAAGTACTTAGCAGAGGATAGTAACATGTCAATGCCATCTGAACCAAGCAGCCCTCAAAGCAGTACTCGTAGTCGTTCCAACTCACCAGAAGGCATTCTTGAACGGGTAGCAGCTGATGTTAAAGAGTATGAACGAGAAAATGTGGACACTTTTGAAGCCTCAGTAAAGGCGAAACACAACCTCATGGCAGTTGAACAAAATAATGGTAATAATTACAGAGTTTTTAATACATTCTGAAAAAATAATTGCCAAACAATCCACAGTAAGACAGCTAAGTAAAGCAATTTAGGTCCTTGCTTTATGGTTGAATATAAATAATGTTTTAAAAATATATTCATCTTGATAGACTAAGTTTATAGACTTTAAAGATTCCTGTTCAGTCTTTAGCACAATAGATGAGGTGTACTGTGGTTCTGGGCAGACTCCTCTTCCTGCAATGTGCTTTTCTCCTTTCATTCCTCTCTCCTGCAATTTTCTTCTGTCCTTCTGTCTGGGAACCCCTCTGAAGTGGAAGATAGGGTTATTAATTATTATTATTATTATTATTATTATTATTATTATTATTATTATTATTATTATTATTTATTGGATTTGTATGCAGCCCCTCTCCACAGACTCGCAAAAAATGAGAAACTACTACTTATTTCTCTTAACAAACAACTTTATAGAACTGAATAAATGAATTTCATCTAGTTTAATGTCACTTAACACAATAGACAGCGACACTGTATATATTTCTAAAGAGCATAATGTATTAGCATTTCAAATTTATTTAATACTGTAATAATAAATATAGTGACATGTATTTAAGGTTTCTTACAATTAGAAGTAGAAAATTGAATTAAGTATCCATCGTTCTTAGCTCACTCTCATCCCTATATTCTCAAAAAGAAGAAACTGTACCATATGCAATGATACATTACCTAGTTTTACTGACCAGAGCTATAAAACATCTTTCTAGTTTAAAAATTAAGATGTATTAGAAAACCCATGTTCCATTGGGTCATCATTTCAGATATATTTTGTTTCCTAAAACAAAGAACCCAAATGTCCAATAGCACTGGGAGCAGGGGCAACTTCCAACTTTCTGCTGGCTTGCTCATTGAGTTTTCTTGTGGGAATCTGGCAGAGTGTGTTGAAAACCTCCCCTTCCTCTCTTCCCAGCAAGCAAAGGGGTAGGTGGCTGTTGCTACGTGGGAGAGGGATGGAGGGATTGTGAGACTGGCTTTGAAAATGATTATGTGACCAGCAGCAATGCAGCAGCAGCCAGAAGCATTGAAGTCACAGCTTTTCCAATTTTGATTCCCTTGGAAGTCACTTATACTGCGTTTTTTATTTATTTATTTGGTTTTTATGCCGCCCTTCTCCTTAGACTCAGGGCGGCTTACAACATGTTAGCAATAGCACTTTTTTACAGAGCTAGGCTATTGCCCCCACAATCCGGGTCTCATTTTACCCACCTTGGAAGGATGGAAGGCTGAGTCAACCTTAAAGCCAGTGATGAGATTTGAACCGCTGACTTTCAGATCTAGTCAGCTTCAATGGCCTGCAGTACAGCACTCTACCTGCTGCGCCACCCCGGCTCATGTTTTAGACACATTCTGTAAGTTAGCCCATTTGAGGTATCTTGGTTCAAAAAGTATTAGCCTATGATGCACCATTTCGCCCAGTTCAAGATCATGACGAGAGCTTTAGTAGTATATAGGTTGCAGGTTTTAATTTTGAAATCACTAAAAGTTGAAATGAGTGTATTGTGTAGTTTAAACTGTAAGAAAAACTAGGAGATTCAACTCTTAATTTCTATCTTCTCTTGAGTTGAGGTGGCACAACTTTCTCCGTTCAGAATTGTAAAATTAACCATATTAACTTAGGTACTAAATGAAAACCTTATCTTTTAGTCATTTCAAGCCCATAGACTTTAATTTATCATTTATCACTGTTGATTTATTTATGGATTGTAATTGGGTATATGTCATCCAAGATGATCTCAGATTAGTTGTACATTTTACATTTGTATTTGTGTAAACTTGTTTATTATTTCATTTTCTTTCATTCTAAGTCTAATTATTTAAATATTTGTTTAAGGTTCATCTCAGAAGAAAATCACAGCTCCTGATATGTTTACAGAATCAGATGATATGTTTGCTGCATATTTTGATGTAGGTGCACTAATAATATTTTATCATGTTTGTTGAAAGGCAGCACTGTTTTAGTGAAACAAATATATAAAAACCTCTTAAAACATACTAAATTATTTCGAGAAATAGTTTAAAATATGATTCTAAATATTCTCTGACTGTTTATTACAATCTTGAAGGGTTGATTCTGTAATTTCTCAGTGGCATATACATGGGTAAATATTAAAATACTTTTACTTTAGTTAAATATGCGTTGATATCTTAGTAGAAGTATAGTAGAACATAATTAATGTAGTATAGGTTGCTTAATATTACTTATCACAAGGGTACAATTAATTAATGTATGTTTTTATCTACCTACCTACCTATCTAATTCAGATATTTAAAATGAGTTCTTCGGGACTGGGCAGCATAGACATCAAATAAACAAATAAATAAATATGATGAAAAAGCTTAAAATATATCTTTATTTTAGAGTGCACGTCTTAGAGCTGCTGGCTTTGGAAAAGACTTCAAAGAAAATCCAAATCTCAGGGATAACTGGACAGATGCTGAAGGATATTATCGTGAGTACAGTCGCTAAATTTCTTTTGTGTTATCTGTTGAATAAAATTGCTAAATTAATGTGTTTTATTATGAAAGTATCTTCACTATACATAACTAATTTATATGTACTAATGTTCTCACCAATGTTCTTGTGCTTTGTTTTGAATATGCAGGGCATCTTACATGTTTTTCTTTTCTATTCCCTCTTCCAGGTGTTAACATAGGTGAAGTACTAGATAAACGTTACAATGTGTATGGTTACACTGGCCAAGGAGTTTTCAGTAATGTGGTTAGAGCCAGAGATATGGCGAGAGCTAACCAAGAAGTGGCTGTGAAGATAATCAGAAACAATGAACTTATGTAAGTGGGAAAGTTCAAATGCTTTTGATTGTATTGAGCCATTCAATAATAGTAGCAAATAACAAATTCAAAAGAAGTCTTGATCATCCGAATTTATTTATTTAAAGTGTCACATTTATCAATCATGTATAATTAACTGAAATTAATAAACTTCAGTGGTTTTAGTCACTAGAAAACATACGATATAATGTTTAAATGGATAATATATTTAAATAAAGTGTTTCCCATAATTTAACAAATAGTATGTGGGAAAATGAGAATTATTTGGCCTTGTCTAAATATTTCTGACATTTCATTTATTCACTAAATAGTGATTTAGCCACATGTTATAGGAAAAATTGAAATGTTGTCTGTTTCGTAAACTTTAATTTTCTTTATATATTTAAATGGCATTTAAAGGGAACTTTTCTCAGCTCTCTTATCTCTCTTTAGTATTTAAGCCAGAAACAACTGATTTCAAAATGCAACAGAAGTAAGATGTTACTACAGGTGTGCACAGGACAGAAATTATATTTTGTTCCAAGCCTGCAATAAACCATCACTCCTAGAAGCTTGATTGAGCCATATTGGGTCAATTGCCCTTTGGCAAATTGAAAACATGTTGAGTTTTAGGCTTTTTTTTTTCCAGAGCAAGTTGTAATGGAATCCTGGCTTACCTATGCAGGGCAAGTAGTGCAACACTAGTACACATCTCCCATGCTACCCTCAGCAGCTTCTAACCTGCCAGATCTCACTGGTCTGTTTCCTTTACCTTCCAATGTCTTCTTTCCCTGCACTCGCATAGCTATTGCCCCCCTAGTGCTGTCCTCAGTAAAGAGCAGATTCCAAACATGGCATATATCATTGGCTTTCCTACCCTTAACCTTTTGCCACTTCTTTCCTCCCTCCTCTGTCACCTCTCAATTGCAACCAGCTCTCTTAATCTTTCTTTTCCCTTCCACTTAATCACACTGCCCCCTCTATGGGAGCAGCCTGTTCTCAAAGACACCCAGAATAAAGCAGTCCTATTCTGTTTTATGGACCAAAAAAATGTGCAATGCATTTTTCCTCTCGGACGTTTTTGTGCTTGAAATAATATATGCCTAAACATTTTACATATCCTCAGATTTTGCTACATTTTATAGGATAGCAATATATAAGAATCAAAATTCTATTTATCATAGTTCTTGTCCATGCATTTTGTATGGGAGGGATGGGAGGGAGGTAGAGAGGTTTCAGGATGTAAACAAACCCCCCACCTATGTGCCCAGAATTGGCATATTTATTAATTGATCTGATTTTATTTATTTATTTATTTATTAATTAAATTTGTATGCCGCCCCTCTCCGCAGACTCGGGGCGGCTCACAGCAACAGAAAACATTTTGAATGGATATGGACTTTACATTTGAATCTTTTTGAAATGTTAATGGAAAATTAACATTGAAAATTACATGATTGAATATAAGTGAAAGAGGAGTTTGTTTTTTTGTGTTCTGCTACTGTAATAAATTACAATTTTTTTCAGGCAAAAAACTGGTTTAAAAGAACTGGAATTTTTGAAGAAGCTCAATGATGCAGACCCTGATGACAAATTTCATTGTCTACGTTTGTTCCGACATTTTTACCATAAGCAGCACCTTTGTCTAGTATTTGAACCTCTGAGGTACGTATCAAAAAGTAAATTTAAGCCCATTTAAAAATAGGTTTTATAATAACATACTGATTTATTAAGTTTTACATTGTTATAATTTTCATATTTAATGAACATATTTGAGCGTTAATATAAATCTGTTCATGTATTCACAGTTTAAAGGTACACATGCGCTGGTCTCCACTTCCCTGTTCCAATCAGCAAATTTAAGACAATTCTTTCATGTTAGTAATTTTTATCTAATAGCTATAACTTATAATTCTTGATTGAAAAATAAAGTATCAAATTAGTGAATTCTGTCAGAGAAGAAACAGTATAAAATCAGTAAGTGAAAGATATAAATGTTTTAATGTGCATTTGAAAAACTTAACATAAAATCCTTTCTTTTCTGTGCAAATATTGTAGACATTTGTCAGCTTGAAAGGATAATTTATTTTCCTAGGATCAAATTTCTGTCAGTTTTATTTTAAGTGGGCATTGAAAAATATCACTCTACAATTGCTAAGGAACATCTATACTGTAAATTAATGCAAATAAGTTTTCACAATTTTTGCTTACCTGCTTGGTTTTTATACAAATCCAGTTAATGAACTTAACACACCTGCTCATTCCAATAGTCCTTTGCAAGTAATTTGAACAATAAAAATACTATATAAACATTTTAAATATATATACTAAGTGATGTTTAAAATATTCTGCAGATTCTTGTAAAATTGAATTTTGCATATTAATTTTTTTTTCTAATTTCAAAGAAGATAAAGCATCCATCTATCACATTTATACATCCGGCCATCTCACGTAGGAGCCATTCATTTATTACACTCCATAATGCCTATCACAAGATCTTCTTGTGGATTAAATGACCTTGGAGAACAGCATGCAATGAGTAATTGCATGAGGAAGATAAAGCAGAACTAGAGATGAAAAATTTCCTGAAAGTTTGAAGCAAATGGGAGAAAAGTCTTTCTCTTAGGAAAATAAAGTGGAAAAATAAATAAATATGACCATCCTTTTCAATATAGATAGTCCTAGACTTACAACCACAATTGAGTCCCAACTTTATATTGCTAAGTGAGAAATTTATTAAGTAAGGTTTGCCCCATTTTACAACCTTTTCATAGTTGTTAAGTGAATCACTGCAGTTAAATTAGTAACAAGTGAATCTGGCTTCTCTATTAACAAATGTTGTGCTTTGGCATGAATCTAAAACTGGAAATTTAATTATTAGTTTTGTATAGGTTTATTGAGCATGGTTTCTGCATATGTCTCCCCTAGGTATTTATATTTTCAGGATACATTCAGAATTGTAAACCTCCATGTGTTTCTCAATTATGATTAAAAACAAGCCATTGGGCAGTTTTTGCATTTGTCACAAATAATCTGGAAGAATTGTCATCATTTCTACACATGTGGCCCTGGGGAGGAGAAATAAAAGGACAAATAGTTTGCTCTCATTTCTTCTATCTATGTCTGAAATTCTCAAAAGATTTTTGTGATGTCTGGATGCAGAATATAACATTTGAACTCTTGAATTTTGTTTCATCAAGTAATAGCCAGTGGATAATGTTCCAATGCAGAGAGTCCTCAAGTTATGATATAATTGAGCCAGTTGTCTGGTGCCCAAGTTGTAGGGGCAAAAATCATAATTTTGGAACCAAGTCATAAGTAGCCTTTGGAGGTGTGTCATAACTTCAGACAGTTGCTAAATTAACCAAATTATAACTCGATTCCCTGTAGAAGATTATGCTTGTTGTGAGCTTGAAACAAAAGAAACTTAACCGTTCATTCAAATCTCTACTATACAGTGGTACCTCGAGATACGAGTTTAATTCGTTCCGGACCTGGGCTCTTAAGTCGAGCAGCTCTTATCTCGAACGACTTTTCCCCATAGGAATTAATGTAAATAATTTTAATTGGTTCCAGCCCTCAAAAAACTCACAAAGTTAGTCTAAATTATGCAGAAAGACATGTTTTTAATGAAGAAATGTACATGTACATATAAATGAATAATGAAGTTTCTTTCACTTAACTTGTAAACTTTCTTAAACTTTTAAATTTACATATGTTCAACTTCTCTGCCACCCAATCCTGTAGGACAGAGGTCCCCAACCCTTTTTGCACCAGGGACCGGCTTTAAGCGATCAAGAGAGGAATGGGTGAATGAATGGACGGAGGGTGGGAAGGAAGGAAGGAAAGAGGGAAGGGACAGGAACAGAGGAAGGAAGCAAGGAAACTTATGAAAGGGGAGAGTAAGAGAGGAATGAGTGAAGGGAGGGAGGGAGGGAAGAAGGTGGGAAGGAGAAAGAAAAGAAGAAATAGAGGAAGGGAAGGTAAAAGAGAGAAAGAAAAAGAGCAAGAAAGAAAGAAAGGGGGAAGGGACAGGAACAGAGGAAGGAAGCAAGGAAACTTATGAAAGGGGAGAGTAAGAGAGGAATGAGGGAAAGGAGGGAGGGAGGGAAGAAGGTGGGAAGGAGAAAGAAAAGAAGAAATAGAGGAAGGGAAGGTAAAAGAGAAAGAAAAAGAGCAAGAAAGAAAGCTGCAAGCACCCCCCCGAGCCCCCCAGGCCGGCTGCAACCTTTTAAAACACGCGCGCCGCTTCGCAGCTGTCTCCTGAAGCCGAACGCGGAAGTTAGCGTTTGGCTTCAGGAGACAGCTCCTTGGCGCTTGTATCTCGAATTTGGGCTTGTAAGTAGAACAAAAATATCTCTCCCCTCCCAGCTCTTATCTCGAGTTGCTCTTAAGTAGAGCAGCTCTTATGTCGGGGTTCCACTGTATAGAGTTTGCAAGAATTGAAATTTTATAATAACTGTATGGAAGGCAAATGTTTCATAACTGCATTCTTTCTTTTGTTACCATTTTATTTAAAAAAGGAAGGAAAGTAATTCAAGGAAACACCTTGAGAAATCACTGTTTTTCTGCTCATGCAAAATATTTATAAATCCACTATATTATGATTTTAATAAATACTAATTCCTCTTTCTACCTCTCAATTTAGTATGAATTTACGAGAAGTTCTAAAGAAATATGGGAAAGATGTTGGTCTCCATATAAAGGCTGTGCGATCATATAGTCAGCAGTTATTCCTGGCCCTGAAACTTCTGAAAAGATGCAACATTTTACATGCTGATATCAAACCAGATAACATTTTGGTAGGTAATCTCAGTTATAGTTCTATGGCAGTTTCTTTGAAAGAGACAAAAGTAATATAGTACAGGTGTACCTCTACTTAAGAACTTAATTCGTTCCATGACCAGGTTCTTAAGTAGAAAAGTTTGTAAGTAGAAGCAATTTTTCCCATAGGAATCAATGTAAAAGTAAATAATGCAGGCAAACCCATTAGTAAAGAAATAAAAGCTCGGAATTTGGGTGGGAGGAGGAGAAGGACAGTTGCTGCCCAAGGAAGAAGGTGAGGTGAGGGGAATAAAAAAAAATCCAAAACTTTAAGCCTTTAAAAAAGAAAAAGAGGGACTCTGAGGCAGCGAGGAGGAGCACGTGCCTGTCATACACCCGGTGTGACACTGCCTCCCATACACTGCGCCAGAGAGCGAAACTCAGGCAGGCAAGAGGGGTGAACCTCCCGCTCCTTTCACTGCTGCTACCTGCTTCGTCTTCCTTCCCATGCTGAAGGGCTTCTCTCTCCTCTCGCTCACTTTGTAGCCGGCTCTTTTCCTTCACTATGGTGACTCCTCGGTTTGACTGAAGCCGAGTTGATCCGGCCGGCGCAAAGCACCCCCAGATGCTCCAAGAGGCAAACTTGCGCCGTGTGTATGGGAGGCAGTGCGAGGGAGTCACCTCAGCAAAGTGGTTTATTCCCTCTCCTAGCGCCCAGAGAAAGGAAAACATTCTGTTCGCTCTGGGCAAACAGGGATTTCTATTGAAAGTGCAAAACGTTGTTCAAATAATATGTAGAAGAGTATTTTGCCTATTGTATACCTAAGTGGAAAAATGGGAATGGCTTATTCTTTGGATTATTGTGATTTCATTTTTTAATTGAATTATCAAGTGCATAAATTCCAGTTGTTTTCGACAATGTTGCTACAAATTCTTTATTGGGAAATGTAGCACCTTCACAAAGAAGATCAATACATAGCAACTTCCATAGTCAACTTCTCAATATTTTGATATTTTTGCTTAGAATAGAAGTTACTTAAGATCACCTTTGTTGTCAGGCATGGGGTAACTGAGATGCCCTGAGCACATATAGTTTTATGAATGGTATGATTGTATTGAATGGTTCTTAATGATGGGCTTTTTAAATGTTTTGTTTCTTTTTAAATATTGGATTTGTATATTGTTGTAAGGCGCTCCGAGTCTCTGGAGAGGGGCGGCATACAAATAATAAATTATTAAATTATTATTATTAATTAATATGAAAGTAACCACCTGGATTATAGACCAAAGGGTATTGTGTCCACTACTCTGTTTCTTAATAGCCTATAGCAGATTATTTAAATGTAATGATTAGCATGTGTTGTGTATATAATAAATTTCCAAAAAAAGAGAGATTTCTATTGAAAGTGTATGTGTGTGTGCACGCACACATGCAGTTGTGCCACTTATTACTTTTATCCATAATTATTATTTTTGCTTCTTTTAGGTGAATGAATCAAAAACGATTTTAAAACTTTGTGACTTTGGATCAGCTTCACATGTTGCTGACAATGATATCACTCCATATCTTGTTAGTCGTTTTTACCGTGCTCCTGAAATTAGTAAGTTAATCTACTCTGAATTTATGTTAAAATTATTAATAAACATTAGTTTAGCTTGTTTTGTGATTGATATCATCCTTTGGTGTGATATCTGATATATATAATTGTTAATTAATATGACAATGTCCATAGAAATTGGAATATGAAGCTTAAATTGCAGCTGAATGGAAGGTAGGGACCACTTTAAAAAAATACCATGGTTTGAGGATTGAACCTCTAATTTCTTTAAGTCCTCTCCCTTCTTTAGAACTATGTCACTACTTTTGCCTTTTTCTAGGATCCCTAGTTTGCTCTTCCCAATCTTTTTTTCCTCTTAGTTGATTCTCTCCTTACAATTTGATTCATCTATCCTTTTTGGTCCTTCTTTCTGTTCACTGGAGAAGCCCCTGCATCTGAGTATCTGCCTGACAAATGAATTTAACATGGGATTTTGAACATGTGTTAACTTATTCTTACTCAACCTACTTTTTTGGATTGAATGGAAGTCAGAAACATACATTTGAAACAGTATAATATGACACAGAAGATAGTATTTCCATCAGTTATTTGTAATTGACAAAATAAGGAAGAAACAAGAGGAAAATTACAGTTAGTGGCATAGACATTTATCTCAGTTGATGACATACAGAAATACTCTAAACGTTATAATTCATTCTCTTTTCTCCCAGACTGTTTCTAGAAAAAGTAATTATATTTATTGCAGTTTAATATGACCAAATAGCCTGTAATCTAAAATTGTTCTCCTTCAGTTATAGGCAAAATCTATGACTACGGTATAGATATGTGGTCTGTAGGCTGTACATTGTATGAACTTTACACTGGGAAAATATTATTTGCTGGGAAAACCAATAATCATATGTTGAAACTTGCTATGGACCTCAAAGGAAAGATGCCAAACAAGGTAAATAAATGAAATTCTTATAAAAATCAGTAAAATGAGGTATTTCCCCCCTTGAAATGTCCAATACTTTGTGGAAGGGTGGGGTAGACTTTTTTCAGTTTTCTGTAGTTAAACTTATAGTGTATAACAGAATGATTGAAAGTTTCCTCCAATTTAAGAAAAAGTATCAAAGTTCATTTTTGTGTTCACTAGTCATGAAATAAATAGGTTTACCTTTTTTAGGGTAAACACTTAAAAGCTGCACTTTTTACATGTTTTATTGCTGTTCTTTCCAGATGATCCGAAAAGGAGTGTTCAAAGATCAGCACTTCGATCAAAACCTCAACTTTATGTACATAGAGGTAGATAAAGTAACAGAAAGGGTAAGTAATAGAATAAGCAAGATTGCTTTCTGTGGCATCCTTAATTAAAATTTTGCATGCAGGTGTAATGTGTAATGTTCCACAAATAAGAGTCTGGTTTACAGAAAATTGTGAGATATGGTAAAGAATTCAAATTATTATTATTATTATTATTATTATTATTATTATTATTACTACTATTACTATTATTATTACTATTACTATTATTACTACTATTATTATTATTATTACTATTATTATTATTAATAATAATAATTATTAATTAATAATAATATTTAGATTTGTATGTCGCCCTTCTCCGAAGACTCGGGGCGGGTCTCAGTATGTTATGAGGAGGGTAAACCTGAGCTGACCAAAACATTTGGTTTGGTTGCATTTATTTATAAAAGATCCTTCTGTCCCCTTCATGCTATTATTCTTAAAGATCTAGGTTTTTTAACCCAGACATGAGAAACAAGTAGTTATGACCTTAGGCCCGTGATGGCGAACATATGGCGCACATGCCACAGGTGACATGTGGAGCCATATGGGAGGACATGTGATATTTTCCATGTTTCAGCTCCAGCGCACCAGCTGATTTTCGGCCTTGGGAAAGGCTGTTTTATTCTCCGGACACTTCAGGGAAGCTTCCCTGAAGACTCGAGGCAAAAAAAATCCCCCAATGGACATATCAGAAGTTCGGAAAAAAGCATTTCCAGTGTGCCCATTCGGGCATTTTTTTCCCCACCTACCAGCAATGGTGGGTTCCTACCGGTGTGGTTCATAGTATGTCACCGGTAGGAACCCACTGATGCAATTTTCAGTGATTTTTTTCCCCAACATCTCCTGAGAAGGAGCTTCTCAACTGTTCTTTGGATGAAGACATTAAGATGAGGGCGGACTGGAGGGCTGCTTCTGACACGGAGATGCAGGGGAAAAATCACCCAAAATTGAATCAGTGGGTTTCTACTGATGTGGAAATCTGGACCACTCTAGTAGGAACCCACTACTGCCTTCCAGGCTTCAGAAAGGCATTTGCACATGTGTGGGAGGCAACACGGGTGCATATGCGGGGGGAGGGAAGAGTTGTGGGCACGTGCATGCATGCTAGCACACACACACACACCTTTTGGCACGCGAACCGAAAAAGGTTCACCATCACTGCCCTAAGCTACAAAGAAACATACTTTAAGTTAAATTGCGGTTCCATTCCTGAAATTCCAGTTATACTCTGAAAACATTAACATCCAAGGGGGAAAAAGTTACATTATTAAAGTCTTTAAACATGCCTGGGATAAACATATATCCATCCTAAGATAAAATACAGAAAATATTATAAGGGCAGACTAGATGGACCAGGAGGTCTTTTTCTGCCGTCAGACTTCTATGTTTCTATGTCTTGTAATTTCAAGTGGTCACTAAATGAACTGTTGGAAGTTGAGAACTACCTGTAGTTCTAATACTGTGGAAGTTTTGTTTTCTCCTTCCTGTTCTTCCAATTGACAACGCTAGGTCCATGGTACAGTTATTATTTGAGGGATATGTTTTGCTTTCAAAAGCCAAATTTCAATTGCATAATGTGTAATCTCTTAATTGGACTGGCCATTTCATATTGTTGGTAATTTTACTCTTACCTTGAAAATAAATGCTGGATGCCCTTGTCTTGATAGGAAAAAGTGACTGTGATGAGTACCATTAATCCAACCAAGGACCTGCTTGCAGATTTAATTGGGTGCCAACGCCTCCCTGAAGATCAGCGCAAAAAGGTTCACCAGTTGAAGGACTTGTTGGACCAGATCCTCATGTTAGATCCAGCTAAACGGATTAGTATCAACCAGGCCCTACAGCATGCCTTCATCCAGGAGAAAATTTAAATCCAGTGAAGATATTCAAAGGGTTTGAATAGTTAATATACAAAGACTGATGAAGTTTCACTGCAATTTATAAATGTACATATAACATATAAATAATTCCCCTGCAAAATTCAGGAAGAATGATATATTTCAATTAACACAAAGGCGGATTATTTCGTTTAGAAATGTTAGAGTAAATCTGTTTGTCTCTCATGTGAAGATTTTTTCACTGTAGAATTATTTTAATTGCCAAGACTGCACAGGAGTACAGTGCTAAAATATATGGTTGCAGTTCCTCTCAAATAATACACACATGCGCACATGGACTATATATATATATGAAAAAAAATCTGTGATGAAATATCAGTAAGACTGGGTGGTTGATTTTGGTTTTTAGGAAATTTGGCTTCATTTTTTGTCTCTGAAAAATGGCCAGCATAAATGCTGTTTATATTACATTTTCCTAGGTGTGTGCGTGCAGGCCACAGCAGCATGCCCTTGGTGTAGTCAGTGCCGAAAGGGGTCTGTTCCTTCTTGAGCCTGCCCACAGGGATGGTCTCCTCTTTTAAAGCAGGTTGCGTACAACTTTCAGTACACTGAAGGTAAGCTAAACCATCAACATCACTGGTGTTTAAGATGTTAATTGTACTGGATCAATTGAAAAACGAGAATCGGTCACTCTGTAGCAGAATTCCCTGCATGTTTTATAAAGGAGATATACCTATATATAAATATATATAAATATATATATATATAATTTTATGGCATTACAACTGTGGCATAATTCCAGCTTGTGTTTGATCATCACATTCAAAGAAAAAAAGTGGAGGAATGTGCACTTGATGGAGAGAGCGCCTTCAGTGTACTGTTTATATTACTTTTTTAAAAATATCAACTTGCTACATAGACTTTATACCTTTTGTTAAATACAGTTCACGATGGCATAAAACCAGTACTTAAGTCATTTTCATTTACTAACAGCAAATGCTAAGCTCTGGTTCCAGAAGTCCTTATCTCCTCTTGGCCAGATAGAAAGCACCACAATTTTTTTAGCTATTTGTATGTCATTTGAAAATGTACTGCTTTATGCTAAAGGTGTTTTCATTTGTTCATTGTTTTCATTATTTGTGATCATGTTGTCTTTCAATACAGGCATAACCTTCCACTCTTGAACAAAGCAGCTGCTTTTTAAAAGCGGTAATTGCTTCTTTACCTTTTATTTCTTTTGTAAATGAAACTTTAAGAAATGTGACTTTAAAGTGTTGTCTCTTGCATAAAATAGTTGACATTCACTTATTGTAAAGTGAAGATTGTTCTGCTGCATGTAAAGTGGACCATGCAGATTTCTGTATGTTTTCGGTATGCATCATTAGATAATAAAGTCTTTTGTGAACAAGGCATTGGTAGCCCTTTTTAAAAGATTTTTGTCTCCGGCGTTGCCGACTCAGGTAAACCGTAAGAACTTTCCTTTTTAGTAATCCTTTAATTAAAACAATTGCTAAAAGATGTGATCCCATGAACTTTTAGATTAATTATTGACAATTTAATGTAAATATTGTCCCAAGCCCCCTGCAGATATTCTCTGCTTTCATTGTTAAGAAATTTATTCCTGTAGGTTATTGAATTAGATGCAGGTTTTAACTAATGTTTGTGCTGTTTTTCTTACTTTTCCTTTTTGATGGTGCTGAGAGAGACAAAGGAAAGCAAGTCACAGGCCACTCAACGCCTACTCCAGGGGGTCTGGTTTGCTGAGACACCATCTTCACCTTCCTAACAAGGTTATTTCTGACAGCATGTGTAGATAAACATTTAGCAACAACTTTAAAAATAGTTTGTTCATCATGAAGATACCCAGTTGAATCAATTGTTTGCCAGCCCAATTTTTTTTTTATTAAAAGCAGTTCACACAACAGATGATTCGTGTATGTTGCCTAGCTAAAACTTGGATGATTTTTTTTAAAGTCTGAAGTTTATAAGGATTTTTAAAATCCACAAAGGCATGTACTTAAAACAAAGCCATATTTGGTGCAGCCAAACCTATTGTTTGCTAATGGGATGCTTCCTAGGAGTTGTTCCCTACTATAATGGAATAGCAGACAACAACAATAGTTGATAATATCCATTTTGAACCTCTACGCCAGGAGCCCCCAAACTTAGCAACTTTAAGACTTGTGGACTTATGCTGGCTGGAGAATTCTGGGAGTTGAAGCCCACAAGTCTTAAATGTGCCAAGTTTGAAAATTCTGCTCTACGCTGTCTCTCTAATGTTACTTAAAAAGTAGTAAATGTGATTGTCAACTTATTTAAAATGTTTCTTGTTTGTGCAGGAAACAGAAAGCAACTTCACTGAAAGGAAGATATATATTACTTGATAGTCTTTTGCACACACAGTAAAGGGACATGCTGTTTTCACAGTGCTATCAGCCTCCCTTGCACATCTAGTGGCAATATGACACGTCATAGAATGTGATGGTCTTCATCATTTTTTCATGTCCCTGCTTCCAAATAAGTCATGACAATTCCAGTAGAAGCTACAACCTCCCCACCCCACCCCCGCCCACACTTGTGGCTACAAAAATTTTAAACTTTCCTAAGAAAAAACAAAGTTGCTTGTTTACTTATTCTTTGTGTTATAGATGCCGTTCAAATGAAGACGATGGCAACCAGAAGACATGAACAAAGGTTTCTGTTCTCTAAAAGATATGCAAAACATTATGTCTCTTTTTTTTAAGAAAAGAATTTTTTGTTCACAGCTCACAGCTCTAGACTTCATTTACAGTTTCTCATGCCGGCAGTTCTTAGCATAGTACTCTTGTGGTGATGTTTTTTGGTTTTGGTTTTCTTTATAAAATATATATTTGTTTCATTTCTGGATGATAAAATTATTATTGTAGTAAAACTGAGATAGGCAACTAATTATATTTTAAATCCATTATAAGAGCCTCCATGCACACCTTCAGAGTGTAATTAAATGCTGTTATAGGGTTGCTGACATAACTGCTGAAGACTTTATAATAGTATAGTCATAGAGATATTATATTATATATGGGCTGCCAATTATTAATACTCTGCCACTCGGTTAAAGTGACATAAATTATTCAGCCCATTTGCATTGTTTTAAGCAACACAGTATGTGAATCTGGATGTCTGTATAAAAAAAGCCATCTGAATTCTGGTTTGGTTAAACTATGCAATCTAATTAATCCAATCCATACTGTACTGGTAGTTTTTACCTTATCTAGCAACCCTATTAGATATTATGAACAAGGTGGTTTCATATGGTGGCCAATCTAAGTTTAACAAAAGATCCTCAAAGGGGGGTTATGAAGAAGCAGAAGTGATGTTTAAAATTCCTAACTTTTGTAACAGTATTTCAGAGTTAGAAATATATATTTTAAGTACTGTATGCTTTATTCTGCTCATTGTGTTTTGTGCTACTGCATAGATTGCTATAACACAAAAAAATGTTTAGGAACAATTTTGGTAAATGATATTGAATACTCTGCTAATAATATGTTTCCCTTCCTATATAGGGTAAGTGGAAAATTTGTGACAAATTTACATGGCTTGATGTGAGTTCAAGAAGCTGAACCAGTCTGAAAATTCAGGATGATAATGGTTTTGCCACTGAAATTGACAAGCTGTAACACAGAGTTTTGAATCAGCCTGAAACAGAAATTTTCTTCAATAAAGCTTCATTTTCTATTTTTAACATTGCCTCTGATAAAGCTTATTTTTCAGTTTCTTTATTTATTCCATATTGTAATAATAGGTAGTAATTCAGTAACACTATGTGCCAGCACACTGGTAATACAGAACCAATTTATTAATAGATTGTAAACAGAAAAAGGTCACATTATTCATTTGCTGTTTCTCTGGTGGTTGCTCTTCCACTCCCCAGTGAGAAAATTGAGGTACTTTTTACATACTACTGTATTTTTCGGAGTATAAGATACACCCCCCCCCCCCAAGTATGTGGAAATGTCAGTGCATCTTATACACCAAATGCAGTCATTTTTTTTCTTGTCCTGAAGCCCCGCTTCCCCGCCTGCAGAGAGCTCTTGGGTGCTGGGGGATGGCAAAAATGTCCTTGTTTTTGGAAAAACAGGCCATTTTTGCCTGTTTTCTTGGGAAAATGGGGTTGGCAAAGGGTCTGGGGAGCATGCAGAAAGCTTCTGGGGACTGGGGGAAGGCAAAAATTTATTTATTTATTTATTAGATTTGTATGCCGCCTCTCTCCGTAGACTCGGGGTGGCTAACAACAATAATGAAACAACATGTAACAAATCTAATATTTAAAATAATTTTAAAAACCCTTATTTAAAAAAATTAAATTTAAAAAAATGCCTCAATTTTTGTGGAAAAATGGGCTGTTTTTCATAAAAATGGGGCCATTCTTGCCAGTACCCAGAAGCTCCCTGCGGGCTTCCCAGAGCCTTTGCCCACCCAATTTTGCCCGTATATTTTTCAAAAATTGCACTGTTTTTGCCTTCTAATTACCCTGTCTAGCATGACTGGAGGAGGAATTCTGGGAGGTGAAGTCCACTAGTCTTAAAACTGTCAAGTTTGAAGACCCCCGGTTTAGAAATTAGGGGTGCATGGGTATTCAAATTTGGAAGGTTTAAGACTTATGGACTTCAACTCCCATCCCTGAGCTTGCATGTCTGGAGGAAGAATTCTGGGAGCTGAAGTCCACAAGTCTTAAAGTTGGCAAGTTTGAAGTTTGTAAAAAGTATACATGTTTGTAAAAAGTATTCTGCTATCCTGGTATTTTATTAAATAATGTATTACTACACCATTTGGTTCAGAATACTTTTCCCCCGTGTTTTCCACCTCTAAAATCTAGGTGAGTCTTATAGGTACTCCAAAAATATGGCAGTTTTCTCCAGCTCACTATTCTTTAATCTGCTCTTCCAGTATTTATTATGTTTGTATCGTATCTTTTAGTCAGAGGTTCATGGTGGGGGGCACAAGGAATATAAAATAATATACTGCATGGGATTTCAGACCTATTGGTTGGAAAATTTGGGAGCTGCAAATCCAAATACTGGGAACACTCAAGACTGTTAACTGTCATTTATATGTAAGTTCTACTAAGTACCTGAAGAAAAATCTGCTTGAAGGTCAGTCTTATATAAAATTAAATTTTTATATAGATAGCAAACCTCAGTAGAAACAAAGATGTGACTCTGGTATCGAATAACCTCAAAATTTCAAAGAAGCTTGGTAAAGGATGCAAGCATTTTAAGGTGAATTTGTCTTTTCAAGCATCTCTTCTGAATAATTTTTTAAAGCATGATAGCACTATCTAGTACTGAGTTCCAATTCATGAAATGTGAACATCACTACAATGTATTAAATGTGCTATAAGCTTTAACATTTTTTCTGATACTCGGTTTGAATGCAAAATATAGAAAAACTGCTTAAAAATAGTTGGGAGGTATTTTTGGTTGAATTTTTATGAGATGGCCCTTCAGAAATTTATAAACAGTTCTCAATATATCCTACCAACATGGGCAGAGGTTAACAATGTTGATAGTTGCATCTTGGCATCATCCGAAGTATCAGATATGCCATGCGACAATGGCATCTAGAGAGCCTAAGTCCTCCAGCTCTGCAGACAAGAAGGGCAGGAAAGGAGGAGGATACAGGTGGTTGGCCAGGTGGCCACCTGGTCATCCCCTTCTCCATTTGTGTGGTTGTACAAAATGGACATGTATGCCTCAATAGAGATGTCCTTTGATGGGTGTTACACCAGGTGATCAGAAATGAGACTTAGCAGCCAGTCTGAACCCTCCTGGACGGACAGCCAGCTTTGGTATGTCCCATTCCTGGATGCTATATGCACCTCTGGAGAAGGGGCATTAGTCTTACCTGATACGTTCCTCAGGAAGGTGGATATAGCATCCAGCCCACCCTATTTCTATTTGACTCTAAACTGTCTGCTTGCGGACTTCTTGGACGATTGACTATCTACTTGTAAACCTATTGGAGGATTGGTTCATTGAGCCATGCAAGAGTCTGTCGCTTCGTTCCTTCATCTAAAAGCTGCCTAGGATAACACCAAGGGCATGATCTAAACAACTTTGACAGACTCAGTCCAATCAGGGAGTAGATGGAGTTAACCCATTCCTGGATGCTATATCCACCTTCCTGAGAAGGAGCGTATCAGGTAAGACCATCACCCCTTATGAAGTTACAACCGCAGCCAGGACTACAGGGTGCATTCCAAAAGTAATACAATTATTTTTAAAAAAAGTAATGTATTGAACAGATTTGCACAAACATTTAAAATTCTTCAAAGTACTGTCCTTGGGCCTCTACATATTTTTTCCAGCGACTCTGCCATAACCGGTACGCACCCCAGAAGGCGTCTTCAGGGACCTCTTGCAAGGTCTTCATCACGGCTGATTGGATCTCTTGAATGGATGAAAAACGCACCTTGCCACAACGGGCTACCGCTGCCCCACCCCACCCCCCTATAGTCCTGACGTCGCCCCAGCAGACTTCTTTTTGTTCCCTCAGAGTAAAGCAGCCCTGTTTTTCGTCCATAGAAGAGATCCAATCAGCCGTGACGAAGACCTTGCGAGAGGTCCCCAAAGACGCCTTCCAGGGAGCGTACCAGTCATGGCAGTCACTGGAAAAAGTGTATAGAGGCCCTGCATGGAGTCCTTGACCTACGACCACAATTAAGCCCAAAAATTACGTTGCTAAGTGAGACATTTGTTAAGTGACTTTTGCCCCATTTTACGAACTTTCTTGCCAGAAAGCAAATCATTGCATTTGATTAGTTAGTAACCTGGTTAAGTGAATCTGCCTTCCCCATTGACTTTGCTTATTAGAAGATCAAAAAGGGGGATCACATGGCCTTAGGACACAGCAACTGTCATAAATATGAACCAGTTGCTAAGTATCTGAATTTTGATCATGAGGTCATTGGGGTGCCGCAAAAGTTGTAACTGAAAAACAGTCATAAGTCATTTCTTTCAGTGCTGTTGTAACTTTACTAAACAATCTTGCTAAGTTGAGCATTTGCAGGTGCTTTTTAAGCATTCCTGAGTTCTCTCTGAACTCAAAGCAGGTTCAGTGTCACTTAAGGGTCACTATTCTATAATGGGTTTTTAATTAGGGTTTTATTGTTTTTTATTTTATATTCGATTTCTTCTTTATTGTTTTTGTATTTATACTGACTCCTTCGGGATTGGGCGGCATAGAAGTCGAATAAAATAAAATAAAAAGTAAAATACAGATATAAGCACTACTGAGACTCAATAATTTTAAGAGTTAATACACTGGTTGTAAGTGAATCTTAAAAAGGAATAACACTATTTTGTCAGTAAAACAATAGCTCTTTTCCTCAAATATAGCAATTTTTTTACTCTTCAATTTTATTCCATTTTTGAAACAGAATGAGGCGATCACCAAGCTGCAATACACACCTTTCAGATGGGCTGTGATTCTAGATTCGTAGAGTAGTCCAACACAGTAATGCCCAGGAAAGCTTTGCCAGACCTGTCTCTAACAATATCTATCATTGTATCCATGCAAACATTTTAATGCCAGTTTAAGCTCATCAAAAACATAATCTTATGGAAGAAATAAGCAACTAAATCTTATTGCTACACAAATATTTCTGTTCCATATCCTAGACACCTCATTCCTATTCATCTACCATCATCCTGCATTTGCTGCAAATTCCTTTTAAAAAGTCCCCCGCACACACATGAAAATCCTGATGCAGTAAAGTTTTTGCATGATGCTTATGAGGGCTTTGATGATGAACGTATAAAGGTTGCAGAATTTTTGTGACCGTGACAGAGTTGACAAGTGCATTTTATAACGTCTCTTTCTGGCCTAAACAGGCAACACAAGCAATCAACTGGCCTTGGTGGTTTTGATTGGTGTAATTCTTTGGCAGAAACCGCACGACTACTAGCAGCCGCAACTGCAGAAACAGTCTCTTTTCTCTTTTCCCTTACGATAGTTATGTGCTGTAACCTTTCCATTTCTACAAGACGCGAGACAATTTTATCAAGTGAGTCATTAAGTGGTGGGTTTATAGATGATTTCCAACTGTCAGATTTGGATAAGGACAATTTTTTTAAATCCAAATTGTTATAGGGTGAAGGAAGAAAATCAGGATATGGAAACTTGTCATTTTCAAGCAAAGAGAAAGCATCGTCTTGATCCAAGAAAGGGTCTGTCTTCATGTTAACATTTAGATTTTTGAAATAATTCAGCAAAGCTGTATTTCTTTTCTCACTCTCAATCATTTCCTTTTCTTCTACTGAATGCTTGTGTTCTGCGTGAACATTTCTTTTTTTCCATTTCCATTTACTTGCTGAATGTATGTCATCACTACTACTATCCGTAGCAAGGTAGGAATCTGAAGTGGTAACTTCATTGGTTTTTTTGAATGATTCTCCATCATCTTTTCTGCAGTTTTTTTCTAACACAGTCTTCTTAGCTTCTGGATAAGAAACAGGGCGATATCTCTTTGTAAAAGAATGTGACGCTGGATTAGAAGTGCCTAAAGTTATAAGACCGTCACTGTTACCAGACGGCAATTCTGCATCAGGTTTATTGAAGTCTCTGAAAAGAAAATAAACATAGAAACTTAGAAGTCTGGCGGCAGAAAAAGACCTCATGGTCCATCTAGTCTGCCCTTATACTATTTTCTGTATTTTATCTTAGGATGGATATATGTTTATCCCAGGCATGTTTAAATTCAGTTACTGTGGATTTATCTACCACGTCTGCTGGAAGTTTGTTCCAAGGATCTACTACTCTTTCAGTAAAATAATATTTTCTCATGTTGCTTTTGATCTTTCCCCCAACTAACTTCAGATTGTGTCCCCTTGTTCTTGTATTCACTTTCCTATTAAACACACTTCCCTCCTGGACCTTATTTAACCCTTTAACATATTTAAATGTCCCCCCTTTTCCTTCTGTCCTCCAGACTATACAGATTGAGTTCATTAAGTCTTTCCTGATACGTTTTATGCTTAAGACCTTAAGAGCTTTTTAAGATAAAAAGCTGAAATTACGCTTACACAATCCTCTTTATGAAAAGGGATCACAAAATCTGTATGGAAAGCTAGTTGCCCCTGAAATGATACACAGAATACTCTGAAATAAGAGTTCACACTTGTCTATTAATTTTTTGCCACAAGGGGCAACAATCAAGCACACAAATGATTAAAAATATGTGGCACCGCAGCTATTTTCTCAGAGTTCACAAATCAGAAGAACTCTCAACTCTCCCAGTCACCACACTAGACCCCCCACCCATAAAAAATCATAACTTGGCAAATTTGAGTGAATCTTATCAGCAAAATGTCATGCTCATTTGTAAGAATATCCAGGTCTGAAAGCAACAGTAAGTGAAGCAGTTGCAGGGCACATAGGGCAAGTCCACCCCCCCATCCCCACCCTAGCTTGATTTTTATCCATGCGCCTCACCTCACTTCATGCAACCAGGTGGAACAGAGTGGGTGGTGGCTTAACTAGGGCTTATTTTAAGGGCTTGGGGGGCAAAAATGGCCCAAAACATGGCCTCCAAAACAGCCTGAAAACGGCCAGAAAACGCCCAAAACCCAGGCATACAGGCACCAACTAGCCGGTCTTCAGGGCGTGCGCACACATACATGTGTGTTCCAGTGCGGGCACTTGGTGTCACCATCACTGTACTAATCCACCCAGAAAAATAATTTCCTAAGAGTGTTTTAAAATGAATTCAATGCTTGGCAGTTCATTAATGAGGACCTGGAGTGCTTGTGCTCTTATTGCATTGAATTGCATTGCATTGCATTGCATTGCTTTGCATTGCATTGTTATTGATTGATTGATTGGATTTGTATGCCGCCCCTCTCCGTCGGCGGCTAACAACAGTGAAAAAAAACAGAATGTAAAAATCCAATACTACAACAGCTAAAAACCCTTGTTATAAAACCAATCATACATACAAACATACCATGCATAAATTGTAGAAGCCTACGGGGAAAGATTATCTTAATTCCCCCATACCTGATGGCAGAGGTGGGTTTTGAGGAGCTTACGAAAGGCAAAGAGGGTGGGGGCTATTCTAATCTCTGGGGGGAGTTGGTTCCAGAGGGTCGGGGCCACCACAGAGAAGGCTCTTCCCCTGGGCCCCACCAACCGACACTGTTTAATTTCTTTTTCCAAAAAGAGCATTTTTTTTACCTGTTGACAGAAATATTGCCTTGATTAGGTATACTGGTCCAGGAATGGAATTGCCCTTGTTTGTTGCTATTGGAATTCAGCTGAAAAATGTAAAATGGTTAAAACAAAAATACAATTAGTATACAGGAAAAATCGTTGACATTTAAGCATAAGTCAATTATATTATGAAAAGAGTTTTGCAAACTTATACTACCTGTGTTGTCCTAGCATTTTTTGACGTGTTAAAAGCTGTCAACTGTTCAATTGCAACTTTATAGTGGTCCTATAAAAAGAACAGAGTCACTGTAACATTTATCAAACAAAACATGCATTATAAAATTCAATGGCTATTTTGAGTTATGTGTTTCATCTCAAGCCTATACCCTATTTCACATGTTGGACTGAGAAATTCCACAGATATGCAACTCACACTTAAACATTGTACAATTTCAGTGATACCTTGTCTTACAAACTTTTCGAGATACAAACCCGGGGTTTAAGATTTTTTTGCCTCTTTTTACAAACTACTTTCACCTTACAAATCCGCCGCCGCCGCTGGGATGCCCCGCCTCCAGACTTCCGATGCCAGTGAAGCACCTGTTTTTGCGCTGCTGGGATTCCCCTGAAGCTCCCCTCCATGGGAAACCCCACCTCTGGACTTCCGTGTTTTTGTGATGCTGCAGGGGAATCCCAGCAGCGCAAAAACGGGCACTTCGCTGGCAACGGAAATCCGGAGGTGGGGTTTCCCAGTGAGGGGAGCCTCAGTGAAATCGCAGCATCGCAAAAACACAGAGGTCCGGAGGTGGGGTTTCGAGGACTTTGGTGTTTTTGCGATGCTGCAATTTCACTGATGCTCCCTTCGCTGGGAAACCCCACCTCCGGACTTCCATTGCCAGCGAAGCGCTCGTTTTTGCGATGCTGGGATTCCCCTGCAGCATCGCAAAAACACAGAAATCCGGAGGTGGGGTTTCCCATGGAGGGGAGCCTCAGGGGAATCCCAGCAGCGCAAAAACAGGCGCTTCAGCTGGCAAAAGGGGTGAATTTTGGGCTTGCGCGCATTAATCGCTTTTCCATTGATTCCTATGGGAAACATTGTTTCGTCTTACAAACTTTTCACCTTAAGAACCACGCCCGGAACCAATTAAGTTTGTAAGACAAGGTATCACTGTACTTGGGGGGGGAAATCAAGGCTTCTCAAAGTTTTTCTCTCTCATTTTCCCTTAGGGTAATTTGAGAAATCCAAGGTAGTTTTCCTTTTAGAAAATACAGTATATCTTTTTACAAATGATTTTATGTAATTCCAGAATCAATAAGTCTTTCTGGAAAGACTTAAGGCAGATGATAGACAAAATGGAAACACACATAAGAATCAAAGAGGAAGTATAAATATCAAGAGATTTCATCCCACTTCCTCTCTAGTAGTTTTTCAGAAGGGGATAAAGGCCTTAAGTTTAGGAGGACTTTAGGCAAACAATCCTATTTTTTAAAAATCATTATTTTAAGATTTTGGTTATTCAATTGCTTTTTTCTCTGCTGTTTTATTTTCTAATTATTTTATGATTTCATTTACGTTGTGGGTTGCTGGAAATCTCTAAAAAAGGGGGTCAACTTTGACAAGCCTGGTTTATATGATAAATGGGTAAGGATCACAGTTGACATCACAACAATATTTATGATATAGACATGATATAATAGAGGTGAGACAAGGATATCCCATTTGTTCTCCCAGTTTTGGGTGAAAGGTTTTCAAACATTCCTTCTTTTTTTAAAGCCAGATTAAACCTATTTTTAAGGCTTATACTAGTTCTATTCTGTGTTTCTTGAGTCAGAATAGCATAAAATTGCCATTAATTTTCAACAATGGTAGTCAGAGAAAGCTCCGGTGGTCAGGGATGGTTTTCACTTACCTTCCTACCGGTTCGCAAATGTGAGTGTGCACGCCCTACGCACATGCACATGGCCTCCTGCGCATGTACTTTACTGGCATGTGAACCTTCCGTGCATGCGCTCAGGCTCAAAAACATGGACAAATAGGATAGCATAGAGCCGGGGTAGTGGGCGGGCCCACCTGCGATTTCTGCTATCAGTTCAGACGAACTGGACTGAACCGGCTAAATGCTGCCTCTGCCAGTGGCTACAAAATGGGCTTCGGCCTAGTATATAAAGCCCTTCATGGCATCGGACCAGAATATCTCCGGGACCGCCTTCTGCCGCACGAATCCCAGCGACCAGTTAGGTCCCACATAGTTGGCCTTTTCTGGGTCCCGTCGACTAAACAATGTTGTCTGGCGGGACCCAGGGGAAGAGCCTTCTCTGTGGTGGCCCTGACTCTCTGGAACCAGCTCCCCCTGAGATTAGGATTGCCCCCACCCTCCTTGCCTTTCGTAAACTCCTTAAAACCCACCTCTGCCATCAGGCATGTGGGAATTGAGTCATCTCCTCCAGGCCTATATAGTTTATGCATGGTATGTTTGTGTGTATGTCTTGCTTTTTTAAATAAAGGGTTTTTAGTTACTTTTAAATATTAGATTTGTTGTACATTGTTTTATTATTGCTGTGAGCCACCCCGAATCTACGGAGAGGGGCGGCATACAAATCTAATAAATAAATAAATTACGGTTTCAAGTTCCCCACTTCTCCTGGGGAGATAAGTTGGAGATATATATTTATGGTAAACACGAATAAATAAAATATTCCTTGTTTGTTTGTTTGTTTGTTTGTTTGTTTGTTTGTTTGTTTGTTTGTTTGTTTGAACAATCTGTACATTCTCATCTCAACAAGTGACCCAGGAGGCGAACAATATTACAATAAGTTAAAAATAATTCCAAATACGAAACAAAAACTAAAATATGCAGAAGCCAAGGAAGGTATCATAATCAACAGGAGATGGGTCCTTCACACACTCAAGATCCCAAGCCTAGGCCCATAACCAGATTTTTTCAGGCTTAAGAGGCCAGCAAGATCAGAGCCCTCCAAAGATGACAGTTAGGTCTAAGAAAAATACTCAGTGAAAAGTCCTAAGTATTCGTTGGTGGCATTCAGAGACCAGTTTAATGATTAAAGCTGTTCTACATTCAATAAAATAAAATATAAATGAAGAAACAAGACAATATTTGTATGGTTCAGCATTGTTGCTGAAATCGTTGCACTTACATGCAAACTACAATTATTGCCTATTTACTGTTAAGCTATTTCAACATAACCTTACCACCAATACTAAAGTACAGTAATTCTATCTCTAAAGCAGAAGGTTCCAACCACAGAATGTTTTTATTTATTTATTTATTTATTTATTTATTATTTAGATTTGGTGTCCAATATGATTCCTTGCCAGATGGCAAGAAATTATGATGAAAATAAGTTTCAGTCTTTCCTCTTCCCTTTGCTCTAAATTTATTTGTTTGGATTTCTATGCTGCCCTTCTCTGTAGACCCAAGGCGGCTTACAAAATTTCAAACAGGATTGTGGGGAGGGGCAGGGGTGGGCTACTGCCTGGATGGAGGGGGGGGGAAACATAGTGGGATAGCAAAAATGGAACTCCACCCCAGAGCACCCAATTTGCACTGAAAGATGTTGAAAGAAAATGCAGGGCGTCCTGTATAAGCCACGGCCACAGTGTGGTAGTAAAATTTTTGGTAGCCCTTCACTGGGGAGAGGCACAGAAAGGCTTAAAATATATTGAACTCTTAGTATCTACTGTCTGTTTCCATCCTCACTCTATCTCTTCGGAATTTTCCAGACTTTAAAATAGTTGGGCTCAAAAAGACAAAAGAAGCAATAAAATATTAGATTTACTGAAAGGAAGAATTGACATATGGCTCTTAGGATACAATAAGAGGAAGTAGGCCTCAGAATCAAAATTGAAATTTAAGCTTAAGGCTGGGCGTAGCTCAATCCACTCTGTATTCTCGGACTACTCTGCACGCTGTCTCTCTCTGAACTCTGAACTAGAAACTGCTGAAATGAAACTAACTCTCCTGCTTGTATTTACTAGAAGAAATAATCTACGGTACTTATGGAACTGTACATCTATTACTTCCATAAAGAAGTTAATCAATCCACCTGAATCAGTTATCTGTGTGTGTGCTTCTGGAAATTGATTTTTATGCAGCAAACTGTGATAAATACTTCCTTTGAAGTAAAAACGATGTCAATTTAGCATAGGCTGCCATGAAATTATTAAAGGAGTTTAGTAATTTTTGTCCTTACCTTGTAAAATGTGCTTGTAAATGTACCTGCAAAAGAGCAAAAGTTATCTTTATTTTTATAAATTGTTTTTTTTTAATTTCTTAACATAAAGTTTATCTGCGCTTGAATGCACCTCCTGTGGCAAGCTTACCTTCTGGTGCATGAAATTTCTTTTCAGGCGAACAGTTAGTTTCCAGACCATAGATATGTGATTCCTGTAATTAAACTCATGTTAGTTTCGTTAACTGCATATAAATGAACTATACATTTTTACTTGTACGTATTATTTTGGTAATAATTGTGTTACCGTATGCCATCCAGAGTTATCCTGGAGTTTATTACTCTTATAAATTAAACATTGCTACAATAGCTGTGATGCAGTCTGAAAAGCATTAAATAGTCAATTCGAGACTGCATTTTAGGAAAGTAAAATAACTACATTATTTTAGAACATGTAGATAACCCAACCTAATTACCAGTATATCATCTTAAATTTCCCTTAAATAGAGTTTGACTCAATATGCAGACAAATCCTTTGAGTGGGGGCAAGAATATGGAAATGGTTCACCATGGCATGGCCCTATTCTGGATTTTCTTTTATTTTTTTTATTTCCCAGTCTAATTACATATAGGTAATTCTCTAAATAGGAGAAATCAAATATGTGATAATATAGGTGCATGTAATCAAAAGTTACATGAAATACAGCATATAAATGTATTTGCCTTATTCTTAGGAATTTGATTTACTCTTATGAATTTGACAAAATATTTTTTTCAATCTTAATCTTCATTTTATTTTTTGCATTTGATTTATTTTGCTATAAAATAGTCAACATATGACACACGTACCGGGAGGGGGGGGGAGTTTTCTTTAAAAAGAATGCCCAAATCTTCAGAACCTAACCAATGTGCATGGTTGTATTAAGCACAGTATTACAGTGCATGCACTATAGCAAAGTATTCAGTTGTGACTTTGTTCAATTGTGATTGGTGTTAATACATGGGTCCCCCCCCTTTTTGCGGCTTGGCAGTTCACTGAAGGGGTGTGAGTGGGAAACTGGCCTGGGTGAGCGGTAGGCCAGTCTGCACATAAGTGGTGGGTTTCTACCAGACTCTGGACTTGTAGCAGCCGCTAGATTGCGTAATTTGCACGCGACCACTACAGTGCCGGTTCATTAGGCAGCACCATCTTTTTTCTTGATTTTTTTTTTTGGGGGGGGGGGTTTGCTTTCTGTGCATGCAGGTCCTAGGAAAAAGTACAATTGCTTTGAGGGCTTGCAGATAGCAGGTGACACGTTCCTGCTCCCATATGCTCTGAAACAACTTTCTATAGCTCTAATTATATGACAAACTATCCATTTATTATTAAACAGTAGATATGATATAGAATGGGTTCCACATACAAGAATAGATTCATTTAATAAGAGATTGATGTACCTGGTGAGAGAAGGTGCTCATTGGCAGAGTTGTCCCATAAATACCAGGAATGCCTTCTTTTTTTTCCTTCAAATTGGCAGGTTTGTCAACCTGGTTTTTTCACCCAGCCTGTATATAGATGAGAATTAGGAAAGACACAAAAATATGCACATCAGGATGAACAAGTAATGAAAATAACAATAGATTGTTAACATAGGAGAGTGCCAAATTTTATTTTACAAATTTTAGCATGCAAAGTTAAATTTAAAAAGCCCCCTGTAGTAGTGAGAGGATGTAGAGAAATTCTGGTCAGGAATACAGGTGGCAAAGTATCAATAAGAACAATTGTTAAAGTAAGATCAGGGGAAAGACAAAATTGAAGGTTTTGGGTTTTCCCCCTAGAACAAACTATTCCTTACTTTAGCCCTGAGACATAAATCACATTTCTTCAGGAAGCACATAAAACCTTGGCAGGTTCTGGGTTTCAGCAGAGCATTGGATAAAATCAGATTCAAAAAGTAAAAGGGCATTTCTAAAGGATTATCAAAGTCTGGAAGTTATTTTGGAGAGATAAAGAGGCATAGCTCTAAGTGTTTGTTCTTAAAGGCAGTAATATATTTAGGTGGTGTGATGGATGAGGACTTGGGCTGTAAGAAACTTAAATGAAGCAAACAAATCACAATCTTAAAAATGATTCTCAAGTAATGGGAGCATACATGCTATCCAAAACAATTTGTAATTGTTTTCCATATAATACAAACAGTAACACTGAACATTATGGTAAGAATTCAATGAACACTTCATTGAAAGCGTATTAAAGAATTGGAAAATTGTAGCCCTGCAACAAAATGACTTCTGCGAAGATAGGCTGTTGCTTTCTCCCGAAACTGCTGAAAATAGATAATTTATTTGCTTAGAAATGAATTGGGAATAAAAGACAAGCTATTATGTGTATAGTAGACAAAAGAGGTACCGGTAAATGAGATGTGATAAAAGCACAAATGTTACTTGACTTTCTTGGCTGTTTGAAAGGATGAACAAAAGATTACTATACAGTATTTAGGAATGAATTAATTCAGAAAATTAGAGTAGTCATACTCTAATGGAGTATGGAAGAGGCAGAGTTAGAAAATAAAGGACAATATGGCATGATAAATACCAGGATAATAAATCAGCAGCTCCAGATGTTTGGGATTATAATCCTTTAATATTTGCATGCTTATTGAAAATGAGACTAGCCATACTTCCATATATGCAGAAAGCACTAGGTTACCTATCAGGTGGAATGATTGTCACATCAAGGCAGTGGCTGAACTCTCCCTTCAAGCCAGACCATCGCCAATTCCCACATATGTTGCCCTCTTCCAAGTCAGACTTGTCAGCAGGGCTTCCTAAAAAAACCCCAATATTTCATGCTCAAATAAACCTGGATTCTACACACAAAAGACAAAAAATACACAAATTTTGGTCCTATCTAACAAAATGAAATTCAGTGGTGAAAAAAATAAATTTCTACACTTAGGCAAGAAAAACAAAATGCAGATACAGTATATGTGGTACATTGTCCAACTGTAGTAACTATGAGAGGAATCTTGGAGTCCTAGTGGACAACCATTGAAATATGAGACAGCAGTGTGCAGCAGCTGCCAAAAAAGCCAACACAGTTCTAGGCTGCATTAATAGATGGATAGAATTAAGATCATGTGAAGTGTTAATACCACTTTGTAAGGCCTTGGTAAGGCCACACTTGGAATACTACATTCAGTTTTGGTCGCCACCATGCAAAAAAGATGTTGAGACTCTAGAAAGAGTGCAGAGAAGAGCAACAAAAATTATTAGGGGACTGGAGGCTAAAACATATGAAGAATGGTTGCAGTAACTGGGCATGGCTAGTTTAATGAAAAGAAAGACCAGGGGAGACATAATAGCCGTGTTCCAATATCTCACGGGTTGCCACAAAGGAGTCAACCTATTTTCCAAAGCACCTGAGGGTAGAACAAGAATCAATGGGTGGAAACTAAACAAGGAGAGGAGCCACTTAGAACTAAGGAGAAATTTCCTGACAGAACAATTAATCAGTGGAACAGTTTGCCTCCAGAGGTTGTGAATGCTCCAACTCTGGTAGTTTTTAGGATGTTGGATAACCATCTGCCTAAAGTAATGTAGGGTTTCCTGCCTAAGCAGGGGGTTGGACTAGAAGACCTCCAAGGTCCCTTCCAATTTTGTTGTTGTCGTTGTTGTCGTTGTTGTTGTTGTTGTTGTTGTTATTATTATTATTATTATTATTATTATTATTATTATTATTATTAAATGAAGAAATCACTACACAGTTCAACTTATTTTTTACCTAGAAATGCTTAAATATACCTATTATTAGGTTAGGAATTAGGTTAGAATGTGCAGAGTTAGACATGATGACAAGGCGGTTGAATAATCAAGAATCAGAATTTTATAAAATTTGGCAGAGGGTCTATATCTGGTTGAATAAAAAAATGCTTAATGATGTTAAAATAATAGTTAAATGTATCAAATTGAAATGTTCATAGATAGAGTTTGGTAATAGATGTGTTTATTTCTCTGAATTGATCTAACCTATAATAGTTTTTCCTTTTTGTATTAAGAAGACTTCTATTCCGAGCGGAGCAATTGTAGCTCCTTTTTATGTTATGTGTTTCGTTTGGTCTTTTTATGTTTGTAATGTTTTGTTTTTTCATTTGAAATTAATAAAAAATATTTTTTTTTAAAGGAATTAGGTTAGCAAGATAAGGAACGCGCCCCCCCCCCCATTTTTGGTAACCTGTTATTTTGTTAAAAAATTACCTATTTAATCAAGTTTCATGCTCAAACACAGATTCGACAGGAGAAAAAAAAACCCTAAATAACAAAAACACAACAACTCAGGTTTAAGCTTGAGTTTAAATATTGTAGTAATATAATGCTATATTAAATATAGTAGTAACATACAATACTACTATGTTACTAATATAATACTAACTAATAATATCATGTGATGTATAGAAAAGCTTTAAATTTAAAAATGTAAAAAATAAATAATCTAGAGAGAGGCAAGCGCCAAGCCAAGGGCGGCCCGACCTGGCCATGAGGCAGGCAGGAGCACCTCTCTTTGGGGAGCGTGGATCACTCGAAGGGCGCTTTTTTTGGCGGGGGTGTGCGTGTGTCACCTGCGTTTCCTACCCTGGGAAGTTTGTGAAACTTCGCAGCGTTTCTTTCTTGGGAGAAGCCGAGCGCCAAGCCGACGTGTACATGCTGGGGCAGGACGCGACGGAGCGGAATTTGGGTTTAGCGCCTTGCGCCTCCGCCTCGGCCTTCAGGGTGCGTGGCGGGCCGCTATTCGCCATGAAAATAGCCCAGTCCCCGCCAAAGGACCCTGTGGGGGTTTCTCAAGGGTGAGGCGGCTCTTTCCCCCCCCTCTGGCGTCGCTTCGCCCCGCGCCCCGTCGGGTCCTTTCTGGTCGCTCGCTCCCTTCCTGATCCACTTGGCCCTCTCGGGAGGAAAGAGCAACGGGAAAAGGTAGTCTCTCGGGCCGAGGCAGCCCTGCTCTGGTGGGGTGAAATGCTCCCTTCGCCTGGTTAGCTGGGTCATAATGAAGGCAAGTGTAATGGTGGTCCCTGACGCCGTGTGAGGATTGTGCGGTGAAGAGAGAGAATCCATTGCGAGGTCTTTCTAGGCGGCTTCTGCTCGGTGGGGCATGTTTGCATTTGGCGGGAGAGTCTGTACTCTAGTTAAAATCTGTGCGATAATCTTTGGGGGGAGGAGGGAAAGAGGCTGTTTCCTTGCTTTTTCCTACAACAGATTAGCTCATCCTATTCAAAACGTCGCTATAGAGCACCGCACACCAAGACAACTAGGCACAAGAACAGCCCCCACCCCCGAACGCCATCACTCTGCTAAACAATCTCCTCAACACTGTCAAACTAAGCCTGCACTACTGTTACTACTAGTTTTTTTCTCATCATTCCTATCACCCATTTCCTCCCACTTATGACTGTAACTTGTTGCTCGTATCCTTAAGATTTTTATTAATATTGTTTCCTCATTGCTTATTTGACCCCTGTGACAATCATTAAGTACTTCATGATTCTTGACTTATATATCTTTTATTTTATGTACACTGAGAGCATATGCACTAAGGAGAAATTTCTTATGTGTCCAATCACACTTGCCAATAAAGAATTCTATTCTTATTCTATTCAACCTCCCCCTTTCCTTCCAATCCCTTGTTTTTTAAACCAAAAATGAAGAGTTTGATATGATAGAGACAGGGATGAATGTGATTGAATGATTTTAAGGACATGGGTTTTTAGGTTTGTTAAATTAGATTTTAGCATGTTTAATGGATTTGCTTTAAATGGGCTTAGTTTTAATCTTCGATTTCTACTGTTTTATCTTATATATTTATCTTTATGTTGTAAGCTGCCCTGAGTCTCTGGAAAAGAGCGGCCTAGAAATAAAATATAAATAAAGAATATTTTATGACTCTGCAATTTAGCATAGCTGACTTTTTGAAATTTTATTGTAGGGTCATAGTTGGAAACACGTTTTAAGTATTGTATGCTTGATTCTGTTGGTAGATGTTTTGTGCTCTGCTGCATAGATTGTTGTAATGCAAAATAATTGTGATAATACAAAAAAGATATTTAGAGAGATGTTTAGAAACAATTTACTAAGTGATATCAAATGCAGTTAATAATATCTTTCCCTTCTTATATAGGGCAAGTGGAAAATCTTGGACAGAAATTTATAAAAGCTTGATGTGAAGGCTGAACCAAACAATGAAAATCCAAAACGATGTCTTTGCTGCTGCAATTGATAAGCTGTAACATAGACAGAGCTGTGAATCAGTGTGAAAGAGAAATTTTCTTTTAATAGTTTAATTTTTTTATTTAAAATTAAGCTTACTTTTCGATTTATGTATTTACTCTATATTCTAATAGTAGTTCAGTAACACAATATGTATCAGTAGCCTGTTTGTAATCTTAATTTTTCTATCTCAGGGATATCAGTGAGGAGTGATAATCTAATTTCTATTTAATTGGAAGCCAGATCTATTTTCACTTCCTGTTTTTCTGTCTACTTGAAATTAATTAAAAGCAACCCTGCCCAATCATTTTTTCCAGGTGTACAAATTATTATGATTGCCTTCCTTTGAAAACAATGTAGATCTGTTGCTGAATTCATGCAAGAACAGGTAGTAGTAGCACAGAATGAGTGATATTTATGATCGTTCCTTAAAATTCCAAATGTTGCAGCAGCAGCAGCAGCAGCACCCCAGTCACGTGATCATAATTCTGCTGCTTGGCAACCGCTTCATATTTAAGATGGTTGCAAGTGGCTGTTTCACCTGCCTCTTCTATGTAGGGACACATTTTCTTGATGACTCTTGCCCATTTAATTGTATAGTTTTTAGCAATTTTTATGTTTTTCCCCCTCTTAATTCAGCATACACTGCTCAAAAAAATAAAGGGAACACTCAAAAAACACATCCTAGATCTGAATGAATGAAATATTCTGATTGAATACTTTGTTCTCTACAAAGTGGAATGTCCTGATAATGTGAAATTGATTGCCAATCAGTGTTGCTTCCTAAGTGGACAGTTTGATTTCACAGAAGTTTGATTTATTTGGAGTTATATTGTGTTTAAGTGTTCCCTTTAATTTTTGGAGCAGTATATATTGTTATGGATGAGACAAATGTAAAGGCAAAGACAAAGATAAAGGACTTTTTGTGGAGTTGAATATGGGGAAAACTTTTTTAAAATGTCACCATCTTAGACTCCCTTTACCCAAGTCAGCTAAACAACCAATGAAAGAACACTTTGCACAAAAAGGCTTTGTAAGTAAAATAAATGCTCCTTTTATTTTAAACAAATTTGATGTGTTAGAATTGGACCTTCAAAGAGAATTGGAAAAACAACTGCTGTCAGTTCTTTTCTTATCATATGGGGAAGAACTAAGTGGGA
Source organism: Erythrolamprus reginae (assembly GCF_031021105.1). NCBI lineage: Eukaryota > Metazoa > Chordata > Lepidosauria > Squamata > Dipsadidae > Erythrolamprus > Erythrolamprus reginae. The sequence continues at coordinate 173,375,273 of NC_091952.1, forward strand.
GTCATTATGCCTTCACTTGGGTGTCATCATTACAACTAATTAGTCCACCTTCTAGTCTGTGGCGAATTAAAAACAAACTTAGACAAAAATCAAAATCAGGAGAGGCTCCTCTGGGAAAACTCAACAGAGTTCTTATTTATTTACTTTTTTTATTTATTTGTTTTTGTATTAAATGTATTTACTACTCGTTCCACTGTTGAGCAACTTTGGGGAGCTTGCATTGGCAAAATAATGCCAATTTACAGTATCAATACAGTCATCAATCACCAAGATATTATGACTAAAACTACAAAATGTGGATGCAGTCTGAGTAAAGCAAAATAAAGTCAAATTAGCAGTTTTTATAACTTGAAAACTATGCCATTATTGTATGTTTATTGATTATGTGCAATTTTAACTGCATGGTAATATTTAGATAGTAATATTTAGTGCTGTAAAACACCATTTATTGCATTATGAGGAAAATAATACATGCTATTTTTGAGAGAAGGCTGTGACTATTTCACTAACAAGAAACTCAAGTAACTCTTTAAATAAGAGTGTTTCTTTCAGCCAACAAGAAATAAAATCTTTCCCCTCAGTAGTGAAATCCAATTTTTTTTTACTATCGATTCTGTGGGTGTTACTTGGTGGGTGTGTTGTGGCTTGATGGGCATAGCAGGAGAAGGATACTGCAAAAATCCCCATTTCCTCCCCACTCCTGGGGAAGGATATTGCAAAATCTCCATTTCCACCCTACTCTGGACCAGCCAGAGGTGGTATTTGTTGGTTTTCCAAATTACTCAAAATTTCCACTACTGGTTCTCCAGAACGTGTCAGAACCTGCTGGATTTCACCCCTGCTTCCCCTTATAGAAACAAGAAAACAAACCTTTTGCATGTACAGTGATCCCTCTATTATCGCGAGGGTTCCGTTCCAAGACCCCTCGCGATAATCGATTTTTCGCGATGTAGGGTTGCGGAAGTAAAAACACCATCTGCGCATGCGCGCCCTTTTTTTCTATGGCTGCGCATGCGTAGATGGTGGAGTTTGCATTCTCCGCCGCCCACGCAAAGGGGAAACCCGATTCGGCTCCTCGCTGCTGCTGCGCTACCGAGCAGATCAGCTGCTGGGCGGCCGAAGGAACCTTCCCTGGGTCTTCCCCCTCTTGCTGGCGGGCGGGCGAGCGGCGGGCATCAGCGAGGAGCCGGGGTTTCCCCTTTGCGTGGGTGGCCGGGAAGACCCAGGGAAGGTTCCTTCGGCCGCCCAGCAGCTGATCTGCTCGGTAGCGCAGCAGCAGCGAGGAGCCGAATCGGGGTTTCCCCTTTGCATGCGGGGAAACCCCGATTCGGCTCCTCGCTGCTGCTGCGCTACCGAGCAGATCAGCTGCTGGGCGGCCGAAGGAACCTTCCCTGGGTCTTCCCGGCCGCCCACGCAAAGGGGAAACCCCGGCTCCTCGCTGATGCCCCCGCTCGCCCGCCCGCCGCCCGCCAGCAAGAGGGGGAGAGATAGAGAAAGAGAAGGAAAGAAAGAGATGAGAGAGGGAGGAAGAGAGTGTGAGAGAGGAAGAAGCAAGAGAGAAAGAGAGAGAGAAAGAAAGATGAGAAAGGAAGAGAGTGACGTCATCGGTGGAAAAATCGCGATATAGCGTTTCGCAAAGATCGAGATCGCGAAACTCGAGGGATCACTGTACTCCCATCTAAGAACTCGATGTTGATCATGGCCATATTTATTTTTATTTCAACAACTTTTACATGCTCCTCATTTTTGCCAAAATAAGCACCTAGTGGAGGCAGCCAGGGTGAGGGCGAGCATTTGCCAGCAATTGAAGTGAGGAAGAAGACCACTCTCCTTTATTTTTAACCAAATGTTCACATCGCAAACCTGCCTCGGCATACAAAACTGGAAACTTGCTACAATACTTGGACCAATCCTGCTCTCCATCACGCCTTAGATTTGGGGAGACAAATCACCTTTTCACATCTTTTGTGAGCATCCTGGATACTTATTGCCATGGTTGAGAAATTGTGCATTTGAACTCAATGATTAGAAGTCTTTTTGCAAAGGGAAGAGTACTAAATTATTTTGAAAGAACTGGTACAAATTGATTTTCTGGAAAACAAGCTAGAAAAACATTACAATGTCGTGAAACTGCATAAAAGCTTCTTCCAAAAATTATACATCTACCGAACTAAGCCTTCTTAAATCTGAGCCATGATTTTGGGGAAGAGCAGAGAATGATTTATATTATATTATATTTATTTATTTATTTATTTATTTTGTCAAACAATTATAGAGTGGTAATTTGTACAAATAAAACATTAGATAACATTAGATAAGTAACACATGTCCAAGGATGTTGTCATTTACCTGTCTTGTGAGCTGCCCCGAGTCTTTGGAGAGGGGCGGCATACAAATCTAATAAATTAAATTGAATTGAATTGTAAGGCTTTAATAACTTAGTTTCTAGGCTTTCACTTCACCTCCCTATTACCCCATGTTTTTATTTTTGTTTCTTTAAGGGGGGGGGGAATCAGTGATATGATCACGGTTTGCATCACTGTGGATAGGTTCAAAGGACCATATCCACTTTTCAATAGCCCTTATTTAATCTTCTAGTGTGGCTATGTACAGTATGTATGCATGTGTCAGCTGAAAACAGATAGCTACAGAATTCCAAACGAGGCCCTATTTTTAATGGGGACATTGTAGAATTTCTCTCTGATTTAGGAAAGGAAAGGTCTTTATTTGCATGATATGACTTATTAGAGGAAGTTAATTTAACTTCAAACAGGAGAGGGGTCTGGGAGTAAAGCTTTTCCTCTCCGAATTAATTGGCATATTCAATTGATCCGACTCAGTGAAACTTCATGCTAATTCTTGGAAATCCAGTTAATCATGTCAAGTCAGCAATGCCATTAAATACTGTATATTTTGGTAGTATAGATTCTGTCTCATTATTGCCTGTGACATCACATTGCTGTTATGACACTTGGATTACATGGTGGTAGGGGCAGAGAAAAATGGCTTTTCACCACCAATATAAAGAGTTTGATAGATAGAGAAAGTCAGAAGGCCATTGTGTTCTGTATTGATAACAACTCCTTTCCTTAAAAAATCTATTTAAAAAAATCAGTACTTTTCAGAATGTTTTTTGGGAAAAGATCATGTCTTCACGTCCCACGACCAGCTACAAGTCAGCAAACGGCAAAGAAAGGAAGCTTGGTTTCAAGGTTCAGGCCTGTGACAAAATCTAGTCTGAACTTACCATCGCTAGTTAAGTCTCAGAAACTGAAACGCTGTGATAAGTTGGATGAGATAAATGAAGTATTCCTAAAGCTCTCTATGCTGAACAACAATTTACCCGATCCACTGAAAGATATATTGGTTCAATGTGCATATGAAGATCAAAAAAAAGGTATGTTATCACAAATTATCAATTTTAGAGAATATTTCTTCATAAAAATATGGTTGCTAATGAGCCGGGGTGGTGCAGCAGGTAGAGTGCTGTACTGCAGGCCACTGAAGCTGACTATAGATCTGTAGGTCAGAGGTTCAAATCTCATCACCGGCTCAAGGTTGACTCAGCTTTCCATCCTTCCGAGGTGGGTAAAATGACCCGGATTGTGAGGGCAATAGGCTGGCTCTGTTGCTAACATGTTGTAAGCCGCCCTGAGTCTAAGGAGAAGGACGGCATAAAAATCGAATAAATAAATAAGTAAATAATATATTTTACAGATTTCAAATTCTCAATTTTAATGAAATTGACCATCTGTGAGCTTACTTGCTTCTTGGGATGGGGAATGGGTGAGGTAGAAAATCTAGCAGGTACAAAGTTTTTTTTGTTTTTTTTTTAACTTAATGGAATCTAAAACCTACTCCAAACCTGGAGGACTCTTGTATGGTACAACAGCAGTGAATAAAAACAGAAAACATCACAAAAAATACAAAATCAAAGCGAAGGCAAGCATGCCACAACCAGTCAAATGGATCCAAATTCTTCTTAAAACTGCTTTGTTTCCAAAATATCTGCAAAATGGTAGCTTATGTTGGACGAGGAGGATGGAAGTGTAATTTCAAGGAATGGAAACTACCATGGGGCACTGTCCCACATATTCCCATGTGCCTTGAATGTGAAGCATTGGGGAGAGTTTCAAAAGGATTTCTCCGTAAGACTGGACCAGATTAGTGGTTTTAGCTCTGGTGTAAGTGTTGGCTAATATATCCTCCCAATACTGAACCATTTAGCATAGTGTTGGCAAACCTTTTCAATACTGACGAAATGGGAGTGTGTGTGCGCATACACATTGCCAGAAGCCACAAGAACAGCCACCCAGTGAGCATGCGTGTGGTGGCTGGCTGCTGATCCGGTTTCTGGCACATGCATGCACAGTAGCCACCTGATCTTCTGTTTCTGGCGTGCATGAGAAGACCTCTTGGCCCGTGCGCATGCGCGTGCTAGGAAGGTGATCTTCCGGTTTCCAGCACATCACCTGGCCATTGTACAGGCATGCATGCCAGAAACCGGAAGAGCATCCACCTGGCACCTACATCCACACTTGGTTACTGCTTTTCTGGTTTCTGGCACTCCTGAATGCATGAAGACCAATTGGCTGCCATGCTGGAACCCAAAAAGAGCAATGAATGATGGCTTGCATGCCTGGAGAGATGGCTCTCTGTGCTACTCCTGGCACATAGGTTCCCATAGCTTCACCATCACAGACATGGGACCTTAGAGATACAGCAGTATTTTCAATTGAGTTCAGAAGGCTACTTATGTGCCAATGCAACAATTTTAATAGAGGCACAATTCTACACTGGCATCTCCAGAAATATGTGTATTCCTTGTGTGTTGAAGTTTCAGAAGCAATTCAAAATTCTGCTCTAAGAAACTTGGACCTCACTTGGCTGGTTGTGAACTGTCGATCTTAAGGTAACTTTTGCCTTTTGTTAATGTTGGTTATGATAGGACTGGTAGCTGAGCTTCTGGATTGTCTTCAAAGGCAGCACCATGTAAAGTATATTGTAGTAGCCTAATTGGGCATTCATAGAGGTGTGAGATAATGGAACATGAATAGTGGTACTATTGCATCAAGGCAAATGCAGTTGTTAGTATGTGGTTCATATAATTGGCTTAAAGCAAACAATACTACTGTATTTGAAAATCACATTGTAGTTTTTATTTGGCTTACCTAGATTCTGAGATAGTGACTGCATTGAGTTTATTTGACTCCTAATTTCTTAATAACTACAGTCTGAAAAGTTGTACGTACTTTTAAATAACTAATGGGCAGAAGAAAAATAATCCGAGTCTGTGGAGAGGGGCGGCATGCAAATCTAATAAATTATTATTATTATTATTATTATTATTATTATTATTATTATTATTTTCTGAAGTGGGATGAAGAAAGGATTATATTTCAATAAAATTAATCTTATCTTGCAAATAGAACTTTTAATGGTACCCAACTGGAACATCCAATTCAGTGCTTTAGAAAAAAAAATTAATAAGATTAAAAAAAAAAGATTTAATAGCAGAATAAGAAAGAAAATATTTGAAATTAAATTGAAAAAAGAAATAGGAAAACCAACAGAAAAAGACATTATTTATTTACTGAAGAATCAAAATTCCACATTACAACAATCCTTTCCTGGTTTTGAATGTTATTTATAAATTATAAACGTAAGTTTGTTAAGTACAGGTTAAAATATGGGTCTGTTTCCAGTTCATCCTTAGTTGTATAATAATATTACTTAGTATAATAAAAAGCTATCATACAATTAAATATAAGAGTGCATTCCTTTCTCCCTTCCTTTCTGCCACCTACTCTGAGCAATCAATACCATATCAGATAAAATACAATACAATGCAATACAATAAAAATATTATTTCTTTTAAATAATCAAGACAGCCATTTTCAATCTGAAGCAAAGGCACAATGGCACGATTTTAAAAAAAACCTTATTTTTAAAAGACTAGAAATGAAGGTGCTATACTTCTGGAGCAGGGGTTCCCAAACTCGGCAACTTTAAGACTTGTGGATTTCCACAACTCCTAGAATTCACTAGCCAGCATAGTTGGAGTCTTAAAGTTGCCAAGTTTGAAAACCTCTGTTCTAGAGGATGATAATTCCATAAATAAGGGACTATTGTTGGGAGGACTTGCCCTTTTGTTCACACCTGATGTATCTCTGAAGTAGAGGGATTATCAAGAGGCCATTCTGTAAAGAATAAATTGGGTGTTTAAATTCTGAGCCTGATGTAACTAGAGTTGTGCTCTGTAAGACTTAAAAGAGATGACTAGTATTTTGAATTGAACTTGGAAGCTGACTGGTAAGCAATATAACAATTTCACAGTAGATGTTATTCTGTGACGGTGGGGTTGGTCTATCAGCACTTTAGCCAGCTAAACCTCCTGGATTGTGCCAGTGGTAGCTTTCAGATTGCCTCCAAGGGCAGCCCCATGTTACCTTAACCTGCCAAATGGTGACATGACCAACAAAACCTAGACTGTCTACAGTTGATCTCACCACATTCCTAAGAGATCTGTAAGGGGTATGCATAAGCGGTGCCTACCATCCCTGTCCTACTGTCCTAATTTACCTGTACTTTGCTTATGTTTATGTATATACCAATACCTACTATCTTGTACACGTTTGACAAACAAATAAATAAAAGCAGGGGGAACTGTGCCAAACCACCAATACCTTTTAAATTTCACTTTTTTTTCAGGTTATAAGGTTTCCTACTTTGACAATTTCTCAATGAATTTGATACCTAAAGAGGCATATTGCCCACCTCCGCCAAGTCATATGCCTCTAAGAAAAAGAAGGGTTTCTAACCGAATTGCCAATCAGCCTAAACCTTTGGGAACCTATAGACAAGATGTGCCACTAGCAACTATCATTGCAAGGTGAGATACAAAATAAACAATTATTTTTAATCATTGCATATCCTACACTGCATCCAGTCTCTATTGTTCTTTTTCTCTAAATTTATATTGTCAACTGTTGCACCCAAATCTCTATTATTTTACTACATAGACAATTTCTTTTTTAACACTATTAGAAAAACAGAATTTATTAATCTCTACAAAATATAGTACGACAAAAGTAGAGGATAGTGATGTATAGCTCAGTGTTGAACTGTTATGTTTGTGGTGTTTCTCTGAGATTGACTGTTTTCATGCAGCTTTCATTGGCAGTTAAATAAAACCATCAGTTCATAGACAAGTAAAGTTTGCTGATTGTTTACATGCAGTGGCTTGCCCTGCCAGCCAAGGTTGGGGTGTAGATTCTTCCTTGAAATGTCCTTGATTAGAACATTGTTTCTACTTTAATTATTTTCTGGGTTATTTTTTGTTTAATTGGGTACTGGTTGTTAAGGAAAATTAATTTTTTTTGTTTTATTTTTTGCTTTAACTTTTAAGTGGTGAATACATGATATTCAGCTTTATGTGTCTGTTGATGGTTGACTTATTGGAATGCCAAATTCCTAACATTTTTAAATTTGACTGGATCTAAATGTCAAGTTTCCCAGTTAAAATTGTGATTCAATTCATTCATTCATCCAATTTCTATAAATGCCCATTAATATTTGGGCTTCGGGCAACTCATAATTTAAAATAATTCAATAACACAACTAATAAACAAAATAAGGGGCAACTGCAAAAACAGAGTAACTCATTAAAACCAAATGAAAACCCTAATTAGAAGCAAAAGGGAAAAAAACCCAACTTGAGTTGTAAAGCTGTTGCTCTTAGCTGTAATGTCTCAGATGTTGGATTCAGAGGCAGTAGTTCTAAGGCATAGAATTAAACTTTATTTTTAAAAAACCTATGAAATAGTGTGGAAAGAACCAAGCAATTTAAGGTTTTGGTCATGACTGTGACTGTTGCTATAATTGGCTGGACAAATAAAAAGGCACTATTAATTCTAGCATGGGCTGTCTGCTGATTCATAAGGTCAAAGCTTCTGCTTATATACCCAAGACTGTGTCTGATGTTATTGATGACAAAATGAAAAAGAAATGGGCAGAGTGCTTAAGTTTTGAACATAATCCAATATCCCATCAACCCTTTTACAGTATTGTAACAGGGGCCTGTCTTGTTCCTGTTGCTTCTGGTTTATTTTGGATGGAATAAAATGGGATTGGAATATTAAGAGAAAAATAGACGTTCAGCATAACAAAATTTGCTTGAAGTTCCATCCAGGTGTGCCTGGTTTAAGGTTACAGTTGTTGATATTTTATAAACTATTTGCTCTGAGAAGCTAGGGCTGTGTAGATAGGTAGGCTGCAATTAAGAGTAAGCTTTGTATATATTTTGAGTTGTGCCTTATTTTGCAAGCAAGTAATGCAAAGCTTTGTAGGTGCGTGCAATGCTGTGGCCAATAGTCATATAGCAATAGCACTTAGACTTAAATACCGCCTGACAGTGATTTACAGCATTCTAACACCACCAGTTGTGTCTGATGTTATTGATGACAAAATGAAAAAAAAATGGGCAGAGAGCCTGTAATGTGAAGGATAGAAACACTGATATTGTTTGGATTCCTTTGAGTCTTTGATGAATATTCCACAGGCTGATGGTGTAATGAAAATTTTGAACATAATCCAATATCCTATCAACCTTTTTACTGCATAATTGATTTTCTATCGGAGATCCGTGGAAGAGCCAAGACATGGTAAGGAAGGCCATCAGAACCTAATCTTCCTGCAGCAAGATCCTGGGAGTAAAGTCTGCTTATTTAACACTTTGCAATTCAGCTACTTTCAGCATGGAAAATGATAGGTAGTCCTCGACTTACAGCCATGATTTTGGGACTGGAACTTTCATCGCTAAGCAATGTAGTCATTAAACAAGTTAAGTCCAATTTTATATATTTTTGCTGTATTCATTAAGCGAATCTGGCTTCCTCCTTGACGTTGCTTGGCCGGAACCTGCTGAGAAGGTTGCAAATGGTGATCACATTACCCCAGGATGCTGCAACAACTGTGTATCAATCAGTCGTCATTTTTTAAAGCGCCATCGTTATTTCAAGTTACTAAATGAATGGACACTAAGTCAAGGAACTACTTGTAATTATTAGTTACTTCTCATCATCTTGGATGGAGAATATTGTTGCCCCCCCCCCCCCCCTCCAATTCTGATATTTGGCATTATAAGATTAGCAATTGTTTCTGAGCGAAAGAACATTACATCTAACAAGGAAATACAACTGTACAAGTTTTCAGGTGTTTGGTAGGTTGGTAGGCAATTGTGGAAGGAGAATACAGGGATCCTTATCCATATTTAGCCATGTTGGTATTCCTAGAAACTTGAGTTTTGTAGTAATTTAAAAATTGTGTGCTAAGCAATATTTTGACTTATTCTGGAGATCAAGAGATTGGATCACTATATTAGCTCAATGTAGAATTTAATGTCCTCAAAATAGCTTGCTTTCAAATGTCTGCTATTCAGGGTACATAAAAACATGGGAATCTGTGAATTACCAGTTGAACATAGATAAGACAATTACAACCCTAACCATTTTAAAACCATATGGATCAAATGAGATGTTTCAAATTCTTCCCAAGTTCACAGTTATTATAGTAGTAGTATAGTGACTGATGATATTCTGAGAAGATATGCCTATATTAACACCAAGGCCTAATCCAAGAAAGATGAACAAATGGTTAACGGGTAGTAATAATAATAATAATAATAATAATAATAATAATAATAATAATAATAATAATAATAATAATAATTTAAAAAAAACTCATTACCTGACTCAGTAGTGTCAACCCCTAACCCCCAACATTTTTCCCTTAGACTATCCACGATTGACCTCTCCAGGTTCCTTAGAGGTCAGTAAGGAGCGTGCATAAGTGCACCAGTGTGCCTTCCGTCCCCTGTCCAATTGTCTCTCCTTATCTCATTTATTTTTTCTTCCTTTCTAATATGTTCACCTATACTTTTATATCTTTTCTTTACTTATATTATTACATATCTTTCTCTTCAATGTGTATTATATATTGGACAAAATAAATAAATAAATAAATAATTTCATTTCTTTGCAGGATGAATAGGTTGGGGAATTGGTGTGATAAAATCAATAGTAGGAATGTGGAATGGATGAATATTTTGGAAAAAAAGATTACAGTGTTCCCTCAATTTTCGCGGGGGATGCGTTCCGAGACCGCCCACAAAAGTCGAATTTCCGCAAAGTAGAGATGCGGAAGTAAATAAACTATTTTTGGCTATGAACAGTATCACAAGCCTTCCCTTAATACTTTAAACCCCTAAATTAATTAAAGGCAGACGAAAGTTTGGTGATGACATATGATGTCATCGGGCAGGAAAAACCGTGGTATAGGGAAAAAAACCTGTAAATAATTTTTAATTAATATTTTTGAAAAACCGTGGTATAGACTTTTCGCGAAGTTCCAACCCGCGAAAATCGAGGGAACACTGTACTAAGATATATACAAACAGGTCAAAAACAAGAACAGTCAAATACCATTGTTTATTGTAACAGGCCATTTTAATAAAAGACTCTTATTAAATATCTATATTCATTACATATATATTTTTCCCCTAAAGTAGTTAGTAAAACAGAATTGAATGTCAGAACTTTGCAATTATGCTAGCTATTTAAAAAAGGAAGTCGTCCAACACTCTTCCTCCTTCTCGCAGAATCAGTCTGTCTTGGAATTTCAAAGTCTCAGTTCTCCAAGTCATTTCCTGCGGTTCACAACAATCTTTGTAGGTTTTGGGAGGGAGGGGGGAGAGACTGTGCACTCCAGAAGGAAGCATGTCGGCTAGTTGCCCCTTTAATACTTATTACTACCCTGTTTCCCCGAAAATAAGACATACCCCGAAAGTAAGGCATGTCAGAGGTTTTGCAGAATTTGCTAATATAAGGCACCCCCCGAAAATAAGGAGTAGTCAAGTTTACATACGGTACGGTGGAAAAACATACGGTACCATTCAAAGCTGTTCATAGCAGTACCGTAATAATGTGGCGTCCCCTGCTGGCCCCTTCCATCGCTTTGTACCATCCAGTACAGCAGACACAGTCTGCTGCTGTCTCACCGCCATTACAGTCTCCACTACAGTGCGTAAACTGTAGTTCCTCTGGTGGCCGGAAGCTGTAATAGCGGGAGTATACTGTTGTACCATATAAGTGCCGTTGTTTGTGTGTGTGGGTGCCATACTGACAGGTACCGTACCGTAATCAGTGTACCATACGGTACACTTTCTTTGGGGGTGTCAGCTTTTCTGCCTGTGAATTTGTCTTATTTGAGAAATATAAGGCACCCCCCGAAAATAAGATATAGCACAACTTTTGGAGCAAAATTTAATGTAAGACAGTGTCTTATTTTGGGGGAAACACGGTATTAACATGATGGGTCTGAGAGCAGTAATATGGCCTGTAAGGTTGAGCTGCCTCTTGTTCCAAGCAGTATTATCTTCCAGAAACTTGAGTTAAGGCATTAATGTGAGTAAGGCAAACAATAAGGATAAGTGAGATTTTTCATCAGGAAAATACTGCATAGAGAAAGAGTCCCTCCTTCCTTCCTTTTTTTTCTCTTTACTGTGATGATCTCAGTCTTAATCATACACCTATACTTGTTCTCAGCCAATGACAACCTTATTCACTCCTTTTCATGTCATCTTCAGCTTTTACTGTTTTTTCACCATGGAAAAAACACTTCAGGGTTCCCTGAACATTTTAGGGGAGACATTTTCCTGACTCTGCAATAAAATCTGAATGAAGTTTTGTGTCAGCGATAGTTTTTTAAAAATTGTATTCAATGGCATATTTATGGTCATTAAAAACTCTGCAAAATACACCAGAGAATAATGAAGTGGTAAAGTATTAATCCTTATTGTATGCATTTGAGCACAGATATTTGATAATACAGGGAGTGCCATTATTTTGTGTGTTTATTTTTCCCTTTCTCCCAAATAGATGGATACCGAACAGCATGTCATTTCAATATGACCAGCAATCAACTATTCAAGAACTTGTAAATTTTGGTGACATTGAATCCCTCACCCCTTGTGGAAGACAGTCACTCATTGTCACATTCAAAGAAATTCGCTCTGCGTGCAAAGCTGTGAGTGCTTTCCCGCCTAATGGCCCACACAGGCAACTCCAGTGCTTTTGGCATCATAAATGCATGTCAAAGTACAAAATTCTAAAAGACAAAGAAAGCTAAGCTCTAGCCAGAATGAAGGAACCGTCTGGATATGTATCCAAGGTATTCATTTAATGACAGTTTTTTTTAGTAAGGGAACAGAAACAACTTACAGCAACTTATTTTGCATGATTGGCTAGAGACTAGAGCTTTGATTTCTTCTGCAAAAAGCTCATTACGGCATTCATGCACTCTTCAGATAGCCATCTTTCCATGAGACATTCACATTCCTGAGAATTAACTTTGTGTAGCTTCTCTTTTTCCATGTTTCGTATTAGCTGCTTGGAGACCGCCAAAGTCTGGAGAGGTTAAAAACAAAACAACATCTGGTTAATATGGACCACATCTGGCTGATATTGCTAACCAAGGATCAAGGAGAGAATTTATGTAGAGAACTAGAGCACAAATTCAGGACCTCCCTCTGCCTTCCTTCTCTCTGCTCAATATTTTCCCTTTATCTGACTTCCAAACCAAAAACAATACCAAGGGAATAATTAGGTACTTATCTCCCAAATTTCTATGCTATATTGATTTCTTGGGCAAGTATAGGGCTGGATCACAAATTTACTCATTTACATGTGCTATACAACAACAACAAAAATAACCTGGGCACTGTTTCATAAATTAAGTGGATTACATAACATTTTTTTTTGTTATTGAAGAAATTACAATGGGAAATTGTCTTTCTGTTTATAGATGATCAACAGCTGTCTTTCTACATCACAAGTAAAAAGCAGAAAGAAGGTGATTAGGACAAATAAAATTGGTCATTCCACATCTTTCTGCCTCTAATAGTCATTTCTCTCAGTATATGTTAAAACTATCCGCAAAAACCTATCAATTTGAATTAGTTTACTGCACTTGTTTAATGTCAAAAACTGCCGTAAAAACCTTTTTTGCAATATTTATTCTTTAACATAAAACAGTCAGGCAGATATAACTATTATTTGAATTCAACGTTTATAATTGCAATTCTCTTCATCTCCACGTACATGCAATCTTTCTCCATAAATATGTACTCCAAAATAAGCTGTAATTGGTTGTAAGAAATTTAAAACCAGATAGGGATGTATACAGTGGTGGGCTGCTAGCTGGAATGCCTAATGGCTCTGGAGGTACCGCAGAGGTGAGCCAAATTAGGCATTCCGGCTAGCAGCCCACCACTGGATGTATAGAACTGTAGAATGGATATACTTCTTGGTTTGGGTGTTTCCAGGGTAAGATGGTAAGGCCATGCTTATGTCTGAAAGCAATGTTAACAGAGATAGAGGCTTGTTCAATGGATAGTTTCAAGCTGTTGCTATTATTTATCTAATAGAGTTCAACAACAGAGAGAAGACAATGTAACTTAAGTAAAATAATTTCTGACTGGGAAAGGGATAGGGATTCAGGTATTTATCCACAAGTAGGATTTGAAAAAAATAGATGCGTAACTTTTTAAAATTATATTTCTTTTCTTTCCTAGTTTGCTGTTGTCTCTCCACAATTGTAAAGTGCCTAAAATGCAATCATGACCATGGGGGATTTGTTTCCAGCACAGTTACGAAAACAGGTCATAGATAGCTCTGGAGAGGTTTGTTGTAACTCTGAACATTTTAAAGTGACTGGTTGTAAGTTGAGGACTACTTGTAATTTGCCCTTTTGTGATGGAGACTTTTGCTCTTTCCAGTTCAGCCAATATTGTAACAGGGACCTGTCTTGTTTTATTATTAATTAATTAATTAATTAATCAGATTTGTATGCCGCCCCTCTCCGCAGTTCCTGTTACTTCTGGTTTACTTTGGATGGAATAATATGGGATTGGAATATTAAGAGAAAAATAGACATTCAGCATAACAAAACTTGCTTGCAGCTCCATCCAGGCGTGCCTGGTTAAGGTTATAGATGTTGATATTTTATAAACTATTTGCTCTGAGAAGTTAGAGCTGTGTAGATAGCTAGGTTGCAATTAAGAGTAAGCTTTGTATATATTTTGAGTTGTGCCTTATTTTGAAAGCAAGTAATGCAAAGCTTTGTAGGTGTGTGAAGTGCTGTGGCCAATATTCATATAGTAAAATAGAAGTTAGATTCATGTACCGCCTGATAGTGATTTACAGCATTCTCTGTGCCGTTTACAACCTAAAGATTTTGCCCCCCAACAATCTGGATTCTCATTTTACCAATCTCGGTAGAATGGAAGGCTGAGTCAATGTTGAACTCTGTCAGGATCGAACTCCAGGTTGTGGGTAGAATTTGCTTGCAATATTGCATTCAAACCACTATGCCACCAGGGGCTCCTATTGATGAGGCTAAATAGAAGTAGAAACTAATACAATTTTGTTTGGTTGCTTTTTAGCTTTGGCACGCAGGTAAATTTTGTGCAAGCTCATACTCTCGGCTACTCTTTATTTTCTAGAGTGCATTTAAAAATTAAAACAAAAACAAATGAGCCGGGGTGGCGCAGCAGGTAGAGTGCTGTACTGCAGAACACTGAAGCTGACTGTAGATCTGAAGGTCAGCGGTTCAAACCTCATCACTGGCTCAAGGTTGACTCAGACTTCCATCCTTCCAAGGTGGATAAAATGAGGACCCGGATTGTGGGGGCAATAGTCTAGCTCTGTTAAAAAGTGCTATTTCTAACATGTTGTAAGCCGCCCTGAGTCTAAGGAGATGGGCGGCATAAAAATCAAATGAATGAATGAATGAATGAATGAATGAATGAATGAATGAATGAATGAATAAATAAATAAATAAATAAATAAATAAATTAATTTTGGGTTGGGATTGTGATTAGCCTCTTGTCCTCTCTTGGAGAGGTTCTCTTCTGTTAAAATGTTACTCACTTGGGCTGCGTAGGTATTTATGTTCTTGCCCTATTATTATTTACTACTATTTTAGAATACATTCTGCTGTTTTTTTGCAAAACATACTTTTAACTTATGCTTTAAACTTTATTTCAGTTTATTAGATAAGCAATTTTGCTAACACTAACCTTTTTAGGAAGATTGGCATAAGCCTTCAGCCTCGCCCACACCTCTTTTTGGAATGTACTGTCAGGAAAAACCTCAGTGACAAGACCCTGCGAACAGGCTTCTGCAGCAGTTAGCTTCTTGTTGAAAAGCAGCATTTCAGTGGCCTGATTAAAGGAGAAAAGAAAAAACTTCTCATTCTGACTTTCCACTAATTGTAGTGCATTTGTTATATATACTATAAGGAACAGAAGAACACTTCAGTGTATCATTCATAAACTATCTTAAGATTTAGTCATTGGCATCTAGCCATGACATTTATAGGAAAAGGCCATTTGAACAGGACTGATCAAGAAGCAGTTTTGATACAAGGAACCCTATGATATTATTACAGCATTAGCAGTCTGCATTGGTTGCCAATCAGTTTCCGGTCACAATTCAAAGTGTTGGTTATGACCTATAAAGCCCTTCATGGCATCGGGCCAGAATATCTCCGGGACCGCCTTCTGCCGCACGAATCCCAGCGACCGATTAGGTCCCACAGAGTTGGCCTTCTCCGGGTCCCGTCAACGAAACAATGCCGTTTGGCGAGACCCAGGGGAAGAGCCTTTTCTGTGGTGGCCCCGACCCTCTGGGACCAGCTCCCCCCAGAGATTAGAACTGCCCCCACCCTCCTCGCCTTTCGTAAACTCCTTAAAACCCACCTTTGCCGTCAGGCATGGGGGAACGGAAACATCTCCCCCTGGCCTATACAGTTATGTAGGGCATGCTTGTATGTATGTTTGCTTTTAATAATGGGGTTTTTAGCGTTTTTTTAAATTATTAGATTTGTTATATATTGTTTATTATTGCTGTGAGCTGCCCCGAGTCTACAGAGAGGGGCGGCATACAAATCAAATCAAATCAAATCAAATCAAATCAAATTAAATCAAATCAAATCAAATCAAATAAATAAATAAATAAATAAATAGTGCTCTGAATATTAAAATGTTATTTCAATGCAGACCTGACCATTACTCCATAAGGCTCATCATTATATAAACTGTTCTTCATTTCTAACATATATTCCTTCTTGAACAAAATCTAAGAGCATTTTTTCCCCCTAAATCAACCATCAACCATATTTTTCTAAATCAACCATAAAATGTTCACATGCTACCTTAGTTAACCCCATAATTTTGGGAAATGTGTATGAGGAACATCCTTCTGGACTTTGACCCAGGTTGCTAAAAGGAGTATGAAAGGTAGCCTGTGGGGAAAAGAAATACTGTTAACATAGAGATTTTATTTTCCTTAGAATATAGCCATGTCATTTTTCAAATGGTATGATTAAAAACTCTCGTCATACCGATAGCTTTAAGTATGAACTTCTCTGATCCAGCACTTCTTCTGGTGCCTTGGAAAACAGCCTGACCCCTTCCTCTCTGTGGTAGCCGCTCAGGCAGTGGTCCCCAAACATTTTACACAGGGGGCCAGTTCACTGTCCCTCGGACTGTTGGAGGGCCGGACTATAAAAAAAAAACTATGAACAAATCCCTATGCACACTGCACATACCTTGTTTTAAAGTAAAAAACAAAATGGGAACGTACTATTTAGAGGGGGGAGAAGAGCTGAAATTCATATATGTTTATGTTTTGTTTTTAATTTTCTTTTGTTAACATCTGATTGGCTATACAAGGTTTTCTTGGGTTATGAAAAATGTATAAAGAAAGAAGGAAGCACTTTGGCATAATGGTTAATAAGTTAGAAATATAATTGGTGTTGCACTTTTTGAAGGAACATAAAGGAGGGAATTTAATTAAAAGAAAATGAATGTAACTGGAAATTAGAAAAAAAACCTTTTGCAACTTTTTTGATGATTGATATTAGTTACTAACAAAATACCACATTTTATTCATGGAAAATTAGATGGTACACTGCTGTTTGAATGTATGTTGAGAGAAAAATTAAAAAAAATTACCCCCCCCCCCCAAACAGTCCTCTGTCCCTCCATTTCATTCTTCCTTCCTTTCTTCCTTGTTCCCTCCATTTCTCCTTCTTTCCTTCCTTCCCTCCTTCATTCCTCTCCACTTCTCCTTCCCTCTTTCCCCGTAGTTTTGGGACCACTGCCCTCAGGTATTGGAACCCTGCTATCATGTGTGTTTTTTGTACAAGTGGCAGGACTCTGAGGCTGAGAAGTGTAAGATTCAGTTATTCATGGGTGGAATATTCTATGTCAAATCTCCTCTGAGCCATGCTATCCCAGATGGAAACTGGCAGTTTTTCAAAGAAAATACCCTAAATCTGGTTTAAAGTATCCCTTGGAGTAAATACCCTACTCAGATGTAATTATAGTGTATTCTTTAAACCAGAATTACCCACAATATTGATGTTTTATAAGACTGCTTAAATGAAAAAGGAATAGTGTTATGGTCATTACGTCTCTGTTATTATTTGATGAGCTCCCTTGTATTACAGGGCAAGCTGTATCAGAACTGGAATTTTCTTTGTATGAAAATTTAATTAATCCATATTAAAGGATCTTATTTCTGAGAGAGCTGGTGCTGGAGGCAAGGAAATTGACATGTAGGCAGGGAGGGGGAAAAAAAACCCTAACCCCTCTGCAAGCTGGCAATGTAAGAGACGAGGTACGCAAGACAAGGAGTAAGAACACCAAAAAACAATGTTGACAGTGACAACTGACTGAGCAGGAAGTTTAGACAATCCACAGCTGATCAGCAGGAAGGACCAGGCAACCTCTTTAAAGGATGAAGAAGAACTAAAGGCACCCTTGGATAAGTAGGAATGCAGTGCAAGACTTAGGCAGTTCAGATGCAGGAGTTATGAGTTTGAGTAAAAGAGACACACTCTTATCCCTTTGTATTTATGTTCTTTGGGGAACCAGAGTAACCAGGTTAGTGAAGGAAAGTGATTCACATCCTAAGGCAAACATTTACAGTGGAGGAAAGTGGAAGAGGTATGTCTAGCTTAATTAAAAGAAGGACCAGGGGAGACATGATAGCAGTGTTCCAATATCTCAGGGGCTGCCACAAAGAAGAAGGAGTCAACCTATTCTCCAAAGCACCTGAGGGTAGAACAAGAGGCAATGGGTGGAAACTAATCAAGGAGAGAAGCAACGTAGAACTAAAGAAACATTTATTGACAGTTAGAACAATTAATCAGTGGAACAGCTTGTCTCCAGAAGTTGTGACTGCTCCAATGCTAGAAGTTTTTAAAAAGATATTGGATAACCATAGGGTTTCCTGTCCAAGCAGGAGGTTGGACTAGAAGACCTCCAAGGTCCCTTCCAACTCTGTTGTTGTTTATTTTATTTAATTATTTATTTATTAAATTTATAGGGCACCCTTCTCGCGAATTCAGGGTGGCTTACAATAAAAAGATAAGACAAAATTAAAAAATACCCCAATACATAAAAGCAACGCTAAATGTTTATTCTAATAAAACAACACACAATCAACACTCGTATGTACTAGTGACCGTGGCAGAGGACCATTGCTTAATGACTCCAGGCCTGCCGACATAGGTGTGTTTTAAGCGCTTTTCGAAAGGTGAGTAGAGTGGGGGCAGTATGAATCTCTGGGGGGAGTTAGTTTCAGAGGACAGAGGCGGCAACAGGGGAGGTGCTCCCCCATGGTCCCACCAGCCGGCATTATTTGGCCGACAGGATCCAGAGGAGGCCGACTCTGTGCGACCTAATTGGTTGCTGGGACATGTTGTTGTTGCTGTTGTTAGGTTATCTTGTATTTTACAAGCTAAGAGCTATTAAGGTTTTCTTTAGGACTTTATTTTTGCACTTAAATATATACAATTTATTTGTATTTTTGCAGATAAATGAATGTGCCAGCTTGCAGGTGCTTCTAGAGAGGTTTTTCCTTTTTTAATTCCATGCCTACATGCCTGTATTCCTGCATTCCAAGACAAGAACTTTCAGTAAAAAATATTCAATTTTATGAAGAAAATTCCAGTTCTCATACATAGCATCTCACTCTCTCCCATACCTTGATTCTCAAAGTAGGAAAAAAGGAATCCTATATCATGAACAAATAAACAGTATTCCAACCAAAGTCTATGTCCAGAATGATCTAATAGTAGTGACAGGTATCAAAGAGAGAAAACTTACCTGGTCAGTAGCATATACAATGTCAAACAGCCCAAGCAGAGTTACAGGGATTCCAACAGCGGGCCCATTTACCACAGCAATTAATGGCTTTGGAAAATCAATATAATGTTGAACAAACTTTCTGCGAATAGAAAGGAACAGGAATCAATTTACAAACAAGATACTATTTGGGAATGTCACAACACTTGAACTTTTTTTCTGTAGAGGAAAAAAATCCTAACAATTTATTAGATATTCCAGTAGCTGAATTTCACCTTTCTGGAGTTTTAAATATAAAATATTTAGTTTGAAATCATTCTGTGAGGCATAAAGTGCCTTTGGTTTTCCTACAATACCATTTTGCTGCTGAATGGGTGAAAAATGCATTAGAAGATTTTGTTTAAAAAAAATTGGGGGGGGGTGTTAAAATTTATTTCTAATTCGAGATGCACAAAGAATTCGACAGATCTTTCTGTACTATGCAAATAAAAAGGTGTAATATTTTGAATAGTAGAAACTGCCTTCTTTAAAATCCTACCCTCAAAATGATGCTATAGAGCACTGCACACCAAGACAACTAGACACAATAACAGTTTTTTCCCATCACCATCACTCTGCTAAACAAGCAATTCTCTCACCACTGTTAAACTATTCACTAAGGCTGCATTACTATTACTACTAGTCTTCTCATCATACCTACCACCCATCTCTTCCCAATTATGAATGTATGACTGTAACTTGTTGCTTGTATCCTTATGATTTATATTAATATTATTTCCTGATTGCTTATTTGTACCCTATGATAATCATTAAGTGTTGTACCTCATGATTAAGTGTTGTACCTCTCAGCGGCTTTCGATAACATCGACCATGGTATCCTTCTGCACCGGCTGGAGGGGTTGGGAGTGGGAGGCACTGTTCTTCAGTGGTTCTCCTCCTACCTATCCAGTCGGTCACAGTCGGTGTTAGTGGGGGGTCAGAGGTCGACCTCGAGGTTACTCCCTTGTGGGGTGCCTCAGGGGTTGGTCCTCCCCCCCCCCCCCTGCTATTTAATATCTACATGAAACCGCTGGGTGAGATCATCCAAGGGCATGGGGTGAAGTATCATCAGTATGCTGATGATACCCAGCTGTACATCTCCACCCCATACCCAATCAATGAAGCAGTGGAAGCGATGTGCCGGTGCCTGGAGGCTGTTGGGGTCTGGATGGCTGTCAACAGACTCAAACTCAACCCGGATAAGACGGAGTGGCTGTGGGTTCTGCCTCCCAAGGACAATTCCATCTGTTCGTCCATAACCCGGGGGGGGGGATTATTGACCCCCTCAGAGAGGGTCCGCAACTTGGGCGTCCTCCTCGATCCACAGCTCACATTAGAGAAACATCTTTCAGCTGTGGCGAGGGGGGCGTTTGTCCAGGTTCGCCTGGTGCACCAGTTGCAGCCCTATCTGGACCGGGACTCATTGCTCACAGTCAGGGCCGCCATCAGGAATTTTGGGGCCCCATACAGCCTAAGTGTCTGCCCCCCCCCCCGCCATTTTAAAACTACTTTTTAAAAGTTTTTAAGAAGATGTTAGATAATCATCTGAAAATAGCTGTAAATAAAACCCGATGTTCCCAGAATTAACTTTATTCATAAGATTATGATAGCAACAACTTGACCTTAGTTTTACTGGAACTATAGAATAATCATATAATAACCGCTGATGTTACAGACCGTATAACTATATAAAGAAGGAACTGTGAGGATAACAGTTCAAAAGGGACGGGGGTGGTGTTTGTTATGTTGTGTTGTTTTGTTGCTTGTCTTATAAAATGCAAATACAAAATTTAAACAAACAAATAAGTATATTGTAAAATGATAGATTATGTACTATCTTTTTTTTTTAATGTTTACATAATAACTACTTTTTTAAAAAAAAATCATCTGTCTGAAGTAGTGTAGGATTCCTGTCTAAGCAGGGGGTTAGACTAGAAGACCTCCAAGGTGCCTTCCCACTGTTATTCTATTCTAATTATCCAGGGGGTTGTGTAGTTATCAGTGGTATTAAAATAGGAGCTGTTAAAAAAAACCCAAATACAATTTCATATTGCTTCACATCTCAATATCCTTTTCGATCTAGTTTTTACGCCCATCGGTGAACGCAGGTCTGAACGAGCCCGTGGTATCCAAGTTAATTTCAAAGTACACTGCTCAAAAAAAAGGGAAGGGAACACTTAAACAACACAATATAAACTCCAAGTTGTCAATCAGCGTTGCTTCCTAAGTGGACAGTTTGATTTCACAGAAGTTTGATTTACTTGGAGTTATATTGTGTTGTTTAAGTGTTTCCTTTATTTTTTTGAGCAGTGTAGATAGAGCAGGAGGTCTCCAATCTTGGCGACTTTAAGACTTACGGACTTCAACTCCTAGAGTTCCTCAGCCAGCGAAGCTGCCTGGGGAACTCTGGGAGTTGAAGTCCGCAAGTCTTAAAGTCGCCAAGGTTGGAGACCCTCTGATAATACAGGGATTCTATCGTTGTATAAGTCAGTGTTTCCCAACCTTTTTTGAGCCGCGGCAAATTATTCATATTTTCAAAATCCTGGGGAACATTGAAAGGGGTGGGTGGGGGGGGCTAAAGAAAAGTTTGGACAAAAAAACCCTCTCTCTTCCTCCCTTTCGCTCTATTTCTCCCTCTTTCTCTCTTTTCCTTCCTTCCTTCCCTTCTTTCTCTCTCTCCATCCCTCTTTCTTTCTTTCTCTCTTTTTTGCTCCCTTTCTCTCTCCCTCCTTCCCTTCCTTTGTCTTTCTCTCTCCCTTGCTCTCTCTCTCTGTCTCCCTTGCTATCTCTTTCTTGCTTTTTTCTCTCTCTCTTTCACTGTCTTGCTATATGTCTCTTTCTTTCTCTCTCTGTCTCTCTTTCTTTCTCTCTCTCTGCCTCTCTTGCTAAGTCTCTCTTTTTCTCTTGCTGTCTCTCTTTCTTTTTCTCTCTCTCTCTATCTCTCTTTCTCTACCTCTCTTTCTTTCTTTCTTGCTCTGTCTCTCTCTCTCTGCCTTTCTTGCTAAGTCTCTCTTTTTCTCTTGTTATGTCTCTCTTTCTTTTTCTCTCTCTCTGCCTCTCTTGCTATGTCTCTCTTTCTCTCTCTTTCTCTCTCTCTTTCTCTGCCTCTCTTGCTGTCTTTCTTTCTTGCTCTGTCTCTCTTTCTCTGCCTCTCTTGCTATGTCTCTCTTTCTCTCTCTCTCTCTCTGCCTCTCTTATATGTCTCTCTTTCTTTCTCTCTCTCTCTCAGCTGACTGCAAGCGGGAGCCCTGACGGCGGCAGCTGGACGTGCTGCTGGACACCATATATGCCAGGCCCGCAGCGCCAGCATGTACGACGTCCAGTAGCACGGCCAACAGCCACGTCAGGGCTTCCGCTTGCAGTCAGCTGAGAGAGAGCAAGAGCGCTCCCTCTCGCCGCCGCCTGGAGCTCTCTCTCGCCGCCGCCATCTCCCCGCGACTGCCTGCGGCCGCTGCAGCCCCCCCCTCCCACCGGGCCACAAAGGACACTTGCCGCCGACGGCAGTGAAGCTCCAGCTGGGCGGGGCGCTGCCGGTACTTCCGTCGTGGGGCTCCCGCTCGCAGCTGTCCCCCGGCTTCTGCTCGATGCCGCGGTTTTCGGCGCTCTCCTACTGGGCCCCAAAGAAGGAAGGCGGGAAAAAGGCGCGAAGAATGAAGCTCTCCTTCTTCCTGCCTTCCTTCTTTGGGGCCCAGCAGGAGAGCGCCGAAAACCGCGGCATCGAGCAGGAGCGCACCGGTTGGGAAACGCTGGTATAAGTTACAACCGGGTTCTGAAGACCAGCCCCACGCAACAACAAACCTCCCTTCTTTTGCTTTGGGAAGGCGCCTCGAGTTTCCCTCACGTCCATTCATCCGGGTTATTTTTCTTTTACTGAAGGGAAGCTCTGATTGACGGCGTTAATGCGGGGCCCCTCTAATCACCGGGCCCGGTACGGGGCTCCCTGTAGTACCCGTCTATCGGCGGCCCTGCTCACAGTCACTCATGCCCTCATCACCTCGAGGTTCGACTACTGTAATGCTCTCTACATGGGGCTACCTTTGAAAAGTGTTCGGAAACTTCAGATCGTGGACAATGCAGCTGCGAGAGCAGTCATGGGCTTACCTAGGTATGCCCATGTTTCACCATCACTCCGCAGCCTGCATTGACTGCCGATCAATTTCCGGTCACAATTCAAAGTGTTGGTTATGACCTTTAAAGCCCTTCATGGCACTGGACCAGAATATCTCCGAGATCGCCTTCTGCCGCACGAATCCCAGCGACCGATTAGGTCCCACAGAGTGGGCCTTCTCCGGGTCCCGTCAACTAAACAATGTCGGTTGGCGGACCCCAGGGGATGAGCCTTCTCTGTGGCGGCCCCGACTCTCTGGAACCAACTCCCCCCAGAGATTAGAACTGCCCCTACTCTCCCTGCCTTCCGTAAACTCCTTAAAACCCACCTTTGCCATCAGGCATGGGGGAACTGAAACACCTCCCCCGGGCATGTACAATTTATGCATGGTATGTTTGTGTGTGTGTTTGTTAGTAAATGGGGTTCTTTTTAAATCTTTTTAAATCTTTTAAATTTATTTGGATTTGTCATGATTTGCTGTATCTTGCTGTGAGCCGCCCCGAAGTCTGCGGAGAGGGGCGGCATACAAATCTAAATAATAAATAAATAAATAAATAAATAAGTTTGCAGGATTCAGGTTTGGTTAGTTTGGAGAAAAGGACTAGGAGTGGCATGATCCAGTACGTGAAAGGCTACCACGAAGAAGATGGGGTCAACTTCTTTTCAAACGCACCAGAAGGCAAGAGAAGAAGCAATGGTTGGAAACTAATCAAGGAGAGGAGCAACCTGGAATTAAAGAGAAACTTCCTAGCAGTGAGGGCAATAAAGCACTGGAACAACTTGCCTTCAGATGTTGTGGGTGCTTTGTTTGAATAAAAACCCACCAGTTCTAAGCCGGGAATAAAATGGAGGCTGATTGGAAACTAAGTTTATTGATGAACAGAACCACCACACACACAGCCTGCAGTTCTGGGACAGCTGACAAAACAGAGTTGAGAGTGGGTGGATTTTTATACTTTCTTTCAGATTTGTATTTGAGATTCCTGTTCATGTGCAAGAATGTTATAGAATAGAATAGAATATTCCAACAGCTATTGTCAGATTCCTATGGCTCCCTCTATAGGCAAAAGAGGAAATGCAAATCCTAGGTGTTTGTCCCAGCTAATCTTGTCAACATTTCCACTTGCCTAATTGTATTGCTTATCTGTCTGACCCAGTCTTTCTGACTGGACTACCAAATTTGCATTTCTAAAAGCTGGCCTCCTCAGTTTCCACTTGGAGCAGAGACTGGGACTGGTTTCGGCCTGCCTTAAGATTTTTTCCCATTTGTCCTTCAGGGGAAATATTCTATCCTGACCCCAGGAGCACTCTGCAGGCTTCCGAAACTCTCTGCATGCCCCGTTTTAATAAAAATGGGTGAAAAACAGATACTGGACCGGGACTCACTGCTCACAGTCACTCATGCCCTCATCACCTCGAGGTTCGACTACTGTAATGCTCTCTACATGGGGCTACCTTTGAAAAGTGTTCGGAAACTTCAGATCGTGCAGAATGCAGCTGCGAGAGCAATCATGGGCTTCCCTAGGCATGCCCATGTTACACCAACACTCCGCAGTCTGCATTGGTTGCCGATCAATTTCCGATCACAATTCAAAGTGTTGGTTATGACCTATAAAGCCCTTCATGGCATCGGACCAGAATATCTCTTGGATCGCCTTCTGCCGCAGGAATCCCAGCGACCGGTTAGGTCCCACAGAGTGGGCCTTCTCCGGTTCCCGTCGACTAAGCAATGTCGTTTGGCGGGACCCAGGAGAAGAGCCTTCTCTGTGGCGGCCCCAACCCTCTGGAACCAGTTCCCCCCAGATATCAGGGTTGCTCCCACCCTCCTTGCCTTTCGCAAGCTCCTTAAAACCCACCTCTGTCGTCAGGCATGGGGGAATTGAAATTTCCCTTCCCCCTAGGCTTATAGAATTTATACATGGTATGCTTGTATGTATGAGTGGTTCTTTAAATTGGGGTTTTTTAGATTGTCTTTTAATATTAGATTTGTTTACATTGTCTTTTTATATTGTTGTTAGCCGCCCCGTTGTTAGCCGCCCCGTTGTTAGCCGCCTCGGAGAGGGGCGGCATACAAATCTAATAAAAAAAATAAAATAAATAAATAAATAAATAAATGATTCTTGACAAATGTATCTTTTCTTTTATGTACACCGAGAGCATATGCACCAAAGACAAATTCTCTGTGTGTCCAACCACACTTGGCCAATAAAGAATTGAATTTTATTCTATTCTATTCTATTCTTTAATTAATTCTTTGTATTTCATTTTGATAGGTATTTAACAAAAAATTTGGGGCAAGATCTCTTTCTTCTAAATCTTAGAATATTCTTGGGCAGAAATATTTCTTAATTGTTATTTATTAAATTTGTTTACCATCCATCTCACCACAGGCAGCTTACAAAAGCAATAAACACACACACATCACACGCACACACACACCATAATACAATAAAAATTATGACTAAAAGATGGTGAGAAAGGGAGCAGGATGTAACTGACAATAGGGCTGTAATTGGGGGGTGGAAAACAATAGGGGGGGATTTTTCTTGAAGTAGAGGCTTCTGGCGAAAACTAAAGAAAAGAGGAAATTCTTTCCAGTTCTGATTCCCATGCTGCACTCGGTGCAGTTATTTTTCTATATCAACTTTAAGTACTTCTGTAATCTTTTTCTGCTTATCATCCATTGTGCACATTCATTATACATTTTAACAAAAAATGAGAACAAGTCATACTTGAGCAACTCTGCACTATTCTTTGCAGACTCTTCCATTCCACCAGGTGAAATTTGCGTAAAGTTGTTCAAGTCATTTCCACTAGAGTAATAGTTCCCATTACCTATATAGGAGCAATTTTAAAAAATTGAATAAATACAAGTAGTCCTCACTTAATGACTACAATTTCAATCAGCAACTCCGTTGGGAACACACCAAACTCACCTCAGTTCCTCTGTGGTCATTAAGCAAATCACTCATGATTGTTAAACAAAATCATATAGAAACATAGAAGATTGACGGCAGAAAACGACCTCATGGTCCATCTAGTCTGCCCTTATACTGTACTATTTCCTGTATTTTATCTTAGGATGGATATATGTTTATCCCAGGCGTGTTTAAATTCAGTTACTGTGGATTTACCAAACACGTCTGTTGGAAGTTTGTTCCAAGTATCTACTACTCTTTCGGTAAAATAATATTTTCTCACGTTGCTTCTGATCTTTCCCCCAACTAACCTCAGATTGTGCCCCCTTGTTCTTGTGTTCACTTTCCTATTAAAAAGGAACCTTATTTAACCTTTAACATATTTAAATGTTTCGATCATGTTCCCCCTTTCCCTTCTGTCCTCCAGACTATACAGATTGAGTTCATTAAGTCTTTCCTAATAGGTTTTATGCTTAAGACCTTCCACCATTTTTGTAGCCCATCTTTGGACCCGTTCAATTTTATCAATATCTTTTTGTAGGTGAGGTCTCCAGAACTGAACACAGTATTCCAAATGTGGTCTCACTAGCGCTCTATATAGTGGGATCACAATCTCCCTCTTCCTGCTTGTTATACCTCTAGCTATGCAGCCAAGCATTCTACTTGCTTTCCCTACCGCCTGACTGCACTGTTCACCCATTTTGAGACTGTCAGAAATTACTACCCCTAAATCCTTCCCTTCTGAAATTTTTGCTAACACAGAACTGCCAATACAATACTCAGATTGAGGATTCCTTTTCCCCAAGTACATTATTTTACATTTAGAAACATTAAACTGCTGTTTCCATTGCTTTGACCACTTATCTAGTAAAGCTAAATCATTTGCCATATTACAGATGCCTCCAGGAAGTATGATCACAACTTGAGACATACAAACAGTAATAATTTTGGCAGGAATATGAAAAACTAGCATTCTTGAAGAATCCTAAATGCTGTTACTGCGTGTGCATGTGAATGCAACTACCACATCCAGAAACTATATTCTTCCTGATGCTAACTCAAACTTGATTGAACAAGCTAGGCTTTTTAGTTGATTTTAAGACAAAGCAACTGTCTCCTTCAAGGACATCCCAGTAATATCCCTGCCATTCATCCACCCATCATTTCCGCTTTCTTCAGCCTTGTCAAACAGAGTCAGATTTGTTGTCTATCATCCACTTGTATCACATGCTCAAAACATATGAGTTTCTGAATTCTAATGCTTTTAATGGTAGTCAGATTTCGTATGTTCTCAAACTGCTTTAGCTCTTCCTGCTGACTTGCTTTTACTGTTGTATCTCTACTCAGGATTTTGTCTGTTTTTAGAGCCCCTTTTCCTAGTATTGTCCTTGACTTTTCAGCACGCTGCCCATCTGAAATCAGTTTTTAGCCAACTATCCAACACCTTCACTTGTTTACTGTCAACTGTAAATTCACTAAGCACACATGATGACACAATCTAGTGTTGCTGTTTTATTAATATTTAACATTAGCATAGATTTTCACTTTCATGTTAAATGTTAATACCTGTAAAAACTGCTATAGCAGAATCATCATTTGCAGCTTCTTCAAGTGCTTTCATAATTTCATTGTACATCTGCACAAGAGAATTACAAATGAAAATTAATTCCCATTCTATAATTCAGAAAGTTGGAGAAAAACATTAGTAGAATTACTGAATCCTTAAATTATCAATATCATCCAAAATGACAATCTTTTTTTAAGAACTACTGTAGACACAGAATGTTTCCAACAAATAAAATTGAGAATAATGAAACATACAGAATATAAAATTGTGGTTTCTTTGTGTTTCAGAATATGTAACCTTTTTAGTAAATGGCAGAAATGGAAAGATAAAACATTAGGATCTTTGCAATATAGTCTTTAGACTATAACATGATGCAAACTTCTGGTATGTAATGACCACAGAAGTGAAGCACTCACATCTTCCCCAAATGTCCCTAAATTTTATTCCCTCGAGACTGACGGATCACGGCTTTCTGTAAATTATCCCATTTGTGGTACCTTGGTTGGAAAAAAAAATTACCTTATGATGCACGGTTTCACCCAGTTAAAGAGTACAGATACAAGAGGTTTGGTAGTATATAAATATTGTTAGCTTCCAGGAATGAGCAACAAAAGTAAAAGAAAAACAAACAAGCCCAATTATTTTGAGCATCTGGAGTTCTAAGAACATTTGAATGGTGGTGCTAAATGGCTGCTGAGAGAATACTTGATAATAATATAGGTTATATTATATAATATTGATTATATCAATCAATGATTTCAAATAACCAATTCACCAGAATAGCCGCCCTAAGTGCGGAGAAGAGCAGCATATAAATTCAAATGATAGATTCAAATAAATAAATAAATATTGCTTGCTACTCCAATTAGCTTCTTCAACCTGAAATACAATGCCTAGCGTAAATGCAAATCTTTTTTCTTGTTACTAACAGATAGATATATTTCCAAACAAAGTAATGGACTGGATCTGTTCATTGTTTTTTGTTTTCTAAAAAAAAAGCTTATGGACTTTTTGGGATCTCCAAACCTCTTTGTGGTTGGCAGTTTTCCATTTTTAAAATTCAAGTAATTGTTTAAATGTAAAAAGAGAGATAAGTAGTTATCATAATGAATATGTGTAGCATTCCTGGTGAAATTTTGTGGATCCCAGCAAAGTCCATGTGCACGTGATTCACCTGTGTTTGAAAAATGGCAAGGAAGAGGACTGAGTCAAAACTAGATCCTAGCAGGTCGGATCCCGGCAAAACAGACTCGGTCCTGGAAGTTGACAGGCTGAGGACAACCCACTCTGACTGCTGGCTCCTCCCATGATGGAGAACAGATAAGAAAAAGAAAAAATGGAAAGAACCCTAATAGTATGCTATGGGCAATCTTTCCTTTTGAAAAAATCTTTTGAAAAATTGCTTTCCTTGTCTGCTTTTATTTGTTCCCAAACTACAAAATCTACAGGCTTTACCTTGATACTGATGGCATTTTTCCTTTTTGGCCGGTTGAACATGATCTTTGTGATGTTGTCTTTAGTAGTAACCTCAAGTGTCTCATAGGTGGATATGCCACCAGAAGGAATTTCATTAACTGGAGACGTTTCTGCAGGAAGCAAACTCGATACTAGTTCAATGTAGCTGTCTGGCATTGTCCTATAATGAGAGGTCAGTATTGAAATAGAATATATAGAATATATAAATGATATCAAAATAGAAAATGTAAATCTATAACTTGGCTTTGCTATCCGTTGGTTAATCGTCACAACTGTTGTTTACCCTTATTTATTTTGTAGACGCTTTTATTCTTTTCATGTTCTTTAATTTAAATTGTTTTAAGCTGTTTTATAATGTTTGAATTATAAGTCATCAGAGTCACTTGGTTGAGCCAGGTGGTTATAGAAGTTGAATAAATAAATGAATAAATAAGAACAAAGTAAAGGGCACAAAATTAGAAATATTGTATTTTATCTTCAACATTTTAAATGACAATAGGGCAAATCTATTTGATATGTTTACTTGATTCCCCACCTCCGTTTCAGCCTCCAGATCGGCCAAAAACGCCACCGCCGATCGCAAAATGGCGCTCCGCTGGGCGCCGCAGCCCAGCGGTCACCTTTTAAAACAGCCAGGGGACTTCTCGGCGTTCTCCCGAACCTGAACCCGTGCCAAACATTTCGGGTTCAGGAGAACACCGAGAAGCGCCGCCGCCCACCTATCACCTTCTGAAACAGCCAGAGGGCTTCTCGGCGTTCTCCTGAACGCCAAACCCAGAAGTTCGGCAAAGGTTTGGGTTCGGGTTCCAGAGGCCGCCGAGAAACGTCCGGCTGTTTTAGAAGGTTACAGCCAGGCAGCGGCGCCCGGTGGAGCGCCGTTTTTACGATCGGCGCCGGCGTTTTCGGCCGATCTGGAGGCTGAAACGGAGGTGGGGAATCCCAATAGGGAATTCCATGGGTGGAGCTTTGACGTCACAAAGACGTCCTTCCTGGTCGGCCGAAACGTGGTATGCATTAATCGCTTTTACATTGTTTCCTATGGGAAACATTGTTTCGTCTTACGAACTTTTCGCCTTACGAACCTCCTTCTGGAACCAATTAAGGTAGTAAGATGAGGTATTACTGTATTTTAAAATATATGCAATTTTCTTATTAAAAATTCAATTTGCACTGCAGATCATAATGAAACAATCAAAACGGGCATTCAACATGGTATAGCAAAATTAAGCATTTTAACATCATATTCATTTCAGTGGCACATTTCAATGTTTTTCCTTCTCTATATACCATATTTTTTAGAGTATAAGATGCACCCTTCACCCCCCAAAAGTGGGTGGAAATGATGCCGTGTCTTATACATTTAATACAGCCATTTTTGGCCACCTGAAGCCCAGTCCTGGTGCCCCATTTTTCAGAAAAATGGGCCTTTTCCCCCCAAAAATGGGCTGTGCAGAGTGTTTGGGAGGCTGCAGAATGCTCCTGGGCATGGGAGAAAGCAAAAAGGGAAGGCAATTGGCTTTTTGCAAAAACGGGGGCATTTTTAACTTCCCCCAGAAGCACTCTGCAGGCTTCACAAACCCTCTGTGCACACCATTTCCCCCCAAAACAGGTGAAAAATGGGTGATTTTTTGCAAAATGGGGGCATTTTTTCCCTTCTTCCAGCCCCCAGGAGCACTCTGCAGGCTTCCCAAACTCTCTGCATGCCCCATTTTAATAAAAATGGGTGAAAAACAGATATATGTTTGCAAAAATGCACAGAGGGTTCGGGAGGCTGCAAAATGCTCCTGGGGCATGGGAGAAAGCAAAAACTATTTTTCTTATTTACCTCTTAGAAATATAGAAACATAGAAGATTGACAGCAGAAAAAGAAAATTCATAACAAAATTCTTTACTCAGGGACAAATGCCTGCACCTGTGTGCATCCAGTTGAGTGTGAAGATTTGATTGGACCATGTGATGAGCTTGTGGGTGTGGGGTAGGGTTGTGAACTTTCAACTGGATGGGGAAACCCTGGAAGCTTTCAGATTTGGGTTTCCCCAGATGTGCCAACATGAAATGTCTAATAAATTGGAACTTTAGAATTCTGGCCTTGGTGTTTTATTTTGTTGGGGGTATTTTCTGAAGCCCTGACACTAAAATCCTGAAGCCACATACATACCGGTAATAATTCATCATTTGCACAATTAAGTAACTTATGTAGCTACATCATCTGTATTTATACTATTAGCAATTATGCCAGATTCCATATTATCTCAAATTATGTATATTACATTATTATATTAAGATGGATATAGTCGATATTTTGTTTTAAAAGACTCTTCACACCCAAAATGATAAACCAAAGTTTTTGAGAGTAGGCTTACCTGTGTCATACTACCAAGTGAGTTCCAAGCATCCCATTTGGCTTTGTTGACAAAATCCAACATACTTGGTTTGGGAATATTACACGAGCCCACAGTAGCCTGTGTTAAATCAAATCACATTTAAATTAATTAGATAATGATCAAATAAAACTAAAATTGCTACTGTACTGGCAAGTATAGATTAATTGTTTATTTTTATTCAAATTATGTCTATTCCAAAACTTATATGAAACTTTCGGCTTTATTTCAGGAGCAATTATGAAAAGTATAAAAACAGATATGTGTTTGGGGGTGTGTGTGTGTTTTTCTGGTGAGACCGGTCTATCAGGATAACCTGCTCTACCCAATTATGGGACAGAGCATACTGCTCTCACACAGGCTGTGTGAGAGAGAGATTTCAAAGAATTTTTTTAAAAAAATTACATATTTAAGAAGGTAAATGGTTGGAATACCTGTTTATACAATGCATAAAGCTTCAACTTGATGTTATCGCTTGGCTCATCCTGTAAAAGATTGACTTGCTCTTTGGCCTTCTCAAAGTCTTCCTGGCTGAATTGCATGTTAGAATTAGTTGTGTGTAATTGCAAAACAGGAAAATGAACCCCGTGCACTTTGCTGTGAAAAGAAAAAGGAGAAAAATAAGACAAAATAAAATAAAAACCTCAAGATGAACTTGTCATGTCCTCAATATCATTCATAGTCCCAAAGATCAATTTACTACAAAGAAGAGCTAGTGCTGCTTGTGGCATAATTAACCTTTGAATAAGATGATTTTTCTTCATTCTTCTGTTAAACATTATGCTGTGAACTTAATTCCGATGCTGCCAAAAAGGAACCTGGACGTTGCAAAGGTTTAACAATCAACCACAAAGAGGACACAACTTGGCTGGCTTTAGAAGGCAAAAGGGAAAACAATTTCTTAACTTACTTGATGTTACATAAATATGCCTATCAAGTATCAATGCATACCTACCATAATTGGTTATTCACATACCTCTCTCTCTCTCTCTTTATCATCTATCTATCTATCTATCTATCTATCTATCTATCTATCTATCTATCTATCATCTATCTATCTATCTATCATCTATCTATCTATCTATCTATCTATCTATCTATCTATCTATCTATCTATCTATCTATCTATCTATCTATCTATCTACAGAATTGTCCTAAAAATGCAAGTTCCAGGTATAAATGAAGAGGCAGTAGCCATCATGATCTCTGGAACATTTAAAATTTATTTAAAACTACTAAAAAACTGCTAAGCTTTCATCAGTCCTCTACTAACTTTGTCAGAGTGTAAAATTCCCATTGGGATAGGTTAGTAGAGGACTGACGAAAGCTTAGAAGTTTTTTAGTAGTTTTAAATAAATTTTAAACGTTCCTTCAAACAAAATTTCTCACCCTTTCTACAGGTGAAACTCAAAAAATTAGAATACTGTGCAAAAACATTCATTTATTTCAGTAATGTGACTTAAAAGGTGAAACCTAATATGTGAAAGATATTCATAATATGCAAGGCAAGATAGTTCAAGCCGTGATTTGTCATAATGTTGATGATTATGGAGCACAGCTCATGAAAACCCCAAATCCTGCATCTCAGAAAATTAAAATATTACATGCGATCAATAAAAAGAGGATTGTACAAATCATGTCTTGAGCTATCTTGCTTTGCATATTATGAATATCTCACATATATTAAGTTTCACCTTTTAAGCAACATTACTGAGATAAATGAACGTTTGCAAGATATTGTAATTTTTCGAGTTTCACCTGTATATATCCCTCTCTCACACACAGACACATAAAGGGAAGACTCAAATAACACATCCTAGATCTGAATGAATGAAATATTTTCATTGAATACTTTGTTCTGTACAAAGTTGAATGTGCACAATAGCATGTGAAATTGATTGTCAATTAGTGTATCTTCCTAAGTGGACAGTTTGATTTCACAGACGTTTGAGTTACTTGGAGTTATATTGTGTTGTTTAAGTGTTCCCTTTATTTTGTTGAGCAGTGTATATACACATATACAAACACTATTAAGAACTCCTTTGGATGAAATCCTCCACAAAATTTCCCTTTCTGCCACCCAATGCAGAATGTCTTGCAGTAGACAAGTTGAGAATTGTAGAAAGCCGGAGTGATTATCCATAAAACCACCTGGCCCAGGAAATGTTGCAATTGGTATATGCAAGTAAATTATGCAAAAGATACCCAGGCTGTGATCGCTTGCTATTAAAGGAGGAGCTATGAGTTCCAAAGAACTGCCAAATTATGAGCCTCTTCAGCCCAGGGGAACTTGACCCTATTCAGAACTAAAGAAGCTATATCTCTGGTCAAAAGGTATCTATCCACAGGCATTCTCTTTAACAGATTAACAGAGTTGGAAAAAAACCTTGTAAGTCATCTAGTCCAACCCCTGTCCAAGCAGGAGACCCTTACACCTGACTCTACCTAGGATCAAACTCACAACCTCCTGATTGTGAGGCAGGAGCTCTACCTCTAGGCTACAGCAGCTGTTGTCAGGCAGCAGCCATTTTAGTTGGGATCTTTGACTTCTACACTTTATATTATTTTAATATGTATTCTTTACTGTGGAAATTTGGGAGGGGGAAATGCATGAGAGCTCCCTGTATGTAGCCATAGCAAATTATTTCTAGATAGTCAAGGTCATCCTTTGTCTTTGCACTCCTGCACCTGCATTCAAGGAGATGGGTGGATTTTGTCAGGTTGGCAGTTGAAGATTGGTCAACATGATGGACTTGGGTGTGTGAGAACAATGGTTTGAACTTACAACTAGATGGAGAAACCACGGGATTTCAGATTTGGGTTTCTCCCAGATGTGCAAACATGGCTCTGATAATAAATTGCAACTTTGAGGAATACTTAAAGCCTCTAGGCACCAAGTCAGGTATCTCATTTGCAGGATATCTTAAACCAGAGGTGAAAAATTTTATCTAAACATTGATATCGTATTTACCTAGCAACTCCATGTAGACATTGAAAAGTACGCGTAGAAAGGATTGAACCTGTTGTAGTTATAAAATAGCATGTCTTATTCAATAGATTATTGTAGACTGAGAATTTAATACTTCATTGAGTAGACAACTTCAAGATAACCTGCTGTAAGATTTATTCCAGTAAAAATATACATATGATTATATATTAAGATGATACAAGCCCTTTCCTGGTTTCTCTGTAGAAAGTCCAATTGAGTTAGAGGAGAGATGGGTAGTAGTGGTGATTTTAGTAGCTAGTATGGGCACATAATTGCATATTGGTAAGATAGGAATGGGAGTCTAGTATGATTCTATGCATTTGGAAAGTTGCGCAGGAAAGAGCTTTAGATGTGAACCATCATTAGCAATAGAACCAACTCCCCCCAGAGATTAGAATTGCCCCCACCCTCCTTGCCTTTCGTAAGCTGCTTAAAACCCACCTCTGCCGCCAGACATGGGGGAATTGAGATACTCTTTCCCCTAGGCCTCTACAATTTTATGCATGGTATATGTGTATGTATGTTTGGTTTTTATAATAATGGGTTTTTAACTGTTTTTAGTACAGTATTGGATTATTATTATATGCTGTTTTATTACTGTTGTTAGTCGCCCCGAGTCTGCAGAGAGGGGGGGCATATAAATCAATCAATCAATCAATCAATCAATCAATCAAATAAATAAGTAAATAAGTAAATAAATAAAATAAAATAAATAAAACTGGACTTATTTTCTCTTCACCCACCATCTCAGACTGTTATCAGTTTCTTAGGAACAGGGTAAACCAATGATGCATGGTTACCCACTCCAAATCTTTGTATTCAGAAGGTTATCATAGTCAACATAACTAAAAATCAGGACATTAACTTCCATCTTAGTTTTGCCAAAGATCACCTGAATGTGATACATTTCTCCTATATTAAATTACTTTTATTTACCTGTTTTTGTTAGCTTGTGCCACATTTGCAAAATTTTGTATAAGCTGCACATCTTTGACCCTGTGCCAAAGTTGTGGTAGGGGGAGAATTTAGGCTGAGAAAAATGTTGTTCAGTGAAAGCCAGGACTCAGGAGTAGCAATTCTGAATTGCAAAAAAATCTGAACGACTTTAAGAAGGCAGCCAATTTTGCAGCCAAAGAGGCTCATTCTGAATTCCCCTAATTGTTACAACACTAGAAATGCTTAGGTTTTGTTTCAACAAAACAATGAAAGGGCAAATGTTTTTTGTTTTGTCAACTTTGTAGCCAATTCAACTGAACTTTCGGGATGCAATGTTTTTTTTCATACGCTAAATGAAACAGATACCCAATTTATAGCCCTCAGATTCATATCCATCATGAAATTCTGGTTACAGCTGACTTGGCTGACTGTTCATGGTGAACAATATGAAAATAACACATTATACTATATATATTTATGCCTTCATCACAGTGAATATAATATTATGTATAAACATATACGTACCTATATCTCATTGCCCAAGATCTAATTTACATCTAATGCATAACTTGCACAAGAACTTAGTTCAGTATTACATGGCTGCATAGGAACTGATTGCAATATAGATTCTATGCAGAATATGCATCTTTGATGTATTTAAATGATTGAATGGACAACACTATCAATGCCAGTACAGTATACAGTACTCCAAGTTTATGAGATTTCAAGCACGTACAATTATCCGCCGCATAGCCAGTCCACGGTCCAATTATTTATTTATTTATTTTATTTTTATTTATTTATTGGATTTGTATGCCGCCCCTCTCCATGGACTCGGGGCGGCTAACAACAGCTAAAAAACCTTGTTATAAAACCAATCATACAAACAAACATACCATGCATAAATTGTAGAAGCCTAGGGGGAAAGATTATCTTAATTCCCCCATGACTGACGGCAGAGGTGGGTTTTGAGGATCTTACGAAAGGCAAGGAGGGTGGGGGCTATTCTAATACACAAACACATACACAAATATATAAGCCATAGCTTTTAGCATAGTTTTGAAACCCATCATAAACAACAAATTCAATATCATACAAAGTTTTAGTGTGATAAAATACTAACAATTGAGTAGTGTCCAAGAGGATCTGGATTCTACAATTCCTGATCGTAAAATACAGATTTAGTACCTATGGTTAGGAAACTTTTTCCAGTAGGCAAGTACTTTTTAAAACAGTGATAACATCTCAAATAATTTCACATTACACCTTTGGCATGTGCAGAAGCGATGCAACAGCACCGTTTCTGCTTGTCATTATTTCACAATACAAACTTAAGAAACACCCTTACTTGATCCTATTAAATTACCTTTAAGCCAGATCTTTATAAAACACCCTTATAGCATCCAGCAATAAAATAAAATAGTTCTACTATTGTTGCTAGTTTTTTCTCATCATTTCTATCACTCATTTCCTCTCACTTATGACTGTATGATTGTAACTTGTTGCTTGCATCCTTGCATTCATTGATTCCTGATTGCTTGATTTGACCCCTATGACAATCATTTAGCGTTGTACCTCATGATTCTGGACAAAGGTATCTTTTCTTTTATGTACACTGAGAGCATAGGCACCCAAGACAAATTCCTCATGTCCAATCACACTTGGCCAATAAAAGAATTCTAGCATCCAGAAAACACTTCTTTTCCCTTTTATTCCACGTTATGGTGGAAAATATATGGAAAACATTGCATATAAATCCAGTAAGTAAGTAAGTAAGTAAGTAAGTAAGTAAGTAAGTAAGTAAGTAAGTAAGTAAGTAAGTAAGTAAGTAAGTAAATATAAATATACTGCTCTCTGAATGAATGAAATACACTGTACATTCTCATTGAATATTTCATTTGCACAACTACAGTGTTCCATTTGCACAACAGCATGTGAAATTGACTGTCAATCAGTGTTGTTTCCTAAGTGGACAGTTTGATTTCACAGTAGTTTGATTTACTTGGAGTTATATTGTATTGTTTAAGTGTTCCCTTTATTTTATTTTTTTAAACAGTATATATACAGTATTACAATAAAAAATGAGAGCGCCTACTTTAACGCCCGGTATCTTTGCAAAGGGAAACCTTTATTTTCAGGTACCGTTGAAACCCAACATTTTAAAAGTGCTGGGGGCGATGGGCATTGTAATCCGATATATTTGGAAAGCTCCGATTCGGGGGGGGGGGGGGGGGGGGGGGGGGGGGGGGGGGGGAGATCGGTTGGCATACAAGGCACCAGAATCGTTCGCAGGGAAAGAAGCAATGGCGTTTAAGCTGGCAGGTGCTGCAAAACCGCTCTCTCTCGTTTCTCTCTTCCAGGGAAGAAAACAGAAATATCCCGGCACGGCTTCTTCTGAAAGGGTCCAACTTCTCCGTACGAGACCTCTCTCCCCTCCCGCTTCCCCCTTTTAGGAAGCCCTTCCTGCGCCCCCTCCCCAGCAGCCACTCTCACCTGACCCCCCAAAGCGGGCTGCAACAACGCAGCGGCTTCGGCCTCACGAACTTCAGGAGGGCAGCGGAGAACATGCCCCTGACAAAGTCAACCCAACAGACTCCGCCTCCGCCCGCCCGGGCGACAAAAAAAATCCAAGCCGAGGCTTTGCGCGTACAGTATTAAGAGAAGCGGCCAAGGCCGCGAGGGGGCGTCGTCGTCGCTCCTCCCACTGCTTGCGGAGTGAAGAGGGGAGGAGCTGGGAACCAAAGGGCGGGGCTTCCGGGGAGTCCTTGGCGGTTCTCCCGGACTGAAGGCGGGGCGACTGCGCGAGCGCCCTCTAGAGGGAAAATGGCGCGGAACAGGGGGCAGGAAACGGCGGCGGCGCCGGATGAGGCAGGAAAATAAAAGTGTAGCTCTCTGTTTAATTTTGACGGGTGACGTGGTTCGCTTTTTCCTAAAGGTTTCGTATTGATGCTGTCATTTCGAATGTTCTGACTTCATCTGCTGGTCCTGTCCGCGCGTAACATTCACCGGTGTCCAGAAGCGCTCTAGAAATGTGTATTCTTTGGTGCTCCCTGGAGTGATGCTGGCAGCTGTTTCGTTACCCAACTAGGTAATACCGTCGATACTAACCGGATAAACGAAACGTCTGTAAATAAACAGCCAGGTGCAAGAAAGCACCAGCTCAGTCCTGAGTTACACAGATTCTCTTCCATGGCCTCCTCAGAAGAAGTCTTGACAAATTACGCAGACTCCAGGTAGTCCTTGAATTATAATAGTGACCATTGGAAGTTATAACGGGACTGAAAAAAGTGACTTATGACCAGTGAAGAATAGAATAGATTAGAATTAGAATAGAGTTTTATTGGCCAACTGTGATTGGAATTTGTCTCTGAGGCACATGCTATCAGTGTACATAAAAGAAAAGATAAGTTGGTCAAGAATCATAAGGTACAACACTTAATGATAGTCCCAGTACAAATAAGCAATCGAATCATATTAGGAATCAGTCAATATAAACTGTAAGGGTAGGGGCAAAAAATTACAGTCATACAGTCATTTGTGGAAGAGATAATAATAATAATAATAATAATAATAATAATAATAATAATAATAATAATAATAATTTATTAGATTTGTATGCCGCCCCTCTCCGAAGACTCGGGACGCCTCACAAAACAGATGGGTGATGGGAACAATGAGAAGGTTAATACTAGTGCAGACTTAGTAAAAGGTTTGACAGTGTTGAGGGGATTTTTAGCAGAGTAATGGCATTCGGGGAAAAAACTGTTCTTGTGTCTAGGTGTTCCAGTGTGCAGTGCTCTATAGCATCATTTTGAGGGTAGGAGTTGAAACAGTTTGTGTCCAGGGGTGTGAGGTGTCTGTAAATATTTTCACAGCCCTCTTTTTGACTCTTGCAGTATACAGGTCCTCAACGGAAGGCAGGTTGGTAACAATTGTTTATTTCTGCAGTTCTGATTATCCTCCAAAGTGTCGGTCTTGTTGTGTTGCAGCACCAAACCAAACAGTTATAGAGGCGCAGATGACAGACTCAATGATTCCTCTGTAGAACTGTATCAGCAGCTCCTTGGGCAGTTTGAGCTTCCTGAGTTGCCGCAGAAAGAACATTCTTTTGTTTGACAATTGACTCACAGTTCTGACAGTTGCATTGTCCCGGGTTAAGAGACGACCTTGGGTGACCATCTGACAAGCAAGGTCAATGGGGTTAAGATTCACTTAACCGTTGTTACTAAATTTAACAGCCACAGTGATTCACTTAACCAATGTGGCGAGAAAAGTTGTAAAATGGGGCAAAACTCGCACAACAAATTTCTCACCAACATAAATTTCAGATTCAATTGTGATCTCAGGTTGAGGACTACCTGTATCCTTCCAAACACTGTAGAGCAGTGGTCCTTAACAGTGGTCAACACTGTCCACTGTTGACCTCACCCGATTCCTAAGATGTCAGTAAAGGGCATGCATAAGTGCACCAGCGTGCCTACCATCCCTGTCGTAATGTTCCCTCTTACCAGTACCCATCTTATGTATATAAACAATGTCATACCTATGTATATGTACTTGAATGAATGAATGAATGAATGAATAAATAAAAAAATAAAAAAATATGAATCCAGGGGATGAAAAAAAAAGTTGACATTCTCCAGATGTATTGGAGTTCAGTTCTGATAATCACCTACTGGCCTGATCTGAAGATTAGGGGACAAAAGATCAGCATTTGGAACAGACATCAGTTGAGAGTTGAGTGTCTTATTCAATAGACTACTGTAGACTGAGAATTTAATACTTCATTGAGTAAACAACTTCGAGACAACCTGCTGTAAGATTTATTCCAGTAAAAATATACATATGATTATATATTAAGATGATACAAGCCCTTTCCT
Source organism: Erythrolamprus reginae (assembly GCF_031021105.1). Lineage (NCBI taxonomy): Eukaryota > Metazoa > Chordata > Lepidosauria > Squamata > Dipsadidae > Erythrolamprus > Erythrolamprus reginae. Next base: position 173,415,780 of record NC_091952.1, read on the forward strand.
GGCTTCTCTGTAGAAAGTCCAGTAGTGATAGTTTTAGTAGCTGGTATGGGCACATAATTGCATATTGGTAAGATAGGAATGGAAGTGTAGTATGATTCTATGCATTTGGAAAGTTGCGCAGGAAAGAGCTTTAGATGTGAACCATCATTAGATGGGTAAATGAGATGTTAATCTTAAGGACTTAGACAGCCACATAAATACACAAAGTCAAATTATATTAATTAGAGAGTCCTTTTTGTATAATAATTAAGGTGCCAGGTTTGAAATTGGAAGTTTATGAGTGATCCTGGACAGTCTCTCTTTGCCCTGCTTGGTCTCCGGGCACAATTCAAGGTGTTGGTTATTACAATAAAGTTCTACATGGCTTAGGGCCAGACTGTTTGCGAGACCACCTCCCACCACATACCTCCCAGTGACTGATAAAGACCCACAAGATCGGTCTTCTCTGGGTCCCGTCAGCTAAACAAAGTCAGCTAGCGTGCCCACAGGGGAGGGCCTTCTCTGTGGCTGCCTTCCAAAAGGCCTTAAAGACCTGGCTCTTGCAGCAGGCCTGGGGTGTGCATGATTGTTTTTAACTGTTTTAAATTGTTTGATAGCAGTTTTTAGTTGCTTGTTACTATTTTTAGGAAGTTTCTGTTATATCTTTTTATCTATATTTGGCTGTGAGCCACCCAGAGTCCTCTGGGAGTTGGGTGGCTTATAAACAAACAAACAAACAAACAAACTTAATTCCAAGATTTGATAGCATTGGATACAGTTTCCAACATAATTGGCTGTTGTAGCTAAATTTTCTTCCTGCTTGTTTGGAAGAGGCAATTGATATCATGAACTTTGTCAATAGAGCTGTAGGAGCTCATGAAGTTCTGTTCTGCCGGGCTCTATAGTATGAGTCTCCCGAAAATTCAAGGGTACAAATTTCAGACACACACACACTTGAAAGTCCAAAAACAATGTTCTTTATCACAAAAATGCAAAAGAAACAAAGCACCCTTTTTGTATTGCAAAGAGCACTCTTCCCAAAACAACCTGGTAGTCTGTACAATCCCCTTAATCAGTCCTTAAGTACTTAGCTAGCAGTTGTGAAGAACCGTCACAGCCCTCCTTCTTCCACCAAGTGAGACCCTCACACTTTGCTCTGCTTTGGTTTCAAAGTCGTGAAAAATCAACAAACAAAGTCTGGAAACAGCAAGGCACGGTCCTGAAGAAACAACGATCAGATAATCTTCCACAACGGCCAAGTCAGCACGCTGCTATTTATATCAGCAGCTCTAATTACTGGAGCCCCCACCCAAACACAGGTGGCCTCTCTTATCTCCTGTAATATTTCTTCAATTGGTCTCTTCAATGCATAATTCTCCGCATGCATGGGTCTAACACCTCCTCATCTGAATCGACCAAAGATAATGGAGATTGGCTTCCTGGGCTGTGTGCCAAGCCCCCCTCTTCCAAGTCACCCCCACCTTCTTCTTCATCCGAGGAAACTGCATTACCTGACTCTGTCGGCAATAAAATAGGCCTATGACATGTTGATGTTTCCCCTGCATCCACCTCTACATTCCTTGGGACAGGAGCTGGGCCAGAGCCAATCACAACAAGTTCTAAGCATTTTGAGGGGGAAGTTGAGGGAGGTATTTTATTTATTTATTTATTATTTGGATTTGTATGCCGCCCCTCTCCGAAGACTCGGGGCGGCTCACAACAAGTGAAAAACAATCCAATACAATCCAATTAATTAAAATATTATGAGTTTAAGAAAATCCCCTATACTAACATACACACATACAGGCATACCATATATAACTTCAACGTGCCCAGGGGAGATGTTTAGTTTCCCCATGCCTGACGGCAAAGGTGGGTTTTGAGGAGTTTACGGAAGGCAGGAAGAGTAGGGGCAGTTCTGATCTCCGGGGGGAGTTGGTTCCAGAGGGCCGGTGCCGCCACAGAGAAGGCTCTCCCCCTGGGGCCCGCCAACCGGCATTGTTTAGTTGACGGGACCCGGAGGAGGCCCACTCTGTGGGACCGAATCGGTCGCTGGGATTCGTGCGGCAGAAGGCGGTCTCGGAGATATTCTGGTCCAGTGCCATGAAGGGCTTTAAAGGTCATAACCAACACTTTGAATTGTGACCGGAAACTGATCGGCAGCCAATGCAGACTGCGGAGTGATGGTGAAACATGGGCATACCTGGGTAAGCCCATGACTGCTCTCGCAGCTGCATTCTGCACGATCTGAAGTTTCCGAACACTTTTCAAAGGTAGCCCCATGTAGAGAGCATTACAGTAGTCGAACCTCGAGGTGATGAGGGCATGAGTGACTGTGAGCAATGAGTCCCGGTCCAGATAGGGCCGCAACTGGTGCACCAGGCGAACCTGGGCAAACGCCCCCCTCGCCACAGCTGAAAGGTGGTTCTCTAATGTGAGCTGTGGATCGAGGAGGACGCCCAAGTTGCGGACCCTCTCTGAGGGGGTCAATGATTCCCCCCCCCCAGGGTAATGGACGGACAGATGGGATTGTCCTTGGGAGGCAAAACCCACAGCCACTCCGTCTTATCCGGGTTGAGCTTGAGTCTGTTGACACCCATCCAGGCCCCAACAGCCTCCAGGCACCGGCACATCACTTCCACCGCTTCGTTGACTGGGCATGGGGTGGAGATGTAAAGCTGGGTATCATCGGCATATTGATGATACCTCACCCCATGTCCTTGGATGATCTCACCCAGCGGTTTCATGTAGATGTTAAATAGCAAGGGGGAGAGGACCGACCCCTGAGGCACCCCACAAGGGAGAGACCTCGGAGTCGACCTCTGACCCCCCACTAACACCGACTGCGACCGGCCAGAGAGGTAGGAGGAGAACCACTGAAGCACAGTGCCTCCCACCCCCAACCCCTCCAACCGGTGCAGAAGGATACCATGGTCGATGGTATCGAAAGCCGCTGAGAGATCGAGGAGTACCAGGACAGAGGATAAACCCCTGTCCCGGGCCCGCCAGAGATCATCCATCAACACGACCAAAGCGGTTTCCGTGCTGTAACCGGGCCTGAAGCCCGACTGCTGGGGACCTAGATAATCGGCTTCTTCCAAGGACCGCTGGAGCTGGAGTGCCACCACCTTCTCGACAACCTTCCCCATGAAGGGAAGGTTGGAGACTGGACGGTAGTTGTTGAGTACTGCTGGGTCCAGGGAAGGCTTCTTGAGGAGGGGGCGCACAAGCGCTTCTTTATAGAGTGATGGAAAAACTCCCCTCCCCAAGGAAGCGTTGGTAATCTCCTGGGCCCAGCTCCGTGTCACCTCCCTGCTGGCCGAGACCAACCAGGAGGGACACGGATCCAGTAAACAGGTGGCGGAACTCACAGCTCCAATGGCCTTGTCCACTTCATCAGGTGTCACCAGATCAAACTCTTCCCAGACAGGTGGACAAGTACGTGCCCCAGTCACCTCGACTGACTCGTTGTCAGTCGACTCTGTTTTACAATTGGAGTCGAGGTCGGCCCGGATCTGAGCGACTTTATCAGCGAAAAACGTGTTAAACTCCTCGGCACTACTCTGCAAGGGCTCCCCAACTCCCCCCTGGTTAAGAAGGGAGCGGGTCACCCTAAACAGAGCGGCCGGGCGGGATTCCGCTGATGCAATCAAGGCGGCATGGTACGCGCATCTTGCAGCCTTGAGCGCCACTTTGTAAGTCTTAATAAAAGCTCTTACAAGTGTTCGATCAGATTCAGACCTACTCTTCCTCCATCGCTTCTCTAGACGTCTCTTTTGGCGTTTCAACTCCCGGAGCTCCTCGTTGAACCATGGGGCTCTACGGGTGTCAATCTGTATTGCCAAAATGGTGGGTTTTGACCAGTGAAGGGCTGCAAAAAATTTTACTACCACACTATGGGCGTGGCTTATTTTGTGGGTGTGGCTTTCTGGTCATATGACCAGATGGGAGTGGCTTGATGCTCATGGGGGTGGCTTAAAGGTAATGTAACTGACTTTTAAAGGTGGCCAACTTGATGTCATTCATGTCAAGGGTTTGCATTAGGGTTAGGGTGCCTGGCCTCGCCTTGCCTCAAAGAGATACAATTTCCCTGTCTATCTACTATTACTGAAGATACAAAATATGTTATTTAATTCTATGTATATATGCCATATGTGTACATACATATTATACACAGGTACACAAAAATATACATTATCTCCTATATATACTGTATGTGTATATACACACATACACACACAGCTCTTCTAAAATTATACACATTCAACCTAATTTATTGTGATAAGAAAAACATACCCAGAGCCCAGAAGGGAAAAAAATAAAAAAATTCAAAGTTCAAGTTCTGCGTACTTGACCATACCTGTAGGAGCTCATCACTGTTTTGACTATCAATATGATTATCTGTTGACAGAATATACAATACATATTTACTACATATATAGTTAAATGGATTAAGCCTGTGATGGAAACAGAGAAATCAGAAAGCAATACTCAAACCCTGTTCAGGGATTGGAAAAGATACATAGGTGAATAATGTGCGCTCTTCATATAGTGTGTATTTCTTTTGTGATGTGATATTTACATCTCACTGTCAGCTGTATTTGGGTGGTAAGTTGTCTAGAATTCTCCTCCAATGGCAGGTTGGAGAAATCCAGCAAGAAAAAATTTAGAGTGTGTTCTGCCGGTCTCTCTGATAGGAGCCTCCCGAAAATTCAAGGGTACAAATTTCAGACACACGTTTGAAAATTCAAAACAATGTTCTTTATCACAAAATTCAAAATAAAGCACTCTTTTTGTATTGCAAAGAGCACTCTTCCCAAAACAACCTTTTCCCTTAAGCAGTCATTAAGTACTTAGCTAGAAGCTGTGAAGACACTTCACACCCCTTCTTCTTCCAACAAAGTGAGACATACACACACACACACGTTGCTCTGCTTTGGTTTCAAAGGCGTGAAAAAGCAACAAAGTTTAGCAACACAAGATTCCTGATGAACTCCGATCAGATATTCTTCCACAATGGCCAAACCCACAGGCTGCTATTTATAGCAGCAGCCCTAATTACTGGAGCCCCACCCAAACACAGGTGGCCTCCCTTATTTCCTGTAATATGTTCTTACTTGGTCTCTTCTACGCATAATTCTGCGCTTGCATGGGTCCAAAATGTCATCATCTGAATCAACGAAAGATAAGGGAGATTGACTGCCTGGGCTGTGTGCCAAGCCCTCCTCTGCCGAGTCACTCCCACCTTCTTCTTCGTCCGAGGAAACTAAACTCTGAACTGATTCTGTCGGCAATAACACAGGCCTGTGACATGTTGAATTTTCCCCTGCATCCACCTCCCCATTCCCTGGGGCAGGAGCTGGGCCAAAGCCAACCACAACAGAGTGTATTAGTAGCTCAGGATTAACTATAGGGTCCTTCGTGCTCTCTGAGCTTGGTTATTTTATTTCAATCATTTTATTATCAAACTAAGTAACATCATGAGAGCATTGATGAAACAACCAAGCTCAGAGAGCACCAAGGAATCCACGAAAGGAATGAAAAAGAGGCATGAGCTCATGACAGTGTTTTATCTCATTGAACAATCCACAAAGACCTAATTAGATGTTAGCATTATCTTGCTTCTTCCCGTGAAGTTAACACATTTCAAAAAGGAGCACAATTTTATTCACAATTCAGTTAAACTCTCTAGACTCTAGCATAATGACAAAAATATGAGTTAATGTATGTGTTTTTGTACTGAAGAAATGTGTGATAATCACTGTTTTCATCCATCACTGAAAATGTTGAAACAGTGAATTGTTATTTGTTTATAAAAATAATAATAATCACCTTGATAATGACCTTATTAAATAGAGAGATAAGAAAAACATATATAACTACAGAAAAAGTATCACTTTAAACAGGTTAAATGCTATGTATCATTTTTATAATTTGTCAACATTTGGTATTTCATAACACTTTGCAAACCTTTTTTAATATTTATTTTGTTCATACTCTACTTTTCTGGCTGTGCCAGATGGCTCACAAAACACAGTAATACAGTATTTCTTATGTTGCAGGGCTGGTGCAACATGTAACATGTTCACACTTGTGCAATAGGACTAGGTTTTTGTTAATATGATTTATTGGGTTAGGGATTTTCTGCCTTCACTGTGAGTTGTATTGTGTTGGAGGGATGCACTGAGGGAGCTCAACCAATCTCATTGTACATACGTTGTGCAGTGACAATAAAGATTTGAATTTGAATTTGACATGCTAAGGAAGTAGAATATTAGCTTATTAAGGCTATAGTCTTAAATAAAATTTAGAATAAGTAAGACCCATTGAATATGTCAGCAGTATGCAACTGCTGTGTTTGTTTGCAACTTTCTATAAGCCATCTGGTGATAAATCTTTTTTGCATTTACTACCAATTTCTCCCACTGTTCTAAAATTTCAAATAATCTGCCTTATTTGATGATTAAGACTGGATGCTGAAAGTTTGGGTAAATTTTGAATGCTGTTTTTAAAAATTGTTTACAGCTTATTAAAACCTGCCGCAAGCAAACTAGCATTGGCAGAAAAAAAATGATTATAACTATCTACATTTTCACAGTACAGTATAAACAAATTAAATGTAAAAACAGGGCAATGTAACCATAAAATAACTAAAAATACCAGGAAAAAATATTTTTGTGATATAATAATTACCGGTAATGCCCTCTAATACTAGAATGTTTAAGATACAAATTCTGAGTAAGGTGAAGACACCCTTTGAAAATATCTGTAGAAGATTGAATTACTACGTTTACCTTCTTTTGTGTTAAGTGAAGTATTAGCTGAACTCTCTCATAGGAGTAGAATTCATTGGTGGAAAGTGTCCTCTTTTAGATTTGTATTACTGTATCTAGACATTCTTTATTGAACTATGGTTTAGATATCCTAATTCAGTGGCTCCCAACCTTTTGGGCATCAGGGACTGGTTCCATTGAGAGAGGTTTTTTCACAGACTGGAGGAGACGTGGTTTCATGTGCTGTCTGCATCCCATGAATGGGGTTTTGCTAGTTTACGTGGCCTGGTTTCTGGCATGGGAGGGTTGGGGATCCTTGTCCTAATTGGTCAATGCATAGAGGGTATAACTGTAGGCTGGATATAATCTGGATATAATATTAATTACCCAAGTCTATAAATACTAATACTAATATTAATATAGTAAATACTAATTGCAACAGTCTAATAATAACAACAGCAGCAGCAACAACAACAACAACTTTGTCATTAAATATATACACAGTATGGCCATACAATGAAATGTACATAGCACCCAAAGACCAGGCCCAACACACATAACAAATCCCAAGCACCCCCCCCCCCCACACACACACACTGTTAAGTCATGGGAATAATAATTCTGGAAACTGATTTCTTGAATACTGTTTATTAGGCAACTCTCAACAACTCTCAACAACCCTGTCTGATAACCAGCCCTTTGATAGGGAGATGTTAGACGCTTTAACGAATAGCCTTTGAGCATTCTTCCTGCTCAAACGCTGGACTTGGGTGAAACCATGTCAACTGTCAATACACAACAATTTAGAACTGGGATACAACAGTGGATAGCTTGTTCGTCCATTTTAACCTGATAACAACTGCATTGGTAGAAAAGGGCTTGGAGCCTTGTTGCTTGATATCAAGCAGAGTAACAAGATCCAGTATTTGGAGATGGTCATTTTCTTTGTAAATCTTCTTACGTTTATATTAACATATAATCCAGGGTAAAACTCCTCAGGATCCCTAGAAAGTGCACTCCCCTAGAGACTCACCAGAAGTATAGCTATTTAATATTTTAATATTTAGTTATTCAATTTTTATGCTGCCCTTCTCCTTAGACTCAAAGCGGCTTACAACATGTTAGCAATAGCACTTTTTAACAGAGCCGGCATATTGCCCCCACAATGTTTAAATCAAATGTTAATGTCAATAAATATAGTCTCCAACCCACAATGATAATGCCAGTATTATTATTTTTTTACTTATGTGAGATCTCTCCATAATATGAAGAACATGGAGCATCAAATAGTTGTAATAAAGTTGGTCCTATTGTGGCATTAAAATAACAAATCATAGCAAAGGTAAATTGGGATGCTGCACTATTGGGTCACTAAGCCAAATTTCAAAACAGTCCCAACAATTAATAGTTTGAGCTGTTCAGGATTTAAGAAAAATAAACATAAGCAATTTTTCCCATAGGTATCAATGTAAAAGCAAATAATGTGTGTGATTGGGGAAACCACAGGGAGGGTGGAGACTCTGTTTCCTCCCAGGAGATTCCTAGAGAGGCCCCATGGAGGCTTCTCCCGGCCTTTTCTGGCCGTGTTTCCTCCCAGGAGATTCCTAGAGAGGCCTCACAGAGGCTTCTTCCCACTAAATACAACAAAAATACAACAACAACAACAAAAAAGAAAGAAACAGCTTTCTAATCTGAGCTAAATATCTCTTCAGTCTGTCAGCACAAAGATCATTCTTATTATTCTCAGACAGAAAGGCGGAAGAATCCACAATACCATTTCTTCCATTAAAACTGAAGACAGTGAAGGGTTAAGTCATTCACAAAAACCGCTCCAAGGACATCATTCCCAGGCAGAAAGGTCAACTCTTATCCAAGTTTTGCTTTGCAAGATCACAATTGGCCACCTGCCCGGATTTGTAAAAACTCAGCTGAGGTGTTATTAGTATGTCTGAGAATTTGATTGGGGGGAAAAAATGAAATAAAACTAAATAATTTCTCATTTTAAGTAGCATAGAATTGTGCTTGCATTAAGTGAAAGCCAGCTTATTGACCTTGGGCCAGTAACTATCTCTGGTGGTTGTGGGGGGGAAAAGGAGGAGGAAGTTGTGTTAGATACATTTGCTGCCTTGAGTTATTTGTAAAAATAATAAAGATCGGCTATAAATAAATAACACGTAAGAAAAACTGCACTCAATCCATGGTTTTCAAGTTCACCTGAGAGAGAAATATAAAACAAGCTGAGGGAAAGGATTATTTTTCTATCAGTATCCCATTTATCAGCATTTAGCCTATTATTACAAACGAAGAAGTCATTTGGGATGGTGGAGAAAGTATAATTCAAGGTCTCTTGAATTGTTTGTGGGACCATGCTTGATGTTTCTTAGTCATTGTGCGGTTACTTTTGCATGGCTGTAGTAGACATAGAGTCTAGTTTATTATTAGTTACATTCAATTCCTTATAAATTAAATAAACAGTATCTGCTGTTACCATACATTGCTTAGCCTCTAATCAGGCAGTCGATAGAGAAGGACTTTCTTATCCTGATTTTTAATACAAGGTTTTAATACGACAGGAGATGTTGAATCATCCTCACTTTCTGTGTTCTCTCCTTCCCACTTCAGTGCTAACTCATTTTGTAAAATGACCAGGCAGTCATAATAATTACTTAATGTGAATGAATAAGTGACATGAACAGCCCTACTGCTTTGTTCATGGACCAAGACTTCAATCTTAAACTGCTTCAGATTTTTCCTGGTGCTTATTCCTCTCCTCCTGTTATGAAAACCGATATTCAGGAAATTATAAATTTCAGCTGCTCGCTGAGAATTGGGTTAATTTATTTAGTCTGAAATACAGAGTCTTATAAACTCTTTTGAGCAAGTTTATACTTCTGATTTGAGCTTATGTAGACTTTAATGCAAGAGGGGATGCTTCACTCTTTGAGCAGAATTTCAACATTGAATACATTTCTTAAAGGGCACAATGCACATTATACAGTCGTTTCTCTTCAGATCATACAAATCTTTCACTTTCTATTAAAGGCCTCCAAAATAACTAAAAAGATCAAGAAAAGTGCATTCTCCTCCTCCAGATCTTGATAGAAATAATCACTGAGAATGTTACCCAGCTGCTGCGGCCTAGAGGTGGAGCTCTTGCCTCACAATCAGGCGGTTGTGAGTTCTATCCTAGGTAGAGGCAGGTGTAGGGTCTCCCGCTTGGGCAGGGTTTTGGACTAGATGACTGCAAGGTTCCTTCTGTTAATACTCTGTTAATATGTTATGTTATGGTTGATGTCATCTCCATCCCCTATCAAGGCATGAACTCTGACCGAAAAGGGTTCAGATAATCTCCTTCAGGGGTGTCAAACTCAAGGCCGGTGGATCGGATCCCCACTCGCAAGGTTCTTAAATCTGGTACACAGTGCCTCTGCTGGCCAAAACAGGCCAGGGAGGTTGCACATAAGCCGCCAATGCCCCATTTTTGGCCTGGACAGCCTCTTGCAGCATGCTGCTGGCCAAAACATGACTTGGGGGGGGGATTGCGGAGGACTACAATGCTGATCCAGCCCTTGAAGAAATCCAGTTTGACACCCCTGATCTACTTCATCTAGGGTGCTCTACAGATGACCCATGACTGCCTTTTATTATTTATTTTATTTATTTATTTTGTCCAATACACAATGAGGGTTTTAGTGGGTATATATCTATATACACATAGTAAAATACATGATGAATGTTATAGAGGAGATACTCATAGTAAAATATATTTAAGAAATAATAGTAAAGAAGATATAGTAATAGAACATATCAATGAAATAATAGAAGAAGAGATATAGGAATAGAAGAAAGGTATAGGAGATATAGGAGAGCAATAGGACAAGGGCGGAAGGCACTCTAGTGCACTTGTACTCGCCCCTTACTGACCTCTTAGGAATCTGGATAGGTCAACCATAGATAAAGTATTGGGGGTTTGGGGATGACACTATGGAGTCCGGTAATGAGTTCCATGCTTCGACAATTCGGTTACTGAAGTCATATTTTTTACAGTCAAGTTTGGAGCGGTTAATATTAAGTTTAAATCTGTTGTGTGCTCTTGTGTTGTTGTGGTTGAAGCTGAAGTAGTCGCCGGCAGGCACGACGTTGCAGCATATATTCTCAATAACTTTTCCCAAAATGGAAATGTTGGAGATCAGATGATAATTACATGCAACCCATGTGTCGGGGAATGGGCATTCACCAGGAGGTGATATATTATTGCAGGAAAAAATCTCTCACCTAAAGAGATGTTGACATTGTCCCAGATCCACATTACCAGTCTGAGCCAGGATAGGCATGGAACAAGCCTGTTACTGGCAGTTGATAATCTAGAGAGCACCCTGTCTCCTTTATAGTAACATAGAAGATTGACAGCAGAAAAAAACCTCATGGTTCATCTAATCTGCCCTTATACTAATTCTTGTATTTTATCTTAGGATGGATATATGTTTATCCCAGGCATGTTTAAATTCAGTTACTGTGGATTTACCAACCACGTCTGCTGGAAGTTTGTCCCAAGCATCTACTACTCTTTCAGTCAAATACCATTTTCTCCTGTTGCTTCCTTTTTTAAAAAAAAATAAAGTTTATTAGTTTATTAGTTAACAAAGGGTTGCTTCTGATCTCCCCCCAACTAACCTCAGATAACCCCCTTGTTCTTGTGTTCACTTAAAAACACTTCCCTCCTGAACTTTATTTAATCCTTTAACCTATTTAAATGTTTGGATCATGTCTCCATGCGTCATGCTTCCTCAGAGTTCAAAGCCAGATGGAGTACCAGGAATGTAACAAGAGAACTCAGTAACCACTGAATTGCCTGCTCATGAGGAATCAAGATTCTGTTGAATCTGAATGATTTTTGCAAAATGCAGTTCAAATTAAGCAGAATGGCTTGGCAAGAAATCTTAGTGTTGAATCTTAGTGTTGAACAGAACATTAATTACTTCAAATAAGACTGCTGGACGATAGCCTGTTGGTGTTTATATTTTTACACAGTGTATATCCTGTATATCCTGTATGGTGTTTTCATTTATACTGGCCACCAAGAGGCAATGTATGATTGGTTATTGGAAATCATCAGACCTATACGTCTTATTTATGGCATACAGACTCTCCTTATGAAATGTTTTTCTACTTTAAAAAATATCTAGAACCATAGAATTAAAGTTTAAAATAAACCATCTAAACCCCTAATTCCCAATGCCCCACAGGGGGGCAATTTGATTTTTGAGGGGAGCAATTGGAACCTTGTTTAAACCAAGTTAATGGCCTTTTAGGCTTCCTCTGCATGAGTAAATGTTCACTTTTTGAATAGTAAGGATTATATGTCACGGAGGGGGGGGCATCAGGGTTTTAGAGATGCTTAGGTGGGGCATGGCCAAAAAAAGGTTGGGAACCGCTGATCTAAACCTTTAATATTACAGTGCCATATTTTTTAATGAAAATACCATACAGGATATACATGATATACACTGTGTAAAAATATAAACACCTGTTTCTGGCCAGTGCTTTTTAACAACATATTTTGATAGTCTAATTATATTTAATAATAATAATAATAATAATAGTAGTAGTAGTAGTAGTAGTAATAATAATAATAATAATAATAATAATAATAATAATAATAATAATATTTGTATGTCGCCTGTCTCCAAAAACTCGGGCCGGCTCACAGAATAAATATAAAAACAAAGCGTACAAAACAAATCTAATACAATTTTAAAAACCTACAGCTTTAATAAGTTTAGAAGGTGAAGCTAAGCAGAATCACATCAAATACCTGTACAATTAGGCTGTGTGCTCTCTCCACTTCTCTCTATATACCAATGACTGCATCTCTAACAATCCACCCGTTAAACTAATAAAGTACACAGATGACATAACAGCGATCCACCTCATTCAATACAATGATGAATCTGCATACAAACATGAGGTTGAACAACTAATTTTGTGGTGCGACTGGAACAATCTGGAACTGAATACACTAAAACCATAAAAATTGTGGTAGACTTTAGGAGAAACCTGCCTATACGGCCACCTCTTACAATACTAAACAACACAGTATCAATAGTGGAAACCTTCACATTTCTAGGTTCGACCATATTGCAAGATCTAAAATGGACCCCTAACCTCAAAAGCATCATCCAAAAAGCACAATGAATGTTCTTTCTGCACCAACTCAGTAAGCTTAAACTGTCTAAGGAACTGTTGATATAGTTCTACATAGGAATTTAAGATTTAATTGGATTTGTATGCCACCCGTCTATGAGGACTTGGGGCGGCTCACAGCATGTACAAAAAACAGAGAACCAATAATAACAATCCAGTTAATAGTACATTGAAAACAATCTTTAAAATTCTAATTAAAAACTATCATTACAATTCATTCAACAATCGCACTAAACATTTCATTGGCCCCAGACCTGGTGGCAAAGATGAGTTTTTAAATTCTTTCGGAAGACGAGGAGAGTGGGGGTAGTACATATCCTTGAGGGGAGCTGATTCCAGAGGACCGCCCCCCCCCCACAGAGAACGCTCTTCCCCTAGGTCCCGCCAGCCGGCACTGTTTGGCCAACGGGACCCTAAGGAGACCAACTCCGTGAGACCTCACCAGTCACTGGGATTCGTGCGGCAGAAGATTTATTGAGTTTGTCAAAGTGGTGGGCAGCACCTGGTGCGCCTATTTGCATGGTTCTGGTATGTCGGCTGTGCACAGGTGCACGGCTCCGGTAGGTCGGCAGCCATGCACGAATGCAATCGGTGAGATACTGCCAATTTTCGTCTTTTTTTTTTTTTTGCTTCCATGCATGCACGGAAGAAAAAAATAGGCAAAAATTGCCCAAATCTCACATAAGCTTGTGTCCTGATACGAGCGAGATTTGGCCAATTTTCACTGCTTTTTTGCTTTCACACATGGAAGTATGGGGGCAGTACGAATTTCAACCATTACCACCAGTCAATGGTATTTGTGACACTTTTTAAAATGTTCACTTGATTGAGTTTCATGTTTAATGAATACAAGAGATAATAATAAATTGCACAGTCAGCGAGATGTTCAAACTGGATGTGACCGGTTTGTAATCAGTTTACACTACATTCAAGTTGGTCTTCCTTTTCTTGCAGTTTTCCAGAATCAACTTGCCAGTTAGGGGTTGATCTTTTGCTCTTCTGCTTTATAGTCAGTCTCCTTTCTGCTGGAAAGGGCTTGTTTTCAACTAAATGCTGTTGGACTGAACCAGCTGCTATACCCGTTATCAGTTTGAAAGTTCTGGGTAGTAGGTAATTGGCCTATAATTGCCTGGTGCTGCCCCTTTTACTTGATCTTTCATTATAGTGTAAGTTTTGCCTCTTCAATTTCACCTCTTTGCAGTTTGTTGTTGGCAACAAATGAGTATAGACCAGTCAGATTATTATTATTATTATTATTATTATTATTATTATTATTATTATTATTATTATTATTATGTCAATACAACACAGCAAACGAGATAACTATGCTGGATTTCATATTTCATCACCAGTCGGGTGCTTCCCAAGCACCTAGGACTGCGTGATGTAGCGGCGAATTATGTATGCTGATTCCAGTAAAGCGGCCTTTTGCAATTGACAGATGGAGATTTTGTCAATTCCGATGGTTTTCAAATGTCCGCTGAGATTCTTTGGCATGCCAAGTACCACTGGGACCACTTTCACTGGCTTATGCCAGAGTCGTTGCAGCTCGATTTTTAGATCTTCGTATTTCATTAATTTCTCTAGCTGCTTCTCCTCGATTCTGCTGTCCCCTGGGATTGCAATGTCGATGATCCATACTTTCTTTTTCTCCACAATCAGGATGTCTGGTGTGTTATGCTTCAGAATTCCGTCAGTCCGAAGTCGGAAGTCCCACAGTAGTTTTGCTTGCTCATTTTCGACCACTTTTTCGGGCTTATGATCCCACCAGTTCTTTGCCACTGGGAAATGGTAGTTCCGGCACAAGTTCCAGTGGATCATCTGTGCCACAGCATCATGTCTATGCTTGTAGTCAGTCTGTGCGATCTTTTTGCAGCAGCTGAGTATGTGATCAATTGTTTCATCAGTTTCTTTACAGAGTCTGCACTTTGGATCGTCTGTTGATTTTTCAATTCTAGCTTTGACAGCATTTGTTCTAATGGCCTGTTCTTGTGCCGCCAGTATTAGTCCTTCTGTCTCCTTTTTGAGTGTTCCACTTGTAAGCCATGGCCAGGTCTTTTCATTATTATTATTATTATTATTATTATTATTATTATTATTATTATTATTTCTTTTTCCTCTTCCTCCTTAGCACTTACAACACAGTAAAACATCCATGATAAAATTAACTCACAGCCTCAGCATATTAAACAATATAAAAGTCATAAAGATTTTTTTAAAATCCAAATACAGTATATGACAGTTTTAGTACACAGTACAACAATTACAGTTATATGCAACATTACTCATCTGTTTTAAAGATACAATTAGCAATTGTAAGAGAATATTTTTCTTAAACCATTATCCATAAAAACTGACAGCTGACAAGGTGATTGTCATATAACTTGTAACATAGCATTCTTTTCTGTCAATTATGCTAATTGAAGAAGGTTAATGTTACCATTAATTTTCCAATGCTGGAACAGGTCCAAAATATTTGTTTGGAAATAGCACTCTAGAAATTAACTTGCTACTTCAAAGTTATTATTCTTTTCAAAGGCATGAAAAATAAGAACAAGACATGAATCTGCCTCTGTATCATTGCAGCATATTAGTGTTGCAAAAGTCATACAAATAGTCATCACTCACTGGTTCAGCAACCATTTGAAGTTACAAAAGCTCTGAATGAGACTTACAACCAGTTCTCAAAGTTGTGGCACTTGCAATCCTCCAATCTCATGATTGTTCTGTGTGTACTTGGCTGTCAGTGCATACTTTTGACAATTTTAATGTCCCAGTCACATGCTTCTAAAAAGGAAAATAAATGGGGAAGCTCGTAAGAAGTCCTAAATCATGTTCATGTGGAGTTACACTCAATAATCACACATGATTTACTTAACACCTGCATGAGGTGTGGCATGCATAGCATCAGATACTACAATGTCGTTTGGCGGGCCCCAGGGGAAGAGCCTTCTCTGTTGTGGCCCCGGCCCTCTGGAATCAACTCCCCCCGGAGATCAGTACTGCTCCCACCCTCCTTGTCTTTCGTAAATTACTCAAGACCCATCTATATCGCCAGGCATGGGGGAACTGAGACACCTCCCCAGGCTTTTATATTTTTTGATTGGTATCTATGTGTTGTTTGGTTTT